>NC_135577.1:75251000-75869833 GCF_965152235.1 Eretmochelys imbricata
CAGCTGGAGCTGAATTAGCACAAATTAGAGAGAGAACTAGCACTTCACAATTCCCATATAAGAAACCTACCCTCAGCAAACTGATATGATATACATGTAGTATCTTTTAGCTACCTATTCTAAGGCAGTGTGGCCTAGTACCTAGACCACTGGATTAGGACCCAGGAAATCTTGGTTCTATTCCCAGCTCTGGCCTGCTAGGTGACCCTGAGCAAATCACTTCACATCTCTGTGCCCCAGCTTCATCACCCATATAAGGGGGGTAATGACACTGACTTCCTTTGTAAAGTGCTCTGAGATCTACTGATGAAAAGCACTATGTAAGAGCTAGGTATTGTTAATAGTAATCTTTTGTTAGGACAGCCTGGCATGGCCCCTACTTATAAGTTGGTCACCTTCCCGCCATTAGGGCATAGGCACCAAATGAGGATGGAATTTAGGTAAAACTTACATTTAGGAAAATTTAGGAACTTATCGGTAAACCTTCTGCAGTGGAAGGCCTTTCATTGTGTCGGTAATGAAAAACAGCGGTGCTATATAGTGCTATGAACTTGAATGATTACTCCTGTTGACATTTGGACGCTAAAAAAAAGTTAAGGAAAAGCTTTTCTGAGATTCATGGAGAATTCTGACTGTCAATATGACATGGTTGTATTGTAGATGGCACCTTGGGAAACCCAGGAGTTGAGGTACTAAAAAGAGATTTTCCCATGCTTGCTCTGCCTGAAAGACTTGACTAATTCTATGTCATATACTGGAAAATAAATGGGAGCTAGGTCACAGTAAATTACATCATCAAAGTAGTTGGAGACCATCAACATTTAAAACCTACAAACGTCTATTTACTGAGAAGAATGAAGGAGGACACTGTACACTGGCAATTTTAGAGAAATTTCCCATATTTGCACTAAGAAAAGGAGTACCTGTGGCATCTTAGAGACTAACCAATTTATTTGAGCATAAGCTTTTGTGAGCTACATACATACCATGCTACTTAATTAAAATGCTATTAGGGCTCCAAAGGGAGCCACAATAGGTTGGGTTTTCTTTTTTAGATTGCTGTGTGTTTTGGAAGCAGAAGTTTAAAAAGTGATCAAAACTCTGGTGAAAGTTGATTGTGTCCCTTTTAAGATAGTCTCTGAGCTGCTGATGGCTTTAAATCCAAAAGCAGGAAGCGTCTGTGCAAATGCAAATTACCTAATTGATAAAGGAAGGAAAGAACTAGCAGCACAAAGGAGCTGCAGATAAAGGACACACCTGGTCAGCAAACAAATTGTCTAAATAAAAGGCAAGTTTATGCTCAAATAAATTGGGTAGTCTCTAAGGTGCCACAAGTACTCCTTTTTCTTTTTGCGAATACAGACTAACACGGCTGTTACTCTGAAACCTGTCATATTTGCACTGCTACTAATGACAGTATTGGGGTGTGTGTGTGGGGGGGGGGGGCTCTACCATAGATTGGGCATCAATGTTTGTATCACCATGTCATCTAGACTTATTTGGAACAAGGTTAAGATGACATAGTGATGAAGATGTTGGCAGCTCGTCTACATCAGGCTCTCCTGCCATTGCTACCGTTGGTGGAGCTGCACTGGTGGTAGTGCAATGGTGGGAAATATCACTAAAATCAATAGTGTAAATAAGGCCTTAGAGCCTAATATACTGAGTCTATTGTTATCTGAGCACACTCATTTACAAAGCATAATGGAGAGCTGAGTGAATAATTGGAAGACACTTTAATCCTAGAATCAGCTGGGTTACCAACTTTTAGATGTCTCCACTGGAACACTGAGACTTATCAGGATATCTCAACACTACCACAGAACAAGACTGTACTGCAGGAACTCATCTGCAGAGTACAGGTAGCCTGATTACTTTGGTTTCCAATTTGTCAAACTTTGTGGTCAATCGCAAAACCTGGATTACTATGAGTCCAATATTATGCCCTCATTGTGAGTGGTCCTCTTCATATCAGGGAGATACCATTTCTCATTCTACCCTAATCATAGACGGAAGAGGTTGAGTGCCAAAGCCTTGAGCCCATGCTTTGAAAATGCAATGCAGAAAAATGTTTGCCTTCTAGAATGGGCCTTTTTGGGAGCTGAGTCATGCAGTGTCCAGCAAAACTACAGAAACACATTTTTTTTGTCTGGAAACATAGGAATAACAATACAATTTTACCATGGGTTTAGTTGTTTATGTCAGTGCTTTATGCAGATTCTATTACCTCCTGTTAAATCATATACACATTATGACTTCTGTATCCTGATATGTAAACTTGTGAGCCCTCCTATATGCAATGGACTCTGTCCCCCCTTCACAATAATACGCCTTTCTATACTATATAAATGACAACACCATGTATGCATCTTCCAGAGGTAGCTTTATTGTAAAATCTCAATAAAATATTTGTAAATGTTTATGATAAAAAAATAAATAAATAATAATAGGAGGAGGAAGAGTTTGTGATGGAGAGAAATTTACTTAAATGCAGGGTTAATGCTATACTAAGCTAAAATGTCCCTAGGCCTATGCTTGTCTGAATAGAGCCCTTGGTGATTAAGCATTCATTTTAGAGGGTGGGTGATCAAGCATTCGATCGCATATTAATCTGGTTAAAAGCAGTCATTGTCAATATCTACTGTATTAAGTGAAAGCAGAGTTAAAACAATCACTTTTTGTAGTTCGCACCACCATTATAATTATGCTATCATGGCTATTACAATCTTTGATGTGATTGACCATCGTTACCTTATGAGAGAGGGAATCAAAAATTCCCCAGAAAAGTTTCTCAGTTAAATGTAACTCTTCTTCTGCTGCAATTCCGTAACTCCCCAATCCAGACGGTAGGCAGTAATATTTCCATAATTGCTCATAATGATTTGTTAGAAGCTATATAGATCAAAAGAAAATACAATTATGTAAAATCTGTTAATATTTCTTATGAATACTAGAACAAATTGGTTAGTGAGGAATTGAACCACTGCCATCTACTAGAAAGAATGAGAACTACTTAAGTGTGCGGTACAGACACTTTACTGCTCTAATCTAATGGCAATCCACCTTTTTGCTAGAGCAGTTGGTGCCTGTTCTTTTGAAGCAGGAGTATCTGAGGGCTATTCTGGCAGTTGCTGTAAAGTTCTGAATAGCTATGGTGAGCAACAAGGTGACAAATAGTTCCTACATTTGTTACAGTGTGTGCAAATTGCCCAAATAATAAAATATAAAGGGGGTTAATTAAATAAAATTTCAGAGGGAAAATAAAGGAACTGTATGAGGGTGGATTTTGGCAAAGGGGTCTTCTTTTTCATCTAAATACAAAGGGATCTTACTTCTGGTTATTTAGATAAGTTCAACAACTGCAAGCAAAACACATTTAGTAGTCTCAATTTAATTCAAAGAAGACATCAGAAAACTTTGCAAAACTGGCCAGGATGTATAATTTTCCATGACTAGGCACTTCTGATCAGCTTTGCAACAATCCATGGAATAGCAATTGCACTGAAAGTATGTAATACACTGTCTGTTAGGCTAGCATGCATGATTAGTTCTGCCCTCTATGGGAACGGCTATATCAGAACCTGATCTAAAGCACTTATTAGTAGGTCTGCTCAAAACCCAGAAGTTCCATTGCATGGGAAATTCTGAAATTAAAAAAAAAATTAAAAATACTACATGTCTGAACAAAACCTTAAAAATTTCAAACGTTTCTACAAAGTGGGAATTCTGAAATTGCATTTACAAAAAAAAAAAATCAAAACAATGGTTCATGCTGATTTTTCTAAACAAACTGATGAAGCTCCCTGAGCCGCTTGGAAACCCTGCAGCCTTGCTTCTAGGCTCCCTGGTTCCCAACAGAAGATTTGACAAAATTGACATGTTCCCTTGGTGCATGTCAATTTTATTCAATTGGCATTTTCTGATTTCTACTTACAAGTTCTACTTACTAGTTTTGTGATTGTTTCACTCTCTAGTGGTAGGGAGAGAAAGGAAATTATTAAGGCCTGCAATTGTAGGTAGCTCAAAAATGCTCCTTCAAGTCAAATAATTTTTTCTACAGCACTATATTTTGAGTCCTATTCTCTATATCACATGCACACACTTTAACCAACAAACACATTGTTGGTGTATGTATTCTATGCAGACTCATAAAAAATTATGGAGGGGAAGTAATACCTAGATTTAAACTACTACTTTCAAATATCACACTTACATAAGCAATGGAAAATGTGACTGTTTATTGAGCAAAGTCACACAACCAACATACACTGTACTGTTCTCACAAGGGAAACATTTGACAATGTACTTGTCTGTTATATTTAATACAATTTTATCATAATACAAATAACTTCACAGAGGTTAGGATTCTTTTAATGTTGTTACCACCCTTCCCAAAAAACCCAAAACCCATGGTGATGACAGGTTATTCTGGAGTACATTTTCTGTTGAATACACATGTAATAATTAGACCAATATTTACCTTGAGTGGCATTTTACAGTATTCATTAAGTAAGGGTACATCAAAAACTAGCCGTCGTAATAGCTGCTGTAGCATAGAGGGACGTAAATGGCTGTAATTTAAAAAGAAATTAATGGTTTAATAACATACATATATTTCAAAGAAATTACTATACCAACTGGAATTCAAGTTACTCAATGAAGGTGGTCAGTAAAACAGGGGATCTCACTGTGCTTGGTCCATGCATGGGAGAATATAATGTGGAAAGATATATTACTTCCTCCCTCCCTCTCTTATGCACTATGTAGGGTCTGGCCATAATCTAGCACGAAAGACAGAGCTAGATTTTTCAGAGTACTTCAAGGGGGGTGCAACTGGTTACAGTGGAAAAGCTAAACTAAATGAATAGAAGAGTGAGATATGAGACTACAGGGATATAAAATAGTTTTCCAGTGAAAGTGGTGGAAGCCATATGGATTGAAACTGCTCCGGGGAATGTGTTATAATTATCGGAAACAAACGTAAACTGGAAAGGAGATTGCCTAAATGATCTAACATATCTTTTTCATCTTTAATTTCAATGGACCAAATCTTAGAAATCAATTCACAGCCTGAGGAAACAGGCTATTAGCTCAGGAAAATGTACCTTAAAAATCACAGGGATGAGGAGCAAACTTCATAGCCCCTACATTTAAGTACATAGTGCACAGATAAGCTTCTACTAATGGTCCTGGGGAAAAGAAATGTGGCCTGCTGATTCTCACCCCTCCTCAGAGTTTTAGCTTTGTGGATCCATGTACAGCATGAATCAAGTGCTATTGCCAAACTATGCATGTAACTCCCCCTTCCATGTTCCAATATGGAGATCAAAGCTGGTTAAAAAAATAGGAAAATTGTTAATGAAAAGGTGGTATAATTTCCCATCCCCTCATCATTTTTAGTGATATTTTGAAATATCACAAATTTTCCCACTAGTTTTAGTGGTGAGTGAGGACTAGGCTCTGTGTTGTATAGGGTTAGCAAAGTTCCTCATGTGGGATCCCAGTTTTCTGCCTCTCATCTCTTGATATGGAAATGTGACATTTCCACTGCATTTGAGACTGTAAGCGGCAGTGGTTCTGAAAATATACCATTCTTGAGATCTCCACTGGCACTATATTTTCCAAATATTAGAACCATTGACTTTAATTTTTGCTAGTAAGGTCAGATTCTGAGATTGGGAGATATATGTTTGCTGTCATGTAGTACAACCACATTAAAAATACAAGAGAAAAAGTGAGTGGATTTAATATTGACAAATGTACTTTAATTGAATCAAGGCAATTTTTATATTGTACTAGACAAAGCCTGAATATACACAATTCAAGCTAGTTTGAGAAGCTTCATCCACAATCAAATGAGCAGGAAGCCCTAGCTGTGCCCAAAGACCAAGATTTGGGGACCTGGAGGAACAATGCAGAAATTACTTCTGAATCAAACTTATATTTTATGATATTTGAGCCCAGGAAGCTCTAGGAATAAATGGGAATAACCAAGGCTACATAGCCAATATTTTTTTTAAAAAAATCACGTCTGATTAGAATTATGAAGATATTTCTGCTAAATAATGGTTTGGTTTAAAACAAAATAATAATAAAAAAGTTAAGTTATTCTGTACAACCCTGTGGTTTGTAGCAAAGCCAAATCATGTGTGCAGCATGATTCAAAAATATAAAACCAACTGTTTAATCTTTTCTTTCTTAAGAATATTTTTATCTTACTTTCAGATAATTTACTGCATTTCACAATAAACTACATTCCCATTCTATACGGTACAAAGAGAAGAAAATTACTGTATTACAATGTATACGCTCAGTTCAATACCTAGTACAAAAGAAAGCAATTTACAGATGTGTATCATACTCACTGGCATATAGCAAGCAAGCATTCTTCAATAGTATCTCTTTGTGCTTTTGTAAGGGACCGTCCCTTGGATAGTCTATATATTGTGTGAAGTGTTGAATCAATCAGAGAGGCATAATGCTCCGTTCCGGAAAAGAGGGGAGCACATCTTGTTAGTAATGGAAGCACAGATGAGCAAATATATCTATTTAGTGCAAGAGCTGCCTCTGTGGTGCTCAGGGATACCTGTATAAAAGTAGCATATAATTGTCAATCCCATCTGGAATTACATATTGTAAAGTAAGAATGCTCTGAAATAAACACCATGATATATTTCCAAAAGTGTCTAGATACCAATTGTATTTAAATTGTGAATTTATCAGTTTAGTATGTTGGGCAATTTTAATGCCTAAAATATTCTTCAAGTGTATTACTGCCTGTCAGTTTGAGAAAACTCCATCTTAGAGTGTTTACGAAATACTAAAAATCAGGGAAAAGAAATAGGGCTCATCACTGAAACAGCCTCCGAACAGGCACACATTTATGCTGGAGAACAGTGTTAATGTCTGCCTGTACTCTGGCCAGTGGTGGCTCCCTGCACAGGTAACACCTGTCAGAAGCATAGATAATCTCTGGGGGTGTACAAGTAATGGCCGTTGCACTATCAAGAGGATTGTGTGCAGTTCACATCCACTAAGCCCTGGACCGAACCTAAGAACAATCCTCTATAGTTCTTGTTGTGGAGAGTTTGCAGTGTAGCTTTTAATGCCCTGATTTTGGGGCATTAAAATGTTATCTTTCACTCCCCATGGTGTTTTAGGGTTTTCTAAAGGTTGTCAATGATAGAATTTAGACCCAGAAATATAGCTTTTAACCTTAACTTTACTTGAATGTAATATTAGGTAAGACAGTGACACTAACAAAAACAAAATAAAGGCACTCCATACTTGACCTGCTGAGGTCATAAATGGCAGTCCAAAGTATGTAACATGATACATGTAGCCTCAGATCTAACACCAGCTCTACACTACCCCTTATGTTGGCAAAATTTATGTTGCTCAGGGATGTGAAAAAACATCCCCTGAGCTACATTAATTTTGCTGGCATAAGAACTTGTGTGCACAGAGCCAAGTCGGTGGGAGATGCTCTCTCACTGACATAGCTACCGCCGCTCGTTGGAGATGGTTTAATTATGTCATCAGCACAGCACGGCTACACAAGTGAACTTACAGCGGTGCAGCTGCATTCATACAGCTGTGCAGCTGTATGCTTGCTAGTGTAGACATGGCCTTAGATACTACATTTATCCTAGACACCATGGACACCTTTAGATTAGATTAAATTACATAGATCAAGACTACTCAAGACAGAAATTTAGGACTGACATTCAGTTTCTTTCCTCCTTATGTTTTAGCTCATACTGCAATTTTAAGCATGACTTAAAAAGCAGTGTACATGTATATAACTTTAATTAAATATATATATACACACACACACACTATACTACATATCAATGTAGTTTATTACAAAGAAATACATATGCACTTATACTCTATTTAAGCATGTATATAGATTACTTTGAACTTCTTTAGAAAGGAAAGACTTTTGTCTATAAATATAGATTTTAATAAATTCCCTGAAAGTGAACTAACTCAGTGGTTTGAGCATTGGCCGGCTAAACCCAGCGTTGTGAGCTCAAACCTTGAGGGGACATTTAGGGATCTGGGGTAAAAAATGTGGATTGGTCCTGCTTTGAGCAGGGGTTGGACTAGATGACCTCCTGAGGTCCCTTCCAACCCTGATATTCTATGATTCTATGAACTGTTAATTTGGGATATGCTGTATGTATATATGGAATTATACAAAGGTGCCTAGGACTGTAATGGGGCCAAAAGAATTTGAATCTTTTATGAAATTGCAAAATATTTTTCCTACCCTGTGCTCACCAAAAGAATGCAATTCAAAGAAAAATATGAATAGCCGTTTCTGCTGGTTTGCACATATCCTATGGCAAGCTGCTGGATTTCAGTTGCAGCATAACTTCCACTCCACTACTGATACGAGTCAGTGCATTGCTGGAAAATTCTTATCAGCCCTTCAAGGCTTTTGTAGTCTTAGGCTGGAAAGAAAACTTTTAAAACTAAAACCATATGGTATTAAGAAATGTGTCCCTAGTTAAAAAAAGCTTTAACTTTTAAGACTATAATTATTTTTCTGAAAAGCTAAATGCAACATATGGTACAGGTGCATGTATGAACCAAAGCTTTCCTGTAAGTTGAATTTTACCTTTCTAAATCCATCCACAAATGGAAAAATATGCATTTCAGTCCAACACAGTAGCTACCATTATCTGAATATTAAAAATGTTAAGATGATGGGCCTTGAGTATTTTTAGTTTGTTTTTCTTACCTCTTTTTGATACTGGTTACATTCTGACTTACTGATATGGAGCCTCAGTTACAGGGCAATCCTTCAGCCCTCACTTGATCCTTACTCAAATGAACAGTCCTATTGAAGTCAAGAGGTCTACTCATGTAAGGATTATGTATATGCGGAAAAGCTAGCAAAATAAGGCCCCTAATTATACAAGCAGGAAATTCTTGTAATTGTCATTAATTACCCAACAAGAGTCAGCTATCCAGGCATTGTTATTAACATATGAGACAGAACTACATCAGAAATTTAACAATGTCAAGAGCTCTGCTATTTTAATTATTGTAATACTATCATTACTTGTAGTTATACACTTGGATTTACTATCAAACTCTACACACTGTTTCAATTACACACATGTATTAACAGAAACTACCAAGATTTTGAAGTTTTTCAGCTTGTTCTTGAACCCATACTTTTCCCTCTATGCTCCAGTTAGCTCATTACTTTATTCAATTATACCAATAAGTTAAATAAGTGTTTTCAGTTTTAGAATTTTTAAATCATTCACTAATATTTTTCTTTTATACCACACTCACATTTCTGGAGGTTTCAATTATTATTTAAAAAAATTGTAAAGTGTAAAATCCTGACCCCAACTACTACTGAAGTTGGGAGTTTTGCCATTGACTTCAATGGGCCTAGGATTTCACCCCAGGTATGTATTTGTATTGCAAGAAAAATATTGCCTTATGCTTTTACTGTTGCTGGAAAGACTAATAATGGTAAGGAGAAAGCAGAGAAAATGTTTACATTTATGTTTCAAGGGTGGGAGAAGTCTTATAATCAGTTTAACCCTTAATATAGCCATAACAAAAACTATTTAATGCATTATAAACTAGTAGATATATAAATGCAGATCTAGACTCACTCTCTCTTTCTCTCTCTCTCTGAGTAGGCCATGTCCTGATAGTCTTAATTAGTTTTTACTATTCTTAATCAGTCTTTATTAGACTAACTGGGTGAATTGTAAGAAAAATTATCCATGAACATAATGGCAATTCTGGGCTTTTATATGCATCTTACCATTCTCTTCCCTCCACAGTTATAGTTGCTTATAGGGATACAGAAATAAATCTTTACATTATGTTCATTATGCATGTTAACAAATTAATGATCTACAGACTGAGTATTGCATTATCTCATTCAGTTCCTCAGATCATATCAACTCTAAAAGACAGTCTCAGTGGAAGAATAGTAATGACACCAATGGAAGTTAATTGTGTCAGTGACAGTGTTTCATATTCTCAAAAACATATTGTTCTTAACAACAGTTGAAAACAATGTTAAGGATCTGATTTCAACATAGATATTTAGAAATACTGAGTTAAATCACTACATTCTAATCTTACAGTCTCACCCTATGTTCTACTCCATTTGTTGGACCTGATTCTCAGCTGCCTTGAAGTTGTGTACCACAGGTATAATTTGCTACCAAATCATAACTCTCCACTCACACTAGTCGTAATTGTTACATCTATTTTACACTCATTTTGTATTGATGTAAATGACCAAGTTAGTTATAAGACAGTGGAGAATGAGGCTCTTAATGTGTGGCAGTACATAATGTGTCAGAAAGATGACTATTAGATATGGGTATTATGACTTCTATGCACAAAGAAGAACTATATACAATAGTTTAAATATAGTTTATTTTACATTAAGTATCACTTTTTGGCCTTTTGGCAAAGATCATGTGTATTTAGATTAAGCAAAGTAACAAAAAACAAAGAATAAAAAAGCAGCATCTCCATGGGAAATATAATCTCTCTCTATGATAGTCCAAACTGAAAACAAATAGATGCCTGTTTCTGTAAAGAAAAGAGTTCTTATTAACGTAAAGGTTCAGAGACTGATCTTTTGAGAGAATCAAAGGAATGGATTCATAGTATTCCTGGACTGAATGGTTACAGGAAGTACCAGAAAGCTCATGAGAATGTTTCTCATCATAATATGTCCAGGCCCAATTGAAAACCTAAGAAATTTGGATAGTTAGAATAAGAAGATTAATTGTGATGGTGGTTGGTGACCAGATTATGAAACTGAAAAACTGAGGCATCTAATATGACTGACGCACAAAGGACGCTTTGGTGAAGTTGAAGAAGATTTGCACAGGAGAATTTGGCAGCTGAGTAAAGAAAGGCTGACCAATCCTCTGTTTTGTAACCTCAGTCAATCATCACTGCTCCTTCTTCTTCATCAGTGTAGATTTAACACTCTGTGCTGTGAATTGGACTCTTACGCAGAGTGCCTCCAGCACCTGCATAAGGAGCTAAAGTAATTCTGGGAACCTGAGAAAAAACAGGAGCATTTCTCTAGTTTTTCATAGAAAACAGATTTCTTGCCCCTCCCCTGTCCCGAACTAACAGTGTCCTTAAAGGAAAAAGGACAAATTATTTTCTCAGATATGTGAGCAGAGTTCCCATGCATCTGAAGGTGGTCTGGCCCAGTTTGCCACATTTTTCATATTCTTTAAGTTCCTAATCCCTTCAGATCCTATTATATGAATTTTCAGTATTGTGGATGCTGTCCGAGAGCTTTCTAAACGAAACAATTAAGCATATTCATACTAACTGCAATTTATTTTTTAACATATTCTTGTATTGAAATTTCTAGCTTTTTTGTTACCTTATAAGCTCTTTATACTATATTTCTTTGGGGCTTTTTCCGCCCCTAATGCTAGTTCTGAACATTTTTGATCAAACATATGTACTGTATGTTTATAAATCTGTAATTGCGTTATTATTGCTTGCTGATATTAGTGAACATTGTGAGAAGGCTTATTTATTACTTTTCCTTTTTATGCAATACTAACTAAAAAGTTATGTTTTGTAACTCTGATGTAGCCAGTATCCTTGACCAATGTTCCTAATTCTCACTAACAAAATACTTACTGTATCCAGAGAGGCAGATGCTCTTAAGTCTTGTAAAAATCCAACCTCCAGTAGGTGGAGGAGGAAGCTTTGGTCCTTAATACCATAGACACGGTCCAAAAACAGCACCATGGGTGCTTTATGGTCAGGACAGAAACTTGCAGACATGTCTGGCTCGTTGACTGTACCATCTAAAAAAATTTTTAAATATTTAATTTCTATTTCACACAAAAAATGCAGCTCAGCTCAAAATCTCCTAACAACTTTTTTTTTTCAAATCTTCTAAAAAATTCTAATGTATAATAGAAGACAATAAAATTATAGGATCTAATTCATCAATGAACTAGGCAGCTGCAACACCAGTAAGTTCAATGGCCTAGCATGCATACTTGTGTCCACAGTAAAATTGCCTTGTCTCTTGTTCTAAGCAATCAACATGTATAAAGCAATTTTCTTAACATTAAAGAACTATTATGGAGAAAGAGATAGAGACAGTTAGACAATGCAGAAAGATTGGTTAGAAATTGTAAAAGGCAATCAGAATATGTTTGTAAAGTCACAGCCCCAGTATAAGACATATAAAGGCATTCTTGCTGTTTTTTATAGGCCCCTTTTACCTCCTGTGTGGGAGGGCATGGCGATTATTTGGCATTGATTAAGGAAAGGATGACAACCTGCACTGTACAATTTGTTGATAGGTGCTCCCAGATATTTTCTATGAATTAATGAAATAATTGCTTCTTGTCTTTCTTCTGGAATGGCCAAACAATGTAGCCAAGGGCTCCCCTAGTGCATGTGGGCACAACTCCACTGATTTAGGTGAAGATGCACTTACACCAGGGTTTAATTTAGCCCAAAGTCCATAGAAACTATAGCAACAAAAAAACTTTTGTATATCTATTTAAACACTTTTGAAAAGTCTGCACAATGATAAATTGAAGTTACCTTTGTTAACTGTTGATAGCTTTAGTGGTATACTTATAATCCCAACCAAATCTTCTGTTGGCACAAGAGAACGAAGAATTGACCTGATTCGAATAGCTTCTCCTTTCCCAGTTTGGATAAGCTGTTGAAACACAATCATACATATAAAAGACGACATTTAGTTAATTGAAGGGACATCAGAAAAACATTGACAAAACCTAATTGATTGAAATATTAATGCTAAGGGTTTTGTTTGCTTTGTAAATCACTGCAAATCCCCCCCACAAAAACAAACAAATAAACAAACAAACAGAGTATATAAAAGGGAGGTTCCAGTTTTCAATCATTCCACCCTTCTTGCCTGTCCCAATTTAAATGGGATGTAACAGATTTCTGAAAACACACTTAGGCTATGACTACACTGAAATCACAGGGTTCAGGTAGACATACCAAAGCTAACTTTTATCTCACTAACTTGGGTACCAGAGCAACAAATCTAGACCTTTAATCATTTTTGTTACTCTTCTCTGGACTTTCTCTGATTTGTCCACAGCCTTCCTGAAATGTGGTGCCCAGAACTGGACACAATACTCCAGTTGAAGCCTAATCAACACAGAGTAGAGTGGAAGAATTACTTTTCAAATCTTGTTTAGAACACTCCTGCTTATATATCCCAGAATGCTGTTTCTTTTTTTGCAACACTGTCATACTGTCCACTCATATTTCACTTGTGATCCACTATGATCCCCCCAGATCCCTTTCCACAGTACTCCTTCCTTGGTAGTCATTTCCCATTTTGTATATGTGCAACTGATTCGGGGCATAATTACTATAAACTTCCAATGATAGTGCCCACTTGCCCTACGTGCCTGTGAAAATCTTCCCCGGAATGTTTATTTATGTGAACTTATTTTGTGTTTAGGTTAGATATTTAGACTATTCAAAACACCCAAACTGATTTTCCTCAGATTTTTCAAAACAGTTATCTTTGGTCTAAGATCACACAGGGGAAGTTATATGTTCTAAGAAATGGCTGAGAAAGTTATGAGCAAATGAAAAAGAAGAATTAAAAAAATAAATCTGAACTTATTTATGGCGCTTTCTATGACAAAACTTACAATGTAATATACATTCATTTACAAATATATCATCTTTTCCCCACCATAGAGATGATTCCTATCCAGCATCAATATCAGTACAGTTTTGCAAATTATTCATTGCTGTGTGATGAATTAAATACAGACAAGCTAATCTTTATGTGAGTAGCCACGGTTTACATTAGCAGCTCCTGCAAAGTATGCTACAGGACAATAAAACTAATGTGGTAAAATCATCTAGCAAGTGGGCAGTTCACTTGTCAGTAGCTTGCAAAGTTTGTTTTTATCAAAGAATAATTAACTCTATTCCTTAAGAGTGGAAGTTACGGGTTTTTTAATTTCTCCTACATTCTATTTCTATCCTGAAGACTCACATTTTATTTTCAACTCTTTATAGTTACATTTAATCAAATCATTAGAGATCAAGAAGAATGGTCAGAGCATCTATGATTTCTTTTCTATCCTACTTATAAGGCATCAGCATCACCAACTGACGTATCATATTTGAGGAGGCAGTGCTGCCTAGTGGATAGGGCACTGCACTATAAGACCTGTAAAGTGAAATCCTAATCTCTCTGAAGTCAACGGCAAAACTCCCATTGACTTCAATGGAACCTGGATTTTGGTCCTGGTTTCTATTTCACAACTCTGATACTGACATGCTGACTGAACTTGGATGAATCACTTCACCTCTGTGTTTCTCTATGCCCTCTTCCACCACTTGTCTCTTGCCTAATTAAATATTTCAGGGCAGCAACTACCTCTCAGCTTTGTGCCCCAGTCTTAGTCGGGATCTCTACACGTTGTTGTCATACAGATATAATAATAAAGGTCCTTGGGTTCCAGACTACTTACTCAATACATGACCCTAGGCAATTCATGTAATTTCATTGCAGCATAACTAATCCAGCTATAAAACACTGTATAAAAGCAGGTCCTTCAAACAAACAAACAAAACTCTTATACTTCATCTGAGTTAAGCTGCCTAGATGAGAAGTTTTATACTTATGCTCATAATATAAGTCAAGGGAAATACTGTAATTCCTTTATTAGTCCAACACATATGCTAATATCCAAAATCTTGGGCTCACGTAATAACAGTGTTAGCAATAAGTATAGTTTACTTTATATAATGTGTACTTAGTATGGTGTCACTTGAATGGATAGAAATATTTGCAGCTTGTATATTTTACCCAACTCCTTTTACTTTTATTTCTGAGCAAGGGAGCAAAACCACTTACATGCATTTCTGGTGCACAGCGTCCAAGCAAGTCTATCAGAGCTGAATAAAAGGACATGATTGCATTGCCCATGTGCACAATCTCTTCCTCCTCCTCTTCTTCAACACTGCTGAAAAGGAACCAAAAACATGAGAATATTTTGGCTGCCATAGGATAGCCTAAAATAAGGTTGGATTCTTCATTATAGGGGTGACTGTGTAAAATTTTAGACTGAAGCGCCAGCTGACTGAAAGCAGTGTTTATTGACCTATTTCTTGCGTCTGGTCACAGGTTAATTTCTTCTACACTAAGAAATACATTTATTATTCACTTTTTATTCAGGTTTTATTGTAGTCTTTATTTTATAAGTTAGCCCAGAATAGGTAGGAAAAGTCTTTTGTGTTTTCTGTTTAAAAATTATTTTTCATTAACTGCAGCATGTTCCCTGTGTACATTTTGTATGAAAAGTCCAATTATATATTATGTAGCCTGTTCCACATCTGGAAGTTCATACTAATACTTATGTATCTAAAACATGTATTAGGTTCTCAAGTTTGCTGTGCACCCATACAGAGAATTATTTGCCCTAATTTAGGTCCTATACATATTAAGTTAAGTGATAGGTCCAATTTCTCTTTGAAAAAGACAGGTTTCAGAGTAACAGCCGTGTTAGTCTGTATTCGCAAAAAGAAATGGAGTACTTGTGGCACCTTAGAGACTAACCAATTTATTTGAGCATGAGCTTTCGTGAGCTACAGCTCACTTCATCAGATGCATACTGTGGAAACTGCAGCAGACTTTATATATACACAGAGAATATGAAACAATACCTCCTCCCACCCCACAAAAGACAGTTACCTTTTCCGTAACTGGTGTTCTTTGAGATGTGTTGCTCATGTCCATTCCACATTAGGTGTCTGTGCTCGCCACATGCACTGGTGCTGTAAGTTTTTCCCTCAGCAGTATCCATAGGGGACTGGCTTTGGCACCCTCTGGAGTGGCGCCTCCGGCTCCCCCTACCCTCAGTTCCTTCTTGCCGGAAACTCTGACAGTCAGGAAGGAGGGTGGGTTGTGGAATGGACATGAGCAACACATTTCAAAGAACAACAGTTTTGGAAAAGGTAACTCTCTTTTCTTCTTCGAGTGCTTGCTCATGTCCATTCCACATTAGGTGACTCCCAAGCAGTATCCCTGGAGGTGGGTAGGAGTTCATGGATGTGTTGATTGCAGCACAGCTCTGCCGAACCCAGCACCATCCCTGGCCTGCTGAGTGATGGCATAGTAAGCTGTGAACGTGTGAAGAAAGGACCACGTCGTGGCTCTACAGATGTCCTGGATAGGGAGGGATGTGAGCCAGGAAGGCCGCCGAAGACGCCTGAGCTCTAGTTGAGTGGGCTCTTACAATCGGTGGTGGCAGAACTCTCACTTGGTCATAACAGGTCCTTATGCACGAGGTGATCCAGTTGGAAATCCTCTGTGAGGACACTGAAAAGCCCTTCATCCTATCCGCTGTAGCAATGAAGAGTTGAGATGATTTTTGGAAAGGTTTGATAAGCTCTAAGTAAAAAGCCAAGGTCCTTTGGAAGTCCAGCGCGTGAAGACACCTCTCTTCGCTGCTCTTGTGTGGTTTGGGACAGAACACTGGGAGGAAGATTTCCTGGTTCATATGGAAGGTGGACAACACCTTCGGCAGGAAGGCTGGGTGGGGTCGCAGCTGAACCTTGTCTTTGTAGAAGACCATGTACGGTGGTTCTGAGGTCAAGGCTCTAACCTCAGAGACTCGTCTTGCCGATATCATTGCCACCAGGAACACGACCTTCCATGACAGGTGGAAAAGGGAGCAGGAGCCCAGCGGCTCAAAGGACAGGCCTGTGAGCCTAGAGTGGACCAAGTTAAGATCCCACTGGGGACAGGAGCCCGCACCTGTGGGAAGAGTCTCTTGAGACCTCTCAAGAATCTGACCGTCATGTAATGGGAAAATGCAGTCTGTCCTTGAATCGATGGGTGCAAAGCAGAGATGGCTGTGAGATGCACTCTAATGCCAGGCCCTGGTTCCTCAAATGAAGCAGGTAATCTAAGACAGATTGTAATGGAATGAGAGATACCACGCTCGGATGCTCAGGAGAAAGAGACACCATACCCGGATGCCCAGTGGGAAAGCCTTGTCCACTTGGCCAGGTAACTCAGTCTGGTTGAGGGCTTCCTACGTCCCTTGAGGACCTGTTGGACCTCCTCCAAACAGGCCTGCTCCTCCGGGTTCAGCCACACAGCATCCATGCCAAGAGGTGGAGGGATGTGAGGCTGGGGTGCAAGAGCCAACCATGGTCCTGTGACTGCAGGTCCGGTCAGTTGGGCAAGGGACAGGGAGGGACTGCTGTCAGGTTCATGTGTGTGCCAAACCAGTGCTGGCAAGGCCACACCGGGGCGATCACGATAACCTGTGCCTTGTCTCTCTTGATCTTTGTCAGTAGCTTGCTGATGAGCAGAATTGGTGGGAACGCATACATCAGGCCCCCCCAACCATGACAGCAGGAAGGCATCGGAGAGGGATCCCCTGCTCAGACCTTGCCGAGAACAGAAGCAATGGCTCTTCCTGTTCCGTGTGGTGGCAAATAGGTCACCTTGGGGAGTCCCCCATCTTTGGAAGATCATGCAGGCTAGCTCCAGGCAGAGCGACCACTTGTGGTGAGAGGAGAAGTCCCTGCTGAGCTGGTCTGCCAGTGTATTCTTGATGCTGGGAAGGTGACAAGCTGCTGGGTGGATTTTGTGGCTGATCCAGAAGCGCCTCCTGACAGAGAGCCAACAAGCATGCTCCCCCCTGCCTGTTAATGTAGAACATCGAGGCTCTATTGTCAGGCAGGACTCATACCACTTGCCTGACAGGAGGGGTAGGAAGAGTCCACATGCCAGCCAGACCACTCTGAGCTCTTTGATGTTTATGTTCAACTTTGCCTCCTCCGGTTACCACATCCTGTATCTGGAGGTCATCGAGATGCGCCCCCGAGCTGAGGTCCAAGGCATCCGACACCAACTCAATGGAGTTGTCAAACGGAACCCACTCCAGGACTGTTCTGTGATCAGTCCACCATCGCACTGAGGTAAGTATCACCTGGGGAATGGTAATGATCTTTTCCAGGGGGTCTCGGGACTGGGAATAGACGATCCCCAGCCACTGCTGTCTGGGCCGCATCTGAAGCCTGGCATGGTTGTCTTAGCCTCTCCTTGTGGCTAACCTCCTCAACCACAAGGGAATTGGGGTCTGGGTGGGAGTATAAGCACTCACGCCCTTTGGTTGGCACAAAGTACTTGCGTTCAATCCTCTTAGAGATAGGGGACACGGAAGAGGGGGTCTGCCACAGGGCATTAGTGATTTTGGAAACCCCTTCATGAAGGAGTAGAGCCACCCTGTCAGGAGCCCAGGAGCAGAGGACATCAAACAGAGAGTCCGAGGGCTCTTTCAGTTCCTCTGCCTGAAGTCCCAGGTTGGAAGCAACCCTCTTCAAAAGTTCCTGGTATGTTTTGGTGTCATCCTGAGGAACTAGGTGAGGGGGCCCCATGATAGCCTTGTCTGGCAACATCTGGCTGGTGCCACGGGAACCTCAACGTTCATTGGTGGTCCAGTAGCTTACTCCCCATAGTCCTCCTGGACCTCTGGGGTCTTACCCCCCCGAAGCCTCGAGCACTGGAGAGGGACAGGATACCAAGGCCTCTGGCCTCTCTGAGGCTCCCGACACCAACCGGGCAGCCTGGGGAGGTTGCCTGGGGAGGTTGGCTGAACCCCCAAGGGTTCCATGGGTACCATGGCCCCAGCCACTGCACTTGGGACCATGGGACTGGTTTCGGTGCTGATGATGTAGGCAGCACCTCTGGTACCGGGGCTTGTCCCACAGTCAGGGAACCTCGCTCTGTGCTGGAGCTATAAGCAGAGCGGTCAGTAGCAGGCGACCAGGATCTAGTGAAAAAGTGGCTCTTGTCTGACTGGTGCCAGTTGCTGCGTCCTGAAGCCGACTTGTCCCGAGCGAGACGGGAGTCTTGGTCGGGATCTCTGGGACCTTCTTGACAGGAGCCGTGAAGGGAGACCGGTGCCAGGTTGTGGACGGCACTGGCGGAGCACTGTGTACAGAGGGTACAGAGGCCACAGTGCTCGGTGTGGAGTCGGACTGCTGCTCCAGTGCCAGAGTGAGTGCTGACGCCATTAAGAGCGCTTTCAGATGGATATGGCACTCCTTCTTTGTCCTAGGTTTGAAGGACTTGCAGATCCGACACTTGTTGCTCATGTGCCTCTCACCTAAGCACCTTAGGCAGCTGGTATGAGGATTGCTGAGGGGCACAGGCCGTTTGCAGCAATCACAGGGCTTAAAGCCTGGGCACTGGGGCATGCCCCATCCCCTGGCTGAGTCTCGTTCGGGACTACGAGAACTTCAAGAACTATTACTACAGGTAACTAACTGTAACAACAATTACCTACAAGTATACTACAAGTTCTACAGAGTTTTAACAAACAGAGAACGAGACAACACTAGCTGAAGAAGCAGATGTTCCAGCACTGTCACTGACGGCAGGAAGAAACCGAGGGTGGGTAAGCCGACAGCGCCCCTTATACTGGGCCATGCGGGCACCACTCCAGAGGGTGCCAGAGCCGGTTCCCTATAGATACTGCTGAGGCAAGCACACATCCCTAATGTGGAATGGACATGAGTAAACACTCAAAGGATAATAATTGTTTACTCTTCAGTTATGTTTTTAGGATGCTGTCTACCATCAAAGCAGAGTTATCAACTTTTAATTGATGTGTAAAGTCAAAAAATTACTGCACTGCATGGAAATGTGAGTGTGGTCATAGACAGGAGTCTGCTGACAGGAGGATTCTGTGACAATGACCAATTCAAAAATGTACTCTACAGTGTGGTTTAGAAAAATATGTCCAATTGCTTTAGAAAAATGGAAGGACAAACTTCAAGACATTTCTCACGCTGAGATTTTCAAAGCACATTAGGGGATTTAGACAAGTATCTTTCAATCTGTTGATCTGCTTTGAAAACCTCAGCCTTAATCTTTTCTTTCAGAATTCCAGAAGCAAAAACATTTCTTCTGTGTAAAGTATTCAATAATGCATAGATTTTATTGAATCTTGGCTGGGGTAGGGGGTAAAATAGGGCCAGCTGGGGTCACCCTTCCCCTCATCCAAGAACTGTGCAGAGGAGACATCACCTCCACCACTCTTGGGCACTAAGACCTTTCTTTCCTCCTGCCATGTGGCTTCAGGGGAAAAACTGCAGGGAGGAACCAGTCAGAAACTCCAGGTCAGAGCAGAAGCAGCTAAAGCAGGGACCTTCAGACAGCCAGAGAATGTTGTACAATTTTGACGGGACTTCTGAGGTCGGTGCTCATTGGCTCTGTGTGTGTGCTCCAACCCTCTTGTTCCCCACAACTCTCATAACCTCTTCACCTCAATTTCACACCACACCTGCTCCTCTACCCTACTCTTCCCTGCCCTGTCCCCTACGCCTTCTTTCCCTTCCATGTCCTCTCTCCCTTCACTTTTCTTTCTATTTAGCTGATCCCCTCCTAACTAAACCCAGCCTAAAAAGCAATCATGGAGCTAACATGAAGTGTACTGTTGTCACCCTGTTCGCTCTGCTTGTGTGTTATCCTTCCCAGTCCCCCCTCTGTCTGTCTTATCAATTTACACTGTAAACTCTTTGAGGTACGGACTGTCTGCTGCTCTGTGTCTATACAGTGCCTAGCACAATGGGGCAAACATGGTTAGTTATTAGGTACTACTGTAGTATACAAGATTAATAATTCAGCTAATGAAACATCAGCATTTGCCAAAAGAGCATATACATTTACTTACACTTCTCTTTTATAGCACTGAGATGGAAGGTCAAGAGTTGGGTTCTCTGAGATCTTAATAGCTCCTTGCATAGCTGCCAGCAAACCATTTCCTCCTTCTCCTCTAAGAGCTGGCCCAAAGCATTCTGGGCGTCGAATAAGGAGCTTGACAACAACACTAGCATTTTCCTCAACACTTTCACCTAAAGACCAACAGGACACGTTAGCCTCTTATATAAAAGCCAATATACTTCTTCTGAAAGGCAACCACTAATTTATGAACAGTTTGGATTTTTCCCTAAATTTTACAGTACATAAAATAATAGAGAGAGAAAGAAAAACAAACTTTTTTTTTAGAAGGAAAAAATGCTAAATTTACAGCACCAGAGATAAATCTTCTACTTAATCAAAGAGCAGTTAGTATATAGGGAATGACAGTGTAAACGCCTGCAAACTGCCTTGGCCAAAGTTCAACAACTTTAACTTAGAAGATTGACTTCTAGGGTTGCCAGGGGAATTCATTTCCATGATTACTTCTGTCTTTTTCCTCTCTTCTGAAATGGCCAACAAAGGCAGCAACTGTGATAGTAGCTTCTGAAGTGTCCATGCAGGAAATGGACTGAGAACTCATTTCACATAAATAATTAAACCATCACTAGAAGGTAACAAAAATGGCTACTAACCTTCTGTAATTGCTGTTCTTTGAGATGTGTTGCACATGTTCATTCCACTCTTGGCATGAGTGCAGCCTGCAAGTCATTGGAAACTTTTCCTTCAGTGGTACTGCCAGGATGGCTGAAACGCCCTCTGACATTCTGGGCCAATGCATCCAAGTATAAAGGGCCCAGCCATCCCAGAGTCCCCTCAGTTCCTTTTTGCTGGACAACCCCAATGCACAGAAGTAGACGGGTGGGTCATGGATTGAACATGTGTAACACATCTCGAAGAACAGTTATGGAAGTTTAGTAACTATTTTTTCTTGAGTGATTGCGCATGAGCATTCCACACTTGGCAACTCACAAGCTATAAACCAGGTGGTGGTATAGGAATCGATGTGCACACAGACTGAAGTACAACTCGCTCAAATTTAGCATAGTTTCTAGAGTACTGAGTGATGGCATAATGGGATGCAGAGGTGTGGACTGAAGATCAGGTAGCCTCTCTACAAATTTCCTGGATAGGGGCATGCACAAGAAATGCAGTCGAAGCCACTTGAGATCTTGTCAAATGAGCAGTTACTCTGCTTGATGCAGAAATGCCAGTCAGGACATAACATACATGAACACAAGAGGCTATCCATGATGAAATTCTTTGTGAAGAGATCGGGAAATCTTTCATCCCATCTGCCATGACCACAAATATTTAGGCTGACAAATGGTACTGTTTAGTTCTATGTAGAACACCAAAGCCCTTCTAACATCTCGGGTGTGCAGGCATTGCTTATCTCTATTTTAGGAAAGTAAATCAAGTGGTTAATATGGAAGTTAGAAATCACTTTAGAGAGAAATCTTGGATGAGGGCTGTCATAAATATAAAGGGAAGGGTAACAACTTTTATATGTGCAGTAACATAAAATCCCTCCTGGCCAGAGGTACAGAATCATTTTACCTGTAAGGGGTTAAGAAGCTCAAATAACCTGGTTGGCAGCTGACCAAAAGGACCAACAAGGAAAGAAGATACTTTCAAATCTGGTGGGGGGGGGAAGAGGTTTTGTTTGTGCTCTCTTTGTTAGTTCTCTCTCAGACAGAGAGAGACCACGGCAGGAAAAAACATCTCCTAAAAACATACCTGAAATGAGCATCTAGGATTACAAAAATTGTAAGTAAAGCAAGGAAATGCATTAGATTATCTTTTGTTTTAGCTTGTGAATTTTCCCTATTCTTTGCGGGAGGTTTATTCCTGTTTTTGTAACTTTGAAGTTGAGCCCAGAGGGGAATCCTCTGTGTTTTAAATCTTTTTATCACCCTGTAAAATTACCTTCCAGCCTGATTTTACAGAGGTGCTGCTTTTACTTTTTTCTTTATAATAAAGTTCTTGTTTTAAGAACCTGATTGATTTTAGTGTACTAAAAAGAAAGGGTCTGGTCTATACTTTTATTAAAGGCAATTGGTTGGAATATTATTCTCAAGCCTGCCCAAGAAAGGGGGTGAACAGGCTTGGGGGGATATTTTGGGGAAATAGGAACTCCAAGTGGCCTTTTTCCTGAATCTTTGTCTAAATCACTTGGTGGTGGCAGCAATACCGTCCAAGGACCAGGAAAGGATTTGTGCTTTGGGGAAGTTTTTAATCTAAGCTGGTAGAAATGAACTTAGGGGGTCTTTCTTGCGGGTCCCCACATATGTATCTCAGAGTTCAGAGTGGGCAGAGAACCCTGACAAGGGCATAGATATACTTTATCCTTCAAGAAAACTGTATAAAGAGGTTCAGACATTAGAGCATTCAGCTCAACAACCGTCCAGGCCATAGTGATGGCTACCAAAAAAAGCCACTTAAATTGACAGGTGTAAGTAGGAAGCACATTGCTAAAGGCTTAAATGAGGCCCCATAAGCTTAAAGAAAACTAAGTTCAAGTCCCAGAGAGGAACAGGTTCCTTCATCTGTGGGTAGCCTTTCAAAAGTCTGATTGACATAGCATTAGAAAATACAGAACGGCTGTCCAGGTAAGGATGGAAAGCTGATATTCCTGCCAAGTGGACCTTGAGAGAACTAATCACCAAACCTTGATATTTGGGAACAATAAATAGTCCAGGACATGCTGGATTGAGTACTGCATTGGCAAAACTTCGAATTGATAAGACCAGAAGGAAAATTGCTTCTATTTTGAAATATAAGTAGCCCTGGTGGAGGGCTTTCTGTTATTTAACAAGACATCCCAAACTTGCTCCAAACAAGACTCCTCTCTAGGATTTAGCCAGATTCCAGGCTACCAAATGAAGTGCCTGCAGGTCTGGATGGAACAGCCAACCATAACACTGCGAAATGATGTCTGGGTCCATAGGAAGTGAAATCAGAGCCTCTCCGATAGATCCATGAGAGTGGAGAACCAGTGCTCCTAGGGCAATGCTGTGGCTATTAGTATAACTCAGGCATGGTCCCACTTGATCTTTAGCAACTCTCTGTGCAGGAGTGGAATTGGAGGAAAAGCATAGCAGAATTGTTCGGCCAGGGTAGTAGGAAAGTGTCTGTGACGGAACCCGAACTGCAACCTTGTATGGAACAAAACTGATGGCATTTTCTGTTAGTTTTGGTTGTGAATAGATCTATCTGGGGATTCCCTCACTGCTGGAAAATGCACCTGGCTACATCCAGGCAGAAAGACCACTCGTGGTGATTTGTAAACAATCTGCTTAGATGGTCTGCAAGCTCACTCTGCACCCCTGGAAGGTAAGAGGTTTCAAGATTGATTTAACTGACAGAGCAAAAGTTCCAGAGGTGAATGGACTCTTGACAAAGTGGGGAAAAGCAGGCTCCTCCTTGCCTGTTGAGGTAAAACATTGTTGCTGTGTTGTCTCTGAGAACAAACAGGCTTTTCCCCTGGACCTGAGATTGGAAAAACTGGCATACTAGCGAATAACCCTTAGCTCCCTGACATTGATGTGTAGAGACATGTCTTGTGAGGACCATAAACTCTGAGGGGACCCAGATGAGCACCCGAACTCAGAACAGATGCATTTGTCACCAATGTCAATGAAGGCTGAGGTTGGACACAGTGAACACCTTCACACACATTGAGTAAGTGAGCTCTATAATCATCAGAAGGGGATGAGATGGCTCATGCGGAAACTACCTCATCAGGGGAGGAGGACAATGAAGTCAGCACAGGTTGAGGCTGCCCCTCCTCCATAAGCTGTCCAGCAGACTTCTCTTGAACCACCACTTCCTGCTCACCACCGGGCCCAGAACCGGACTCAGGAACAGGCAGTGTCTGGTGAGTAGACTCCTTGTGCCTCTCTGAGGAGACAGAGCAGGAATGCCCTATGTATGACTTGGAAACTGTGGGGAATCTTCAGATTCCAAAAGAACCATTGGAAGGGTGGTGGGCCCCAGTAACTCTTGGCCATTGCAGCTTGAGGATCTCAAGGCAACCCCAGGTAATAACACCTAGGTGGGGAGTAGCATGACTGGCTCTGAGGCTGGGAAACATAGGAACCAATCTCCAATTCAGAGAAGGACGAATCACTCTCTGCTGACCAAGGTCGGGTGTGGCGGGGGAGGCTCCCAGTTATGCTGGAGAATGGTGCCGAGTCAGTAAAGATTGTAAAGCAGCGAACATTGCATGGTACCAATGGGGGCATAAAGTCTGAGGCCAAGGAGGTTGCTGCGGTACTGGCGCACCTCTGTCTGCCAGTACCAGGAACATGGTTTCCTGCACCACCAGGGACACAGGTACCGACAGACTCAGCAGATCTCTAACTGCTGCAAATGCCTCCAGCATGGTCAGTACCAAGATGAGCTCAAGTTATTGTGGTCAAAAATGGAGAGGGCACCTCTTCAGGCCCCAGACTCAACAGTGCCTGCCTCAGTGCTGGAGCCAATGGTGCTGGTTTCAACACTACCTGAGAAGAGGAATGCTTGGATTTTGGCTGTACTCTACTCTTATCCCCATGCTTAGAGGATTTGGTTGCCAGCAGCTTTGCTTTCTCAGTGATCTGTCCATAGGTCTCATGCCTCTTCTTGGGCACTGGAAAGGGCAAGTGGTGCCAAATCTCAGGCAGCATAAAAGGCACACTACTAACCAATCCCAAACCACTTGATGCCGAATCAGGACAGCTAGGCTCTGACGGAAGTCTCAGGGCTGCTTCCAGGAGCAAAAACTTCAGCCTGGCTTCTCTGTCTTTAGTCTTTGGCTTAAAGTTCTTGCAAATCTGGCAGTGATTCTGAATATGAGCTTCCCCAAGCATTTCAAGCAGTTTGGGTGCCTGTCACTGTCGGCCATTGGCCCAGAACAAAAGACACAGGACTTGAAGCATGGTGACCAGGCATCCCTCAGTACCAAGAAACAGAAACCCCAGATCTAGGGACTGAAAAAGAACACTAAAAGTAAACTAACACTTACTAAGTACTAAGCAACTATAAAACGAGATAACTATTCACAAGAGCATTTGCTAAGGCAAACCATGAAATTCCAAAAACTATCACAGGTGGTAAGAAGGGACTGAGGGGGCTCTGGGGCAGCTGGGTCCTTTATTTTGAAGTTTAGTGGTGTGCGACAGCAGAAGGTGCTCAAGCCACCCTGATGGGTATCACTGAAATAAAAATTTCTGACTACTGTGCATGGGGCGCACATACACCAAGAATGAAATGCATATGTGCAATCACTCAAAGAAGAATTTTCTGTTCATTGCCAACCAGGGCCAATATTCCAACTGGTGACCTGGATCAATCATAAAATTTAAATTCCTGATTACCAGTCCCTGGAAGCATTCATTTAAAGCTTTAGAAAATGTACTACAGGGGACAATGAAGCACTGATATAAGAATAAATACTAACTTAACAGGCTCCCTCACATTCAGATTGTATAAAACTCAGTGCATTCCCCCCCAATTAAAAGATTAATTGTTCTAAATGGCCAGTGTTTTTTTATGAAAGAAAGTGATATTATTTCAGTGGTCCAACAGAAATGGAGATTGTTGCTAAATATTGTATCATCTATGTTCTAGCACAAAGAATATCTGTTGTGATCCAGCAACTAAATCTTCTCAGCTTGACTAAGGAATGTCAAATCCTCCAAGGATTGATACATCTGCCCTCTAGACACGGTAATTTAACTGCAGTAAAAAAGTATATCAAATTATTTTCAATATATGTTTAGGTAGGAATAAATATGTTTTGCTTGCTATATGAAGGCTTTAAATAGAATCCTTCTCAATTTCTACATATAACGCACACTATAGCTCAGATTAAGTATTTCACACCTTGCCTCATCCTACTTTAAATCACAGTTATAACTCTGCCTTGGAATAGATTCTGCCTGCTTTCATTTTATAACATCATCTAGTTTTGCATACAGGCATTTACATTAAAAAATTTGGTTTGATTTAGTTGGAATGGTTAAGCAAATACTTTTGTAAAGCTGAATTGCATAGTGAACGTAATACAAGCAACACTTTCCATGGCCATTTCAATGGCTCAACAAAACTAATACCCTTGACATTTTTATTCAGAACACTTTCTAATATTTAACTGCACACCAAACACCTAATGTTCCTGCAGCCTTGCATGTATGGAGTCCGTGGGGAGGGTGTGTGGGATTGTATGCATACCTGTTGCAAAATCAGACTCCAAATGCGAATAAAATTACATTACAATTTTATTAAAAGAAAACTACTGACACAGTTTTGCCTGAATAGTTTATCTCCTGAACATCTATCTAACCTGTTCTTGAATGAGAGAAGTGATAATGCTTCATCCATCTCCTTTGGTGGATAATGCCCTGTTTCTCCCCCTGTTAAGTGATATTTCCTAGGGTAGAGAATTTGTGGTGAAACATGTGGGGTTTATACTACTTACTTAAACTGGAGGTGAAAGTGGGTTTGTGAAAGGCAAAGAAATTTACATATGACTATAAGTTAGAGGTATGTGGAAAGGAAAGCTCTATCTCAAAACAGGGAGACCAAATTCATCCCTAGTGTAGCCCACTAAATTCAACGAAATTACACCCAGAATTAATTAGGTCTAAATATTTTTTTACAACTTCTCGCAGGTTGCAATTGTTGGCCCCCTTAGCATGTAAGTTTTACTTGTGTTGTATGACCACTGCATACCAAATTGGTGCAAGCTTTACTACTTAACTTCTTAGAGCCCACTGTAACCTATGCCACAGTCTAACTCAATGATGAATTTGGCTTGGAGATCTCCGTGGGAGTTGCATCAGCTTACACCAGGCAATACTTTAGCCCAGTATTAAATCTAATGTATTTATAGGCATTTCTATGATGCTTGTATCTCAGTACCTCAAATATTTCTTAATTTATCTTTGCAACAACCCTCTGAGGTAGTAAAATAGTATTATCCCTATTTTATAGATGAGAAATTCAGGCAGAAGATGATTAATGGTCTGATTTACAGACGTGCCTAGTACCTGCAACTCTCATTGTCACTGGAACCTGAAGGTGCTCAAAAGGGGCCTTGAGAAGTCATCTAGTTCTTCCTCCATGCTAGTGCAGGACCAAGTATACTTGGACAATCCCTGATAGGGGTTTGTCAAACCTGTTCTTAAAAACCTCCAATGATGGGAAATCCACAGCCTGCCTTGGAAGTCTATTCCAGTGCTTAATTATGCTTATAGTTAGAACATATTTTCCCAATATCTTGCATTACACCTTTGTTCGTAGTATCAGTGGAAATTTGTCTTTATATAAAGCCTTTCATTTGGGTATAACAAAGAAATTTACAACTATTAATTCAACTTCACAACACCTCTATGAGGTAAGTATTATTTTACCCATTTTACAGGTAGGTAACGTGGTACACTTGGGGGTTGAGTGGTTAAGTGCTCCAAATCACTGAGTGGGTCAGTGGCAGAGGCAAAGATAGAACCCAGAAGTCCTCACTCACGCTACAGTTCTAACTATTGGTTCCCTCTAGGAGTTAGAATTGATGATGCTAGCTTCAAGTGTACATTCAATATCCCGGACAAAACTTCCACAGCAAAAAGACAATGTGATGAGAAATAATACAGTGAGATGCTATAGGAAGGAGATATGCAAATCGGATATTGGCTATGAACACAGGATAAAGTGATACTGCTTATGATACACATGACAAATTAAAAGTGAAAATATTTAATATTTTGCGGAAAAAAGAACTCAAAGAAGAATAAACGCTTCCACTATTTCACAGTTACAGAACTACAACACAGTAATATAGCATTAAAACTGAGGTCTCTAACCTTATGTCAGATATGTAGATCCTGAGCTGCATGTGGTACTTTCAAAATATTTTTGAAGTTCTAGGGTTTGCTGGCTCCACAGAATTTACACCCCAATGAGATCACTATGTTATGATTAATGAATATTTTCAATTATGCCCCATATAGCAGTAGCCAAATTGAGGTTGATGGGAGATTACAAGTGTAAGTGGTTCACAAAAGGATCACTCTATTCCCAGGTAATGAAAAAAATTATGAAAAAAAGGTGGAGAAACATTTTTCTAACACTTGAAAACTGAAAATCCTTATAAGGGGCCAGTAATTTATTTAATACATTCTATACTTTGTTGGTTTGACTCTTCATTAGCTTAGGGCTCTCTTCTAGGATTTGTTTGCTGTTAATTTCAATAAGGTTTGGAATTTTTCTTGTAATGTTTCAGTTTGTATTTTGTACTAATGTCTGAATTCTAAAAATATTATTTTCTAAATTCTTTTGATTTGAACATAGTATTTACTGTATATTTTTTATATTTTTGTCATTTTTATATGGTGAGGCTGGGGGAGTTAGATTATTTGAGGACTTCTGGGGAGCAGGGGCTAGATTTATTTGTACTTTTGAGGCACATTGAAATTAGCCTTCAGTATTTCCTTTTTCATCTTTATGGGTTGTCATATAAAGAGATGAAATTAAAAAAAAATCACACCATTGTTATTAATATCTGAAGGTTAACCTTGAAGTGCTTATTTGGGCAAAGCTCCCAGTTATAACAATGGTTATTTTGCCTGAGTAAGGACAGAACAAAAACTTCAAGACTTGGCTCCAGGTTTGAATCTGATATTAGTGTGATCAGCAAACCTTTTAAGCTTTAGCACTGCCCCTAGCCCCAACTTGGTATGGCCACTAAAACCAGATTTTGGACAATTGGCATGTTGAACTATTATTGTGCTTACAACTGAACTGATCCTTTTTGTTCATTTTAACTTCTTGTGCATTACATCAAACTTTTCACTAGTATGATTAGTGATCTAATATTATAATAAATAAGATCAACAAAATTATACTGTCAGATTTTCATCAGTGACTTTCTTCCCATTGTATAGTTAATGAACATTTAAAATTTGTTAGGAATACTTACATTACATTTAAAAGACCGAGCCTTTCCCCATTGCCTCCTCCCTGTCAGAGCCTTTCCCCTCTTCTGCAGTCTTTCCCTGCTGAGGAGAAGGGCTCCAGCAATGGGGAGCTGACAACATCTTTTCCCACTGCCTGAGTCTTTCCCTCCAGCGAGGAAGGGCTCCATCAGCAAGGAAGTAGTGGGACACTACACTGCTAAAAAATAGCAGTGTAGATGGGAAGCACAGCTTGGGCAAGTGGAGAGCCATTAGGGTGTGTACTTGGGCATGTCTTTACTCACCTAAGCCAGGCCTCCACCAGTCAATGCTGCTCTTCATACCTGAGGTGGCGGAGCTATGTTTATGTACACTACATGCTGCCTAAAGAAGCATGCAGTGTGTAGACAAATTCTCACGCGCCAACTGCTATCTGTGAGCCTCATCAGCAGTCTCAGCCAAGGGGCCAAGAAATGAATGAACATTGAGAAGGAACTACTTTTTTTCTTCTAGAGTTTGTTTTTTCACTTCAGGATTAAGGTACATTGACAGGCAACAGGAAGAAGAGAAGACTAAATTCTTCAATCATCTTTATCCAGCATCTTTCACAAACACTAAACTCACACAAAAATATTTTACTGTGATATATAATATAACTATGCATTTTGCAACACAAAGTGGCACAGCTACACTTTGACATATCCGTGTAACTGTCATAGTGGTAACATTAATGTGGTCAGTTGATGGAAGTCAGGACTGTGCATTTAAAGTATAGACATTGCTGTGTGTCCTGGAACAGTATAAGTCATTAACCTCTCGGCACCTCAGTTTACCCACCACTAAAGTTCATATAATTTTATTTACCTACCTTAAGAAAGTATTGCCAGACTTTATTAAATAACTAAAATTTGCAAGAGCATTGAAAGATGTGATATAAGAAAAAAATATAGTTAAATAACAATTATGAAGACGATTATAATTACATAAAGGAAGGAATACCCTAGTAACATTTGTAAAGAGATAGTATACTTTAAATAACTCAAAGATTTAGATCTTACTGATAGAGAAATGTGTAAAAAATGAGGTTTTCTTAAAACATTTAAGAAAATCTCTCTTGAGATAATCAAGATGCCAAAGATTTAAACTTACTGTTAACAAAGACAGCAAATCTTAAGAATGACAGGTAACGTTCACCCTCTATTGGATTCCATCCAATGTCAGGATATCCTTTAGCTACCAGCATAGGGCAGCTCTGAAGCCCACAACCAGCCAAGTAGGTGACAACCTGTTAAATATAAGCATTTGTAGCATTAAACATTTGTTATATTTTAGTTTTGACATACATTTCTAAAAATGTTATCAATGTTTGAAACAAAATAGATCAGAAAAAAATTACAAGATGTTTTTATATAGCAAATGTTTTGACTTGCCTCTGAGAAACAATGTGATTATGCTTAACATTGCATCAATTAATTTTTCTAGCTCTCAGTTTTCTAAATCAAATAATGAAAAACCTAAAGCCCTTTTATTTTTAAGATGGCCCATTTACATGATGAGAACATCCATAAAACAATTGACAGTGTTTTAATTTGGGAGGTGAAAAATCAAATGAACCTTTCAGAAGAAGTTGGAAGTTATTTATAGTAAGATATAGTGAATAGTCTTACCTCCTTCAAAACATGGGCCATAGAATTTTACTGTTAACTTCTAATGTGTACCATACTGCAGGATAACATGAGATGGTAAGGAAGGAAGGAAAAGGAGGAAAGAGAAGCAGTAGTTCTCTCTCCCAGGATTTTTCAAATAGTATATTTATGATAGAAAACCATGTCTTTGAGCATTTTATCCTACTGTGGGTCTCAACCATCAATCTGTGGGCTAATATTTTTTCACTATAATCCTCAATTCTAATTAATATATATATATATATTATATATACATACAAAAATATTAAAAGAATGTTAAGGTTGTAAGTCACACACTCAAAAGTTTGGAAAAGGCCAAAATTAAGGTTGCCTGTACAACCTTAATTTGCACTGCCAATCCTAACCCAAGCTGTATGCATTATGATACCATCTTTAATTACATGAACACATTTCTTTTCCCACAGGACTTCTGCCTCAGTATATAGGATGGACAGTGCTCATATAATCAATATTTCATTTTATCTTAATCATGTGTGACCTTATTTACTGTGCCCCATCCAAACCCTGCATTGAATACACAATTATTAATTTCCTCATGGGTTTTTCTATGGTGCTCACTACTCTAGTACGGGGGTGGGAAAACTATGGCCCGCGGGTGCTGGGTCAGGGGCCGGAACACGCAGCTCAGCCCTGCTCTGGCGCTCCAGTGGGGGCACAGGGTCAGGGCCACACCACGCAGCTCCCGGAATCCACGGCATGGGCCCGCTCCGGCTCCTATGTGCTCCAATGGGAGCTGCAGGGGCAGTGCCTGCGGATGGGGCAGTGTGCAGAGCCGCCTGGCCGCGTCTCTGCATAGGAGCCGGAAAACGGACATGCCACTGCTTCCGGGAGTCGCTTGAAGTAAGCACCACTCAGAGCCTGTATCCCCTGAGCCTCTCCCCATGCTTCAACCCCCTGCCCCAGCCCTGATTCCCCTCCCACTCTCAAAACCCCTCGATCCCAGCCCAGAGCACCCTCCTGCACCCCAAACCTCTCATCCCCAGCCCCACCGCAGAGCCTGCACCCCCAGCCAGAACCTGCAGCCCTTCCTGAACCTATGATCTCCCTCCCACCCTCTAAATCCCTTGGTCCCAGCCCAGAGCACCCTCCTACACCCCAAACTCCTCACCCGCACCCCCACCCCAGAGCCCGCACCCCCTCCTGCAACCCAACCCCAATTTTGTGAGCATTCACGGCCCACCATACAATTTCTAGTTCCCTATGGGGCCCTCGGGACAAAAAGTTTGCCCACCCCTGTTCTAATACCTAAACAGTTCACAAACATTAATAAATTTATCATCAGAACACTGCTGTAAAAGGAGGCAGTGTTATTATCCCCATTTTACACATGGGGAACTGAACCACTGAGGGATTAAGACCAAAATTATCAAAAATGTCACCTAATTTTGGGTGCCCATGTTGAGACACATAAGTCCTGATTTTTCAGAGTACTTGGCAATTTTATAGCATTTTATATGTTGAAAACACAGCTCCAACCGACTTCAGTTACTGTTGTGAGCACTCAGCATGTCTGTACATGTGGACCCAAAGGTCTCAAGTTGGGCTACCAGAAAACGAGAAACACAAAGCAGACAGAAGAAATTTGGTCTTAAATGACCTGCCCAGCATCACATAGGAAATCTATGGCAAAGGCAGGGATAGAATCCAATTCTGGAGGGCAGCATTCGATTGCCTTTATCATGAGACCGTCCTTTCTCTTCCTGCAATCTCCTGCATTTTCACTTCATGCCTTCCAACTTTGCAACCAGTGAGACAGGGATCCTATAGACAATGTCATTTATTATACAATCTTTATTGATTCCCAGAAGATGGTCCATCCTCTCTAGCATTTCCTAACTTTTGAATGCTTGACTTTACAACCTTAATGTTCTTTTCACATATTTTTGCATGTAATTTTCTAATTTTTTTAAAAAGCAAAATGAGGCAACAGAAATTACACCATGTGGAATCACACTGATCCCCCACATGGGTTATCAGTAGGATTTGGACCTTCCAATCCACAGCACAGATCTCTGCCACTTGAGCTAATAGAGTAATTTAATAGCAGTAGGCCGTTATCGTCTATGTCAGAGGTTCTCAAACTGTAGTCTGTGGACCACCAGTGGTCCGCAAGCTCCATTCAGGTGGCCTGCAGATAGTTCCCTCTAAGGTGTGCACCTGGGCAGCTGCACACAAGAGAATAAAGGGCCACCCACCTAATTAGTAGAGCCGCGCAGGTGAAGAAGTCTTCACTGAGCAGGTGCGAACTGTGATTTTTCAGAGGCTTATATCTTGGCCAAATTTGGATGAATTTTCACAGGGATAACATATGATATATCCCTGAGACCAAGGTGATCCCATCACAGCCTACTTTCAAGTCCCTGTTTCAAAGCAAGGAGGCACTAGAGTTTCTCACTTAAATAGTTGAAAGATTTATTATTACTATTATTTTTAACAAGGACAAAGCAATGTATTTTCCCCAAATCTCATTTGGGAAGCAGCTTGACCATTTCAGCCAAAACTGAAAAAAAAAAAATTAGCTTGAGACATATACCTGTTTGAAAATTTCAAACCAAATAGTTAGTTTTGCAAAGTTATAAGACCTGAAAGTAGAGACTTATAATGGGAAGTCTCAGGCAGCCTTAGCTATAGACATAACTTCCTGCATTGTCTGTAATTTGTTTGTTCTATTGAGTTATGTACTGAATATACAGTGGAATGTGATCACATAATATTCGGGAATTTAATCAGGGGATACTGAAGAAATTAGAAATGAAATCCTAGCATGCTTTAATTTTACTTAAAAAAAGACATTTAGGGTAATTAAGGATCCGGACATCAACAAGGCAGAAAGTGTGTTGCTCCAATTTGGGGCAGATTACTGGTGTATGTTTAAGACTTTAAATTCCAAGACAGCTTTTTGGAGCACAAAACCCAATAAAGTTTCAAATTTTTAGAATTCCAATATTCAAGTGGAAAGAAAAGGAGTACTTGTGGCACCTTAGAGACTAACGAATTTATTTGAGCATGAGCTTTCGTGAGCTACAGCTCACTTCATCAGATGCATACCGTGGAAACTGCAGCAGACTCTATATATACACAGAGAATATGTGTATATATAGAGTCTGCTGCAGTTTCCACGGTATGCATCTGATGAAGTGAGCTGTAGCTCACGAAAGCTCATGCTCAAATAAATTCGTTAGTCTCTAAGGTGCCACAAGTACTCCTTTTCTTTCTGCGAATACAGACTAACACGGCTGTTACTCTGAAACCTGTCAATATTCAAGTGGATTTCAAATCAGGCAAATCCAGTTCACTCATGCCTATTTAAAACAATACCTATTTTTTAAAGATCTTTTATTTTACCCTACCCTTAATAACTAGTTACATAGCTTTGCTATAAAAAGAACATAGAATTGGAGCAGTTAGCCTGCCCTTAATATCACGCTGCCCTTTAATAACTATAAATAAGAGGAGTCAGGAAGATTTCCCCTCTGCCCTACATTACTGCAAGATGAGAAAGGGATTGTTGCAGCATAATCAAATAATTAATAAACCTTTATTGCAAAACCCAACCTCATTATGGCATGATCTGACTAGAAGGAGACAGAAAGAACATAGAGCAAAATAAAAATAGCTAATAATAAGCACTTACCTTTTCCAGGTCTGGCTCTTCCAAAGCTAGTGCAAGCTCATTATTGTCCATTACAGAAGCAGCTGCAACATCTAGTGGAGTGGAACCCCTCATAGAAGGAGATGCTGGAGAAAAATATGATAATACATAGTAATTAAAATTATTTAGTTTGCACTAATGAAAGTTGTGCAGCAGAGGGCAGCAGTTACACTGTAATCTAGGTCATACTCAAATATATTCATTTACAGTATGTTTTAGGGTCCCAACTCAACACAGCAAAGCTTAAGTGCTTTACTGAGTAGGGATGGACTTAAGTACATGCTTAAGTTCTGTGCTGATTCAGGGCCTATATACACTGCTTTGCTGTTTTAAAGACACAGCCAAAGCAGCCTGGGATAACAACTCATAAAAACAGTGAACTTTAGAGAAATTGAATACATGTTATATGTCCTCAGCAGAGGGAAAATTTTCATTCTATAACTCTAGAGGGAATTAAGTGCTATCAAAAGATCATCTCAAAAGTTTAAAAATGTGTATACCTTGTTGGAACATTGTGTTTCATGTCTGACAATCACCTACTATTTTTTTGTTATACTCTTAGGTTGGTAATAAGAAAGTCGTTTTTTCTTGAGCCACACATTTCTAAGGCACACTAAAATTAAGAACTATGCACTTCCAGGCTTTGGGGATAGAATATGAAACTTCAAGTCATATGGTTGCACTTCAGGGAAGGATCTTTGCATTACTAAGTTTTTAAATAATATAATATATAGCTATAGATATATATGTACCTTCCTAACCATTCATTTAGTTGGCCGTCTAGACACCAGCATTATTATGGGGGTTAAATTAAATCTTTAATTTCCAGAAATAACTGTATCAAAGGTAAGGGGCATCAAGTAATATGGTTTTCTTCCTAATTCTTTCATTATGTTTAAATAACCCAGATTAAGATTCTTCTGTTTGTAATCCAATTCACAGAACTCTAATGATAGAAAGATAGAAAACTATGTTTTTCATTAACATTAATCCAATAATTGTATTTAAACTTCAAAGAGGTCCTCACAATACCATGCCTCAGCTTGATAAACAAGTCAGACAGCAGTCTTGCGATATTGCAATATCCATGGGAGTTGGTTTCAGCAGTTAGTTACATGACATACCAAGCCCAACACTGCTGTTTTCCAGCAAGTAACTTAGATGCTCAAACATGGCCTTTTGGTTTTGGCGGCTGATTCGACAGAAGTAGCACAGGAACCGACAACAGCTTGCCACCATCTTAGGAAAAGCGATCTGCTAAAGAAGAAAATTGACAAAGCAACAAAATATATTAATTACCAATGCTGCACAAATTCTTCTTCATGTATGCCTAACAAGAAATTATTATGACAGGACCAGTGTAGTCAGTGGCTCTTATATGCATGCCTTAACTCCAGTTACTCTGGGGGAAAAAAAAAAAAAAGACTTCCTTGCACCTTTCTCTTAGGTTCACTTTAACAGCAAGCCTAAAATGATGATATAAGTCATTCTGCAGAGCTTCAGGAAATTGCAAAGGGCTATACGGGAGTGAAAGAAGATGGTGTATGAACAACCATTTCTGCATCCCAAAGTGCATCACAGACTACAGTGTTTATACATTATTACATAGAAAAAATACGTTAAAAGTTAGGAAATTCCAAAATTAAGGTTGCCAGTGCAATCTTAGGCCCGGTCTACACCTGAAAATTAGATTGACCCAGCTACATAGCTCAGGGCTGTGAAAAATGCAGTGCAACGTAGTTAGGTTGACCTAGCTCCCACTGTAGAAGCAGCTAGGTTGACAGAAGATTGATTCTGAAGCACGTAGACGAGAGAAAAGTGATCAGGAACAGTTAGCATGGATTTACCAAGGAAAAGTCATGCCTGACTAATCTAATTGCCTTCTATGATGAGGTAACTGGTTCTGTGGATGAAGGGAAAGCAGTGGATGTGTTATTCCTTGACTTTAGCAAAGCTTTTGACACGGTCTCCCACAGTATTCTTGTCAGCAAGTTAAAGAAGTATGGGCTGGATGGATGCACTACAAGGTGGGTAGAAAGTTGGCTAGATTGTCGGGCTCATCAGGTAGTGATCAATGACTCCATGTCTAGTTGGCAGCCAGTATCTAGCGGAGTGCCCCAAGGGTTGGTCCTGAGGCTGGTTTTGTTCAATATCTTCATTAATGATCTGGAGGATGGTGTGGATTGTACCCTCAGCAAGTTTGCGGATGACACTAAACTGGGAGGATGGGTAGATACGCTGGAGGGCAGAGATAGGATACAAAGGGACCTAGACAAATTGGAGGATTGGGCCAAAAGAAATCTGATGAGGTTCAACAAGGACAACTGCAGAGTCCTGCACTTAGGACGGAAGAATCCAATGCACCGCTACAGACTAGGGACCGAATGGCTAGGCAGCAGTTCTGCAGAAAAGGACCTAGGGGTGACAGTGGACAAGAAGCTGGATATCAGTCAACAGTGTGCCCTTGTTGCCAAGAAGGCCAATGGCATTTTGGGATGTATAAGTAGGCGCATTGCCAGCAGATTGAGGGACGTGATCTTTCCCCTCTATTCGACATTGGTGAGGCCTCATCTGGAGTACTGTGTCCAGTTTTGGGCCCCACACTACAAGAAGGATGTGGAAAAATTGGAGAGAATCCAGCGAAGGGCAACAAAAATGATTAGGGGTCTGGAACACATGACTTATGAGGAGAGGCTGAAGGAACTGGGATTGTTTAGTCTACGGAAGAGAAGAATGAGGGGGGATTTGATAGCTGCTTTTAACTACCTGAAAGGTGGATCCAAAGAGGATGGATCTAGGCTATGCTCAGTGATAGCAGACGACAGGACAAGGAATAATGTCTCAAGTTGCAGCGGGGGAGATTTAGGTTGGATATTAGGAAAAACTTTTTCACTAGGAGGGTGGTGAAACACTGGAATGCGTTACCTAGGGAGGTGGTGGAATCCCCTTCCTTAGAAGTTTTTAAGGTCAGGCTTGACAAAGCCCTGGCTGGGATGATTTAGTTGGGGATTGGTCCTGCTCTGGGCAGGGGGTTGGACTAGATGACCTCCAGAGAGGTCCCTTCCAACTCTGATATTCTATGATTCTATTCTATGATTCTAAGAATCCTTATCTTGCATGTGTCTTTTATTACATCATCACATAGTATTTTACCCACAGGACCCCTGCCTCATTCAATGCACAAGATGGACGGTGTTCACTTAATGAGCACATATTGAATGTTTTGTTTTATCTTTATTGTTCAGTGTGGAGCTCCATGCCTTATTTACTGCACACCATTCAAACCCTGCTATAAAGAGAGAATTATTAACCACCTCATGGGTGTAGCGTCTGAGTGCTTCAAAAACATTAGTCGATTTACTTCCAGAAGACCCCTGTGAGGCACAAGATAACATGATCCCCATTTTACAGATGGGGAACTGAAGCACACAGGGTAGGTCTATACTGCAGTTAAACACCCATGGCTGGCCCATGTCAGCTGACTCAGGCTCATGGGGCTCATGCTAATGGACTGTTTAATTGCAGTGTAGATGTTTAGGTTCGGGCTCAAGCCTGAACATCTGTACTGCAATTAAATAGCGCCTTAGCTGGAGTCCCGCAAGCCCGAGTCAGCTGGCACAGGCCAGCTGTGGGAGTTTAATTGCAGTGTAGACCTACCCAGGTAAGCTAAGGTCAAAATTTTCCCACTAATTTTGGGTGCCCAAACTGACATACCTAGGACCTGATTTTTCAGAGTATTAAGCATTATATAGCACTAATATTTCAAAGTACAGCTTCCACTGACTTCACTTGTAGTTGTGAGTTGTAAATATTATAGCTGTCCAGTGTTGTGGTACACCAAACGTCTATGGGTAGCATGCCAGGTGTACTGTGAGTTGGAGGCAAGCACTGAAGGTGCTTCAGCTGGGAGACCCTGCGGGCACTAGTGCTGATGGGTCCTAGTAACCACTCAGCCATCTGACTGAAGTGAAAGGGTATTTTACTAGGATGGACAAAAAAGGGAAATACCCTAGGAACAGTAAATACCCTCGGAACAGTGGCTTAAACAGTTACAGCTCAAAGAATGACAAAGTGGTTCTTATGTGGGCTCCTGAGGGCAGCCCAGTGAAGGATTAGAGCTCTTCAGGCCCAGTGCCTAGTGTTCCCTCTCTAGTCCAGGCTTCTGTTCAAAGCAGAGAGGAGTTTCCTGGCTATGATCGTTAGCAGTGTGTCTCTTATTGGAGCTCCACTGTACTGACTTCCAACCCACTCCTGCACAGACCTGCTCCCATCTGCAATGTCCAGCGGTAACTCTCTGTTCCGTTCGTGATCCTCTGACTTGTACTGCAGCCTCCTGTATACTAGGGTTGCCAACTCTCCAGGATTGTCTTGGAGTCTCCAGGAATTAAAGGTCAATCTTTAATTAAAGATTATGTCGTGATGAAACCTCCAGGAATATATCCAACCAAAATTGGAGACCCTACTCTACACACAGTTTCCTGAGGTTCTCCCCCTGCATCCAGTTTCCTGTTGTTCTTGGCTTACCATGCTGCCGCTACTTCCCCAAAAGTGCTAACTCCTTCCTGGGTCAGGGTTTTAGAGTTTCTGACCCCTCCTCCTACCTGGACCGGGGAAAGCAATGTGTGGTGGGAAAGGTTTTGACAGGGATGGTATCACCTGCTTAAATGCTCAACACTTCTGCAAATCAGACCTTAGGATCTCAAGTCAGGCACCCAGAAAATAAGAAACACACACTTAGAGAAAATCTGAGACAAGTTTTTAAGTGACATGACTAGCATCACATAGCTGCTCTGTGGCAGAGGCAGGGGAGGGATAGCTCAGTGGTTTAAGCATTGGCCTGCTAAACCCAGGGTTGTGAGTTCAATCCTTGAGGGGGCCATTTAGGGATCTGGGTCAAACACTGGGGACTGGTCCTGCTTTGAGCAGGGGGTTGGACTAGATGACCTCCTGAGGTCCCTTCCAACTCTGATATTCTATGATTCTATATAATTCAATTCTCCAGGACAGCTTTCAACTGCCTTAACCATAAGACCCTCTTTTCTCTTCCTGCAGCCCCCTGACTCATTCACTACACAAATAAAGCAGGTATGCTGTAGATAGCCTTCTTTATTAAGCAACCCTGATTTATCTCCAGAGCAGGTCTTCTCTGTGCACTGAAAGAAGCAGCTGTTTAGAGGAAAAATATAATATGTGATCAGGTAATTAATGGCTGTATTGTAATGCTTACGCACGAGAGGGACAAATTCAGGTTGCACAGGCAATCTTAACTCTGGCATTTCCTGACTTTTGAGCATTTGACTTTGCAACCTTAAAAATGTTCTTCTACTCAATTTTGTGTCCAACACAAATATATGGTCATTCGTTATGCAGTCACTTCCAGGGTGCAAATAGGGTTGCCAATTCTCCTGGTTTGTCTGGGAGTCTCCCAGAATTGGACTCAATCTCCCAGGGGCTACCAAAGTCAATCCAGAGGATTTTAGGCCACTAAAAGTCAGGTGGCACAGTGGGGGCTAAGGCAGGCTCCCTATCTGCCCTAGTTCTGCCGTCTGCTTCCAGAAGCAGTGCATGTCCGGCAGCAGCTCCTAGACAAAGGCACGGCCAGGGGGGTCTTTTCACGCTGCCCCCATCCCTTGTGCCGACTCCGCAGCTCCCATTGGCCGGGATCAGGGAACTGTGGCCAATGGGGGCTGCAGGGGCAGTGCTTGCAGGCAGGGACAACATGCAGAGCCACCTGGCCACCCCTGAGCCTAGGAGCCACTGCCAGACATGCCATCACCTCCAGGAGCCGCCGGAGGTAAGAGCCACCCAGCTCGAACCTGCACCCTGAACCCTCTCCCACACCCAAACTCCCAGCCCTGAGCCCCTCCTACACCCAAACTCTATCCCAGAGCCTGCGCCCTGCACCCCCTCCTGCACCCCAACCCCCATCCCAGTCCACTCCTGCACCCAAACTCCCTACCAGAGCTCGAACCTCCTCCCGCACCCCAACCCCCCTGTCTCAGCCCTGAGCCCCCTCACACACTGAAAATCCCACCTGGAGCCCACAGGCTTAGCCCAGAGCCCCCGCCCACACTCCAAACCCCTCGGCTCCACCCCCCAACACAGAGCCCACATCCTGTCTTATATCCCAACCCCCTGCCCCAGCTCTGTTAAAGTGAATGAGGGTGGGGGAGAGTGAACGATGGAGGGAGGGGGGCTAGAGTGAGTGGGGATGGATCCTTGGGGAAGGGTGAGGGAAGGGGGTGAGGCAAGGGTGTTTGGATTTGTGCCATTAGACAGCTGGCAACCCTAGGTGCAAAGCAGCAGCCATTCTGCACCATTCTTGCCCTCCCCTATCTGAACTTTTAAGGGCCAGCAGCAGGACACTCTCAGCTGGAGGCCTGCATCACTGGAATTCATTCTTTTTCAGGGCGCAATACAATATATATATTTAATTAGTTTAACTTTTATTTTATTTCTTGTGGTTGTAACAAAGTGACAACATTGCTGCTAATATTTATGGAGGCAGCAGTGTTTCTTCAATGCCACCTATTGTTCATGGTTCAGATAAATAATAGGCTCGGACTAAGTCAATAATATTAAGAAGTAATAACAGCAGATTGTGAGCATTGGAACTAGAACATTCAGGGGTTTGTTTAATAACCAATGTGCATATTCCTAAAAAATGATGGTGATTCTTTTCAACAAGTAAGACCCTTATTCATCAGATGATAGAACTGTGAAAAAATTCCCACTACTTATGAAGCAATACATAAAATATAAATTTGGGGTTTTTTAAATGTTCATGACGACATTTAATATTTTGGGGGGTTGCATCTGTGAAAATGAAAAATAGTTCTGTAGGTGAGGAATTGTTACTTTGTTACTGAAAAATAAAATAAAGAACATCGTTATAAAAATGGTCAAAAATATTTTCCTAGGGGAAACAAACTCGGAAAAACTTGCTTTTTTGTCCCTAATGACATTTTTCCTGTTGGCATCAAGTTTGTGTTCCAGAATGATTTTTTTTATTTATTCTTTATCAAAGCCACATGAAAATCTCATGTTTATTATGCATGTACTGTAATTATTGAGGTGAAAACTCTGAAGTACTAATACAGCTCTATCTGGTAGTAAAAGCATGAGAACAGTACATGCCAACTTACAGGGCAAGTCTGGTCAATACCAGAAACCATTAGCTTCTTTCCAACTGTCAGCTTAATACATTGATCTTCTACAGCTGTTATACTAAGCAAACAGTTATATTTTTCAATGGGCAGGCAGCAAAATACCACACTGATCAGTTAGTCTCCTAAAGTTATGTCTACAACATATTGTGTGATACTGGCAGTTAAAACAAATTCTTTTAACACATGCAGAGTTTTGCAGGGGCTGATTTGCCGCTGCTGTAAATGGTCAAAGTTCCATTAACTTCATGGAGCTATGACAATGTACACCAACTGAGGATCTGCCGCACCATCTTGAATACTGTATATTTTGCAATGCATGCACACTGGAATCCATTAACATATAACCTTTTGAGCATTCCCGCACCTTGATTCTCCTCTCACTTATAAAAAAAACAGCACAAGATCAGAATCAGATCCTATGTTTGTATGACATACACCTATAAAGCCAGGAAATGTGGCCCTCCACAGGCATCACCACTTGGGTTGGTTTCAAAAATGGGTAGAATGAGTTTTGTCATAGAGATGGAATAGGTAAAAAAAAAAAAAAAAAGATGGTCATGTTTCTACTTCATTGTTTCAGATGTCACAAGGGGGGCTTCCAAATGTCAAATATGGTTTCCATCAGAGGTGGTGTAAACATATTTACATAATTCATGGATGGATAACTGGGCAACTACTGTCAAAGCTGACTGCGTGTTATTCAAAATTGTATCTATCTCAGCCACTAGCAATGGCATCCAAAAAAAAGCTGCATTTTGGCAAACTCTGAGTCTAGCAAAGATCAGATAGAAGCCAACATACTGCACTATCTAACAAGTTTCATGGCTTACCTCCCAAAGTCCTCCCACTGAATTCGCTTGCACTGACAAAATCAATGTTTTAAGAGCAGTCTGAGACTTTTAGTTTATTAAGCTGGCACGTTTTGCTTATTGCCTCAAGCTAGTAGAGCATGACTCCCACAATACATATATGAAGTGTAGTGGTAGCTGTGTTGGTCCTAGGATATATGTGAGCCAAGGTGGGTGAGGTAATATCTTTTATTGGACCAGCTTCTGTTGGTGAGAGAGACCAACAGAAGTTGGTCCAATAAAAGATATTACCTCACCCCCTTGTCTCCCACAATACATGGCAGTCCTTATCTGTGACATATCCCCTCCCTTTAGGGCTCCTGAATAGATGAATGATTTCTGCATTCTCCTTGCTTGTTTCAAAGATGTAAGGATTATATTTCTCACTATCTTTATTTTTTCCACAATTAAAAACCACAGTTCTTGCTCTCCTGGGCCTTAGATTTTGACTTCTTCCCCTTTCTTTTTATAAAAAAATAAAACAAAAAACTACCTTAATTAATAATTGTGGAGGACATCAGTGTAAGTGAAGCCTTCAGCTTTCCTGTGAAGTCTTTGATATGACTTGATCACCTTCTAATAACTGCCAGCAACAATTTTGTTTTCCCTCAATTTTCTTTAGATCTTTTCATAACTTGTGTTACATATTCCATACAGTGACATGCATCATTTTAGGTTTCTTACAATGACAGCCTACCTGCTAAGCAAAATATTGAAAATATACTTGGGCTCCCACTATGCTTTTATTTGATGCAGAGATACAATAAATAAGGGGTTCTCAACCAGGGGTACGCAGAGGTTTTCCAGGGAGTACTCAATCTAGATCACTGTTTCTCAATGTGGGGGCTGCAGCTCACAGTGGGATCTTGGGACAGGTTTAGGGGGATCGCAAGTGCAGGATCGGCATTAGGAGGTGGCAACCAGGGCAACCGCCCCAGGCCCCATGCAACAGGGGCCCCCGCAAAGCTAAGTTACATGCTTCAGCCCTGCTGCCTGCAGCTTGGGCTTCAGATAAGGCTCACAAGTGAAAAACAGGCTCAAGTATCACACTGAAATGTAAGTACAATATTTATATTCCAATGGATTTATTTTATAATTATATGGTAAAATGAGAAAGTAAGCAATTTTTAAGGTAATTACCTTCACAGTAATAGTGCACTGTGACACTTTTGTCTTTTTATGTCTGATTTTGTAAGCAAGTAGTTTTTAAGTGAAGTGAAACTTGGGGGTATGCAAGACAAATCAGACTCCTGAAAGTGGTACAATAGTCTAGAAAGGTTGAGAACCTCAGCAATAAATCACTGGATTGATGTTCTCTTTAACAAAGGTCTATGTGGGCCATACCACTCTCTCTATTTTTCCTTGTTCCCAATTAAATGAATCAATGCCTCAATACTGTGCCAGAGGACTTTGTGCTATTGGAAGTGCTATCTTTCAGATAAGAAGCAAAGGTGAGGTCCTGACTAGTGTTAGGTGACTAAAACAAACAAACAAAAATAAAAACTTTAAAATGCAAATATCCTGAGAATAAAACCTGCAAATTTACTTCATTAGTACTCAAGACCCATTTTCTTTGCATGTATTTAGGCAGCAAGTTTTTATTTTCAAGAACATTCACTGAAAAAAATGCCTAAAAATCTTAGCAAGAATTTGAGTATTTACATTAGAAGTGCACTGTTTGCAAAACAGACTTGTCAAATAGTTACAAATAGTTGGATATAATTTGTGAGCAGAAAAGAAGACCCCTCTAAGTTATAAATCTTATGTCCTTAATTTTATAGATGGGGAAATTGTGGCACAGGGAGGGGAAGTGCCTTCCTCAAGGTCACCCAGCAAGCCAGCTGCAGAGCTGGGAATAGAATACAGGTCTTCTGAGTCCCAATCCAGTGCTCTATTCCCTAGGCCACATTGCTTATATGTTTATACATATACACCATATGCTTGAGTGAAATATTTGCTACCACAAAATTAAAAAAAAAAAAACCAAGAGAACACCGCATTACAATAATATTATGGCAGAGACACAATCTTACAAATAGATGGAATTTGGAAATTCAAAATTAAGACTGTTTTAATTAACCCCATCGTGCAGCTGCTTTCAGTGTTAGCAGTGCAGCCCTTTACCAATTGTACATGTTTTATGCTTTATCCTGTGTAAGGCTACTTAGTCTACAAGGACATTCAGTTGCATACAAACATATAAAAATTAGCTTTACATAGTAACAAACCTCCTTAAAGCACTCAGAATGCATTATTCCTAAAGATGGAACTATATGAAAAGAGGATTGTACATTATGATACAAAGAAAAGGAGCACTTGTGGCACCTTAGAGACTAACCAATTTATTTGAGCATAAGCTTTCGTGAGCTACAGCTCACTTCATGCATCCGATGAAGTGAGCTGTAGCTCACGAAAGCTCATGGTCAAATAAATTGGTTAGTCTCTAAGGTGTCACAAGTACTCCTTTTCTTTTTGCGAATACAGACTAACACGGCTGTTACTCTGAAACCTGTCATTATCATATAGTTTTTCATATCAAACCTAGCAGATCATCTTCTATAATGTTAGTCAGCTTTCTTATATTATCACAAGGAATTACTTTCAATTCTTAACATTGAATTCTTAACATTAATGATGTCATCCCACTTAGATAAATAATACAGGTATGCATAGCCTATAAACAACATCTTTCTTTCCCTGTGACTGCTTCCTATTACACATCTTAATAGGTTTTTGCTGATGTTCAAGAGATAAAACTAATGATAAAATACTTGGGAAATTACCTGAGATTTATCTCCTCCAAGCACATTTACCATCACTTCCATAACTGTCTCATGCATACCAAGGATTCTCATTAAGTTAGGATGCTGATAAAACACCTTGTTGTTCATTATATCCCTAAATTGGGGGGAAAGTCAATAATGCATTTAAAAAAATCATATTTTCATTTAAATTATCAAAACAGATATTTCAGAAATACAGAATATGTGTTTCAGTGGAAAGCATTATTCATATTTCAAGAGTCATTACAAAATGATCATTTTCAGCTCTGAGTTTTTACCACAATAGTGGAAATGTTTGACACTTCTTACACATTAATCATTTTCTTATTTGGCATCAGTTTTCTTTAATTTGATATGAAATATTATGCATCTAATATGCTGATTCCAACTTGAAACACTACTTTAAACAATTTTTACTTCTGGTCTCCTTGAAGAAAAGACACATTGTATAATGGTCAAAGCACACGATCGTGAGTCAAGAACCGTGGTTCTATTCTTGTTTCTGCAAAATTTGTAAAATGGAATTGATAGTTCTTACCTACCTCACAGTGGTGTTTCTGAAGTTTACATCATTAATGTTTGTAACACTTTGAGGTACTTTAAGGGAAGATGCTTTCGGAGTGCAGTACATTTGGAATACATTTTGTACAGCCTCCTTAAGCGGGGATATTTTAACATTTTTACTTTGAGTCCTCTTCATACATATCCTAGCTCTCACGACACTTTATAGGACACAATAGTTTTCCTGGAGATGCAATGGCCCATTGGATATTGCTGGCATTTTAGAAAAAACAGTAAAAAAAACCTGCTTTAGAGGAACATAGAAGACTGGGAATAGGAGTAGGACATGATCTACCTCTTCCAAAAAGGGCTACTGGCAACTTCAATTTCCAAAAGGCTTGATCCAGGCTCACTGAAATCAAAGGCAAAGTGCCCATGGACTTTAATGGTGCAGGATCAGGGCCAAATTGGGAACCACTGTCTTACAGTAATCTGCTAGATACCATATAATGAATTGCTAAATGCAACAAAAAGAACAATTTCTTTGCAGAATAAAATAATAAATATAAATAACCAGACAGAAGGTAAAGGAAAACTTTACATCTGTTGTAAGGGAAAGAAACACCATGTTCAGCTTGTATCAATTCTTGCCTAACGAAGAGTCTTGGAAGATACTATTCAGAAACATTAGGATCATCATCTTGCTTTCTTTCTCTCAATAAAATATTTTCATTCAATTGACTTTCTAATTTTTAAAATCTAAAATATTCTTATTTCATTTCTTACTTAAAATATATGTGACCTGTATGCACACAGAGTAAGTCACACACATGTAGGACTACAACAATAGGCCCAGGCTACAATGAAATTTGTCTAAAGTGGCCAAGGCAGGGACCCACAAAAATCAATTGCTTAAGAGAGGTGGTTTTATAATGGAGGTGGAGCAGAAATGTATTCATTTTATTAGGGAATGCTCCAGGTTAGTCTCTCAAAAACATAATCTTATAAAGGGTTCACTGTCAATACTACCTAGTCTTCTGATTCAAATGTGGTCGGTCATTACTGAGATGGCTTTTTGGGTTTCAACCTAATATCTAATGAAGGCTTGCCTGCTACAAAGATATCAGACAGTCTTTCTTGAGCAATGACTTTTCACTTAAACTTAATAAAATGAAAATAAAATAAAGTGAAGTCAATTTAGAGTTCATGAAAGCTACTGGATTGACACCAATGGAGATATAAATCCTTTACTTATCCACAAAGCTGGTAAAATGTGGGGGATCAGCAGCCAAAGCTTCAGCATCTCACTATTACTTTTATTAACTGCCACCCTGATCCAGAGGGGCTGTTTTTGGTATGAAAACAAAGTTCAGTCTTTATAATATCCTTGGTAGTCTTGGCCTATACATTCAGATTGGCAGCTAAGGAGCCAACTGAAACCAGCTGTGGTAGTGGTGGATTTTGTGATATGGACACATGCCTTTGAGGAACTGGAATGAGACCACCAGCTAATTTCTCATAAGCTGCAGAATAACTACATAACAGTAGAGTAATGACATTCAGACACTACCTGGGTCAAACTAAAGCCAGTGACCTAGAAATGAAAGGCTCTGCATCCCATTACCAAACCTTTACTCAATACTTAAAAATAAAATGATGTTAATTCCATACCCTAATCCATTAATCATAAGCAATTCCTCTTCTTTTCCCATTCTGACACTGAGAAGGGAGCGAATCTGGCCTAGTGCTGCTAGTAAATTGATTGTATCCTGCACAGAAGCAGCACTAATAGTGTAGGCCTTCCTCAGAGCCTGCAGTAGCTCACCGATGCTGTCATATTGCCTACGAAGTAGGTTGAACATAATCCGGACTAATTCTGGATCTTGGATCTGGTCTTCCTGAGCCCAGCGCACCATAGTCTGAGATATGAGTTCCTTCAAAGTAGCTGAAATAACAAACAAATGATGTAAAACATGAATAACTACGGCAGCAATTGTAAAGAAACCCTGCCAAAGCATTAAAGTGCTTATTAATTTGAAACCTCATATGACTAACAGTGGATGATGAAGCACTCACAATATAACAAGAGAGTACAGGCAGACTAATTTCTTAATATGTCATATAGACTTTTTTTTAAATAAAATTTCCTATTCAGAATTTAATGTAGTACTTTTAAGAAAATTAGAGCTCATGAAAAGTGGCAGGTTGGTAGCAATGAAGAATGAAGCCCTCTACTTAGTCACCAAACTGATACAATATGGGCAGCAGTAAAATTTCCACATGCAGCCTTATCACAATAACATGGGTAACAACAACATCCTTACTGGTAATAAGGTACATGTAAGCGCCAAGCCAATTCATCCTTCATTTCCCGGCTGAGATTAAAAAAATAATTAGGGCTATCAAACCATTACAAAAAATAATCACAATTAATCGCACTGTTAAACAATAATAGAATACCATTTATTTAAATATTTTGGACGTTTTCTACATTTTCAAATATATTGATTTCAATTACAATATGAAATACAAAGTGTACAGTGTTCACTTTATATTTATTTTTATTACAAATATTTGCACTGTAAAAAACAAAAGAAACAGTATTTTTCAATACACCTAATACAAATACTGTAGTGCAAATCTCTTTATTATGAAAGTTGAACTTATAAATGTAGAATTTTGTACAACAAATAACTGCATTCAAAAATAAAACAATGTAAAACTTTAGAGCCTACAAGTCCACTCAGTCCTATTTCTTGTTTAACCAACTGCTCAGACAAACAAGTTTGTTTACATTTGCAGGAGATAATGCTGCCTGCTTCTTGTTCACGTCACCTGAAAGTGCAAACAGGCATTCACGTGGCACTGTTGCAGCCAGCGTCACAGGTCATTTACATGCCAGATGTGCTAAAGATTCATGTCTCTTCATGCTTCATCCACCATTCCAGAGGACATGCATCCAGGCTGACGACAGGTTCTGCTGGATAACAATCCAAAGCAGTGCAGATTGACGCATGTTCATTTTCATCATCTGAGTCAGATGCCACCAGCAGAAGGCTGATTTTCTTTTTTGGTGGTTCGGGTTCTGTAGTTTCTGCATCGCAGTGTTGCTCTTTTAAGACTTCTGAAAGCATGCGCCACACCTTGTCCCTGTCAGATTTTGGAAGGCACTTCAGATTCTTAAACCTTGGGTCTAGTGCTGTAGCTATCTTTAGAAATCTCACATTGGTACCTTCTTTGCGTTTTGTCAAATCTGCAGTGAAAGTGTTCTTAAAATGAACAACATGTGCTGAATCATCATCCGAGATTCCTATAACATGAAATTAGGGCAACCAGATGTCCCGATTTTATACGGACAGTCCGATTTTGGGGTCTTTTTCTAATATAGGCTCCTATAACCCTCCACCCCCGTCCCAATTTTTCACATTTGCTGTCTGGTCACTCTACAGGAAATATATGGCAGAATGCAGGTAAAACAGAGCAGGAGACATACAATTCTCCCCCAAGGAGTTCAGTCGCAAATTTAATTAATGTATTATTGTTTTAAGGAGCATCATCAGCATGGACACATGTCCTCTGGAATGGTGGCTGAAGTATGAAGGGGCATACAAATGTTTAGCATATCTGGCACGTAAATACCTTGCATGCTGGCTACAAAAGCGCCATGCCAATGCCTGTTTTCACTTTCTGGTGACATTGTGAATAAGAAGTGGGCAGCATTATCTCCCGTAAATGTAAACAAACTTGTTTGTCTTAGCGATTGGCTGAATAAGAAGTAAGACTGAGGGGACTTGCAGGTTATAAAGTTTTACATTGTTTTGTTTTTGAGTGCAGTTATGTAACAAAAATCTACATTTGTAAGTTGCACTTTCATGATAAAGAGATTGCACTACATTCCTTGTATGAGGTGAACTAAAATACTATTTCATTTATCATTTTTACAGTGCAAATATTTGTAACAAAAATAATATAAAGTGAGCAGTGTACACTTTGTATTCTGTATTGTCATTGAAATCAATATATTTGAAAATGTAGAAAAACATTCAAAAAATTTAATACATTTCAACTGATATTCTATTGTTTAACAGTGTGATTAAAACTGCGATTTATTTTTTTAATCACAATTATTTTTTAAGTTAATCACGTGAGTTAACTGCAATTAATTGACAGCCCTAAAAATAATTACTAATTGCAATGGTGATTTTTCTAATGTAAACACCTGGTCATTAGCGGCTAGATTAGAACTGTCAAGTAATTTCACACAAGCCACTGAAAGTGACAGTTGGTTAATATCAGCCTTAGCAATTCTAATGCATGCAGTTTTTTTCTTCATACCTAAAAGTATGATCAATATATTTCTCCCTGTTCAAAAAGGTATGTGACAATGAACCTGTTATAAGGGGATAATATAGCCCCTTTCATTATTCGATAGCACAACTTGATTTCTGTTTGAGGAATATTATCAGATTCTGATCCCACACCAGTGTAATTCCATAATTTTAGTGGCATAAACTCCCGATTTACACTAGTGTAAATTACAAAAGAATCACAAGGAGATGCTCTAGTGTCTGGCATTTCCAAGATGGAGAAGGAATTCATGAACCAGATAAAAAGATTTTTTAAAAGCAATCAACAAAAAGATTGGTTGACCCCGGCACATATGAGAACAGTTTAATTTAAGATCCCTTTTATATAACAGATATTATTTTATTCCTGCAGGGAGTTAATTTCCCCACCCCTGCCATTTTTTAAAATTGTCTGCATATGGGACCAGCTTCCATCTCATAAACTGCCACATGCTAGTTTTGCAAAGTTAGAGGTCTGAAAACAACTCCATATAAACAATAAGGCAGCTATTCTCTCTGACCACACAGAATGGTCTCTGCTTGTTTATAGTAACTTTTTAGCTGAGCAGTGTGGAAAAAATAAGTTATGGCTCTCCTTTTGATTTATCCTTTGAATGAATGCTAGAGTTTCCTGTGCTGCTTCAGAGATACCATGCACTTTCAACTCATACTGTTATGGGTAATTATGAACTTCTATTAAAATATAGTATGTTTTATAGAACAAGAGCCATACTCCAGATTTTTAAAGGCTCCTAACTCCCTTTAAATATGTGGCCCACTGCTGGTCTAGTACTATAAGCATAGAATTGAGATGTAAGAACTACTGAGTTCTAATCTCAATTCTTATATTCTTGATTCGCTGTGTGGTTTTAGGCAAGGTAATTAATACCACTTCATTAGGTTACCCATCTGTACAATAAAATTAATATCACCTACCTCACAGCACTGTTATGCTGATTTATTAGTAAGTCAGTAAATTTATAGAGAGGTTTGAAGATTAAAAGCATTAAGATGAGCTGGGCAAATAGAGCAAAAATGTGTTCATAATCATTCATACAAATAAAACCAATTGCTTTGTTGTTATTTAGGGACTGCTTTTCTTTTATTATTTGCAAAGATTCCGGTAAGCAAGCATTTATTTGCAAGAATGTTCATGGAGAGCAAAAGTGTTGCAAGTGCTAACATGGATAAATAGTCCCAAGAGTATTTACACCAAAAGTCCTCTCTCATGGTCATTTTGAAAATCTCTTATTTATTGTTCACACAACAGATTAGAATTATAGTAGCTCAAAGATAACTCACTGAAAGATAAGGGAATCATCCTTTTTTTCCATAAAGCTTAAGTCATCCAATAAGGAAACAGAAACACAACTATCTGACATAGGTGAACAATTACACAGAATGAGTAGCTAAAAAACCCACAAACTAATAAAGCATATGCTTGTGATTTTTTCCACACACAATCTACAGTGTACAATTTTTTTGTTCAAACATTTCAGGGAATAATAAACAAATCTGTAAAAAACCACAAACCTGTCTGTAGATAATTCACAAAGGGAAAAAGGGGACTATGTTTATCAAAAACTATTTGCTCCAAGAAATTTGCCCAGCTCTACTGAGGAAGGAAGACATTTAAAATTAAAAGATAGTACATGCCAAAGACATTGATCTTTTTTTTTTAAAAAAATCACTTTAATGAATTTACAGAGTAAGTATATCCTTGGAAAATTTATCTTTGGAATTCAAGTTGGCTAATCTCCAGAATGTGAGCTATGAGGCTTAAATGGCCTCTATGTACATTATAAATAATTGAGGTGGGAGGGAGAAGTAATGTTTTTTCCATGAATTTAAAACTGGTTTATTTCTGAATTCACCAATTAACCTATTATCCTGTAATAAGCAAATTCTTTATCATCAAGTAGAACAAACTGCAAATGAGCAGCCCTACCCCCCCAAACCAACAAACAACAACAACAACAACTTTATTTGTAATTTGTATGAGCTAGCCTTAGAGCACAAAAGAGAGACTCAAGAAGCTGTTCAGCCATACACAGATAGAAGTCTTGCAAGCTAATATATCTGACAGACTGGCATACAAAGTCTGGAGTTGCTGAATATACACATACAGGTGTTATCCATAATACCTGATAATATTAGATATATAAATATCAAACTACGATTAGATTTTATCTTCATTGTTCTTCAATAAGGTTTTAATGTCAATTATTAAAATACCTGTCTCTGCTGGTACTCTTTTCAGGAGTCCAGCCAGAATATGACACAAATATAAATATTAATATTTGTGGAGAACTGAAAAAAGTCATGAGGTTTCTGATCCGGTTGAACTAAGATGTTCTGGAGATTTTGCAAAGTCTGTTTCAGTGAGATTTCTAGTCCAATTACCAGTACACAGAGATTTATATGCAAAGAGCTTTGCTAATCACTGATCTATCTATCTATTCCTTTCATCAAGCTTCCCAGTTTTAATTTAGTGTGCTTCTTTAGCAATGGTTTATCTGCACTGAAGCAAAACAGTAGTTAAGGAAATACAACTAACAGTAGCATTATTCCAGTAAGTATAGCATACAGACCTACATTTTGATAATGTTCTAACATTCAATCTAGAATCAGAGATGCTACAACAAAGCAGTAAAAAGCTCTCAAAGTGCTTTATTATAGACTTTTGGTTTTCAACCCACTATATGCTGGCTGTGTGTGCCCAAAGCTATTCAGTGAAATACACAGAATTTGAAAATAGTAAAGCTTTATAAAAAGGAATGAAAGAGAGACAAAAATTTGACCTTTATTTACAATGAAAATAGAAGTATTTTCTTCACCCTAGCCACATGACTACGAGGAAAGGTTGAAAAATGGGCACTTTTAGTGTTGAGAAAAGAAGACTGAGGGAGGGCCCTGATAAGTTTTCAAATATGTTAAGGGATGTTATAAAGAGGATGGTAATCAGTTGTTCTCCATATCCACAGAAGCTAGAGCAAGTGGTAATGGACTTAATCCTCAGCAAGGGAGATTTAGGTTAGATATTAGGAAAAAAATTCTAGTTAAGTTCTGGAATAGGCTTCCAAGGGAAACTGTGGAATTCCCATGATTGGAGGTTTTTAAGAACAGGTTGGACAAACACCAGTCTGATTATCTAGGCTTACTTGGTCCTGCCCCAGTGTAGGAGGCTGAACCTAATGACCTGTTAAAGTTCCTTCCAGCCCTACATTTCTATAATTCTATGAAAACATTTTACAGATTGAATATGAGGCTTATGTGATTATCATAAGTATAAATGTTTCTTTAAACAATTTATGTAATTGTTGTAATAATTATGAATTATTATTACATTTATGAATAATTATGTTACATTTACTCAATTAATGTACAAAACATTTAAACAATAAATCATTATATCAATGAGTAAGGCTTTATCAATCATATTTAGTTCTTTTAAACTAGTTTAGTGCTTCTAAGCTAGACAACAAAGGAGGGTCTAAATTATGAGAGGCTTTCATTAAAGTAGGAGGTGTAAATTAGGTTATGTGCAAACTTGATGTACACCATGATAGTCATGGCTACATTTGTGTATCATGCCTTACTCAACACAGTGTCCGAAATGGTACTTGATCAAGAACAGAGAAAGCAGATATGAAGCAATTAAATGATATTATTTCTCTCTTGTGGGCAAATATCAGGATAAACTGTAGTTCAGTTAGATGTCACTGGCAAGGTCAGACAGTGCTCTCTCCCAGGTTGGTCTGACAAAAATGGTATGTTGCATACATTCCTGTCTGTCACTGCCAACACAAGGCAATTGTTTGTCCTCATGGACAAGGATGCATAGAACACATTCTTCCCTCCCTCCTCTTGGCTGGGGGAAGAATCTAGGAGTCCGCTGAGAGACCGGACTCCATACCACGGAACTGAGATTGGAGGCTGAGTCTCCTCTGCATGCATTTGGGGAATCTAGCCAGAAGCAACAGGGTCAACAGAAGAGCAACAAGAAATGTTGTTTCTCTACCTGTCACACTCATGCACACATTCAGCAAGAAAAGGCACAGAATATCTATTTGCTGCTGCTGCTGAAATTAACGAAGCATTCTCTCCTGCAAACCAGCTCACTTTCTATAGGACCAGAAAACTGCAAGTTTTCTTTCAAGAAAAAAAGGAGACTAACTGCCTTTTACGTGTGTGTGTGTGTGTGAGATTATGAAATTTATTGGTTTACAGAAAGTCAAAAATGATGATACCAACTCTTTAGTTAGTGCAAAGCAGAATTTGCTTCAGTTTATGTAAACCAGTAGCATTTTGAAGGATCAGATCAAAGTGGGCACCCCCGTTGGCTTGCTTAAGACATGTTTTAAGTAGGGATGAGAGTAGTTTAATTTTTGCTAGTAACCCACAGATTTGGTTATATCAACACAGCATGAACAAAAAGGTGGGTACACAAGACCATGTTCCTATCTGCATACTACATCCTATTTTTAGCATACAACACCTCTTAAATGCAATACTAAAGTGGTTTAAAAGGACAGAGTTAGCTTGAAAAACATATTTTAAAAGTTTCATTTCCCCTGAATTAAGTTACTAGTGACATCTACAAATCATTTTCATAATGCGTATGTAATTCTCCTGTTTTATCACTTACTCGGATATACTAATTCTTTTGCAGAACAAGAGACTTTGTTATGTACACATCTTGGCGCTTGCTGCTGCCTTCTGTCAGCATTTTGCCATCATCCTGCCCACGCACTGCTCTAGGAATGCACTCTCATCTATTCATTCTATTGAAGGGCATATGAGGAGAGCAACTGCTCCAGTTTGTGTATTAGAGGTGTGAATGTAATAAACAAGCAGACTATTTTATTATATCACTACTAAATAGTATTTTGCATGGAGGTGGAATTCCTTCCCCCCCACAAAAGCATTTAGGGTCCCACATGAAAGTTTAGAAAGGCAACCCCCTGCAACAGAATTTCAGGAGAGTAGCCCAGCCTCCGACCCCTAATGTCATACAGTCATAGGAATGTAGGGCTGGAAGGGACCTCCAGAGGTTATTTAGCCCAGCCACTTGAACTGAGGCAGGACCAAGTAAACCTAGACTATCCCTGACAGGTGTTTGTCCAACTTGTTTTTAAAGACTTCCAATGACGGGGATTCCTTGGAGGCCTATTACAGAACTATATTTATAGTTGGAAAGTATTTCCTAATATTTAACCTAAATCTCCCTGCTGCAGATTATGCCCATTAGTTCTTGCCCTACCTTCTGTGGACATGGAAAACAACTATAGGTTGTCACTGTACTATTTATAACAGCTCTTAAACACATCTGAAGATTCTTATCAGGTCTCCCTTCAGTCTTCTTTTCTCAGCACTAAACATGCACAGTTTTTTAACCTTTCCTCATAGGTCAGGTTTTCTAAACCTTTTATAATTTTTGTTGCTTTCCTCTTTACTCTCTCCAATTTGTCCACATCGTTCCTGAAGTGTGGTGCCTAGAATATGACACAGTTTTTCAGTTGAGGCCTCACCCATGCTGAGAAGAGCTGGACAACTACCTCCCTATCCTACATACAACACTCCTGTTAATATATCCCAGAATGATATTAGCCTTTTTCACAACTGCATCACATTGCTAACTCTTATTCAATTTGTGATCCACTATAATCCCCATTATCCTCCATGGTTTCCCCACAAGCTGCTCTTACTGATTTTAATGATTTGCATTTATGGATTTTAAAATGATACAAAAGTAAAAACAGAAAAGCTACAAAACTCCCAAACATTTTGCGAAGTCCCAGAATGCCATACCACTGCTCCCCTACAACATCTCCTTATTGATTTCATGTTTTCATTTATATAACAGAGAAATTCTTCCTGTATTACATGTAATTCTTCACTTTTGTCATTGACAACACATATAAGAATTCATCTAAAGGAATTTATTGCCATGTTAACATAATAATCTTTTAAAAGTGTGACACAAGGGCTTTTCTACTTTCTAACAATCTCTACACAGTGAAAACTGCAGTTCCGTGACCAAAATATTCTAGTAATAATCACATAATTTTATTCCAGTATTTTATTCTATTATATTCTAGTATTGTCACATAATTTTAACATTTGACTACTTTGAAGAACTACATCTGCAACAAGACATTTAAAAATACAATCTACTGACCACAAAAATAATCAGGCTACTTTTAGCAGACAACTTACATTATACACAAGTTGTAAGAGAAGATGAAAAAATAATAATGTGTATCTAAATGATTAAACTGAATCTATAAATCCTGAATAATTATAAATTCATTACATGGCATCTTAACTATCTCTGTAAATACTCCAGAGGCATTAACAGGCGGCAGATTATGCTTCAGTGCTCTAAACAAGTATCTTTTCTTGCTTACAAAGTACCTTGGGTTGTTGTAATTTGACTCCTTCCACAAAGCTTTAAATGAGAGATAGATGTGTATGAGTGAACACAGCTGCTAACTAAGACAGTATATGTGTGAAACAGTAATCCAGATGGCTTATCTGACATTTTGTTGGGGGTACCATTTTCTAAGTTTACTGTAGGCTGCACAAATTCAGAAGGATCAACCTTTGGTATTATAGGGCTGAAGTCCTGAAGATACAGATAAGATATTAGAAGCATGACCCAGAAATTTATTATTATTAACAAACACTGATAAGTACAGAGAATTGTTTTTAATAGTCAACCATTAAAAGTAGCAGCAGCCTTAGGAAGTGATAACATGTTTCTAATTTACAAATATACAACATCCTATCTGAAAAACTGTTGATAGCTTTAGTGTATTATATGATTTATGACAATACTTGTAGTATTCCCTAGCTGATCTTTAATTGCTCTAGAAAGAATTTAAATAGATGTAGAATATTTAAAGCAATATATTCCTTTAAATTATTTTTTAAAACTATGAGTATTAACTGCAATAAAAAGATATAAAAAACAGTTACTCACCTTCTCATAACTATTGTTCTTCGAGATGTGTTGCTCATATCCATTCCAATTGGGTGTGCATGCTGCGTGCACAGTCATCAGAAAGTTTTTCCCCTGGCAGCACCAGTCAGGTTGGCTGTGGAGCCCCCTGGAGTGACGCCTTCATGGTGCTCAATATATGACCCTGCCAACCCGGCGCCTCCTTAGTTCCTTCTTGCCAGTTACTCTGACAGAGGCGAAGATGGGTGGGTTTGGAATGGATATGAGCAACACATTTCAAAGAGCAACAGTTACGAGAAGGTGAGTAACCGTTTTTCTTCTTCAAGTGCTTGCTCATATCGATTCCAATTAAAGGTGACTCCCAAGCCTCACCTAGGCAGTGCGGTTGTAGTTATGGAATCGCTGATTGGAGCACCCCTCTGCCAAAAACTGCATCATCTCTGGCATTGTGGATGATAGTGTAATGAGATGTGAACATATTTACCGAGGACCAAGTTGCTGCCCTACAGATTTCTTGTATAGGGACCTGGGCCAGGATTGCCGTTGATGAGGCCTGGGCCCTCATGGAGAGTGCCATAAGAGCCGGGGCTGGTATTTTGGCCAGCTCGAGCATTTGCAGATGCATGATGTGATCCAGAAAGATATTCTTTGAGATGAGACCGGGAGTCCTTTCATCCAGTCTGCCACCGCTATGAACAACTGGTTCGACTTCCTGAATGGCTTAGTACACTCAATTAGAAAGCTAGTGCTTGCTGAACATCGAGGGAGTGCAGCCTCTGCTCATGGCTACTGGCATGAGGCTTAGGGTAAAAAACAGGCAGGAAAATGTCCTGACTAGTGTGGAAGTGTAACACAACTTTAGGAAGAAAGGCCGGGTGAGGTCTGAGTTGCACCTTATCCCTGTGGAAAATCATATGAGGTGGGTCTGAGGTAAGGGCCTTTAACTCAGACACCCTCCTTGCTGAGGTAATGGTGACCAGAAAGGCTACCTTCCATGACAGATAGAGAAGGGAGCAAGTCACCAGCGGTTCACATGGGGGCCCCATTAGCCTGGAGAGGATCAGGATAAGGGCCCACGTGGGGACAGGCTGTCTGATCTGGGAATGTAGGTGTTCCAGACCCTTGAGGAACTGACCAACCACAGGGTTGGCGAAGACAGAGCAACCAGACACTCCTGGGTGGAAGACTGAGATAGCAGTGAGGTGTACCTTTATGGAGGATAGTGTCAGGCCTTGCTGTTTCAGGTGCAGAAGGTAATCTAAGATGAGAAGTGCCTGGAGAGGGGGTGTATGATACTGATCACACCAACAAGTAAATCACTTCCACTTTCCCAGATATGTGGCTTTAGTGGAGGGCTTCCTGCTACCGAGTAGGATCTCCCTTACTTGTTCTGAGTACAGAAGCTCCATGGGGTTCAGCCATGAAGCTTTCAAGCTGTGAAGTGGAGGGACTGCAGGTCGGGGTGATGAAGGCAACTGTGGTCCTGAGTGATTAGATCAGGGAGGAGAGGCAACGAGACCGGGGCATCCACTGACAGTTCTAGGAGTGTGGTGTACCAATGTTGTCGAGGCCACACTGGTGGTACCAGAATTATCTCTGCCCCATCCCTACGGACCTTGAGTAGGAACTTTTGCACGAGAGCGGATGGGGGAAAAGGTGCAGAGTAGGTGACCTTCCCAGGGTAGCAAGAATAAGTCCGTGATTGATCCCGAGCTGTGTCTCTGGAAAGAGCAGAACATTGGGCACTTCCTGTTGCTCTGGGTGGCGAACAGGTTGACCTGGGGAAACGCCCATCTTTGGAACACGAGGTGTATGACATTTGGCTGGATGGACCACTCATGATTGTAGATGGACCTGCTGAGATGGTCTGCCAGTGCGTTGTGAACTCCTGGTAGATAGGATGCTTCCAGGTGAATCGAGTGGGCTACTCAGAACTCCCATAGCTGAGGACTTCCTGACATAGGGGAGAGGACTGGGCTTCACCCTGCCTGTTGATGTAAAACATGGCAATGGTGTTATCCTTCAGAACTGCTCCACACTGACCTCGTAGTTGGGCCTGAAAGGTCTGGCATGCTAGTTGCACTGCTCTCAGCTCCCTGATGTTGATATGGACGGAGAGCTCATCCTGCGAACAAAGGCCCTGCATTTGGAGCTCTTTCAAATGCGCACCCCATCCCAGAGCTGATGCATCCATTCCTAGGGACAAGGAAGGCTGAGGCTTCTGAACGGGACTCCTTTGCACACAGTCTGAGGGTCGAGCCACCATTGAAGGGACCTGGCACCATGACCACTGAATTCAAGCTGTTGCATCCCAGGTGGTAGGCCGAAGCGAGCCAAGCCTGTAGAGGCCTGAGCCTCAGTCTGGCATGCCGGGTCACATAAGTGCAGGCTGCCATGTAGCCGAGGAGACTCAGGCATCCCCTTGCTGTAGTGATCGGGTATTGCCTAAGGCCTTGAATGATGTCCGTGATGTTTTGGAAACGGGGCTCTGGCAAAAGAGCTCTTGCATGCACCGAGTTTAACACCACCCTGATGCATACTATTCTTTGGGTCGGTTCCAAGGTTGAGTTTGTCAAGTTCAGGAGGAGACCCAGTCTCTCAAATGTGGATCTGACCAATCTGATTTGAAACTCCACCTGTCCCCTGGTGCGGCCCCTGAGCGGCCAGTTGTCGACGTAGGGGTATACCTGCACATGCCTCGGACAGAGGAAAGCGGCCATGACCGACATGCACTTGGTGAACACTCGGGGGGCTGTTGAGAGGCCAAATGGAAGGACCGTGAATTGATAATGCTTGTGGTCGATCACAAAGCGTAGGAATCGCGTGCGTGCAGGTTGAATAGCTATATGGAAGTATGTGTCTTTCATGTTGAGGGCGGCATACCAGTTTCCTGGATCCAGGGAAGAAATAATGGTGACCAGGGAGACCATGCAGAATTTCAACTTTACCATGAACTTGAGTCCTTACAGATCTAGAATGCGTCTGAGATCCCCCCCCCTTGGCCTTGGGGATTAGGAAGTATTGGGAGTAGAATCCCTTGCCCCTGAGCTCCTGAAGAACCTCCTCCACTGCTCCCATGGCGAGGAGCGCTTGCACCTCCTGGATAAGGAGTTGCTCGTGAGAAGGGTCCCTGAAGAAGGAAGGGGAATGGGGGTGGAAGGAAGGGCAGGAGCAGAAATGGAGAGAGTATCCCACTTCCACCATGTGGAGGACCCAGCGGTCCGAAGTTATTTGGGACCAAGCATGGTAGAAGGGGAACAGACAATTCAAAAAAGACAGAGAAGGATCCGGAAGTGAGGCTGGTGTGCCATCCTTGGGTGCACCTTCAAAAGGCCTGCTTGGAACCCAATGATAGTTTATTTGAGCCCTTGCCCTGCCCAGACGGGGGGTTGGAAGGCTTTCATCTGCCATTCCTGCCCCTTCTCCTATAAAAATCCTGCCTTGGCTGAGGAGGATAGGAGCATTCCTGCTACTGCTGTGGCTTGAAATGTTTACATTGGGTTGCCAGGGTGTGCATACCCAAGGATTTCGTGGTAGCCCTTTAGTCCTTTAGGCTATGCAGCCTTGAGTCAGTCTGCTCTGCAAACAGACCTGCCTCATCAAAAGGCATGTCCTGCATGATCTATTGAACCTTGGATGGGAGTACTGAGGTCTGCAGCCATGAGCTATGCCTCATGGTGATACCGGAGGACAAGGTGCGCTGCCGAGTCCACAGCATCCAGTGAGGCCTATAAAGAGGTTAATGCCACTGCCTTGCCCTCCTCCACTATTGCTCCAAACTCCTTCCAGGACTTAGTAGGCACCAGCTCCTTAAACTTGACCATCGAGTTCCAGAAATTGAACCTGTACCTACTCAGAATTGCCTGCTGGTTGGCAATCCTGAGTTGTAACCCACCCCGTAGAATATACTTTGCGCCCAAATAAATCCAGGAGCTTGGCATCCTTGGACTTAGGCGCTGGGGCTTGTTGTCCCTGCCTCTCCACCTTGTTTACTGCAGCCATCACCAACTAGCAAGGCTGCGGGTGTGTGAAGAGGTATTCATACCCCTTAGATGGGATGAAATACTTCCTCTCCACACCCTTTGCGGCGGGAGGGATGGAGGCCGGGGTCTTCCAAATGGTCTTAGCATTGGCCTGTATAGTCTTGATGAGGGGTAGAGCTGCCCTCAGTGGACCTCCTGGGGCCAGGATGTTGACCATCGGGTCCTCCGACTCCACCACCTCCTCAGCCTGCAAGCCCATATTTCGCGCCACCCTGTGAAGGAGATCCTGGTGGGCACAGTCCAGAAACGGAGGTGCCTGCAACTGCCTCATCCAGGGAGAAGACGAGGAGGCTAATGGTGGAACAGGGTCCTCCTGACCCTCTTGGTCTCCAGGGGCCTCCTGTCCTGCCTCTCTGACTGGGACAACCAAACCTGGATCAGGCTGAGGAACTGGGGTTGGTTCCAGGGGAGGGCAAGCAAACGGTACTTCCTCAGCACCCCTGGGGGGTGTGATGACTGGTGGAAGCCTCCGGCATCTGCGGTTCAGAGGTCGCCAAATGGGAACCTTTAGATTGGGTGCCCTGGGCCTGGTGGTACACCCACAGGGTCCAAAATGGCCACTGCACTAGTCCCTGCCACTGCACAGGCTATGGCTCTGCCTCCACCTCAGGCCTTCCACGGCCCAACCAGTGCCAACCCTGCTCCAAGTATCTAGACCCTGTCTCTGAGGCTGAAGACGGGGACCAGGACCGCGATGACCAGGGTGGTGGCGAGCGGAGTGGACTGGTGAATGGCGCAATGCTAGGGAGTGGTGCCACGATCGGGATCTGTGTGGGGTCGCTGATCGGTGCCAGGAGTGGGACTTGCTGCGCGACCGGGATCGACACGAGGATCGGCGTCACAAGCGGGAGTGCTGGTGCGACCTGGAGTGGTGCGGCGAGTATGACCAGTGCCACAATTGCGAGTGGCACCAGGACTCCGAGCGGTGCCATGATTCCATCAGCGGTGCCGAGGGACAGAGCACTGCCAGTTTGCCTCTAGACAGTGCCACACATTGCGGTACTGGAGGCTTGGCACAAAGGGCTGGGGACTTCGGCGCCGTTATGGCAATGAGTTCCCCCATGGCCTCAAAGGTGTCTGGGCAATTCCACCTCTTCGATGACCTGGCCTGGGGAGTCCAATGGCACCGGACTCTACAGTCCCCCTTGTGGGGCCGAAGTCGACGGTGCTGGCTCCAAAGTCTTTTGGCACGGGGTGCTCCTCTCTTGGATGTGCCCCACTGGCTGGCTCCAAAGGGGTGGGTCTCTGAGTTGGAGAGCCACTCCTCCCCTGCTTCTAGTGCCGCTTCTGTACCGGGGAATGGGACCAGTGCTGAGTCGATCTCACCAATTTTGGCACTGGGAAGCAGCAGTGCCGCACGTCTCTGACAGAATCTTTCCGCGGTGCTGCTTCTAGCACTGCCGCCAGGACACTGCGCACCAATGAGCATAGGGTTAGGTTGCGATCTGAGTGCCACCTCCATAAGGAGCTGCTTGAGGTGAAAGTCTCGCTCCTTTTTTGTTCTGGAGCGAAACCCTTTACAAACCTTGCACTTGTCTGCTTGGTGTGCTTCCCCCAGACACTTTAAACAAGCGTTGTGGGGGTCACCCATTGGCATGGGCTTGTTGAAGGACTTGCAGGGCTTGAACCTCTGGGACTTTGGCATGTAAGTCCCCCATGGTAAACCCCCCAGACCAACATCTAACTAACCACTAACTATAAGAACTAAGAACTAACTAAGAAGTACAAAGTCCAGTCCAGATAGAAGCTAGGGAAACGTGGAGAGCTTGCAAAGCAAGAAGCCACTGTTCCAACGACGGTTTCTGGTGGTAAGAAGGAACTGAGGAGTCGCCGGGTCGGCAGGGTCATATATTGAGCGCTATGAAAGCACCACTCCAAGGGGCTCCAAAAGTCAACCCAATGGGTGCTGCTAGGGAAAAAACTTTCTGGTGACTGTGCACGCAGTGCACACACACCTAATTCGAATTGAAGAACAATTTTTCATTCTCATTTTCCGTATGCATGAAAATGAAAAATTACATTGGTCACCTTTAACATTTCCAATTGCTTAAAAGCCTATTCTTACGAAGACTTGTACATGTGCTTAACTTTTCCCATTGTGAGCAGGCCCACTGCCTTCAACAACACATGCACAAGCCTTTGCAGGATCAGGACCTAGTACAACTAAACGTGACACAGAATACTACAAGAAATGATGTACCATTACATAAGAAAACTGATAAGGTTTTGAGGAGAACACTGTATTTTGCATTTTAATGCAAGCTTTTAGTAGTTTAAAATGCTCCAATTAAAATGGGCATAAAATAACAGTGAGAATAAAAATTGTGTGTGTTTATTGTAGATAATTTGTTTGTGATTTTTTAAAATGTTAATAATAGGATTGCTTTTATTATAATTACTTCAATTCTTTCTAAAATATTTAAACAATAGGGAGGAAGGGAAGTTCGTTTAAAAAACCAACAGTCTCAAAAAGCTTCTTTGAGGAGTGAGAAAAAGGAAAAAAAATATTGAATATAAATTTGGCATACACGGATGCAAAGTTCTACATTCCCTCTAGAGGAATAAGCTATGTATTAGTAGCAGCTAAAAATGTTTATCTTTTTCATTATGGAGAGATGCATCAACATTGTTATTTTTGGTAACACAGTCATAAATAGCAGAGAAGTAGCCACCTCCTCCTTATGCCACATAGGAAACTACCTGGAGCCTATCCTGAAAACAGCTATTCCTGAATGTACTCCCTATGACTTAGCCATCTACAGAATCAGGTCACTACTTCTCTAGTACCACTTTCTGGGGGGAAGTGGAGTGGGGAAAGAGAGAACAAATCAGCATTTTCTTATGCTTGTGCTATAATGCATCGTGGTGTTACACGGTAGCCTGAAAACTAGTGTTTTCAAGTCAAACTACCTCTATATAAATACCTCTATATCAGGGGTGGGAAAACTTTTTGGCCTGAGGGCCACATCTGGGTGGGGAAATTGCAGGCAGGGCCATGAATGTAGAGCTGGGGCAGAGGGTTCAGTTGAGGGAGGGAGTGTGGGGTGTGGGAGGGGGTGCAGTGTGCAGGCAGGGGGCTCAGGGCAGGGAGTTGGGGTGCAGCAGGGGGCAGGAGGGGTTTGGGAGGCGGGGTGCAGGGGTGTGGGCTCCGGCCCAGGGCCGCTTACCTGGAGTGGCTCCGGGGTGGTAGCGGTGTACACTGGGGCCAGGGCAGGCTCCCTGCCTGCCTGCCCTGGCCCAGGCCCCGCGCCGCTCTGGGAAGTGGCCAGCACCACATCCCTGCAGCCCCTGGGCATTGGGGTGGTGGGAGTGGGCAGAGGGCTCCGCGTGTTGCCCTTGCCTGTGGGTACCTCCCCCGAAGCTCCCATTGGCTGCAGTTCCCCATTTCTGGCCAATGGGAGCTTTGGGGGAGGTACCCACAGGCAAGGACAGCGTGCGGATCCCTCTGTCCCCCCTCCCCCAGGGGCCACAAGGATGTGCTGTCTGACGCATCTGGGAGCGGTGTGGGGCCCGCGGCGCCATAAGGGTGGCAATCCCAAGGGCTGGATCCAAAGCCCTGAGAGGCCATAGTTTGCCCACCCCTGCTCTATATAATGGTCTGATAATGGGGTTCTGGCCAGGGACTTGGGAGACGCAGGTTCAGTTTCCTGCTTTACCATAGCTTTCTGGGTATACCTGGATGAGTCAGTCTCTTTGTGCCCTGGTTCCCCTTCTGTAAAATGGGGATTACAGCACTTCCCTACCTCACAGGGGTACTGTGAGGATAAATACATTAAAAGAAGCTAAGACACTACAATGATGGAGCCCACATATGGTGGGGAGGGGGAAGAGAGAGAGAGAGAGAGAGAGAGAATGTCTACAAAAGGGATACTTGTAAACAAAACAAAAATGCACAAACAAGAAGAATTTCCCCCACAACCAATAAGTAGGAGGAGAGAGGAAATTCACAGATGACATTTCTACTATGGCCTTTATTTTTCCTCATCTATCTATATATTTAATGGCAAAAAACTATGTTAATTGCAGAGTTAAGGTTGCTTGGTGGTATGTCATCCCCTTTCAGAGCACCGAACTGAGCAAAACTAAAGCTTCTGAAAACCAGAAAATGAAGAATTATGGTTGTCTCCCCTCTCACAAACACACAAAGCAGCTGTGCCCTACCAGCCCTGCTTCAGCAAACCTCTCCAGCCATGTCTTGACCCTTCATTGTGTTCCCCGGTCCAACCTGGCCCCTCCCCACTACTGTACCCAGGCTCCCCAGAGCAAGCAGGAAATCCATCTCCCTGAAGTCTTCACTCCATGGTATACAAACATTTCTATTGCTGTTACTTTCCTCTCTCCTATAACCCAATTCCTGCAGTGCCTGGGGCAAAGGACAACTAAAAGTGTCCTGGTTGCATTCCACAATAGTTGGAGGATGAAGATATGGCATAGCCAGCAAGAGAAATTATAGACAGCGTTTCTGTTAAAAAATCACACAGATTTATGTTTGAGAAAAAGACCCTGTAGCCCCTGTCAAACAGATGAATCCCATCTCCAAAAAACAGTGAGCTGTCAAAGTTTTTTATGTTTCTATGCCATAAAGTACATTTTCCAGCCTGCCATAAATAAGACCGCACGTTTCTCACAGCAGGAAAAAAGTCATAAATAGCATGATTTTCCTGTTTGTTTTGGATTTTTTTCTGCATCTGTGACTCATACCACAATGGTGGCTCCTGTGGCTTCTGTTCTGAGGGGCTGGGCCCAGCTCCCTGCTCTGGCTCCCATCCCACTGGGACTGTGATTAGGGTTGTGGTGCCAGGATGGAGGATATTGATGGGGGTTGTCAGGGCATTTATAAAAAGCACAGAGTAGTAACTAAACCACGACTTTTGCTAAATCTATCATGATCGCTCTGGGATTTTTGACAAAAAAAGGCCATGACAAATCTGCAGCCCTAGCCATGAACCCTCAAATTTCCCAATTAATGTTCTTCCAACACTTATTATGCATATTTTTCATGCAGTGTTGAGACTCTCTATCAGAAAGGTGGGTTGCAGAAAGGCTGAGAAACAAGGTGGTTGGGGAGCACTGTCAGAGCTGTGGGACATAGGGGGTTGGGATACACTGTCAGAGCTGTGGAGTGTAGGGGGTTGTGGTACACTGACAGAGTTATGGGATGCAGGGGCAGCTGTGGGGTGCAGGAAGGTTTGGGTGTGCTGCAGGGTGCAGGGTAGTTGGGGTCCACTGGACGAGCTTGAGGTGCAAGTGGGTTAGGAGTCCAATGACAGATCTGGGATTTTGGGGGCAGGAGAGCTCCAGGGATTTGGGGTGCACTGGCAGAGCTGGGAGGGTGCCATGTCTGCACCTGAGCCTCCAACCTCAGTCACCTTCCCCCACCATCCATCCCCAATTATCCCCTGCCCTCATTGCAGCTCAAAGACCTCCCCTTCCCTCTATCCCCATTTCTCTGCCTCCTAAATCTCTCCCTCCTGAGAAGCATTCACATTTCCTCCCCCCAAAGACTTTGATTACAGTCCTCCCCAAATGAAATTGCCACCCATGACTCACAAACTGCATCAACCTCTAGCTGCTCAGTTCAAAACTCCTTTAGTCTTAGGTGGAAGCTAGTGACTAACGTATCCTTACCTATGTTAATTTAAGGGTGAGTCTGTGATTCATCCAGTTATTAGTACCTCTCAGTGTAACAGTACATGGCAACAGAAGGAAACTTTTTTTTGAGGGAGGGAAGTTTGGGAGGAGGGGTTGTAACTCAGGAAACCTCTCAAATGATGCCAAATTTGGATCACTAACACTGGCCCACCTGCCCATGAAGCCGAGGTGCTTACGATCTAACACATAGCCACAGACAATACAGTTAAAAGTGTGCTCTACTACACGTTACTATTAACTTAAGCTCAACAATAGTGACTTGAATTTTAAATGTTCATGTTGTATCACTGTGACATTAGCCAGGGTGCAATCTGGACTGTGTCCCCTCAATTCTTCAACCTGGGGTGCCTTTTACACTGCTTTACTGTGAAAGCAACCTCTCCTGGTCTGCCCACACACAGCCTCCAGCACATAAATCACCCCCAGCTATACTGTATGAGCGCCATAACCAGCCAGCCATGAATCGTATTACAGAGTAACACCAGCAAATTCCAATTCCCAGACTTGTACCCAGAAATGTGCATCTTTTACTGCCCAGTACCCTCCTGGACAATACAAGCTTTTAGAAAGTCTGTCATTTCATTAACAGAAAATGATATGCACAAATCTAGTTATCCCAAATGAAGTTTCCAAAAACTTCAATCCAAACACACTAGTTTAGATAAAACAATAAAACAAGTTCATTAACTACAGAAAGAAAGATTTTAAGTGATTAGAAGTAATGAGGCATAATAGTCAGAATTGGACACAAAGAAATGAAACTAATACCTAACAAGCTAAGTGAATTTAAAGTGAAAAGGTTTCTCTCACCACATGCTTACAGAAGTCTGGCTTCATTTCTTTCAGCAAGGATCCCTCCCCCAGTTCAATTATGCTTCTTTTGTCTTTCCATTGTTGTTGATGCCGTGAGTAGAGATGAGAGGAGAGAAGTGATTTGGGGCCTCTGTTCCTCATTTTTATCTTTCTTCCTCCTCTTTGAGAATCATCTTCAGGTAGCAGCCAGTCTGTTTGCACAGGAACCTTCAGTTGTTCCATTTCCAAGATGTAAATTTCTTGCTCATACCCTTCTTCTTGCCAAAGAATGGCTGCTTAACTATGTGAGAGTCTGTTTGATTATTCTGACACCCGGCTGAAGTGCTGGCTAGCCTTTTGTCTCTGGGGAAACTGGTTTGAAGCTGTTTCCCTAGACTAGGAATATGTCTGATATAGTAGACATGCAATGTTGTCACACATATTTTAATGAGGACAATAATGTTCAGCAGATTATGAGTTTTCAAATGACAACTCATAAGGCATACTTTGTACAAAATTTATCATAGTCTTGTAAAAAGGATGACCATAAGGGTACAGACTGTCATAATCACATAATCACATTTTTGATTTTAAAAGTTGAATGGATAGGCATCTTTTGCATGCTCTCTTCTGCAAGGCAGTCTCTGAGAGCCAGCTGCTCTATACCTATCATAAATAATGCAAAGAAGAGGGATTCAGAGTTTCAGGCATTAAAACCTGCCAGCTTGATTTTTTTTTTAAAAAAAAAGAACTTCAAGTGAATAATTATTCATGGATTAATGAGCAAATTGAGGTCAGACTGTTCCTCTGGCAAACTCTGCTGCTTCTGAAGTAAGATTTAGGAGATTCAGAGAGTTGGAAAGAAATGGAACAACAGGGAAGGAAAAGGTCAAATCAATGATGAGAAGACTGCACTGAAACTAGGTAGGTGTATAAAAAAGAAAAGGTAGTGTGCACGTCCTTGTGCATGTAAAGCACACAGAAAGCTACACACACAGAAATGCACAGGAAACCCAAAAAAACCTTTGTAATGAAGAAACTTTGGAAAGTCTGCCAGTGTGATCCATCTGCAGTTGTTACTTTTTCCTTGAAATCAATGGATGAAGGATGAAACAAGTCCAATAGTCTCTCATTACATCTGTGTCTAAACTGACCCAGTATTCCCTGCAAGTAGACCCAGTAACTTCTACTCTAGGTTACCCATGTACCTGGTATAATGCATTGTGGATCCTTATTTCCATGCTGTGAAGCATGGTAGAGAAATGATGCGCCTCCAAGATTTGGAAGACTCATTTGACAGACTGACAGGAAGTAGTATGTTTGCAGTGTTGTTGTAGCTGTGTCGTTCCCACAATATTAGAGAGACAAGGTTAGTGAGGTATTATCTTTTATTGGACCAATTTCTGTTGGTAAAAGAGAGGAGCTTTTCAGCTACACAGAGCTCTTCTTCAGGTCTGGGTAAGGTATTCAGTGCCACAGCTCAATATATGATGGAACAGATTGTTTAGCACAAGTAGTTAACACATATTCTAAGGGACAAGGTGGAGGTGGTAGTATTACTTTTACTTTTTAAACTTTTATGATTATAAAAGATATTACTTGACCCACCCTGTCTCTAATATTTAGCATAAGTAGTTAAAACTCACCCTGTGTCTCTAGTATCCTGGGACAAACAGGGCTACAACTACACTGAATACATATTCTAAGGGCTTGTCTACGCTACCAAGTTTTATTGACAAAACTTATGTCAACACCCAAAAGACGACAAAACAAAGATAGCCAAAGGGTGTTCACACTCTCTCCCTCTGTCAACAGATCACGTCCACATTGGGACACCATCATTAACAGGGTGAGCAATGCACCATGGGTATGTATCCCACAGTGCAGTGTTGTGGGAAGGAAGAGCTGACCGCTGTGCATCTTGGGATTCTCTCCGAATTCTCCCACAGCCCCCTCAGCTGTTGAGAGCAGCATCATGAGCAGCTCTGTGCGCTCTCTGTACTGAGGAATGCATAGCAGTCTGCCTGCTGCTGTATTCCTAGTGCAGGGCAGAACAGGAACATTCCAATGATTTGCTTTTTGTTTGTTCCCCAAACGGAGCAGCACACAGATACTTCCCAGAGCTTTGAAAGGGGAGGGGTGCATGCCTGCAGGGCAGCAGAGATCAAAACACTGAGCAGAGCAATCAGGGCAGGCATTGTGGGATACTGGCGGAAGCCAGTTCTGTCGAAAAAACAATCAATCAGCAGTGTCTACACTGGTTCTTTGTCAACAATAAGGGGAAGGGAAAAGACAAAAGTGTCTCATAGGGATGGAAGTTTTTGTCGCCAAAACTGGGCATTTTTCGTGACAAAGGTCCCATTGTAGTGTGTACCCTCTTGCTGTTTTCGCAAAAAGAAAAGGAGTACTTGTGGCACCTTAGAGACTAACCAATTTATTTGAGCATAAGCTTTCGTGAGCTCTCATGAAAGCTTATGCTCAAATAAATTGGTTAGTCTCTAAGGTGCCACAAGTACTCCTTTTCTTTTTGCGAATACAGACTAACACGGCTGTTACTCTGAAATCTTGCTGTTTTGTTGCCAAAAGGCAGTTTTTGGTGATAAAACTTGCCAGTGTAAACAAGCCCTAAGGGACCATTGAATGTGAAGTGGGAGAGGTGTTAATGGGCCACTTCACCTTGAATGATCCGTCAGAATGTGTGTTAACCAATTATGCTAAACAATCTGTTCCATCTATTTATCTGTGATACTCTGAGTACCTTTCCCAGACCTGAAAAAAACCTCCATATAGCTCAAAATCTTGTCTCTCTCACCAACAGAAGTTGGTCCAATAAAAGATATTACCTCATCACCCTGTCTCTCAAGGAATGCCATGGTCAGACAGTATGATGAGCACACATGGACACCTGCCATATCTATGCAAGTCTTAGAGTGACTTTTTCAAGTATCTGAGTGCATGAAGTGAGGGAGATACTTCTGATTTAGCCTCTCCCCCTATTTTAACAATAATTATCTCGATATTCAAATAAAACAAAAAATAAAATGATTTATGGGGCTGTCAATCGCAGTTAATGCATGCAAATTAACTAGATTAAAAACAGTCACGATTAATCTCAGTTTTAATTGCACTGTTAAACAATAATAGAATATCAATTTAATATAAATATTTTTGAATGTTTTTCTACATTCTCATCAATGATTTAGATAATGGCATAGACAGTACACTTATAAAGTTTGCAGACAATACCAAGGTGGGAGGGGCTGCAAGTGCTTTGGAGGATAGGATTAAAATTCAAAATGATCCGGACAAACTGAGAAATGGTCTGAAGTAAATAGGATGAAATTCAATAAGGACAAATGCAAAATACTCCATTTAGGAAGGAACAATCTTACAAAATGGGAAATGACTGTCTAAGAAGGAGTACTGCGGAAAGGGATCTGGGGGTCATAGTGGACCACAAGCTAAATAGGAGTCAACAGTGTAACGCTGTTGCAAAAAAAGGAAACATCCTTCTGGGATGTATTAGCAGGAGCGTTGTAAGCAAGACACGAGAAGTAATTCTTCTGCTCTACTCTGCGCTGATTAGGCCTCAACTGGAGTATTGTGTCCAGTTCTGGGCACCATGTTTCAGGAAGGATGTGGAAAAATTGTCCAGAGAAGAGCAACAAAAATGATTAAATATCTAGAAAACAAGACCTATGAGGGAAGATTAAAAAAAATGGATTTGTTTAGTGTGGAAAAGAGACGACTGAGGAGGGACATGATAACAGTTTTCAAGTACGTAAAAGGTTGTTACAAGGAGGAGTGCGAGAAATTGCTTTTCTTACCCTCTGAGGATAGGACAAAAAGCAATGGGCTTAAATTGCAGCAAGGGAGGTTTAGGTTGGACATTAGGAAAAACTTCCTAACTGCCACGGTGGTTAAGGACTGGAATAAATTGCCTTGGGAGGTTGTGGAATTTCCATCATTGGAGATTTGTAAGAGCATGTTAGACAAACACCTGTCAGGGATGGTCTAGATCAGTGGTTCTCAAAGCCGGTTCACCGCTTGTTCAGGGAAAGCCCCTGGCATGCTGGACTGGTTTGTTTACCTGCCGCATCCGCAGGTTCAGCCGATCACAGCTCCCACTGTCTGCGGTTCGCCGCTCCAGGCCAATGGGGGCTGCGGGAAGTGGTGCGGACCAAGGGATGTGCTGGACACTCTTCCCGCAGCCCCCATTGGCCTGGAGCAGTGAACTGCGGCCAGTGGGAGCCACGATTGGCGAACCTGCTGACACGGCAGGTAAACAAACTGGTCTGACCCACAGGGGCTTTCCCTGAACAAGCAGCGCACTGGCTTTGAGAACCACTAGTCTAGATAATACTTAGTCCTGCCACGAGTGCAGGAGACTGGACTAGATGACCTCTCAAGGTTCCTTCCCGTCCTATGATTTTATGATTTTCAAATATATTGATTTCATTTGCAGCTGTGGAGGTGATACCCAAAATTAATGCATAGGTATCATATGAATTCTGGATCATCGAAGCATGCCTGTGTATGAGATCAGAATTTCCAACAGACTCCAATAAGAATTGAGTTTTGGTTTTTGTGGCGCCACTTGTTTTCCATAACGGCAATCTTCATCTAAATGTTCCTCTGAGATGAAACCTTGAACCCAATGATATTGCTACCCTTTTCTAACCTAAGCAACTGGCCAAAATTCGGGGTCCTGAGAGTTAGGAGGAAAAAATGATGACTGTGCCTCTTTGACGCTTTTCTGTTATTCACAAAGGACACACAGAGTCCATTTCCCTGAACAAAGCAGGAATCAAAACAGTAGACAATTTCTTTGCATACAACTCCAAGTCTTTTTCTAACCAGCTGTTCAGCTTAGAAAAGAGATAACAGAGGTCTATAAACTCATGAATGGTGTGGAAAAAGTGAATAGAAAAGTGAGGGGGGGTGTCATCCAATGACATTAATAGGCAGCAGGTTTAATACAAATATGAGGAAGTACTTTTGCACACAATGCACAATTAACCTGTGGAATTTATTGCCATGGCATGTTGTGATGGCCTAAAAGTATAACTGGGCTAAAAAAAGAACAAGATAAGTTCATGGATGATAAGTCCATCAATGGTTATTAGCCAAGAAAGTCAGGAATGCAATGCTATGCCCAGGGTTATCCTAAACCGTTGACTACCAGAAGATGTGAGGGAAAGACAGTGGTAGATTACCCCACCTCCCCTCTTCTGTACATTCCCCTTAAGATCCAGTACTGGCCACTTTCAGAGACAGGATACTGGGCTAAATAAACCATTGGTCTGACCCAGCATGACCTTTCTTATGCTCTTGGAACTTTCCTCAGAACACCTCTGCATCAGGAAAATCTGGTTGAGCCACTTGCCAGTGTGGAGCAGAAAGAACTAGAGAGAACTTCAGAAAGTGGGACATTCCCCTGACAGGTCTGGTTCTGCCCTCAAGCCGCAGTTAAGCTGAAATACCCAATAGAACAGATCACAATAGAACAAAGAATACTGTAATGACAATCAAATTTTCATTTTCAGTGCGTTCTTTTATTAAATGTCAGTTATCTTTGATGTTATGAGTAATATATACAGTACTGTGTGTATTCAATGGCTGTCTCCCTTGGGCCATTATTGAAATACCTCCAGGCAGTCATCAATCACTCAGAGATAATGAGTATGTCATGCATTATTCCTTAAATCGGTTAACCAACTGAATAATAATGTTCCTCAGAAATATCCTTGCAATGAAATGACCATTTATAATATGCAGTAGGGTTTTGTTTGTGGTTAGGAACAGGCTTCGTTTATCTAAGAAACCAATATTTTAGAGAACCTTAAAGTGATTAATATGTCCTGAAGCATCTATTATGATATAACCACTGGCTGCATTTACAAGTTATAATGATTGATTGCAGTCAAGAACAGCTGTTTATTTTATTACTTAATTTACAATTCAGGATTATGATTAATTTTTTCCACTTTTTTATCTATGAAAAGATATATAATAAACATGTGGCCTGACACCGTGAAAGTACTGCTTACATGGAAATTGCACTGAAATTAGGTGGGAGTGCTGAGCAGAGCACTTGTGAGATCAGACCATTATTTAGGGGCCTCTTCCATTCACTTTATGGTACATGCCACTTTGACAGAAAAGAAAGAAACAGACACATAGAATATAAAAAGCATTTTAGCAGGAGCCACTGGGTATCAAACTGGTTTAAGGGCATGATTTTTGGGTATCTGCAGATAACTCCATTTGCTGTTATTGTGGATAAAAATGTTACCATGACGCAGTCTAATTAGTGACAAAACAAATTAGGTCTACATGGTATTATTTGTAACCAGAATTAACTGTGATCTACCACAAAAGATTGCGCATAAATTACAGGTCAAGTTTGGATCCCTTTAAAAATCAGAGCCTAAATATTATAAATGTATTCCTGGAAAGGGTGGGCTTGCCCTCTAGTGCCCCCTGCTTTCCATGTGTGACTCTACAAAGGTCTGTCTCAGTTCTCCCTTCTCTTAGGATTCTTTAATAAACTTTACACAGGCTTTCTTTTGGCTAACTCTACCCCTGCCTGGGGCTGGGTGAATAACATAAACAGTTCAAAACACTCCACAAAGCCCCAAAATAAAGTTTATCACCGTAACACAAAAGCTCGTACTCATCTCTGGCCTCTTCTGCCAGTCCTGGAGCAATTCTTCTGTCCCAATCTTCTCTTCACCAAGCAGCCACTCTAGCCCTTCCCAGCCAGGGCTCAGGCTTCCTCACCTTACTCTCTCTAGCTCAAAGAGGTCAGCAGTTAAAGCCCCATTGCTGCTTTCCTGGCCCTCCCTTGGTTACTCAAGGTCTGTTACAGGAGCCTCCAGCTCCCTGGAGTCTCTCACATCTCTTCCTCTAGCAGCATCTTTACTTCCCTAGGTTGAGAGAGGTCAGTGAGTATTGCTACTGTCTCCCACTTTGTAAGGCCCAGGTGCCTTCCCTTAAGCCCTATTGGGCAGCAGGTAAATAATCACAGGTGCACTGGACCCTGCCTCCTCTTCCAGGGGCCAGTCACCCTGCAACAGTTACATTAGTTAAATTCCTAATATTTCCTGTAATTTTTTTTTTTATTTTGAAAAGGCTTTCTTTTTGTTGACTTGGGCATGGATAACAATAGCAGATGTAATAATTTCAATTAGTCTGCTATAGAAAAGAGACATTTTCCATCTCTTTTAGGTCCAAAATTTAAACTGAATGTATTCCGCTGCCAAGTTTATCCATTCATTTCTATGCAGTGAAGATAACCATAAACAGTTCTATGATCATTTTTGGTTAAAGAATTAGAACTTCATGAAATTCACCTGTAGATTAAAAACTCCTGTAGATTAAAGCTGTCAAGCTTTGCAGAGCTCTGTTCATAATAATACAGTGTACAAAATGGATACAAAATTTATGTTGCTTGAGCCAAGTCACAATTGTGAAGAAATATTTATGTTAAATGCAGTAATGGTGAGTCTCTTGTTTTTAAAGTTGACCCGCATTTAGAATTTTAAACACTTTATCACCTTGACCAACAAAAGGTCTTATTTCATTGTAAAGATAAAATGGAGACATTCAAAATATTAACAAATGAAAATTCACCCTCTTTTTTTGAATTAGGTCCTGCGGTATTCATGCCTGTAATGGCCAATTGGCTCCTACTCAAGTGAAATGCATGGTGCTGGAAGTTTCATATCAAATACTGAATCCCGCAGGCTACCCAAATATTTGCAAGGTCCCAAGTCTCTGTGGGGAACCAGACTATAAATTGTTTTCCCCCTTGAGTTTCCTTGCTAGAGAAAAGTTTATGAGGTGAATTCCCTCCCCCCAAGCCTATTTCCACAGGGAGATATTGGCTGGGTTTACAACCAACCTTTGAATGATTTGACCTATGTAGGTCAGCTGCATGTTCCAACACGTCTCTAAGGTAGCTGTGATACTACCAGCATGCTGATTTGTCTCATCAAAGCAAGAGACAGCCATCTACAAAAAGAATAGATGTCATGAGAGCTACAAGAAACAAAAATAAAGTGAGTTTTATATTGTCAGTAGCAGAATGTCTTCTCTTTAAAAATTTAAGTTAATTTACAGGTCACCTTTAAGATAGTTTTCAGAGACCTATATTTTCAATTTTTATTTTTTTAACAATTTTTGATGGCAGTTGGTGGTTATATAAGTAGTTAGTTTAATTCTAAACTTAGAACTGTAAAATGAATCTACAAAGATGGTAAGTGCTATACAAAGTATTGTATACTGTGTATTTTCTTTCCATGAAGTCATCTTCCCCCTTACATGTGCTGACTTTCTTCTCTATGCTCTCCTTTACTTTGATGGATTAATTTTCCACTCCACCCCCTTTTCTAGTTCCTCCCTTTGATTCTCATTTTTATTGCCTCCTGTTTTATGGTATCCCTTTTCCTGTCTCTCTAATCCTCTGCTCTGCTATGTGGTATAACATGCTAGTAGTCTCCTGGTCTCTCAAGCAAAGGCACACAGCACTCCAGGGATCAGAATTCAATACGCTTCTCTTTTCTGCCAGCCCACACACAAACAAAAGACAACAGAGAGTAGCAGAGGGGCAGAGACAACAAAAAAGAGGAAGGGAATAGAGGCAGCACTGGTTCACAATAAAGTTGATCCAAAATAATGGTGTCAATTTTTTTAATATACTTATCTACTACCTTTCAGCTGCATTTTAACACCAAGGTCTCCAGGGGTAATGTAGTAGCTTCAGCTCAGGTTTATCTTGTTTTTGTGGATTTAGGTCTCAATCATAACCTTATTTTATGAAGCATGTGAATGGTTTACAAATTCAGGTAAGATGTTTAAGTGGGTTGATGATAAAAGATATGTTTAGTCTGTTTCTGCTTGCCCTCTTTCTTGACTGTTTCCAACACATACTGTATGCAACAACAGAATGATGAAGAGCATTATTTAATACCACCCTCATATCCCAGGTATGTCAACTTTGCACCACGCTGCCACCTCGAAGATGTCATTGCTAATTTTGAAGCACATTCCAAGTATGTGAGGCAGCCAGGAACTGGTTAACCTTATTTTAATCTATAAAATGTCATCAGCACAGTGACACAGCATGAAAGGAGCCTTGATTGAGCAACTGCTTGTATTTGAGAGACTGTAATTCAATTTTGCTACTCAAATGAAAATTGACAGCTACCGCAGTTAGCAGTAAAGCTTTTTTTTTTTATCTTGTTTGAGCAGGTCACTCAGAGAAGTAAAAATAAGAAGAAAAATGTGTGTATCCTGACTATCCTCATTATTGCTTAGTTGGATAGAAAGGTCATAAAGTATAACATTGCTCAGCAGAGTTACACGAAAATGTAGTTGCATAACTTCTACAGAAACAAAGTTGTTGCGTGTTGATAGCATTAGCACACTGGACCAAATTAATCTTTGTGGTAACTCAGAGGATTTCACTGAAGTACACAAGGGAAGAATTTGGCTCAGTCTGTGAACACTACACAATTATTATGTCTAACTATCCTTAAGTCAAATACAAAAGTTCAGCTAATAGACAGTCTGAGTTATGCAATCATGTTCATTTTTCCCTGTAAAGCCTGGAGGCCTGTAACCAATGACTGCAAACCATGCCTGCTCCCACTGCTTACAAGAAGATTACCTCCACAAATGGTGTGAAAACTCAGCACTAGAACTTCGACTGAAAGTTACCACTATTAAAATGCTGGTTAGAATGTGCACTCTGAATGACATAACTCTTGAGATTAACTATTCTTAATTAACTCATAACAAGTTTGGATGGATTGGTAGAGATGTTAATCCAAAGAAAGAAAGAAAAAAACAAACCAAACAAGCAAGCCAGCAAACAAACATGTTCCAATCTATATCATAACATTACCACTGCAACCCCTGTGGGGAGAAATGAGGTGGAGACCCCTACCTTCCCCGCCAACTTCCCGTGGTGAGAAAAAATGTTAAAGCCCTCTGCCCAGATAGGACTAAACAAATATTGAAACAAACACAAAAGGTACCTCTCTTATTTATTATAAACAGGTGGGAAGAGAGCTAATTTCCTTTAAAAATTACAGCTATACCACTGCTTTCTATCTGTTTCTCAGCCCTTGCCACTTTTGGCTGGAAAAAAATGGTTATTCAGCTTTCGTAACTTGTTCTTCGAGATGTGTTGCTCATGTCCATTCCATTGTAGGTGTGTGTGTTCACCACATGCACCAGTGCTGGAAGTTTTTACCCTCAGCAGTATATGTAGGGGACCGGCTCTGGCACCCTCTGGAGCAGCACGCATATGCACCTGTAGAAGGGCACCGCTGCAACCCCCCCTCCCCGGTCCTCATCCCCAGTTCCTTCTTGCCAGGACTCCAACAGAGGGGAAGAAGGGTCATGGAATGGACATGAGCAACACAACTCGAAGAACAACAGTTACGAGAAGGTGAGTAACTGTTTTTTCTTCTTTGAGTTATTCCTCGTGTCCATTCCATTGTAGGTGACTCGCGAGCAGTACCTTTGAAGGCAGGTAGGAGCTCATGAATGTGCCGATTACAACACAGCTCTGCCAAATCCAGCGTCATCTCTAGCCTGTGGGTGATGGTGTAATGCCTCATGAAGGTGTGTACCGACGAGCATGTCGCAGCTCTACAGATGTCCCGGATGGGGACACGGGCCAGAAATGTGGCTGACGTTGCCTGAGCCCTCATGGAGTGAGCAGTTACTAACAGTGGAGGCACCACCCACGTCAATTCGTGAGAGGTACGGACGCATATAGTGATCCAGGATGAAATCCTCTGAGCCGACCAGGATAGAAGAAAGGTGTTGGATAACAAGCTGCTGTCGAGGCCTTGCAGAGAGCAGAACTGATGACATTTTCTGTTCTGCTTGGTAGCAAACAGGTCCACTTGGGGAGCTCCCCATCTGTGGAAGAGCACCCTGATGACCTCCAAATGGAGGGACCACTCGTGGTGAGAGAAGAAGGACCTGCTTAGGCGATCTGCCAGCGTGTTCCAAACTCCAGGGAGATGGGAGGCTTCCAAGTGGATTGCATGCTGGATACAGAAGTCCCACAGGCAAAGGGCCTCCTGGCACAGGGCGGATGACTGGGCTCCCCCCAGTCTACTGACATAGAAGAATATGGTGGCTGCGTTGTCTGTCAGCACCTGTACCATGTGACCAGACGGATGGGGAAGAAATACCTCATAACCTAGATGGATGGCCCTGAACTCTGGGACATTTATGTGAAGCAACAACTCTAGTGACTATAGCCCTTAAGTTTTGAGGGCACCTACATGCGCTCCCCAACCAAGGTCGGATGCATCTGACACTAGGGATGCTATGGGACTTGGAGTCACCAATGGAACACCTTCCATCACAGGATGGGATCTGGACCACAACTGTAGGGAGGAAAGTGTCCAGGGCGGCATTGTGAAGAGCCTGTCTAAGGGGTGTCTGGCTGGGGAATAAACCAACGACAGCCACATATGAAGGGGCCTTAGCAGTAGTCTCGCATGCCAGGGATCAATGCCTGGAGTCCAGCGTTCTGTGCCAGGAACTCACAGCCTGGTTGAGGGTCTGTGATCCGGGGTGCAGCTCCAGAGGTTGCTGACATGGCCCTAGAGCGTAAGGTGGACTATGTTCAGCTGGTGAGGTTGCTGCCTGACTGGATTTCGGAGACAGCGAGATACCCCAAGCCCGTCTAGGCTCCAATTCTCCTTTATCCTTGCCCTTATGGGTGCCTGGGGAGTGCCCCATTTCCTCATGTTTCTTACACCTTTTGGCTGGTACCGGCGACAGGGATCGGCACAGAGAGGAATTCGGTGCTGGGGGGAGGGAGGCACTTCTTGTCAATGCTGAGGTACTTGGTACTGTGTCTGAATATGCTCGCTCCAAGGACAGTGCCAGCAGTAACTCCATGAGGAGCGCTCACAGTTTAATGTCTCTTTCCTTCTTAGTCTGGGGCTTGAATCCCTTGCAAATACAACACTTCTCGCGAATGTTGGACTCACCCAGACACTTTAAACAGCTTAAATCGCTGATTGGCATGGGCTTTTTACAGCGATTGCAAGGCTTGAAGCCAGGGGAGCAGGGCGTGCCCCGTCCCTGGGCTAAGTAACTCGGGGGACTATCTATCACTAAGGGCATGGCTACACTTGCGGGTTAGAGCGCATTAAAGCAGCCCTGGGTGCCCTAACTCACGACACATTCACACTGGCAAGGCATGTAGAGCGCCTGGACTCTGAGGCTGGAGCGCTCCTGGTAATTCACCTCAACGAGAAGCATAACGCTGCACCCCGGCTGGAGCACCGCAACGCCAGTGTGGATGCCCTGGTCTATTAATGTGCTCTGATCGGCCTCCAGAAGTGTCCCACAATGCCTGTTCTAGACACTCTTGTCATCACTTTGAACTCTACTGCCCTGCCCTCAGGTGATCAACCATCAGACCCACCCTTTAAATTCTCTGGGAATTTTGAAAACCCCCTTCCTGTTTGCTCAGCAAGGCGTGGAGTGCTTTCAGCGAATCTTTCCAGGTGACCATGCCTCCATGTGCCTGGTGATCCCCAGTATGGAGCAATGGAGAGGTGCTGGACCTCATCAGTGTTTGGGGGGAGGAAGCTGTCCAGTCCCAGCTGCACTCCAGCCACAGGAATTATGATACCTTTGGGCAGATATCAAGGGACATGATGGAAAGGGGCCATGACCGGAACACACTGCGGTGCAGGGTTAAAGAGAAGGAGCTGTGGAATACCTACCGCAAAGCCCGCGAGGCAAACCACCGCTCCAGTGCTGCCCCCACGACCTGCCATTTCTACAAAGATCTGGACGCAATACTTGGGGGCGACCCCACCTCCACTCCGAGGACCACCATGGACACTTCAGAGTCCAATTCAACAGGGCAGGAGGAGGAGGAAAGTGGGAGTGAGGGTGCTGAGGAGGAGGGAGACACCCCGGCATCCTTAGATGCATGCAGCCAGGAGCTGTTCTCAAGTCAGGAGGAAGGTAGCCAGTCGCAGCGGCCAATGCTTGGGGAAGGACAAACACCAGAGGAGGTTCCCGGTAAGTGGCTTTTATTTTGGGAAGGAAGTTGTTCGGTGCGGGCTCTTGGGGCGAGGAGGGTTAGGGCTGCATGCATGCAAAGATGCGGAATAGGGCGTTGATGTGCTCTCTCACATCGCAGTAATCGGCTTCAGTGATCTCTTCAAAGGTCTCATGCAGAAGCTAGACAATGCACTTGGCAGGTTCCTTGGGAGAGCTACTGTGCTCCTTGTCCCAGTAAAGGTAACATGCCCGCGCGACTGTGCCGTGAGGGGTGGGCGGACCATTCCTGCACAAAGGCAAGCTGCATAGGGGCCAGGGTGGAAGCAGAGTTGTAGCAGAAGACCCTCCCTTGCTTCCCAGGCTACCCTCAACAGCGAGATATCTTCCAGGATGAACTCTGTGGCAAATGTGGGGACAGTGTTCAGTACAGGGGACCCCTGCATCTGTTAGCTCTCCCCCAGGCACAGAAACCCAGAGGACAGTACGGCCATGAAACAATCAGTCCCCCTTGCCCCTGTGCTTACTCACCATTTTGGTTCTCCTGTGGGTTATGTGTGCTCCCTTTGGGATGGGCAAATTCTGCTACTGTATAGACTGGGTTGTCTTAAGTATGGCTGAATCATTGCTCTGTCTGGTGTGAACAATGCTGCCTCTGTTAAGTGTTGCATTTTGGCTTTATAGATGCAACCTTGAGATCTCAGCCATCCTTGTTATCACCGGCTGAAAGACTCCAAAGAATTAGGAAGAGGCCGTGTAGAAACAAAGATGACATGCTGCATGAAGTAATGCAGCAGTCCCTTAATGAAAATCAAAAAGTGCAGGAGTGGCGGGAGAGTGAAAGGAGGGTCCATCAGCAGAATGCGGATCACTGGCACCAAAGCATGGGGTGGCTGCTAAGCATTATGGAGCGCCAAGCCAACTCGATGCAGGCGTTCGTAGCAATGCAGGCAGAGTACTATGGCCACTGCCCCTGTCCCCAGCCCCCCCCGCAGCCCTTGTCCCAAAACTCTTTCCCTTGTGCCCCCATGTCACCTCCAATCCACTTTCCCCCACATCCGGGTTCTTATCGCCACCAGCTGCCTCCAATACCTGCAGCTTGACCACCCAGCCCTGCAAACTACGACCCTTACCCACTGCACTCATCCCCCATCACCATGCATTTTGCCAGCCTGAGGTACAACACTCATTGCACAGCACTACTGACAGGAAGGCTGAGTATGATAACAGGACATATGCAAATCTGTGATTGAACCGTTACCCACCCCGCCCTTTCTGTTTCCCAAGCATTTGTGTTTCTTTCCAATAAATGGATTTTTTGGCTTTGAAAACATTCTTTATTATTGCATTAAGTAACAGATACCTTAGCCCAGGAAAGCAACAGGCACTGCAAGTCAGTGTAGCAAACACAGATTCCTACTAACATTGGAACCACCGCTCCTCACTCCCGTGCAGGGCACCAAACATTACCGGTGGCTTTCAGCCTCAAATTGCTCCCTCAAGGCATCCCTAATCCTTGCAGCCCCGCGCTGGGCCTCTCTAATAGCCCTGCTCTCTGACTGTTCAAATTCAACCTCCAGGTGTTGAACCTCTGAGTTTCATGCCTGAGTGAATCTTTCACACTTCCCTTCACAAATGTTATGGAGGGTACAGCATGGGGATATAACCGTGGGGATGTTGTCATTGGCCAAGTCCAGCTTCCCATACAGACAGCACCAGTAGCCCTTTAAATGGCCAAAAGCAGACTCCACAGTCATTCTGTACCAACTCAGCCTGTTGTTGAGCTGCTCCTTGCTGCTGTCAAGGCTCCCTGTGTAGGGTTTCATGAGCCACGGCATTAAAGGGTAAGAAGGGTCTCCAAGGATTACAATGGGCATTTCGACTTCCCCTATGGTGATCTTCAGGTCTGGGAAGAAAGTCCTGGCTTGCAGCTTCCTGAACAGGCCAGTGTTCCGAAAGATGTGTGCGTCATGCACCTTGATATTAACGCAGGCTGGCCCGGAAATGAAACGCCCACCGTGATCCACAAGCGCCTGGAGAACCATAGAGAAATACCCCTTCCAATTAACGTACTCGGAGGCTAGGTGGGCTGGTGCCAGAATTGGAATATGCGTCCCATCTATTGCCCCTCTGTAGTTAGGGAAACTCCTTTGTGCAAAGCCAGCTACAATGTCATGCATGTCACCCAGAGTCACAGTTCTTCTGAGCAGAATGCGATTAATGGCCCTGCAAACTTGCACCAACACAATTCCAGCAGTCGACTTTCCCACTCCAAACTGGTTAGTGACCGAGCGATAGCTGTCTGGAGTTGCCAGCTTCCAGATTGCAACAGCAACCCGCTTCTCCATCTGCAGGGCAGCTCTCAAGCTCATGTCCTTGAGCCGCATGGTGGGGGCAAGCTCATCACACCGTCCCATGAAAGTGGCTTTTCTCATCTGAAAGTTCTGCAGCCACTGCTCGTCATCCCAGACTTGCATAACAATGTAATCCCACCACTCAGTGCTTGCTTCCCGAGCCCAAAAGCGGTGTTCCATGGTGGTAAGCATGTCCATGAATGCCACAAGCAATCTTGTGTCATATGCATGACACAAGTCGACATCATCGTCGGACTCCTCACTGTCAGTTTGTAGATTAAGGAGTAACTCGACTGCCAAACGTGACGTGCTGGTGAGACCCATCAGCATATTCCTCAGCACTTTGGGCTCCATTCCCACAGACCGAAAGAGAAGACAGAGTGCTCAATACAAAAATGTTGAAAGATGGCACCAAATGTGGACGGAAGCACAGGGATTGCTGGGATGCGAAGTGATGCATCACGGGGCATTAGGACAGGACCCAGAATGCCCCACACCCCTTGCCCCCTTCCCACAAGCCACAGTGCCAGAATGGGAAGAGATGCTCTGCGGGATAGCTCCTCATAACGCACCGCTCCCAATGCCGCTGCAAGTGCCGCAAATGTGGCCACGTCAGTGCGCTTGCAGCTGTCAGTGTGAACACACTGCAGCGCTTTCCCTACCGCAGTCTCTGAGGGCTGGTTTAACTCATGGTGTTCTACATCTGCAAGTGCAGCCATGCCCTCAAGTACACTAAACTATTAAGAACAGTAACTACAACTGTTTACAAAGAAAAAAGTTCAAAGAACCACTGAATGGGAACCACTTGCTAGAGAAAGGGGAGCTTTCCAGCACCGATACTGGCAGTAAGAAGGAACTGAGGGAGGGGAGGCAGCAGTGCCCTTATACCGGCACATATGTATGTCACTACAGAAGGCACGAGAGCCGGTTCCCTACGGATACCACTGAGGGTAAAAACTTCCAGCGAGCACACACACCTACAATGGAATGGATACAAGCAAGCACTTGAAAAACATATGTACTTCCTCATATAAGAAGCTACAGAGTTTCACTGATGTAAATGAGCCCTTTTCTCCAAAACAATTCAATTCAGCTCCCCCATGCAGCTTGCCTGCTCTGCCAGTCCATGAATTCCCTCTACAGCTGAAAAATCATTCTCCCAGTGCTTCCTACCTTCCCTGCTCCAGTTTGGTTGAAAGTAACCATTATTTTCTGAGGGGGCAACTTCCCAGGCACTACCCCTTCCTCCAGTTTGATCTTCTCCTTAAATATTGTCCCTGTCCATTAAGAAATAAAATATAAACTTGAAATAGAGAATAAAAATTGTTAATAGTGGAGAACATGGCCACTCTGAAGTTCTTTTTGGTTGATGCAGATGCTTTTTTGGTCCAAGATGCTGCCACAGAATGGGTGGAATTTGCCATTATACTGTTAAGAACTAACTTGCTGTATGCTACATAAATCTGACTGAGTCACAAATGAATCATCTGGCTAGGGAGGATTTTAAGGATTTATGTCAGAGGACACAGTGGATGGAAATGAGAAAATAATGCTGATTGCTTAGAACACTCACTACATATGAGAAATATTTGTACCACGCTGCTTAGATCCAATTTATACTAGAACTACTCTCTCAAGCTTTGGGTCAGAGCAGAAAAAGGGTAAAACTCTCTGATGTGTAGAAAGGAGAGATGACCTTTGTAAAGAAATGCTTCTGGGATCCAAAGAACAATTTTATCTTTGTGAGAGCTCCAATAAGATTTCTTGAAGGAGTGGGCTCTTATTTCTGTTGATCTCCTAATGGAGATTATGGCTAGTAAGAAAAAGGGTTTTAAGGTAAATAAGATAAAAAGATGTATATTGAATAGGTTCAGAAGTGGAAAAATTAGGGCCTATAGGAGTATGGAGTAACGAACCAGTAAAATTATTTTAGCAACAACATTTTGAATGGACTTAATGGGAAGAAATGAGGACACTGAGGGCAGAGAGGAAGAGATTACAGTCGATAAGGTGTGGGATGATTAGGGCTGGACAAGAATTTTGGCAGTGTGGGCAGAAAGGAGAAGTTGGCTCTTAGTAGTGTTGCGCTGAAAGAAGTGGAAAGAGTTAAACATGACCTGGATGTGTGGCTCAAAAAAGATGGGATTGTGTCATTGTTACAAACACTGCACTTTTTAGCATTTGTCACTTTTACTTAAAAACCAATAAACTATACCTGGAAACGTTAGATTCAGCATTTTCCTCCAAAGTTTCTAGCTGCCAGGAAATAGACCCACTTTCTTTCTGTCGGGAGCTATGGATTTGACTTATCGAACAATGTTGGATTTGCTTAGCAAGATCTATATGGTTATTAGCCACAGGCTCGATGTGATTTAGGCTGCAGTGTGTGCAGTAGATAAGAAGTTTTACAGCTTTGGTTTGGGTTATTAAAGGCTTAGTAAACTTTAAAGTTTTGTAACTTTGATTTTGAATAAGTCTTGATGGACACAGTATTGTTTAATAAAAATATACAAATGACCTTACGGCACTGATAAATAACTGAAAACCTGGACAGCATTCTCACATTAGGAGATCAGAGAAATGTTAAAAAAAAGTTGGAGAGAGGAAAAATTAGGACATATTTTTGCAATACATGAAGAGAGAATATGCACAGCTTAGCTCTGCCCTATCTATCTCACCTATTATTTTATCACAAGCTTGGCTCCCACTTTCACTTCACCAATGATGCCTGCTTGATTGCCTAATTCTCCATTTCTCTGACAAGCACTTTTGTTCTTTCTCCCTTGTTGCCTCTTACGAGTGGGGAAAACTACCAATAAAAATCCATAAAGCCACCATCTTATGCTCCTTTAAGTTCCTCCTCAAAATTGACCTCCTCCATAAAGCATACAAACTGTCAAATGCTAGTGACTAAGGAAGAGCAAATTTCTGATTACTGCTCCTGACTGGCTAAGAATTGGGCACATTTTACTATTTTTGATACCTCAACTCACTTCCTCTGCACCCTGACCCATTTCTTTGTTTCATCCACCTGTTATGTCTGACCCCTAGCAAAATAGGATCCCAACTTGGTTGACCTATAGGCACTATCACTATAAAAATGTTCGTGAGAACTATAGCACGTAATAAAATTATTTTGATATCTTGTACAGTCTTACAAACTGTTGTACTTTTTACTCCATGTCATCTCAGGACAGGATGCAGAGATAAAGTTCCTTGACACCTTAAATGACTGCTTTTTGGAGCAGCTAGTCCTGGAACCCACAAGAGGAGAGGCATTTCTTGATTTAGTCCTAACTGGAGCACACGATCTGGTCCAAGAGGTGAATATAGCTGGACTGCTTGGTAATAGTGACCATAAGATAATTAACTTTAACATCTCTGTTGCGGGGAAAACACCACAGCAGCCCAACACTGTAGCATCTAATTTCAGAAAGGGGAACTACACAAAAATGAGGAAGTTAATTAAACAGAAATTAAAAGGTACAGTGCCAAAAGTGAAATCCCTGCAAGCTGCATGGAAACATTTTAAAGACATCATAATAGATGCTCAACTTAAATTTATACCTCAAATTAAAAAACATACTAAGAGAACCAAAAAAAGTACCACCATGGCTCAACAAAGTAAAAGAAGCAGTTAGAGGCAAAAAGGCATCCTTTAAAAAGTGGAAGTTAAATCCTAGTGAGGAAAATAGAAAGCAGCATAAACTCTGACAAATGAAATGTAAAAATATAATTCAAGGACTTCAAGGACATTGAAGTCAATGGTAAATGGGACAAAATACAACATGGTTTTACAAAAGGTAGATTGTGCCAAACCAACCTGATCTCCTTCTTTGAGAAAGTAACAGATTTTTTAGACAAAGGAAATGCAGTGGATCTAATTTACCTAGATTTCAGTAAGGCGTTTGATACCGTGCCACATAGGGAATTATTAGTTAAATTGGATAAGACGGGGATCAATAGGAAAATTGAAAGGTGGATAAGGAATTGGTTAAAGGAGAGATTACAACGGGTCCTACTGAAAGGTGAACTGTCAGGCTGGAGGGAGGTTACCAGTGGAGTTCCTCAAGGATCTGTTTTGGGACCAATCTTGTTTAATCTTTTTATTACTGACCTCGGCACAAAAAGTGGGAGTATGCTAATAAAGTTTGTGGATGATATAAAGCTGGGAGGTATTGCCAATTTAGAGAAGGACAGGGATATCCTACTGGAGGATCTGGATGACTTTGTAAACTGGAGTAATAGTAATAGGATGAAATTTAATAGTGAGAAGTGTAAGGTCATGCTTTTAGGGATTAATAATAAGAATTTTAGTTATAAGCTGGGGACGCATCAATTAGAAGTAACAGAGGAGGAGAACAACCTTGGAGTATTGGTTGATCATAGGATGACTATGAACCGCCAATGTGATTTGGCCGTGAAAAAAGCTAATGTGGTCTTCGGATGCATCAGGAGAGGTATTTCCAGTAAGGATAAGGATGTTTTAGTACCGTTATACAAGGCACTGGTGAGACCTCACCTGGAATACTGTGTGCAGTTCTGGTCTCCCATGTTTAAGAAGGATGAATTCAAACTAGAACAGGTACAGAGAAGGGCTACTAGGATGATCCGAGGAATGGAACACTTGTCTTATGAAAGGAGACTCAAGGAGCTTGGCTTGTTTAGACTAACTAAAAGAAGGTTGAGGAGAGATATGATTGCTCTCTATAAATATATCAGAGGGATAAATACTGGAGAGGGAGAGGAATTATTTAAGCTCAGTACCAATGTGGACACAAGAACAAATGGACATAAACTGGTCATTGGGAAGTTTAGACTTGAAATTAGACGAAGGGTTCTAACCATCAGAGGAGTGAAGTTTTGGAATAGCCTTCCAAGGGAGGCAGTAAGGGCAAAAGATCTATCTGGCATTAAGATTCAACTTGATAAGCTTCTGGAGGAGATGGTATAATGGGATAACATGGTTTTGGTAATTAAATATTCATGGTAAATAGGCCCAATGGCCTGTGATGGGATATTAGATGGGGTGGGATCTGAGTTACACAGGAAAGAATTTTCTGTAGTATCTGGCTGGTGAATCTTGCCCATATGCTCAGGGTTTAGCTGATCACCATATTTGGGGTTGGGAAGGAATTTTCTTCCAGGGCAGATTGGAAGAGGCCCTGGAGGTTTTTCGCCTTCCTCTGTAGCATGGGGCATGGGTCACTTGCTGGAGGATTCTCTGCTCCTTGAAGTCTTTAAACCACGATTTGAGGACTTCAATAGCTCAGACATAGGTGAGAGGTTTTTTGCAGGAGTGGTGGATGAAATTCTGTGGCCTGCGTTGTGCAGGAGGTCAGACTAGATGATCATAATGGTCCCTTCTGACCTAAATATCTATGAAATATCTATGAATTAGGAAGACCAAAAAAGAATTAAGTACATCAGAAGCAGGACGCTTGCTAAACAACCAGTGGGGCCACTGGATGATTGGGATGCTAAAGGAGCACTCAAGGACGATAAGACCATTGTGGAGAACCTAAATGAATTCTTTGCATCTGTCTTCCTGGCTGAGGATCTGAGGGAGATTACCAAACCTGAACCATTCTTTTTAGATGACAAGTCTGAGAAACTGTCATGATTGAGGTGTCATTAGAGGAGATTTTGGAACAAATTGATAAACTAAAGAGTAATACGTCACCAGGACCAGATGGTATTCACCCAAGAGTTCTGAAGTAAATTGAATGTGAAACTGCAGAACTACTAACTGTAGCCTGTAACCTATCATTTAAATCAAATGACTGGAGGATAGCTAATGTGACACCCATTTTTAAAAAGGGCTCCAGTGGTGATCCCAGCAATTACAGGCCAGTAGGCCTGACTTCAGTACCGGGCAAACTGGTTGAAACTATAGTAAAGAATCAAGTTGTCAGACACATAGATGAACATAATTTGTTGGGGAAGAGTCAATACAGTTTTTGTAAAGGGAAATCATGCCTCACCAATCTGCTAGAATTCTTTGAGGGGGTCAACAAGCATGTGGACAAAGAGGATCCAGTGCATATAGTGTACTTAGATTTTCAAAAAGCCTTTGATAAGGTCCGTCACCAAAGACTCTTAACAAAGTAAGCTGTCATGGGATAAGAGGGAAGGTCCTCTCATGGATTGGTTAAAAGATAGGAAACAAAGAGTAGGAGTAAATGGTAGGAGTAAAGGTTAGGAGTAAATGGGAGTAAATTGTCAGTTTTCAGAATGGAGGGAGGTAAGGGAGGAGGGAGAGAGTGGATCTCTCAAAACTGGGTGATCAGGCAACACAATGGCAGATGACATTCAATGTTGATAAATGCAAAGTAATGCCCACTGGAAAACATAATCCCAACTATACATATAAAATGATGGGGTCTAAATTAGCTGTTACCACTCAAGGAGTCATTGTGGATAGTTCTCTGAAAACATCCACTCAATGTGCAGCGGCACTCAAAAAAGCGAACAGAATGTTGGGAATCATTAAGAAAGATAATAAGACAGAAAATATCATATTGCCTCTATAGAAATCCATAGTACGCCCACATCTTGAATGCTGTGTGCAGATGTGGTCCCCCCCACTCCAATCTCAAAAAAGATATATTGGAATTGGAAAAGGTTCACAAAAAGGCAAGATTAATATGGCTGGGACTTTTCAGTTTGGAAAACAGACGACTAAGGGGGGATATGATACAGATCTATAAAATCATAACTGGTGTGGAGAAAGTAAATAAGGAAGTGTTATTTACTCCCTCTCATAACACAAGAACTAGGGATCACCAAATGAAATTAATAGGCAGGAGGTTTAAAACAAACAAAAGGAAGTATTTTTTCACACAACACACAGTCAACCTGTGGAACTCCTTGCCAGAGGATGTTGTGAAGGCCAAGTCTATAATAGGGTTCAAAAAAGAACTAGATATTCATGGAGGATAGGTCCATCAATGGTTATTAGCCAGGATGAACAGTGATGGTGCCCCTAGCCTCTGTTTGCCAGAAGCTGGGAATGGGCGACAGGGTATGGATCACTTGATGATTACCTTTTCTTTTCATTCCTTCTGTGGCACCTGGCATTGGTCACTGTCAGAAGACAGGATACTGGGCTAGATGGACCTTTGGTCTGACCCAGTATGGCCATTCTTATGTTCCACTATTCCTCTCTCAGTTCCTAACAACTAATTTAAAAAAACAGTAACAAAATGGTAGAAGTGGTCTTCCTCAAAAAATTCTCTACTTTTCACCTGTAATTCCATAGCCCCTTGCTCCATTGTGCATGCTGCTGGACACCAGGGATTGTTTTTTTAAGGTATTCCTCTAGCCTCTGGGACTGCTGCTTTTTCTTCTTCTTTTAAATTCAGAGTCTCTGCACACCTTTCAAACACTTGTGTTAATACTTGCATACACCTTTATAAGAAGAATATTTCATAGCTTAACTCAACACTGCAAAGTTATGGGGATACATTCCACTTATTCTCCTTTGTGGTTGTACCTACAATACCCTGCTTTATGACATGAGAGTTAAATAATTCTTCTGATAAATTACATCAGTTCTTTCCCCCATGTATATTTTGAATAAGATGAAAGATCAATGAAAAAGGCAACAAGATTGAAGAACTAAAGAGTAAAGTTTTCAGACAGACTGTTCATAACAAGACAATATTTTACTCTGGTCTCTGTTTCTGAAGGCATGTGCTAAAGATTTATGGGAACATGGTGCACAATGAACTATTATATTAAACACTGGAACATTATTTCACCTCAGGCCAAAGATATATACAGTAAAAGCTTTTTTATCCAGCATCCTGGGGGAATGGGGGGGTGCCGGCAAGTGAAAAATTCCAGTTAACTAAGAGGGAGGGCGTTTGGTGCAGGAGGGGATGCAGGACTGAGGGTTGGGGTGCTGGATCCGGGCGGCTCCCTGCAAGCAGCAACATGTCCCTGCTGCTTCTAGGCGGAGGTGCAGGTAGGAGGCAATGTGTGCTGCCTCCGCCCACAGGCGCCATCTCTGCAGCTCCCATTGGACATGGGTCCTGGCCAATGGAAGCTGCAGAGCTAGCGCTTGAGGCGAGGCAGGGCGGGGGCAGTGCGCAGAGCTGCATAGCCATGCCTCTGTCTAGGAGCAGCAGGGACATGTCGTCGCTTGCGGGAGCCACCCAAAGTGATTGCCATCTAGATTCAGCACCCCGAATCCCCTCCCACACCCCAGCCCTCTGCCCCGAGCCCCCCCTACACCTAAACTCCCTCCCAGAGCCCGCACCCCATACCTCCTCCCACCCCTCAACCCTGTGCCCCAGCCCTGAGCCTCTCTTGCACTCCGAACTCCTTGTGACCATTCCTCCACCTAAGAGCAGCAGGGACATGTCACCGCTTCCAGGGAGCCACGTGGAGCCAGGTAGGGAGCCTGCCGGCCCCACACCAACTGGATTTCAATGAAGATCAGAAATGCCGGTTTATAGAGCTTTCTGGTTGGTAAAGTGCTGGATAACACAGCTTTCATTGTACACAGAATTTGTACTGAAGTGCAAAACTGACATAAAATGCCTAGATAATAGTATTCCTATTTCAGTAGTCCCAAACACCACGTAAAGGGCTTACAAGAAATTATTACCTGGGTTTCAATAGAGGGAAAATACATATTATAGACATGTATAATTGTATCTGATGAATATTTGGTGTTTCAGACAAAAAAGTAGAAAATTTTCATAAGACAGCAAAATGTACAACCATACACAGCACTCACATGAATAATTCATAGACTTCATTGGGATTACTCATTAGTAATTGTCACAGAAATGGGCCGTGAGTGGTGGAAACACTTGTCTTATTCAGGATATTCCATCCCTGTTAAATCCATTCAAATAGTGAAACTCTCCTAATATTCATTTCTTCATAGTTCTTTTCTTATCCCCTACTTTACTAGATCAAAAGAGCTGTTTTTATTTTTATACTCAAAAACCAACTATATATTTTAGCACTAATAATTGTAGATGGAATGAAATGTAAGAACAATGGAAAGATGATTAAGTTTAAGTGGTGCTGGTTGCTTTTTACAACAAAAAAATGAGAAAGTGATCGTCAAAAATAAAAAAGTAACAATCTCAGTAAAATTGGAAAAGAAAAAGAAAAGCCATGGAACAACATTTAAATTATAAGAGAGTTTATTCTCCATTATAAAAGTTTATATACCTATCATTTAATAATTTAAAAACAATGGCTTACGTAAAGGGCTAGAATGGCGTAAAGGGGCCCTTAAAACCCTGGTTCAAATTATGGGAGGATTCTCCTGGTGCAGGCACTTAGGAAGACAGCCACAAGGCTTACTTCTGAGGACCCATCTGCAAGCTCTGGCATATGGAGAATGGGACTGGGGATTGGATGGGTGCCAGTGACAGGATTTCAGCACACAATGATGTGAAAATTCCTTGTAGCACCATAGCCCATAGGGCAGCCTGGGGAGATGGCTGTAAGTCAGACAGCTCTGAATGCTGTCTAATCATGCTGTGGACGCTGGAACAACTTAGGGTAAGAATGGCACAAAGGAGTCTCAAAGCTACCTTAGCCCCCTTCTCTCCTGGGCTGCGAGTTCTGGGCTAAAACACAGAATAGAATCAAACCACTAATATGTAAAAATCCATGGAAAAGTTTTGCTTAGTGAAAGACAGGGGAAAGAGATAAGTTTTTTGTCACAGGAATCATGGCAGTGGAAAACATACAGCCTTTGGAATAGGCACTGTGGAAAAGTTAAATGTAGATAAGGTATAAAGTGGAAAATGGTAAGTTTCAGAAGAAATCTGAAGCAGACATGGGTCCAAGGTAACAAGTTTTTTGTCACAGGAATCATGGCAGTGGAAAACATACAGCCTTTGGAATAGGCACTGTGGAAAAGTTAAATGTAGATAAGGTATAAAGTGGAAAATGGTAAGTTTCAGAAGAAATCTGAAGCAGACATGGGTCCAAGGTAACAAGTTGCAAGTCTAGATCTGGATTTCCCACAATCTGAGTGTTGTAGTAGCCAAGCAAGGTACGAACAAACTTCAACAGGACTTTATTTTTTAAAGTGGAAACCTCTTTTCCAAGCTGCCACTGCATCCTCAGTAGCTCTCCCTCAGCCTCTTCAACTCCTCCCCCCTCCTTCCTGTTTCCTGTCCTTTCAGACCCCCAACAGCCAGTGCTCCCAATTCTAATAATTACAAGCACCATCTAAACACCACACTGAGTTTTTGTTTTGCTTTGACCCATTACGCCAGTATGCATCCACGAAGTTCAACTCTGGATCTGAATTATTCCACAGATTCAGATCCATCTCTAATAAAAACTCATTTAATCATGGCCTGGAGCCCAGATGCCTTTTTTAACTGTCTGAAAACTACTTAAACATACAGCTCCCTTCTTCGTTCTGCTGTATAAAAAATGTCTTTTTATTCATACAAACTTTTATGAGAAAAAATGTTACAGCACTGAAACTTCTGCAGAGTAAGAGAAATATGCAGTACTAGACGTACCACTTTAAAAAACTTACTGGGAGACTTTTCCTCCACCTCTGTAGGCTCTTTTTTTTCTGCTTTTGGTGGGCCTTTGATTTTGTATATCAGTGAACGAAGTTTGCCCATCCAGGAAGTGTCTTCATCCATCTCCTCTTCTTCTTCGAGTGGAATACCTAACATGTAGTAAAACTAATTAGAAACAAACCATATGCCTTCAAGATAAAATTGTTCAACACACATACTTAAAAAAAATTCCACAACATGTATTGCATAAGGTTAAGAAATCTGTAGATTAGGAATATTGAAAATAGCTTTTAACCAGCGGATTTCTAGAATGTTAGCTATAGTAGTACCCCTCAAAACAGCAAATTTACTACAGTTATAGTATAAATATTACAAATAATCAGATATATAATACTCCTTATGAACATCAGTAATTGATTCCCCTAGTATAACAGGGGAAACAACTATAAAACTATTGCTTTAGGAAGATTCTACTGCAATTAATGATGACACAAAAGTCCTGTAAGATTTGGCTCGGGTTTAGGGAGAGTTTAACAATATATTCCTCTGAATGGGATGATTTAAAGGGGTTGGTTTGATGCTTTTATTTTTTGGCTGGTGGAGTTTGTTTCTTGTTAAAGGACCCTGAGAGGTGGGAGGATACCAGAGCTTGGGCTCAAGCCCAAGCCTGGAAGTCTACACAGCAATGAAACGGCCCTGCAGCCTGAGCCCCGTGAGCCCAAGTTGGCTGGCACGGACCAGCCACGGGTGTCTAGTTGCTGTGTAGACAGTCTCTCACAGCACCTAGAGCTGACCAAACTGTGTCTGAACCATGCTTAAAGAGATGCTCCATCCCCTTATAGCTCCTATGTGTGACGGGACTGTGCATGCATATTCTCCACTGAGCAACTGATATGTTCCCTCCAGACCAGGAACACAGGGGTAAAAGTGGTCTTTCCCTATAATTGATGCTACCAGTTGTTTCATGCTGTGGTGGAGCCAGACACTTGAATGGAGAGCAGGGAGCCTCTCTCTCCAACTGGCAGCCAGGCAGTGTGGAGGAGAAAGCAGTCTGATTCAAATGCAAAGGAGACAAAATCCAGACAGGATGGGGGCGGGGGGAAGGGAGGAGTAGATTAGGACACAAAATCAGGTAAGAGTGGGACCAGAAGTGAGGACGGAAACTGGGACTGGCTGGGCAAGGAAGCTGCAATCTGGAGGGAGGGAAAGCTGAGACTGGAATCCAGGCTGCAGGGAAGGGGAATGGGACTGAGAGATCATGAGGGAAACAGAGAGGGGAACTAGGGTTCAGTTGGCTGGAGGGAGATGTGGGATGCTGAGATCATATGAGGAGCTGAGGTGTCGGGGGAGAACTCGGACTGGCTGTGCAAAGAGACAAGGATCCACAGAGGGGAGCAGACTGCAGCAAAGAGTCAGCAGGAAGGGGATGGGTGAGATTGGATTGGATAAGCCTAAGGAGAGAGACTAGAACTGGGAGTCAGTGGGAGGAGCAGAGGACAAGCTGGATGAGGAGCTGGGAGAAAGTAACTAGGATTGGCTGGGCAAGCAGACTGGGATTGGATGTGGGGAGGGGGAGAGAGGGACTAAGAGAACCTGGAGGTGGAGACTAGGATTGCTTGGCAAGGAGACTGTGGTTACTATAAGAAGCCTGAGCAGTGAAGACTGGGACCGGGTAGGTAAAGAGAGTGGGACTGGAAAAAGGAGATGAGAGTGGGGAAAAGACAGACCTGGGTCAAGGATAAATTGGATGATAATGTAGTGCAGAAGGGGTCAAATCTGGGGGAAAAGAGGCAACAGGGTCTGTGTTCATTAGATCTACTCTCCTCCAGAGCCTGGAATGAAACCCAAGATTCCTGAGTTTCACCAGATCTCTCTGAAACACACTGCCAGTGTCCTATCCCCCTCTAATGTTGACCTGCAAAGACGTTTACAACCTACTACTTCTATCAGTTACCCCATTAACTCAAATGGCAGAGTTCTGTGAAGTTCCAACTCTTAGGGTTCCAACTCTGCAGAAGAAACATATAGGTGTCAAGAAGGTATCACATAATGGAATTTCTGAATTTTCAGTTTGCTTTTTAAAAAATCTAGGAAATTGCACACAAACAGCTATGTTAAAAGAACAACTGTTAAGGTTGCAAAGTCAAGCATTCAAAAGTTAAGAAATGCCAGAAGAAAAGTTGCCTGTGTATCCTTCATTCAGCTAATTTCTACGTATGCATTATACTTTCCTCAATTACATTGTCACAAACTATTTTTTCTACTTAGCATTCTGAGAGTACTTAGCATTTTATACCACTTAATATGTTCGCAGTACAGCTCCCACTGACTTCCGTTGCATATGTGAGTGCTAAGCACTTTTGTAAATTAGATCCCAGGGTCCCTAATCAGAAAATCAGGAACACAAATGATTATCACTTGTGAAAAGTTTGGTATCCATGACTTGCCTCACACAGAAACTATCTCGCAGAGATAGATTCCACTTCTCCAGGAAATCATTCAACTGATTTAACCATAAGATCATCCTTTCTCTTCCTACAATCCCCTGCCTCATTCATTACACACCTTCCAATCTCCTAGCGGAACCCCTGCCACACAATCCACACTGTAGGGTATATATATATGTGCACTACATTTAAAAACCTGTGACTAGCCCTTGCCAGCTGACTCTGGCTCACGGGACTCAGGTTTGCTGGGCTGTTTAATTGCCACATAGACATTCAAGCTTGGGCTCCAGCTTGAGCCCTGGAACTCCACAAGTGGGGAGGGTCCCAGAGCTCAGGCTCCAGCCTGAGCCTGAATGTCCACACCGCAATTAAGCCCAAGCCCTGTGAGCCTGAGTCAGCTGGCCAGCCATGGGTGTTTAATTGCAGTGCACACATAGTGTGCAGGTGGTAGAGTCCCCCTTGCTATGCCAGAGGTTGGTCCTGGCTTGCACCACCAGAATTGGAGTCCTCTTGGACTATGATTGGAGGGACTGGATGGACGCCCATGATGCTCAGCCAGCGCATGGGGTTATCATTGTCATCTGGTCCAGGTGGTGACAGCGGCCTTGCCTCCTCCTGCTTCTCGTCTTCCTGGAGCAGGTCCTGTGGGAAACTGCTCCCCAGCCACCCCTCACCCCTGGCCCTCCAGAACTTGACTTCAGACCCCTGCCCTGTGAGCCACCCTGGCCTCCCTGACGGGCAACCTAAGTCAGCTGAACGACATCCAGCCAGTCCTTCTCCAAACCATTCCCAGGAAAACACCTGTATGCACTTGTGCTTCATACGATTCACTTCTTCGTCCTTGTGTCCTGCCCTGACACCAAGTGGCAGGACCAGCCACCTGTTGCCTCTTTCAGCACTTGCAGAACCTCTCACTGAGGTTCTGGCTGCACTTCTCCCCGGACCTCCTGATTTTTGCACACCCCATCTGTGGCTTCACAACACCTCCTCCTCGACCTCCTTCCAGCACTGGCCAATACGGCCATCACACCAGGTGGAGGAAGCTAGAGATGGGCTGCTCTGCATCTGCGAAGCCTACATTCAATCCCTTGTTTGATCATGCCTCCAAACAGAGTTCCTCTGGGCGGGGTCTACTGCCTCCTCAGAAGCCTTTGAGGAGCAGTGGGCACTGTTGGAGTTCTCTGTTTAGTGTCCCCTTCATGTTCTTTGATTTTTGCCTTATGACCTTCACTCCCATCCCTGTTTTTTCATTTGTTGTCTCCACCATTTAGTTGTGGCCCAGGTCTACTGGTACCTCCCTCTGGGTTAAGTGAGAGGGACTTTAGGAATGGGTGGGCTTAGGCCAACCACTTCCCGGTACCCAGAATACAATTTATGCAACAAATGAAGCAGTGTCCAACAAGTGAAGCAGAACCTTCACTACACAACCCTGAACCATCCCAAGAGCACGTCCATTCTGTGCACGGAAGCAAGAGTCCTGTGGAAACAATAGTGTGTGCTCATGTAACTAAAGAATATATCACAACACATTCACACAAGGGGGCCAAATTAAGGTTGCACAGGCAACTTTAATTCTGGCATTTCCTAACTTATGAAGCAAAACGAACAAAAAAGGTATGCCCCCTCTCCCCCGTGTAATATATAATTATGTCTAGCGGGTCAGTCTCCATTTAGAGCTGTAAGTCTAATTAATTTTTAGGGTATCCAGAACTTCTTCCCTGGTGATTTTTTTGTTATTTAAATTTAATTAATCACCATCATCTCCTCCTCCTTCTTCTAATATCAGGGCTAGGTAGGGCTGAAAATTTAAATAATATATAATAAAAATGTTCAATTCAATTAAAACTTTACAATGGAAATAAACCATGACACACACTTTAGATACTTTCGGGACTTAGAAACGCCAGGAACAGTCATTCGATACATAACACAACTAAAATGAAGTAAGTTATGTCTTCAGTATCTTGCTTGCTATGGAAAAGAATCAGAACTAAAATGTATAATGTTCAATCAGTGAAAAAAATAATTTGCCTCTCACCACAGTGAATTAGAAGATCATCGTGAAACTCATATAGCTCTTCCCGAATCTCCTCTGGACAGGGACAATCTTCTCTCAGTTGAAAATTTAGCAACATATTAATCTTTTAAGGACAAAAATAAACCCAAATATTTAGGTCTGCACAGGGGCCTACACAGAGTACAGTAACACAGACATATTTTACTGTTACTTATTTACACTTGGTTCTCAAAAGAACTGGCTTAAGGATTTTAATTATGATTCGGGCTGTCAAGCAATTAAAAAAATTAATTGTGATTAATCATACTGTTAATAATAGAATACCATTTATTTAAATATTTTTGGATGTTTTCTACATTTTCAATTATATTTATTTCAATTACAAAACAGATACAAAGTGTATAGTGCTCACTTTATTTTTATTACAAATATTTGCACTGTAAAAAACAAATTGTATTTTTCAATTCACCTAATACAAATACTATAGTGCAATCTCATTATCATGAAAGTTGAATATACAAATGTAGAATTATGTAGAAAAAAATAACTGCATTAAAAAATAAAACAATGTAAAACTTTAAGGCCTACAAGTCCACTCAGTCCTACTTCTTGTTCAGCCAATTGCTCAGGCAAACAATTTTTTTTACTTTTGCAGGAGATAATGCTGCCCGCTTCTTGTTTACAATGTCACCTGAAAGTGAGAACAGGTATTTGCATGGCATTGTTGTAGCCAGCATCTGGCAGGTAAATACCTGCCAGATGAGCTAAAGATTCATATGTCCCTTCATCCTTCAACCAGCATTCCAGGGGACATGCGTCCATGCTGATGACTGATTCTGCTCAATAACGATCCAAAGCAGTGCAGACTGACATGTTCATTTTCATCATCTGAGTAAGGTGTCACCAGCCAAAAGCTGATTTTCTTTTTTGGTGGTTCAGGTTCTGGTAGTTTCTGCATCAGAGTATTGTTTTTTTAAGACATCAGAAAGCATGCACCACAAATCGTCCCTCTCAGATTTTGGAAGGCACTCCAGGTTCTCCTCCAAGGAGTTCAGCCACAAATTTAATTGACGCTTTTTTTTTTTTTTTTTTTTAACAAGCATCATCAGCATGGAAGCTTGTCCTCTGGAATGGTGGTCAAAGCATGAATATTTAGCATATCTGGCATGTAATACCTTGCACTGCTGGCTACAAAAGTGCCATGCGAACGCCTGTTCTCACTTTCAGGTGACACTGTAAATAAGAAGCGGGCAGCATTATCTTCTGTAAATGTAAACAAACTTGTATCTCTTAACGATTGGCTGCACAAGAAGTTGGACTGAGTGGACCTGTAGGCGCTAAAGTTTACATTGTTTTGTTATGGAGTGTAGGTATGTAACAAAAAATTCTACATTTGTAAGTTGCACTTTCACGATAAAGAGATTGCTTGTATGAGGTGAATTGAAAAATACTACTTTTGTTTGTCATTTTTACAGTGCAAATATTTGTAATCAAAAGTATTATAAAGTGAGCACTGTACGCTTTGTATTCTGTGTTGTAACTGAAATAAATATATTTTAAAATGTAAAAAACAAATCCAAAAATATTTAACAAATTTCAATTGGTATTCTATTGTTTAACAGTGCAATTAGAACTGTGATTAATCACAATTAATTTTTAAAATGTGATTAATTTTTAAAAATTAATTATGTAGGTTATCTGCAATTAATCAACAGCCCTCATTATGATTCATATAAAAAGATTCCCAACAATAAAAAAAGTTTTAGAGGAGACATTAGCCAATTGTCTTGAAAAAGTAAACAAACATTCCCAAAGCCCCACATAGGTAAAACAGAAAAAACAAACTATCAAAAAATTAGCTCCATAACAAACCTGATGCCTGCTACCTTTTGCATGCATCTCTAATGCAGTACACACAAAAACTATGAAGCAAATAACAGGTAAATTAATTGACTCTGGTGTTTCATAGGTTTCCAACAAATCAGAACATTTTTCTCTCTCTCCTTGAATTTTCCCCCCCGCAAAACTGAGGAACTACTTTTAGAAATGGAGAAGTCAGTTGGTTACAAGATAAGTCCATTTTCATGCATACCAACAGTACTTGCAAAGCAAAAACTGGTAGGTTCACAGAGCTCCATTCAGGGGTCTAAGGTCAATATTTTCAAACCTATGCGTGAAAGTTAAGTTCTTAGATCCACATTTAGTCACTTCTATAAAAGTGGCCTGATTTTCAAAGAAGTTGACTGCCTGTAGTTCCTATTAACTTCAGCACCTTTACAAAATTAGGCAGACTTTAAGTATGGATATAGGATCCTACATTCAGGAATTCAGGTTTGAAAATTTTGGCTTGTAACATCTTGTGGCAACCTAATAAACTATTTCATATGATGTTCCATCTCTCCCAGGGTCAAAATTCTAGTTTAGGAGTTAGACAATTCTACCTCTTCCTTTCCTCACTTATCACACTTTAAAAAAACCCTCCTGTCCTTTATTTTACCTGTTCTTGAGGGGGAGAGCGAAATTCCTTCGTCTTCTTGGCAGTCAAAGCAGCAGACATGTTTAATGCCTGCATGAGTTCATTGTACCTGTATTTCTGATTATATTGCAGCTTTGACACATAATTATCTGCAAATGATACAATAGCTTCAACCCTGTGTCGCAGCTCACAGTCACAGAAATAATTGAGTAGCTCACACATCTAGCATGAAAAAAATAGAGGAGAGTTAAATATCTTAATTGAGAATCTAAACCATAAACTCTAAAATGAAAGAACAACAATGAACACTGCACACTAATACAAAAGGTTCTTCTATTTGCCAGGCAATAAAAATTAGAATAATAAAAATATTTATTTTTTCACTAACTCTGATTTTTAACAAGTAATAATAAATATATACAGATATTTTATTATTATGATCTACATTATTTTGCATTTATAAACTGCCTTTCATTGGATGCTGTCAAAGTGCTTTATAAATGTTTCTTCTCTCCCATAACATGCATGTCAAGTACCTTGCATGTGAAGTGATTTGCTCAAGGTCACACAGCAAGTCAACCATGGAGCCAGGACTAGAACCTGGGAGTCCTGAATCCCAGGTTACTGGCTGCAAACACTAGACGTCATACCCTATTCTTGTTTCATCAGTATTACATTTGATATACATTTACTTTAAAATGGTCACCTGAAGTTTAACAGATTCAGGTAATCTTGTCTGCACTAAGCCTTTCACCGGCGGTTTAGTTTCCTTTAACGCCTCTTCCCCAGCTTCCACAGCTTTTTCTTCAATCTGTGTAACTTCCTCCTTATCCGTTTTCTCTTCTGTTTCTTCCTTGTGCTCTCCAAACACATTGGGATCAATAAGGAGTAAAATCTGTTTCACATCATCATCATCAAAAACCCCCATTACCAGTAAAGTTCCTATAAGTTTAAGAACAGGAACAAACTGGAATTCAACTTTCCCTCCAACAGGGTCTCGGATATGAACACCACTACAGTGTACTGCCTCTGTCAGCATGCTTATGGCCTTGGTTTTGAGTATCTCAAGTGGTATCTCTGGACTGGGCTTCTGATGTTCTTCACTGGCCACAATGAAACAAGGAGTAGAAAAATTAAAACCTGGTTTCAAACAAGTGCTAAGCCCAACTCCTGGTAACCCATGTCTCTTTGATTCATCAGGATATAATTCAATTTTTCTAGTTTCATCTGTAATTGGAATGATAAATTCATTGTTCATCATAAGCTTGGCTTCTTTGGCACGTTCCAAATGAATACTGATAAGTAGATCATAGAATCCAGCGCGTAAGAGTCCAGGTAAATACTGATTATCTATTGTGTAAAATAACTGAGATAGGTCCACATGGCTACAGAGTGCATAAGCAACTCTATTATTACCCAGTGCACAAACTGAGCTATAGAGTTTTAAAGTGTGGTAGTGGAATTGCAGCAAATCCTCTTGTTCACATAGCTCCAATATATCAACACACCTGTAATGCAAACCAAAGAAACATGACAGTGAACATCATAAATGAGATTTCATTAAATACATCCACAAACAAACTGGGGGAAAATAGGAATAATGGCATAATGAATTAAAGGATAAGGTTTTGATTAGTTCTGTTTTATACTACATGTATTCACTTTAGTACCTAATAATCGCTATGTCCACATCACCTAACCAGCAAGTGATAATTTAGAAATCCCTAGTAAGGAGAGGACAAATACTGAAATAAAAGGGATATGGCAGATAAGTTATCTAATATATGGAAAAGCTTTCAGAGCACCTGAGTCCCCATTCAAGAATATTAATTTTCAAAAGACAATATTTTACTTTAAAGGTCCAAAACACTTCAGTAACATCAATATAAGATGCAGTGTTTTTGGAGCCTTTCTGAAGAATATTGTAGTATTTCTGGATAAAGTACACTATGTTTAGCTCTTTTTCTTGAACCAAATTTCACTAAAATTGACCTATCAAAAGCAGAATTATTAAATCAGTCTGCAAAAGAAATATGGTTAAAAAACTACATTTTTGCACAGGATCAAGTTATGCATATTAGAATATCAAATAAAACAGCCAAAACTACATTACTGTAACTCTGAAGATAAAATTGAACATTCAGTGCAATTTAGAGGGAGTTTAGCTTTCTAAAATATTATTTCAATCAAGAATATGTAGTTTAATGACTGTAAAACTAAAGTAGATTATAGGAAAATATTAAATACTTTTAAAAACAACACAAAGAAGCAGAATTACAGCATTTGCATGTAATTTATATTTGTGTTTTGAACTGGGTGAAGATTCAACCCAAAGTATTTTAGAAGGTCTAGCTCTACCTTTTAATGAAACAAAATCAGATATTCTCCTAATGTCTGTAAAGGGTTCTATTTTACCTACAGTAAAGTGATCAAATGGCATCAAAATTATTTGGCTTTTAATATCTATTTGAATCACATATATACTGGATGTTAGTTACAGTAAATGAGATCAGAAATTCTAAATGACTGTCAAAGTAATTCAGACCACAGCCTGACTGTACTCCTAGGCATTGAGGACACCCCTCTGAAAGAGGGACCTCAGTCAGCTACCCCTACATATTTCCTTCACAAGAAAACCACTGTGGTTCTCTTCAAATGTACCTGTTCTCCTCTGGAATATGAAGTGCCATCATTTGCAGTGGCTCCAGACACTGCACTACCCAACCATGGCGTTCACTGATACGCTCAGTCTCCACCTTCAGGAAGCTGTTAGGCATTCTGCTCCAGAGCACAGGTGTAATTGTTTGCACATCAAGGCGTGGGGGGCACTGAGGAATGGGATTTTTCTCTTCACTTTTAAAGATGGCTGCTGATAAAGGCATGGTGTTCTGCAAAAAATAAATTGGAAAATTAAAAAGAAAATATTTTAAATTGTTTACCAACATCTTATGGCACAAATATTACCATGTGTAATGGTTTAAAACACACACAGACACACACTCTTAAATATGTGGCTTCTATATAACAGTAGTTATTTTTCACTAGTCACTGGGAGACTCCCACTGAGGATTACAGAAATTTATAAATTTGCAAATAAGCAAACAAACTCAACTTTAAAGATATCAAGGGTAATTAATTTATTTTGACAAATGTAGTTTTGTTTTAGATCATGGTCCATCTTGCTCAATATCCTATCTATGACAGTAGTGTGTTCCAGAACATAAGGAAGAGCATACAGCACACAGCAATTATGGAGTGATTCACACACCTTCCCTGCACGACTTCTGGTAGTCATAGGGTTAGGGTTGCCCCAAGCGTGGGGTTGCATACCTGATCATCTTGGCCAAAAGCCATTGATGGATCAATCTTCCATGAACTTATCCAGTTCTTTTTTGAACTCAGTTATGTTTTTGGCCATCACACCATCCCATTGCAATCCACAGTTTATCGATGTGTTGGGTGAAAAAGTATTTCCTCTTTTTTGTATTAAATCTGCTACCTATTAATTTCAGTAGGTGTCCCCTGATTTTTTATATTGTGGGAAAAGATAAATAACATTTGTCTATTCACTTTTTCCATACCGTTCATGATTTTATAGACCTCTATTCTATTTCCCTTTAGTCGTTTCTTTTCTAAACTGAACAGCCCTAATCTTTTTAGTCTCTCGTCGCATGGAAGCTGTTCCATAATTTTGATAATCTTTGTTGCCCTTCTCTGAACATTTTCCAGTTCCACTATATCCTTTTTCAGATGAGGCAAGCAGAACTTGACACAGGATTCAAGATGTATGTGCACAATGGATTTATAATCTTTTACAATTTACAATCTTTTCTGTCTTCTTTTCTATCCTTTTCCTAATTGTTCTTAACATACTGTTAGCTTTTTTGACCACTGCTGTGCACTGTACAGAAGATTTCAGAAAACAATCTGCAGTGACTCAGAGATCTTTTTCTCGGGTAGTAGCAGCTAATTTAGAATCCATTGTTGTATCTGTATAGTTGGGATTATTTTTTTCAATATGCATTACTTTGCATTTATTAATGTTGAATTTCATCTGCCATTTTTTTGCCCAGTCATGCGTTTTTTTAAAATCACTCTAACTTCTGCTTTGGACTTAACTAGGTTGAATAATTTTGTATCATCTACAAACTTTGCCACTTCACTGTTCACCCCATATAATGAACAGCACAGATCCCAGTACAGATCCCTGGGGGAGCCTGCTGTTCACCTCTTTCCATTGTGAAAACTGACCAATTATTCCAACACTTTGTTTCCTGTCTTTTAGTTACTGATGAGCTACTCATCCATGAGAGGACCTTCCCTCCTTAACCTATTTAGTTTCCGTAAGAGCCTTTGGTGAGGGACCTCATCAAAGGCTTTCTAAAATCCAAGTACTCTATACTCCCTGGATCACCCTTATCCACATCCTCAAAGAATTCTAAGAGACTGGTGAGGCATGAATTCACTTCACAAAAGCCATGTTGACCCTTCCCCAACCAACCATGTTTATCTGTGTGTCTGAGAATTCTGTTCTTTATTATAGTTTCTACAAATTTGTCCTGTACTGAAATTAGGCTCACCTCTTTTGAGAATTATAATTTGCCCTTGTAAATAGTCAATTTACGTGTTTTGTAAAAGTAATTAAGTTTTAACAATACAAGGATCTCACTACCAGGCTTTTCTGTGAGAGTTACCAGATTTAAAATAGCAATATTTATTGATAGAAAACAATTACAAATACCTTTAATTTACCAAGTTCGAAATGAAACAAATTTGTGCTCATAGGTTGTATAAAAACTGCTGGAAATAATTTTGTGGTTGGTTCAACCTGAAAAAATAGATTTATCACAATTAAAAAGGCATAAAGAGTCACTTACCAGTTTATGTCAATATATATATACTGTACTGCAACTTCTACATGTTTATTAAATAATTGTACACAAGGCATTAAATTGCCCATCAGAAGCCAAACTACAGTTTGCCCTATATTGTACTGTACAGTGTACCCCAATCCTTCAAACACTTAGGCACATATTTAATGTTAAGCATATGCGTGGCCCCATCAGAGTCAAGGGGACCATTCTTGAATTTAAAGGTAAGCATGTAGGTATATGCTTGCAGGATCAGGGTATATATATATGGTGTGTACTATAAAGTCATCTGTAATGTGTCAGCTATTCTATGATAACCTCTTCTGTTCAAGATGCAGTTTATTACAAACCAAGATTAAGAAAAAAGAAATATCTATTAGTATATAGGTACTCAATCTGGGAAAGAGCTTTGAAATCAAAATTAGGTAAAATTATTTGAATTTAGGCTTTTTTGTTAGGAAAAAAGAGAGGAATCAGGGGTGAAATTCTGTGCAGGAGGGCTGGCTAAAATGGCTTTAACTCACCTCTCAATTCTAGGCAGCTTTGGGGGCCAGAATCACCCAATGTAATTTAGACTGCCCTGGAGGCCCATCTAAATTAAGGCCAACCCTATGGGCAACAGCATTATTTAGTATCTTTGCAGCAATGTGTGCTGAGGCCCTGACCCTGACCCCAACCCCAGCACTTGCCATATACCAAGCCTCATGATGGAATCCTTTGAAAGCAGCTTTATCATAGAATCATAGAATATCAGGGTTGGAAGGGACTTCAGGAGGTCATCTAGTCCAGTCCCCAATTTTTGCCCCAGATCCCTAAATGGCCCCCTCAAGGATTGAACTCATAACCCCCTGGCTTTAGCAGGCCAATGCTCAAACCACTGAGCTATCCCTCCCCTCCTGTCTCTCTACAACAGTTCTTCCCCTGGCAAGATATGGGGATTTTTGAGTGCCCTTATGCCTACTCTAGCCCCTTCATGTTAGGTAAACTCTAATTTGATATGAACTAAACTTCAATGCCATAATTTTGTAAGGGGGAAAAAATGAGGGGAAATGTATCATTTAGCCAGTGTAATGTAAAGTTCTGTTTCATATTAGGATTATTTATAGTGAATTAACAGTTTCTCATACAAATGTCAAAGGCATAAAAGCTATTATAATTTTTGGAGAACTTGGAATTAACTATTTCCAATTAGATATAGCATTCGTGTCTAGCCCTGACTGATCACAACATATCACACCTTAAAACTGTGACATTGTAATTTACAGAGAAACTTATGTAGACATTTTTTTATTACTTAAAAATTTTCTCTTCTTCCATCTGTATATTTAGATTCCTGGTACTTTACACACAGGAAAAAGTACCAATTTATTTTTAAGAACTCTCTAAAAATATTTCTCAAGTATTTTTCTGTAAATGGAAAAACACCTGACCATGTGGAATGGGATATATTTTTATGGTCTTTCATTTGGTATGTCCTAATTGTTTCACCATTTACAGTGACCCTAAATGAGTAAAATAAACATTTATATCACATCACTGAATATTTCATATAATATGCATGTATACTACACGTAGCATGTATGTGCAGTTAGTGTACTAGATATGCTGTGTATCAGTGTAAAGTGTCACAAGCTAAAAAGTGTGGCAAACTGCTGAAGGCTGCAGAATTGTGCATTGCAAGTTCTGTAGGTCACTCAGACAATCAATTTTATTCTCTAGAAAAACCACAAAATGCCTTAAATGATCACATCCGGCAAAACATACACTGTAGGTATCCAACACGTCCTAAGCTGATGTATTTTAAGGGAAATACACTCTCAGCATTGGGTTAGATACAAAATATATGCATTTCTAGCCCCTGGAAAAAAGCAAAATGTGCAATGGTTATACAGCCTGTGATTTACGCAGTCTTTCCCTAAGAAGCAGGAAAACAAAGCATCATAGATTGGAAAGCAACATTTTAATACAACAAAGTTGGAAAAATACTGAACGTATCCTAGACATTCTTTTGGAAATTGACTAAACATGGTAAAATTCTTTGCTATTTGCTAGTAGATAGGTTGACTAGATAGATAGATACTTACTGTCTCTCTCTCTCAGTTTTAATAATTTACTTTTTATTTTCTAAACCTGTGTGAAGGTCAACACATTGTTACTAGCCTTGAATAAAATAAACTGCCTTCATAAATCTATATTAAAGATCCCATTTCTATTTTTTATGATTTGATATTGGTATGACAATTAATTATAAATGTCTCTATTAAATATATATTATTTTTCATTTCCTCCTTATTATATTAAATATAGAAAAAGGTTTCTGAACTTTCTAACAGTATATAATGAATAGGTCTAGAGCCACTCATTATTTTGGTCACTGGACCTTTGTGAATGAAGATCCAGCATACAAATATTGCTCCTCTGCTCCACTTAAGAAAATTGAAAAATGGAAATAGTTACAACATTAGAATAACAATTATTTCAGTCTTTGTCCAGGGATCTGGCTGAACTATCAGTCACTTGCCCAAAGGACGTGACTGAAAAAAATCTCATTTATATTTTAGGATTTTCATCCAGAAGTGTTTAAAAAGAAAGACAAAGGCCAAACACAGTTGTTTTCATTATTATTTTGAAAATTAGAGCAAAGAATTAAACAATTTGAAATAGCTTAAAAGTTATTGAGACATGATTCATGTGCAGATTTTTAACTCTTTATTGCCTAAGTACTTTCACAGAAAATACACCTTTATAGGAAGGGCTACGCTCTGTTTTTTAGTAGACCAGTTTTAGTAGACCACATTAATTTAAAAAAAAAATCTGAAAACCACTCAATATGTTCAAAAGTGTTTTCTAGGAAAAGAATACTTGAAAAAAGAGAGAAGTCCTTTCATGATATTCTGTTTTAAATTTAGTACAAAGACCCTTAGTTTTAATGGCTTGCACATAATAGAAACATCATTTTGAAAGCTGCCACATCAGGAATAATAATAACGCTATCGTTATCACCACATTTCCCAGGGAGTTCTTTGCAAAATTAAGAAAACACCTAAATGAACTATCCTTGCATCTAACAAACAAGGAATGCTACAAAAAATAACAGACCTAATTGTTCTTATGAGAACAATAAATTCCATGTCTTTATTCAGCAGCTGTTACCTTGATCTAAAACTGGCCATAAAAATCAGAAAAAGGAAAAGGAGTACTTGTGGCACCTTAGAGACTAACCAATTTATTTGAGCATGAGCTTTCGTGAGCTTTTCATCTGATGAAGTGAGCTGTAGCTCACGAAAGCTCATGCTCAAATAAATTGGTTAGTCTCTAAGGTGCCACAAGTACTCCTTTTCTTTTTGCGAATACAGACTAACACGGCTGTTACTCTGAAACCTGTCATAAAAATCAGGGATCTCACTACAATAGTTTTCAAAGAAAGCAGCACACAGCATTTAATTTAAATATAGTTTAAAGAGTTAAGGGTAATTTTAGTTAACACATACTTTTTTGTGTCTACCCAAGGGTTTTTTGTTTACTTGTTTTTCTATTATTTTTTTTTTAAATAGGATGCCAAAACTTCTTGAGCTCCATTGCAACAGAAACTCTAGTGCACATGGCTCTCTGGCACTGGCAACCATGCTCAGTACCTAACCATGCCACAAGCAATTCTTATTGACATAGTGCCGAAAATAGCTGTGACAGGTAGAAAACCATCTCTGCACTATGGCTTAAAATCTTTGTAAATCTGGTGGAGCCAATTGGTGTTAGGAACATTGGTAATTTTTTGGCAAACAAGTAGGTTAGGCTATGGTGTAATAAATTAATGATTGTTGTTCATGCTCCATGAAGCACCCGCAGATGGAGGGATAGGCCTTGGGGCCAAGTGCAAGCTTTTGGGAATTGCTTGGTGGGCGTGGGGAAAGAGGCAGATGGCCTGTCTCTGCTCTGGGAAATTCCCAGTACAGTGTATGCTGCTGCTACAGCAGCAACCAGGCCTTAGAATATTCAGAGATTTTGGCACACTGACAAAATTAAGCAATAACAATGCAAGCCAGAAATGGTTTATATTGATTTTCAACACCTTATAACTCATCCAATTTGAAAAAAATAATAATGGGACAAGAAAATGGCAGGGGTTTTTCCCTGCAAATTTCAAAGGTCTGCTGCAAACAATGGAAGTGTAAGAGGTTCTCAAAAAAGGATTGCAAGAATTGTTTATAATAGAAAATAACATATAGGGGTCAATACCAGCTCCCTTTATAAAAAAGTGGTCCGCATAAAACATTTGTCTTATGTCGTCTATGTCCACTAGAGGGCAACATTGTCAAAGGTACCATCCAGCAAGCGTTAGTGTTACACGTACAAAGTAGCCTGTTCTAATATGGGGACAAATACAATTTTTTCAACTGTTCTCATTCCTATCTAAAAAGCATACAATTCTATGTGGATATTTTCTAAGTGGAACATCTTTAATATTATCCACCTATAGCTCTTGAAATGTAGATATTTTTTCATATGGACCTAGTATAGACCTGGGCGTGCAAAATCTCCTGACTAGTTTACCCAACATGTTTAGAACCATTTCCATTTCACACATCCTCAGTGTTGTTTATGTACATTTCATATGATTTACTATAATGGAAAACAAACAAACAATGTGGAACTACTCTCCTGAAGTCAACCAAAATATTGTGTTACAGTTTCCAATAGATGGAAAGAACAGAGGTTCAGTGCCTAGTCCCATGGCTGATCACAAAGCATTCACCTCCATTTATTCAGCTTGCCTGTTAGCTATTTTGCTACTGGCAGGTTTTACAACTTATTAAAACCTGGAATCCAAGCTGGCATTGCGTCAATGTGAACACTCCAAAATAATAAAAGGGGGTAACAAAATACCCTCAAAATAGAAAAACTATTTGAGATGATGCTTCAATCAAGCCACACTCCTCAGTCTATAGTGCTAACCTTGCTTTTAGCACCCCCAAAAAGCCTCTTACTCAACTTGTGCCTCTGAGTCCTTTAATAGTGTAGTTTTTATTGTTTAATTTATCTTAATGCTATTTAAGTGAATTTGGGGGGAATCCAGAAAAAGGATTGACAAATTGGCAACATTGGAAAAAGCAGTCCTCTAAGGTAATCAGAGAGCAGCTACACACAATGGGCAACAGCACTGCAAGCTTCCAAATGAGCCTACCCCACTAGGGGTTGAGAAATAAACATTCAAGCACATTCATTCACTGCCTTCTCTTCTAAGGCTGTCAAAAAGAGGAGTGAATTAGAACCAAATTTGATGATGGATTTTATTATACATAGACACTTGTCCAGTTGGAAGCAGAGTGAGACCCACCAGCTCCTTTCATATAGGCCTCCAAATAGCTACCAACTGGCAACAATTTTTGTTCACTGCCAGCCAGAGATAGATTCACATGAGTAGTTTATATCCTTTTTTTCAGAAGGTTCTGTATGCTATTATCTGTTGCTAGTGACAGGTTTTTTAGTATATGATGACAATGACTTACTAAATAAGGAATTGTTTTTCAAGTAACTAATATAATTTGTAATAGTTCAGTCTGTTAGGCTCCTTCTGCAGAAGAAAGTGAAGTGGACTGCTGGTACAATAATTCACTGAACATGGTTTTATTGAAATAAACATCTAGATCTGAAATATGGCCATTTCATTGCTAGACTGAATGTTGGATAGCTTGTTTGGAGATCACAGTGCTTTCTAAAAGTCACAGCAGCATGAGAGGGCCCAATCCTGCAAAAGATCCTTGCATACAAATTCTACTGAAGTCAACCGAAGATGTCCCAAATACAGAGGGGCAAAATCAGGTTTAGAGGACAGACAGATTAATCACCCAGTAATTTCTTGTTTAACCAATTTAGAGTAAGTGTTTTGATTGTAAGAAAAATTATAGTTTTTAAAGTTTTCACTTCAGCATTTACACTCCATGTATAGGTTTTGCAAATAAAAAGTTTTCAAAATACTAAAAAGAAAATAAATATTGTCATTATTTTTAAAGTTTAATAACAAGGTTTACTTTTAATTTAAACATTTCCTTGCCATTCCACAAACTCAGATGTGACAGTATTGTGTTAGCTACTGCGTAAATAAAAGCATAAAGTAAACTGACCAGTCTAGTTTCACCATCTAAGCTGAAAAAAGGAGCAAAATGTTTAAGAAATGAAATGTAAGAGTATACTTAACTAGAGATTGAACTAAACCCAGTCACCAGATCCCCAAATTCCAGAGTTCTGGGGGACATACAAAACCTGAACCAAGATCCAAAAGTTGTATATGGTCGCTATTCAAATATTTAGTCAAACCAGATATCCAGATCCAAACTTTGGGGTTCCTGAAATCTGGATTTGATTTCTGAAGCCAAAATCTACCTCCACTCTAAATCATTCCGGCTTCCTTTCTTGATATGTTACATATTAAAGAATGATTTTTAAATAAAATTTAATAAAATAAAAATGATCAAACAAAATATTGGCATATAGGAGAGACGAACGGTCTGATCAATATTTTTTCCAACAAATATTTTTCTGTTAATATCAGTACTATTTTCTCTGTTTAAAAGAATTATTGGAAACAGGAGAAATGTGGCATTAGATGAGCAGATTTTTCATTTTATCAACACACATTTCAAAAGATAATGATATCAGAAATATATGCTGTTGTCACAGGAAAGTTAGACATCTGGCGAAGAGAGAAATAATCTTGGTTAAAGCAGCCAACTTGATAGCTAATTTTCTGAAAAGCTGCTAATACCTGATAACAAGTGCCAAGGTCTTTTCCATTGGCTGTGAATGACAACATTCCAGTACCCAGGTCAACTAGGCATCCAATTTCTAAATCAACATTACTGCGACTTGATCTCTGGGAATTAGCAGAAATGTCTCCACCCCAGACCATGTAGCAGTTACTGCGCTTCACACTGAAAGAAAAATATCAAGAACAATGAAAACTAATTATTTGTATGAAAGCTTATGCTCAAATAAATTTGTTAGTCTCTAAGGTGCCACAGGTACTCCTGTTCTATTTGCTAGATTGTGACTGATTAAATATAAAGGTTAAGATGGACATTAAATAATTTTTTTTCCACTAATAACTAGAAATTCTGAGGGAGAGGTCAGATTTTTTACTGTTTTGTTGTCATAATGAAGAAAGAACATCTTAAAATATAAAGGAACTTCGTTTTACTGATCACTGTTTGTACTGACCATTTCTCAAATGAACAACAAACTTACTTTGCAAAGCCATTTCTCACTTGTCCTGGTGTCTTTACTTGCACTTATACCAACGAATCAATATTCGCTTGGACATGGTTCAGTTTGGAAAGGCCTTCTCTAATGTTCTTTGCAGATTTCAAAAACATGAATGAATTTCTTACTTTTCTGAATGTCACTCAGCTGTGACATGCCTGATTTGGAAAGCATGAGTTCACCTGTAGTGATTATTCAGGTGTAACAATGAAAGGAGGAGAGCTGGGCAAATTATTAGTTGAAACAGAATGCCCCCTATCGGACTTTAACAGCACCACCTAAAATTTGTTAATTAACAAATATATGATTTAGTGACTAGTTCCATCTAATACTTGAATTTAAATGAGCATTAGAACACGATCCATTATTACTTCTGTATCATTCATCTTTGTGGATAATAAAGTAAAATTCCTTTCCAACAACAAGTAAATAGGTAATTTAAAAAATATATTCTTTAATAAGTGATATGCAAGTCCCCTACCTTTCATGAACCCTGCCTCTTTCATCACCTAAAGTAACTGTCACTGTGCTATTTTTGTTTAGGTCGAAATTTTCACTGTAAAAGTGGTAGTCAGGTGTTACCCAGCCAACCCAGACAGAGGATGGGTCTTGACCAGCAAATATTCGCACTGAGTAATAGTACTGAAAAGAGAAAAAGTAGTGGGTCAGTGACAGAAAACTGAATTGTATTATGAAGACAAAAATAAGAAACATTCTTAACAAATACAGGAAGAGACCATCAAATATACATTCAGAATTAAAAAAAAAAAAAAGCATAGTTACTGTGCACGCTCTGAAACATGAGAAAATGGTCTCCCCTTATATAGAAATACTACAGTTAGTAAAGTAGCAGTAGTACTACAATAAAGAAAAAATAATCCACAATAAAGACAGGGTTTAGATATATATTTAGAAACAAACATAGGCACCAAATTTTAAAATTTTGGCCAATGTGGATACACACAAATAAAATCACTGGAAAGTATTTTCCAGGGATTTTCAAGAGACCCTTTTTAAATGAGCATATTACCATGCAGCAAACATTAAGTAATGAAAAGCATAACTGAGCATATTTACTTACTGTTGTAGTGTGAAGAGCAGTTTCTTGGTTCTGTTTTCTGGAGGAAAAAAGTAGCATTGTAGTAATTTGGTAGTGTAAAGCATTAAGTGACACTGTATATATATATATATATATATATTTTTTTTTGAATACTTGAAATAAATTGCTCATATGGATTAGTTTCTGTTTGTTGGGCACAGACTACGGTACTTTCATGCCCAGAGTCAATGGAATGCAACAACCCTTTCTAGAGAAGATCAAGGAAGGAAGGTGATGCATATGTGATCATTCCCATTGACATGAGGAAGAACTGTAGAGAGAAATATTTACAACAGCCAACCAAAGATAAATGGTCTTTTTCCTTCCCTGAGCATATTTATTGCTGCATTTGCAGTACACATGAACTAAGAAGAGGAGTGGAAATACGAAATGGGGTGGAGATTATATAATATAAATTCAAGATTAGAGGTTAAGTAAAAGATTCTTGCCTGGCTTTCAGAGGTGCTGAATCCCTGGAAATCCTGCTGATCTCACTGGGATTTTTGAGTGCTCAGCACGTCTCAAAGTCAAGCCAATAAATAACTAGAGCCCTCTTGCTACATTTCTTTGGGTAGATTCAATTCTTGTTTGGATATCTAGTGCTCTGCAGCAAATTTTTGTTTTAAGGTTATTTAAATCTTCACATTTAAAATGCTGTGCTGTCTTAATAAATAAAGAACATCGGTAACATAAATCCTATAAAATTACAGTGTGTGGGAGGAAAATGAATGGGAAGTACTATGTGTAAAAAAGAGAATAATGGAGAATCGTTTATTAAATTTTGACTAGAAGTCTACCACAAGATGATTAAATATAAATCTAACCTTTTTTGGAAAGCATCAGCAGATGCACTTGTCACACCAGTGCCATAGTTAAAGGATGAATGGAACTCAATGGGCATGCTCAAACGGCAATATATCATGTCTGCATTGCTGTTCTGTGTGCCAAATGTCTTGTGGGTCACTTTCAAGCAAGGTGGGCTGTCAATGGTTCCATCGATTCTCGTTATCTAAAAATCATAAAAATAATATCAAATTCATTTAGAAAACTGAGAAACACATTATGGAAATTTTGTATTGATTCATGCTGAATTCAGCTGACCAAGAATTAACTTATAATGAACAGGTAGCTGTTTAAACTTTTCATCCTCACACAACAAAGTCAAGCCAAATGTCCAGTAGAGAAAAATCCAAGAAAGACAAATATTATTTGCATTGTTAATCTCTTACACTCATAATTCAAAAGGTTTTTTTTAGATTCTCACTTTAATTTTAATATAGAGTCCCAATGACTTCTATCTTGATGTATGGTCAAGGTGACTGAACAGACCCTCAACATAAGAAGGCAGATAAAAAGGGTAAAAAAGGAAAAGGTAGAAAATATAAATTTGGATACAAAAGAAATTTAAAATAATCCACGGTTGGCATGCTTTGAGTACCCAAATGACTGTAGTGCACCAGTATGAATGAGTAATACATACATAAAGAACAACAATGAACATCCACATGGGGTGACAACACTACCATAAATGAAGTGGGAGACAGACAAGGAGATCATCTGAAATTTTAGCCAACATTAGTTAATGCAATCCTAGGATACACCAGGTGAGATATTTCCAATAGCAATAGAGAAGCGTTACCTCCATTATACAAAACAGTGGTTAGATTTCATCTGGAATACTGTGTGCAATTCTCATCTCCCATGTTTAAGAAAGATGAGTTCAAACTGAGACAGGTGCAGAGGAGGCTACTAGGATTATCAGAGGACTGGAGATTCTGCTTTATGAGAGGAGGTTTAAGGAGCTTAGTTTGTTTAGATTAACAAAACAAAGATAAGGGGAGATATGATTGCTCTCTACAAAATACATCAGTGGGATAAACACAGGGAGGAGGGGTATAATTTAAGTTAAGGGCAATGTTGGCACAAGAACAAATGGACATCATTTAGTTATCAAGCTATCAATATCAAGTTTAGACTTGAAATTAGATGAAGGTTTCTAATGATCAGAGAGCGAAATTCTGGAATGGCCTTCCAAGGAGAGTAGTGGGGGGCAAAAAACGTAACTTGTTTTGAGCTTGATAATTCATGTAGGGGATGCTATGATGAGATTGCCTACAATAGCATATGACCCATCCATGACTGCTATTAGCAAATATCTCCTATGGCCAGAGATGAGACCCTAAATGGAGAGGGATCTGAGTTATGATAGAGAATTCTTTCCCAGATGTGTGGCTGGTGAGTCTTGCCCACATGCTCAGGGTCTGATCACCATATTTTGGTTTGGGAAGGAAGTTTCCCCCAGGTCAGCTTGGCAGAGACTCTGGGGAGTTTTTGCCTTCCTCTGCAGTGTGGGGCATGGGTCACTTGCTGGTTTGAACTAGAATAAATGGTGGCTTCTCTGTAAATTGAAGTATTTAAATCAAGATTTGAGGACTTCAGTAACTCAGCCAGAAGTTATGGGCCTATTATAGGAACGGGTGGGTGTGGCTGTGAGGCCTGAGATGTGTAGGAGATCAAACTACACCACGATGGTCCCTTCTGGCCTTGAAGTCTTTGAGTAATAGCTTTATTATATATTACCTTATGACAGTAAGTATCACTGAGGATTTACAGTCTTGGCATGACTAAGTCAACAGTTTAGAAACAGGTGTCTTCTTAACATGCAACGTTACCTCAATATGAGCATGATTTTTTGGCACGTTGACAAAAGTTGGTAAGCGTTTGCTAAACCACATAGCGACATCTCGGTTCATGTTGACAGCAAAAGGTTCAAAACCCTCTTGAAGGCCGCACATTGTATAATACTTGAAGGTGCTGGCATTCATTCCAAGGTTCATACGGCCAATCTGAGACAAACCCAGTGAGCAAATTGGGACTAAACCTAAATAAATGACAATACAGAAAACAAAACACAATTTACCTAGAGAACACAAGCATTTATTTTGGATTCTATTCAATGTAAATTTAACCTCAGTTCATTTAAGAATTAAGAAAGGTTAACATTCCGATACATGAACATGGGTGAAATTCATTTCTGTCGTGAGGGCCCATGCAAGGCCACATCACTTCACTTATCCTCCCTTTTAAGGACTTCAGTGGGGCACAATTGCTGCAGAGGGCTTTGTGTTGGACCTCTGCACCAGGATGAGGTTCATCCTTACTACAACATTTATGTAAACAAACAGACAGTTATATCTGAAACAAACATGAAAATACGTGAACTTGAAGAGGTGGTTTAGGATAGGTCTACACTGCAAATCTGAGAGCCTGGGTCAATTGAGTCAGGCTCACAGGGCTTGGGCTGAGGTGTAGATGTTCTTGCTCAAGCTGGAGCCAGGATTCTGAAACCCAGGATGGAGGCTGGATCTCAGAGCCCACTGCTATTTTTAGCCCCACAGCCCAAGCCCTGTGAACCCAAGTCAACTGACCCGGGCTCTGAGACTCAGTGCCACAGGATTTTCTTTGAAGCATAAACATACCTTTAGGGGTCTAACCATCAGGTTTGAAAAACCCAAGTTTGCTTGAACCAGTCATTCAAATACAGGAAGGATCAGCTCAGTTCTTAATTGTTCTGAGGCAAATAAAACATAGGTTCATACAGCTTACTGAATGGAGATATTTAAGGTGCAATCTTAATACTCAAGGCCATGTCTGCTCAGTGTGAACATTAAAAATCCCACATAGTTTTCTGTAAGGTCTCACTGGGTGTCCTTGGCCAAAATTTCCCTTCACCCCAATGTGTGGTAGTTGGTTGCCTAGCTCCCACACCCATGCCTGTGTGTGTTTTATTGTCTTGTAAAGTCCTTTGAATGCCAATTCTTCAGGATGAAAAAGTTATATACATAAAATTACCACTCACACCTCCAAACTTATTTTAGGCAAAAAATCAGCATGAATTTCTATGCGAACAAAAATACAAACTGAATTCAAATACATATCAAATATGCAAGGGAATACAATTATCTACACAGCCAAAAAGCAACACAAAGGGCTGGGCCACAAACTTTTTCCAAAACTCAAAATAAGACTAGATGGACTTGAAATTTGTCTTAAGAATTTTTTTGTTAAAGGCCTTTCACCGTTTCTCCTTAGGGTCCCAACTTGCTTCTGGTGCACTCAGAGTCAGGCTGAAGACCAATGGGAACCGACTCAGGAACTCAACTCCCTATGTATTAGCAGGGCTTTGATGCCCTTCACGGTTCCAAGTCCTGCAGCACTTTTCTTGTGGACCTTAAAAACTCTATAGGAGCATGTAAACTTTAAACGAATCACGGTTCCACAAATTAGCAACCCTCCATCTGCTGAGTTTATCAAGCCCATGAGATTCAGAGCTCACGGATCTGGGGAACATATAAATATGAGAAGATCTGTATGCTCCTACAAAGCTTCTAATGTGCACAGGAGGAGTGCTGTGTTAATACAGGTCTTAAAAATACTCCATAATGCACTTGCTCATACTATTGTCGTAGTAGTGCCCAAAGGTCCCACGGCTTCTTTGTGCGAGGCACTATACAAGTACATAGGTAGACATGGCTCGTTCTCCCAAAGAGTTTACTGAAAATAAGATATAAGAAGCGAGTGTAACAAACAATAAAAGTGAAACGGGGAGGGAAAATGAAGGTAACAGTAATAAAAGGGATACATTTGCATAGGCTAATAACATGCAATTTGATGGCTCTGGATCATATACATTTTTAAAATGTAATTATCATTTAAAAAATTCCCTATGAAACCATAACCCCATGTTCCCTCTACAGAGAAAGTTACCCTGGGCTTTATACCTATTTTATTTTGTTTGTTTTCCTTTCTTCTCTACAGGCTATCCCCGAACCTCCCCTCTACCCAGTGACGAGCTGCCAAAATCTTAACAACGGGTTCCCTCCTCACCCCACGAGGGGGTCGTTGCCCACCCCTGCCCCCCAGGACCGTTGCCCCATCCACCCCCTCCCCTGTCCCCTGACTGCCCCCAGAACCGGGCAGGAGGGTCTCGTGGGCCACCGTAGTGGGTGTCCACTCCGCCCCATGACTAAGAGCCAGAGGGACCTGCCGGGGGGCGAGGTGGGAAATCCTGGAGGTGCTTACCTGGGGCAGCTCCCAGGAAGCATTTGGCAGGTCCCTCTGGCTCCTAGGGGCGGGGGAGTGTAGCTAAGGGGGGAGCAGGGCGAGCGGCCGCTCCCTCACTGATCACATCAAAAGTGGCGCCTTAGGCGCCGACTCCCTGGGTGCTTTGGGGCTGAAGCACCACCCATGGGGAAAATTTGGTGGGTGCAGAGCCCCCACCAGCATCTCCCCACCCCATGCCCAGCTCCAGATCACCTCACCTCTGCTCCGCCTCCACCCCTGAACACACTGCCCCACTCTGCTTCTCCACCCCCTCCACCGGCTTCCCGCGAATCAGCTGTTCAGCAGGAAGCCTGGGAGAGCTGAGAAGCAGGCCGTGGCTTCACACTCAGGCTGAGGGTGGTGGAGGTGAGCTGGGGCGGATAGCGGTTCCCCTGTGTGCCCCCCACCCCCGGGTTACCTGCTGCAGCGTGGGCGGCCCTCCTCGTGCCCCTCCGCCCCAGCTCACCTCCGCCTCCCTGGGCGTAAGCGGGAAGCTGTGGCCTGCTTCTCAGCCTGCCCCAGCTTCCCGTGCCAACAGCTGATTCGTGGGAAGCCTGGGGGAGTGGAGAAGCAGAGTGGGGCGGTGCGTTCAGGGGAGGAGGTGGAGCGGAGGTGAGCTGGGGCCGGGGGTGGGGCGGGGAGCTGCCGGTGGGTGCTCTGCACCCACCAAATTTTCCCCTTGGGTGCTCCAGGGCTGGAGCACCCATGGAGTCAGCGCCTAAGGCGCCACTTTGGGCCAGTTAAATTTAGAAGCCCTTTTAGAACCGGTTATCCCTCGCGGAACAACTGGTTCTAAAAGGGCTTCTAAATTTAACAACTGGTTCGGACAATGATTCAGACAGCAGGTTCGGACAATGAGAGAAAGCTCGAGGGGCGCTGTGACAGGGTTGGGACTCACCACCACAGCGCCTCCTGCTGTTCACTCTGGTAATTAGCTCAGTTCATGCGGCATGCCCTCTGCCGGTGGTGTCCTGTCCGTCTCTCGCCCTCAATTGGCTTCTCGACCCGCGTTACTCCCAGCTCGCGGCGTCCTCTTCAGGACACTGCCCTCCAGCAGTGCACCCAAGTCCACACTCGCCCCCTTCTGGGGAGCGGGGTTAACAGCAGTCTTTTCTCTTCACCCCAGCTGCAGTGGCCAACCACATCCACAAAGTCTAACCCCTTCTATCAGGGGTTGGGTGCAGTCTGCTATGGCCACTCCTAATGGCTAGGTGTAGTACAAGGGGGAAGGGGGGGACCCAGGCCCGCCCTCTACTGTGGGTCCTGGGCCAGGGACCCTCTGGTGGCAGCCTCCCTGCCCTCCTTTGCTCCCCTTTTTTGCCTCTCCTCTCTGGGCGCTTCCCCTTTGGCCCGCTTGCACCTTATGGGCCCTTCTATCAGGGCCTGCAGCCTGGCAGGTATTGGGCTGGAGCTCTCCTCAGCTCCCCCAAGCCTGCCCAGCACTGCACTGTCCTGGGTGCTGGTCTCCTTCGCTCAGGAGACAGACCTTCTCCCTTGAAGTTCTGAGAGAGACTGCCTGCTCCCTTCCTGGGCAGCCTTTATATAGGGCCCAGCCTAGCCCTGATTGGCTGGCTGTATATACTGGCCCTGACTGGCTCTCTAACAGGCCCTCCCTGATTGGCTGCCGCCTTGTGCAGCTGCTCTGGCCTGTTGTAGCCCAATCTGGCATGGGGGTGGGGCACCGCCGCACCACAGGCACATATTGCCATGCGCATCAGGTAAAGGTACCATGCTTATCTGGGCCATGTTGGGACTATGAGGATAACCTTGGCCTTGTCTGTTCATATCTTGTGTATCACGTGTGATACCATTGGAATCAGTGGGAAAGTGTACAAGAGGTGTGCATCCCATATGATGAGAAAGGCGTCCCCAGTGACCAGGGTTCCATTCCTGCTCTCAAGCAGGACATTGCGCATTTGCTGTTCATTGGGGAGTGCCCCACTGGTGGAAAATGGAGAGCAAAACTCTCCCATTCATTTCCCATTCGCGGCCTCAAGCGACGTATCTGCTTAGCATGTCCACCATCGGATTCTGGCAGCTGGGAAGGTAGGAGGCCAAAATGTTTATGTTGTGGTGTATGCACCAGTTGCACAGTTTCATGGCTTCAGTGCACAGTGAATGAGATCGAGCACCCCCTGGTCTATTGATGTGAAACATGCTGGTAATGTTTTTGGTCATGATGTGAATTGATTCGTTATGTATGTACAGTAGGCAGTGTCTGCAGGCATTGCAGGCCATGCATAGTTCTAGCAGATAGATGTGTAACTGAGTCTCCACGGGAGACCATTTGCCTGGAACTGTGTGCAGGTGGCTACGGGCACCCCAGCCTATCAGTAAGGCATCTGTCTTGATTACTATTGAAGGGGTTTCCTGTTGGAATGGGATGCCCATGCAAACATTTTCTGGTCTTGTCAATCAGCGTAGAGAGTCCAGGACACGGAGTGGTACCATAAGTCACTTGTGTAGGCTGTGCTTGCTGGGTATGCATACCAAGTTCAGTCAGCCCTGAAGACAGCTGTAGACTTGCATGTCGTACCACAAACCTTGTGGCTGCCATATGTCCTAGCAGTTGCAGGACAGTACGAGCTGGTATTTGGAGGCTGACTCTTACCTCTGAGATAAGGTTTGTCAGAGTTGTGAATCTGTTCAGGGCAGTGATGCCTTGGCATCTATGGAATCAAGATGTGGCCCGATTAAGTCCAGTTGTTGGACAGGAACTAAAGTGGATTTTCGTTCATTTATCTGTAGTCCTAGATCCCTGAATAGTGTGATCATTGTCTGGACTGAGTCCACTGCTCCTTGCTGAGTTGAGCCTTTGAAAAGGAAATTGTCGAGGTAAGGGAAAATCATTATTCCCTGTTTGCGTAGATGTGCTGCTACTACCGCTAGGGTTTTGGAGAAAATTCTTGCTGTGGTGGATAGGCTAAAAGCTAGTACTCTGTACTGGAAGTGTTCCTGTCCTACTGTGAAATGCAGGAATTTCCTGTGACCGGGGTGTATAGTAACATGAAAATAAGCATCTTCGAGGTTGAGGGCTGAAAACCAGTCCCACTTTTGCAGCACTGGAAGTATTGTGCCAGTGTCACCATTTTGAACTTTTGAATGTTGAGTTTCCTGAGATCCAAGATAGGTCTCCATCCCGCATTCTTCTTCTGGGTCAAGTAGTAGAGGGAGTAGAACCCCCTCCCCATGTATTGAGAAGGTACTCGTTCCACAGCACCTAGTTGTAGAAGACGATCGACTTCTTGCCATAACAGGTGCTCGTGAGAAGGGTCCCTGAAGAGGGATTGGTAGGGTAGGTGGTCGGGAGGTAAAGGGCATGGTATATCCCGATCGTACAATCTCTAACACCAATTGGTCCATTGTTATTGATGCCTACATGTGGTAGAATGGGCAAAGGTGGCATCCATAGCATGGGGACAGATTGGGTGAAAGCGCTGCCTGGTGAGGGAGGTCGTCCAAACCCTCGACCAAAACTTCAAAATTGTGGCTTGGGTGGAGCCAACTGAGAAGTCAATGGTTGATCTTGAGGTGGCGTCGCTGACGATGTCTTTGGTTCTCGTATTGTCGCTGTTGTTGCTGTCAGTTGGAAGAGTAATCCCAGTTCCTCTGGTAAGGCTGGTATCGTCTTCTCTTCACAGATGGTCTGTAGATCCCCAAAATGCAAAGGTGGCTCGAGAATCCTTCACTGAGTGGAGCATCTCATATGTCTTGTTCAAAAAGAGCTTCTCTCGGTTGAAAGGTAGGTCCTCGACCTTGGTTTGAAGTTCTTTAGGTATGCCAGAGGACTGCAACCAGGATACCTGGTGCATGACTATGGAATGACAATGGTTCTGGCTGCCATGTCCACGATGTTTAAAGACGCTTGGAGGGCTGTTTTAGCTATGAGCTGACCCTCATTTATAATAGCCTGGAATTGTGATGGTTTCTCCTCAGGGAGCTCTACTGTGAATGAGCTGAGTTTCCCTTAATTATCATAATCATATTTAGCCAGCAAGGGTGAATAGTTTGTGACTCAGAATTGTAATGTCGCCAAATAAATTTTTTTATCCAAAGAGGTCAAGCCTCTTCTGTTCTTTATCTTGTGGGGTCTATCTAAACTGTTGTTGTTTGCCACATTGATTAGCGGCGTCGACCACCAAGGAGTTGGGAGGCAGGTGCGAGAAGAGGAAGCCCACCTCTTTGGTGGGGACATAATACTTTCTATCCACCCTTTCGCATGTCAGTGGAATTCAGGTTGGCATCTGCCCAACTGTCTCCGCTGGTTTTAAGATTGGCAGAGTGATTTTGAAAGTAGATGCAGGTTGTAAGATTTGTACCAGCTTGTGTTGGTTTGTCTGTACTTCCTCCAAAGGCATGTCCTGGCTTTGGGCAAGCCACTTAAACAATTCCTGGAACTGTTTGAAGTCATCCGCCGAGGTAGGCGGCAGTGGCATGATTGCGTCATCCAGGGACGAGGAAGAATTGTGAACAGGAGATGTCACTTCCTGATCAGTGGCTGTTTCTGTGTGATCCCCAGCATCCTGGGCCTTCATTGGTTTCGGGGTGGGAGACATGGGATTAGACCTCAACTCGCCTCTATGAGCCATGCGTAGCCTGGATTGGGGGCCCTGGGAAGTCACCAGTTCCCAGTGTGCCCATTGCATTAGGAAGGCCATTGGTGGATATATCCACGGTGGTCCGTAACATCGTTGGGCTGGCTGGTTATGAGGCTATTTAGGACCCATCTGGCTCCAGGTTGGTCGTCGGTCTTTCGGTGATGAGTGGTGCGGCAAGAAAGTGCATGGTTCATTATCATCATTACAGGGTGAGTGTACCACACTGTGAGAAGTTCGGGGATCTCCTCTATAACTTACTTGACTCCGTCTCCTTTACTTGGGACTTGGAGGTGCCGGAGGTGCCCGGAGCATCATAGGTGCTCACCTGAGCATGTGTCAGCATCGGGGGTAGTGACCTGGCAGGAGACCATCTACTTTTCCATGGTGCTCTCTGTGGAGACATCTGCGCCCTCTTCCTTGGTCTTTTAGAGGAAGCCATGTCTTCTGTCTCTGCAGGTGGGTGCCTGGAGAGTAGGTCCATTGTTCTGGCTCTGGTTGGACTGATTTCTCCATCAGTATCATTTTCAAGCGGAGATCTCGGTCACGTCCAGCTCTCACTTTCAGATTACTGCAGTGGGTGCATTTTTGCGGGATATGCATCTCCCCACGACATCAGACACACAAAGACTGTCTGTCTGAAACAGGCACTGCTTTGCGGCAAGAGCCGCATCGCTTAAAGGCTGGGTAGCCACGCAGCTCTGACGGTTAATGGATCCCGGTATGGGGAGGGTAAACTGGGAAAGTAAACTTTTATTTCTTAAAAACATCACGCTGACTAACACTAACTATAACTTGTAAAAAAAAAAACCCTAACCACTGTGTAAACTGCTATCTTTTTAAAGGTTTGGTGAGAGTAATGAACACTGCCCCTGAGCTCTGTCTTCGCCCAAGGAAGGTTGAGAAGGAACTGGAGGGCTCGGGTCATGCACGTGCTAGACGTGGCACCAACAGTAAGGCGAGATGCCTACTGCGCATGCATGACCTGCACAGACACTGCTACCATAAATCTCAGATTGATGGCACCAGGACACACCTGAAGTGGAACACCCACAGGGACAGCACTTAAAGAAGAAGGGATGGATTACTTGATGATTGCCTTGTTCTGTCCGTTCTCTTTGAAGCATCTGGCATTAGCCACTGTTGGAAGACAGGACATTGGGCTAGATGGACCATTGATGTGACCCATTATGGCTGTTCTTATGTTTTTATGGTATCAGGAAGAAACACAGTGAGTAGCAGTGGTTGGTAATGTGAAAAAGTAGTAATGACTATTACACCGTGGCACATAAAAATGCAAAATGAAGGAGCAGGACGAAGAACTGTCTGAATTCACATAAGACAAGTTAAGTGTTTGAGGAAATGATTTTGTGTAGAACTAAATAACCAGAGTGCCACCAGAGACTAAAAAAGTGATAAATATAAAAATTGCCAGATAATTACTAATCAGCATGAAGTTATTACCATTGCAAGGACACTACATTCTGCTTTACATTTTGGGGGAAATGGCAATAAAACCAAGAAAGAACAATTAAAAATGCCACTTGGGTCCTCTTTGACAGAACCATATAGTAATGGTTGCTCTATAAGGTGGGGTGAGAGAGAGGAAGGAAATACTGTAGGTTTTTTTTTAATGAACCATGTAGAGGCCAGGGAAAAGAGAAGTTGAGATGAGACAGACAGAGGCTGAAAAAAATGCATAAACTGGAGCCAAGTCAATATTCATCTTGTAAAAATTGGTGTCCTACTGCTGGTGCAGAATAACATATACGGTTAGTGAGTGAAATGATCCCAAATGTAAAAATGTTCTCTGACCACATGCGTGTAATCTGCATTGACATGAGTGATGATTGTGTGTGCTCATATGAATGCATAAAGCTAATTATATAAACAGCAAACACACTCACACTTTGAGATCCTTTTGGATGTAAGGTGTTAATAATGACTATCATAAGTCATTATTGCTGTTTAAGTACAGTTCTGTAGATGAGCTCACCATAGCAGTGCTTATGGAAAACTACTCACATAATCTGCCTCTTCATGACCAACTGCCTAACTAATGTGCATTGGTGGTCCAAAGAACAATAACAGACGTAGTCTGTACTAGTAGACAGCCATCTTACAACACGTTTTATTAGGTTGATGTGTGGCACTACCTGAAGGCTTGCATCAGAGGCATTGGAAATTTTTAAAAGCTCTGACGAGAACATTAGACAAGAGCAGATTGGCAGCCTGGGAAACTGAGAACAAAAGGGGACCAAAACTGGTTAAGTTTGTAGCAGTTGGTGATAAAATAACAGGAAGCTAAAAAGTTCCCAAAGAGAATTCCAGCAACAGAAGAGAAAGTAAAAGAGGGTTTCCAAAGTAGGAACTTTTATATATATACACACACACACACACACACTGCAGATGTCATGACTACTCTGAGACCAGACTAATCTGAATTTAAAAATAAATAAATGGAAGATATTAAAATCTGTAAATGTCACAGAATTAACTGCTGTATCTTTCAGTCAGGCTGATAAGTGATAAATTTGGTAAGTAAATGCAAACGTCAAGTGCACTTCATCATCCCAAAAAACTCAGGCTAACTGTACTGAATATTCCTATGTAAATGGGCAGGAAGCCCCCAAAAGCCCAGGAAGAGGTTTACAATAATGGAGGGTGGGAGCATAGAGTTGATCAGCTCCCTTCCCCCCGCAGTTGGCCAGAGGGAGGCAAAGAGACCAAAGTCTGCATTCTGAGGCATGCACTCTGCTTCTCTCCCCCACAGTTAGTCCAATCAATATCCCCATTTGGTGAGACTGTGGGAGAAGGGGTGGGCATTTTAAGGATTTCGAAATAGTTTTCTGTGTTCTACTTATGATATCCCTTCTCAATAACCCTCTTCAGCATAAGCAGCAGGATGCTCTCTCTGCTACCCCTGGCAGCTTTGTTCTCAGATGCCAGGATTGACATTTGGCTTTGGGATGTTAGGATTGGATCAGGCAGGAAACAGAGAAAGGAAACAAGTGGCTGGTGTCCAGCAGGGAGAAAGACTAAAGGTGTTGCAACACCCCTTGGTTTGGGGTCCTTCCCAAATGGGGAAGCCTGACCAACTGCCCATTCCCCTGCCCCCACCCCAGCAGCTGTGAATAGTTATATGGTGGAGTCCCTGTGACTTCGCACTGGATTCAGTGAAATGCTTTATGAGGGACAAGGTGAGTGAGGTAATATCTTTTATTGCATCAACTTCTAAATAAATAAATAAGGAAGTAAATAAATACATACATACAAGATATTATCTCACACACCTTGTCTCTCTAATATCTTGGGGCCAACATAGCTACAACTACACAACACTGATTTATGAGAGAGAGCCTGTGGTTACACAGCAGGCCTCCCAATGCTAAATTAATAAAGTTGCGGCCTGTTGCTTAAATCCATCCCTTTGTCCGTCTTCAGTCAACTGTATGTCCTGATCAATTAGTATTGGCTTAATGTCTATTCAAAATCAAAGCTATTTATAGTAGTGATCACAAACTGTGCAAACCAAAGCAGGCAATTAGTTAACAGAACAATATAAAGGTATTTTTATGATAGAATACACCACAGTGTTCATACCCAACATATTACTGTACTAATATTATCATGGCAAAATGCATGTAGCAGTGTTATATGTGAAGTTATAAACATTAACTGAGATTGTGACTAAAAGTATGTTTTCCAGATAAACCTGTGGAGTGGACAAACCAGTTCCTCAGAAACAAAGAGAAGGCTGACAAGGCTGATGGACCATTACCTGCTAAGTGGCCATTCTTGGCAGGAAACAGGGCAGGGACACAAATCTACACTTCAGCACAAAGAATAAAATAAATAAATGAAGAAAATAAACCCAAAAAACCCCCACAACAACAACCAGCAGGGAATATCCTTCCACATAGACTCTTGGTCTCCTGGGTCCCCGCTGGAAATGTTTGTCAAGAGGGGGACTGAAAATATAAAAAGGAGGGACAAACACCCTAAGATACCTCTCTCTTTCTCCCTGCCCATCACATTCTCTGCACCTGAAAAGACAAAGGACGCAGCCGTTGGACTCTTGAGGAGGAGTCCTGACCTGAGAGTTTGGTCAGAAATCTGCTGAAGCATGTGGTGAGAAAACTTTGCTTTGAATCTAATATAGTTTGTTAAGTTAGGCACTGGTAAGTGGTTTTTCTTTATTTTTCTTGTAACCATTTCTGACTTTTATGCCTCATTACTTGTATTCACTTAAAATCTCTCTCTTTGTAGTTAATAAACTTGTTTTATTGTTTTATTTAATCCAATGTGTTAAAGTTGAAGTGTCTGGGTAACTCCATTTGGGGTAACAAGTTATGTGCATATTATTCCCTGAAAGGGATAACAGATTCAGTATATTTGTACTGACATTTGCAGATGACACTAAACTGGGAGGAGAGGTAGATACGCTGGAGGGTAGGGATAGGATACAGAGGGACCTAGACAAATTGGAGGATTGGGCCAAAAGAAATCTGATGAGGTTCAATAAGGACAAGTGCAGACTCCTGCACTTAGGACGGAAGAATCCAATGCACCGCTACAGACCAGGGACCGAATGGCTTGGCAGCAGTTCTGCAGAAAAGGACCTAGGGGTTACAGTGGACGAGAAGCTGGATATGAGTCAACAGTGTGCCCATGTTGCCAAGAAGGCCAATGGCATTTTGGGATGTATAAGTAGGGGCATTGCCAGCAGATCGAGGGACGTGATCGTTCCCCTCTATTCGACACTGGTGAGGCCTCATCTGGAGTACTGTGTCCAGTTTTGGGTCCCACACTACAAGAAGGATGTGGAAAAATTGGAAAGAGTCCAGCGGAGGGCAACAAAAATGATTAGGGGACTGGAACACATGAGTTATGAGGAAAGGCTGAGGGAACTGGGGATGTTTAGTCTACGGAAGAGAAGAATGAGGGGGGATTTGATAGCTGCTTTCAACTTCCTGAAAGGGGGTTCCAAAGAGGATGGCTCTAGACTGTTCTCAGTGGTACCAGATGACAGAACAAGGAGTAATGGTCTCAAGTTGCAGTGGGGGAGATTTAGGTTGGATATTAGGAAAAACTTTTTCACTAGGAGGGTGGTGAAACACTGGAATGCGTTACCTGGGGAGGTGGTGGAATCTCCTTCCTTAGAAGTTTTTAAGGTCAGGCTTGACAAAGCCCTGGCTGGGATGATTTAATTGGGGATCAGTCCTGCTTTGAGCAGGGGGTTGGACTAGATGACCTCCTGAGGTCCCTTCCAACCCTGATATTCTATGATTCTATGACTGTCTAGGAGAAGGCTGGGCAGTACAGGACATACATTTCTGGGGGAAAAACTGGGGCTGGGATTGTGTTGGAGGCACCCTGCAGTAATCTTTAAGGCTGGTAAGATCCCAGGTGTGGCTGGCTGGCTGGTTGCACCACACACAGATGTAACTGGGAGTGACTTGCATGCTGGAGGCTGTTTGTGAGCAGTCCAGGTTGGAGGCTACACCAGCAAGGCATTGTAAAATGCACTCCAGGTCACAGGGCAGGGGTGACACAGCTACTCATTGGTATGGATTGTACCTTGGTATGACACAATTTTAGCTTAATATTATCTTTATTAACTCTCAGAAGCATGAAACTAAAATCTGTTTCCTTACTGATGTTTTACTTTCCTACTTCATGCACATGCGATTTGATCAATATGCACAGACCTTCAGTAATGCATTTCTTGAGACCTCCCCCTGCCATACATACATACATGGAAGCTGATCCTGAAAATCCTTACTACTATGGGTAGTCCTTATTCATGAATAATGGACCTAAGAACCACCACATTATAAGGACTTTACAGATATTTTTTAAGTGCTGAAGGTCCACTGAGAGTCTAGCAAGCTGGAGAGTATCCCTCTTAACTATACATTGATCAAACTTATTTCACCTTTCAGTAAAAAACTAGAATGAAAACATTAACATTAATAATGTAATTTGATTGGCAATAATCTTCATTGCTTAACATGAAAGTCATAGAGCCATTTTGGAAAATGTGTATCGAAAATAAATCTTTGTAAAGAATTTAAAAGAACAAATTGAACATACGGTTGTCCCCAAAATTGCTTTCATTGTGCAAGCCCTCACTTTCTACTAAAATTTATAAGTCTAGTTCTCACTGTCATACAATAAAATATCAAAGTGGTTCAAGTTTATTTTTTTCATGTGATATGCCCACTAACCCCTGATCTGGGAGTACATTGTTTTCTTTAACATTTTGTCTAATTAAGTTTAGTTATTTATCATTGCTGATTTGTGGTTGTTTGTTCTTACCATTATTCCTGGTGAAAGGGATGATTCAGTACTGCAAGTTGTTTGAAACCCATTTTTCTATTTCCAGATCAGGGCTTGCAGAACCCCTTCACCACAGTGCCCTCTAAAGAATTAATTATCTTTTCATTAATTTTCAGGCTTTACATTGCAACATAACAAGACAAGTAGCTGATAACTGCCCTTGATCCTCAGGAAACACCAAAAGGACTAGGCTTGGGCCATTCACGCACAAGGAATCAGCACAATCATTTGGCAAACAAAAGACTAGATGGGCAACAGCACTGGATTCAACAGCAAGTAAGTTTCCTCATTGCCTCTCACTCAGGTGAAGGCTCTGAGATGCTCTGTCAGAGCTGGGGGCCAAGTATAAGAGGAATCCCCAGCCATGAAATGGGAAGAGGCAGATTCATCTGCAACAATACAATTTCAGACTTCTCAATTCATTTTAAATCTGTAGTACAACATAATTTTCTCCTAATTTTTCTTATATGCTTGCAGTGTAACTTTAAAAACAATAGGATTCAACTTACCCTTTTCTATTTCAAAGTCTGCAAAGGCAAGTTCTGAACCTTTATTGGTTATAAGCAACTCCCCATTCAGAGTAAAGATCATGGACTTGTCATCTAAGTTTATCATACAACCAACGACATCTCCCGGTTGCCAGTTTCGTCCAAAGAATCCACTGCCTAGATGCCAACGCTGGCCCTAAAAAAGAACAGAGGCTCAGAATTAAAAGTACAACACACCCGATTTGCTGCAAGAGAGATCCAAAGCAAAGGGGGAAAAAGGGAAGCCAAGACCCATTGCCAATTAGTGGGTCTATATTGCATATGATAATAGGTTCATAAAATTCTAAATAAGAAAATATATCTTAATACTGTATATATGAATAATTTGTAAATCTAAGATATAGTTTTAATGAAATAATTTCATCAGTGGTGGGACTGTACTCTTATTTCTTTGTTTTTATCTACTGCTTTTCATACAGAGATCTCAAAGAGATTCATGAACATGAAAGAATTAAGCCCCAGAACACTCCTTTGAGGTACTATAGGCTAGTATCTTCCCTATTTTTATATGGGGACACTGAGGAACAAAGACATTAAATAATTTTCATATAGTGACACAGCAGATCAGAAATTGGATGAAAGCCCATTTCAAAGGACTCTAAGCCCTATCTACAATATCATTGTTATCCACCTTCTTGAAGGAGTCAAGATTAAGAAAAAGGGAAAGGGGGGAAGAGAGGAGAGACAGAACTCCTGTGAATATTAATGTGCTAAGCATCCTTTATGTTTGTTGTGAAGTGACATTTGCCTGAAAAGAACTGCCTTATCAGACTAAACTGCATTTTGTTAATTTTGACTTGAAACAGAGTCCTTTCCATGAATTACATGGAATTCAAGAAGATAAACATAACAGTAATCTGTCTCTGTAGAATTAGTCACAGTGTGTAGAATTAGAACATATGGAATAGGCTACACAGTAACATTGTAATGTAGCTTAGAGAGTAAAAACATTTACAATGTCACTGTGTAGCCTATTCACAACTACAAACTTAAACTCATTCAAATTAAATTTTGTAAATAAATTTACTAACTCTGCTGCCTTCAAACACAAATGCTTGGTCATCAGCTCCCAATTCTATGTCCGGCCGGCAGCCTGGCCTTGCCCAGCCAACACGCATATCTCCACCCGTCACAGCTTCAAACTCAAAGTACCACTTTCCAGATGTCACTGCATAAGACTGTTCTACCCTGAAGAAACGTATCTTATCAATGCTGACTTTTGCCACAGTTTGGTCAGCTGTGAAAGAGAGAACAAAAAAAATTAGAATGAAATATTAGAGCTGAAAATGCCAATGTTTAACTTTTCATCTGTCTCAGTTCTGAAAGAAATAACTATTTATTATGGACATGGCTGAGAATGATACTACATTTCTTCTTCATATTTATAATATGGATCTGGAGCAGTCTTTTGCTTTGTTCTTTCTCAAATGACATGAAGTTTGTGTTTGCAGTATTGTTGTAGCTGTGTTGGTCCCAGGATATTAGAGAGACATAGTGGGTAAGGTAATATATTTTATTGGACCAATTTCTGTTGGTGAAAGATACCAGCTTTCACAGTTACACAGAGCTCTTCTTCAGGTGTTTGTATTTTATGTTAAAAATTATTCCTATAGATTTATTTACAAATATGTTTTTAAAACACAAAAAAGCATACACACAAGCTTTATAAATTCTTCCTGTAAATATTAACAACAGAGAGACATCGAGCCATGATAAAGCTAAATGATCCACAATTTAGTACAGTATAAAAGCTACACAGGATTACAAATTCTAGTTCTACAACTGAATGATTGTGTAAGAAACTTTGGGGAGTAACAAAAGTCTGTTTCCCAAGGAACAGCCCCAAGCACAAAGTTGCATGGGAGTAGAGACTTCCTACATTTGAGCAAGACTGCTGCTGTAAACTGCTCATAATTCTGTGGAGCACATTACTAAACATTAGCTGATAGCTCCAGCTATAGGAATAATAGGTCTGCTCCTTCTTGCCCTGAATCAATAGAGTTTTTGCAAAGTTCCATTGACTTCAATGGGAGCAGTATCAGGCCCAGTGATATACCTAGGAAACATAAAACTGATCCTGCAACCCTCATGAGTACTAATTTAGTGAATTTAAAGGGTTTTTTTTGGTAAATAAAAATATTTTAGATCAAGAAATAATAATATGATTAGTAAATGTAGATTAAAATAAATTAATCCATTCCACAATTTAAGGTAAAATCCTGCTTCCATTGAAGTGAAGTGGATGGCAAAACTCCCACTGGACTTTCATGGATGCAGGATTGAGCCTTTAAAAAGCAGTCAGAGACGACTGTGAAAGGAAATAAAAATTGGGCTTGTTTATTTAGTATAAAGTGAATCTGAGAGATTTTGATTTTTTGTAAGTATGTTTTTTCCTGCTTGTGTTTTTAACCCCCTCCCCGCCCCCCACGTTAAACACATTGTGGTTTTACCCCCACCCACATTAAAATTCAAGCCCGGTCTAGGCTGGAAGACTCACTGATTACTGCCAAGCCAGGAAATGGTGGTATCACCAGAGCAAAGAGTGAAAGCTGAACATTTGAGTGAGTAAGGGTGTTGTAGCCAGAATGTTTAACATTCTGGTTTTTGTTTGTTGATGTTAATATCTATTTAGCTTATGTAACTAACATTTTGGCTAAAGGAAGCCTTTAAGATTCAACATCCTTTCCCTTCAATTAAAGTTTTATGGCTTGCAATAAGTATCCTTTAGACCTCCTAGTTATCCTCTAGAGAAAATAGAGGCCAAACGTGACATTCCTTATACGTCTGAAGTAAAAAAAAAAAAAAGGGGGGGGGGAGAAAAAGTCCTTAAAAGAGAAATATACACATATATTTCCTTCTACATTACAAAGAAGCAAAAGAGCACACTTCCAGTGTTTTTGACTGCCTTAGAATATCATGGAAGAATTTAATTTTAAAACAATGACTGCTAATCTGCAGAAAGATTCATCAACCCCTAGATGAATCTTGCCCTCATGGGGTAGGCAAACACTGAGAATCCTTCTAGAGGAGACTGAAAGGCTCTGGCAGCCACAAGTGAACCTCAACAGAACTCATGGAAAGACCGGACTGTTTTTTAATTCTAACGGGTAATCAAGAACCACAGAGAGGGAAAAGGGAACAGGTGAAACCTGTGGCTGGACACACTGGTGATGAAATCTCTCTCTGTTTTTTAGGTAATTGTTTTGCACAGATGCCATCTTGCTGTTTAATAATAGCTGTTGTTCTTCTAATGTGCAGGAAGTCTCTATCCCTGAGAACCACAAGGAGCCAGGCCCTGTGTCAAACAATGTTCAGGTGGAGATGAAGAGTCCAAGCAGAATTCTGGGGTAGCAGATGAGGAATGGTCTGGATGTGTAATACTGCGGAGGAAGCCTTACAAATCAGGAAAGGGCATCATATTTCTCATCCAATTTGGTGCAATTAGAATCAGTCTGGCTCTGTTCAGCTGCTTCAAGAGGAGAGGTGTGGGCAGATATGCATAGAGAAGGCTGTGTCTCCAAAGAGTAAGAAATGCATAGAGAAGGCTGTGTCTCCAAAGAGTAGTCATCCTCTAGAGACTGATGATCCTGTCCTCCCCTCAAGCAGAATTTCTTGCATTTTTTTGTTAGCAGCAGTTGCAGAGAGGTCCACCTCTGGGAATTTTCAAGTTAAAAATATGCGTCTAAGAGTGCAATTCATTCCCATTCATAATCTTGTGAGAAGTGCCTGTACAAATTGTCAGTCATGGTGTTCTGAATGCCTGGAAGGTTAAGACTGAGATGAGGATGTGATTGGCTGTACTCTAGTTCCATATGTTGCTTTGACACAAAATGAGGGGGGATCTCGCCCTCCCTAGAGATTTATGTAAAACATGCAGGCTATGTTGTCCACCAAGGATTTTATGGATTGGCCCCTGACGAATAGAAGAAAGTGTAGATAGGCATTCCTGACTGCTCTTAATTCCAAGAGGATGATGCAGAGATAAGCCTCTTGGGCAAATCATTTGACCTTGATGCTGTGTGTGTCTAGGTGCACTCCCCACCCACAAGAGATGCATCCAAAGTTATGGTGACACTTGCCTGTGGATTCAGAAAAGAATTTAAGTCCATCAAAAGGGAGGTCTTACATGGTATTTTGGATCTTCATATAAGATCAGGCAGCTGAGATGCTTGATGTATGATGACCGTGATGATTAACTGAACCACAGGTTTGGGTACCCCTATGGAGGCTTTCAGTGAGGTCCTCACTAAGAGGTGATCTTCGTCTATGATGGCCTTGAACTGTTCTTGATGTTTGTCAGGAAGGTGTTCAATAAAGGGGTTGAATTTACCATAATTTGTGTGGTTGTACTTTGCCACCAGAGCCTGGTAATTTGTGATCCTGAATGGCAGGGCTGCAGAAGAGTAGCTCTTATGCAATCAAGTCACTTTTGTCCTGACCATATGGTGTAGACTTTGCATGGTGCTGTCTACCACACTCTTTGACCACTTTCACAACTAAAGAATTTGGTTGTGGGTAGGAGAACAAAAACTCTGAATTCTTACGTAGAACATGGTACTTTTTGTCTGCCCATTTACACGTATGGGATACCATGGCAGGAGTCTGCCAGACTGTCTTGGGAGGTTCCAGTACAGCCTCATTCACTGGTAACACTACTTCTGCGGAAGCTGTCAAATGTAAGATGTCCAGAAGTTTATGCTGCGACTCTTAGACCTCCTTTAAAGGAATTTTGAGTGAATCAGTGATAAGCTTATTCTGTTCCTGAAAGTGCTTGAAGTTGTTTGCCAAAATAGGTGCTGAAAGCATTATAGTCTCATCTCGCCATGATGATGAGATATTTGTTTGATGTGTCACCTCCTTGTCCACTCTGACCTCTTGCTCCTCAAAATTTCCTCCTGATGCTCAGGCTACTGAGAAGTAAGGGATAGAACAGGTCATTATCTTTTTTTATGCTCCCCATGGGAATATCTCAGAGATCTCAAGAATTATTGGTGATAAACAGCCCATAGGTCCCAATATGCCCACCGAGGGGGACCATAGGGTGGAAGAGGGGGCATCCACTGCTGATCAAACCAGTGAGATGTGGCACAAGATTGTTTCTTCCTTGGAAATTTCCTTTCTGGGTAGGTGACAGGGGAGATGTCATTTCTGTGGTAGATAAGCGACCCCTGGACAGAGCTCTGAGAATCAGAGGAATCATCCTTAGCACTGTCCAGAGATGGGTGGACAACAAAAGTGAAGATAGTTGTCTGCCTGACATGGTTTGGATCTCCCTGGTACTTGATAAAGATGAGGCCTCAGTGTCCCAGCAGATCTGGGCACCACTAAACATTCAGTACCCATTAACAATGGAGACTCCAGCTCATCTGAAACAAGCAGATCTTCTGAGTATCTGATCTCCAGCAGTACTGAGTAAACCTGAGATGAGGTTAAAGACTGCAATCAACAGGGGTACTGAGGGTGCTGACTGTTTCAGTAGAGCCTGCCTGGAAGATGCCACCGGTACCACAGACACTGATTGCTTCGGTGGAACATGTCTGGTGTCTGATGTCAGTCCAAAAATGTTAATGGCTTATAGTGCTTAGCAGTATGGGATACCAGTTTAGATACCAACGGTAGCACAAAGGAATCCATATATGATACTGGTTTCTTTACTGCAGAGCACTTAGAATCTGTGCTGGAGAGACCATGTTCGTCAGCACCAAGGACACTTTTGGATGCTTGGTTCCATTACTCCTGGAGGAACTGGAAATCTTTGATGAGCTCCCAGTACCAGAAATCTTGGAGCCTCAATGGTATTTGCTCTGCGACCTGACATCTTCAGAATTGTCATTCTCTGAAGTGACTTAGATTTCTTTGAAGAAGGCTCTCTGGTGGGAGAGTTGGAACTCTTCGTCAGAGCCTTTTTTGGTGCCCTTCTCTTGTGAGCTGGATACAGAGATGGATGGGGCACTAAGTGCACGCAAAGGCTGTGGTATGGAAAGGGTCCTCTGAGTCCGGATCTAGGCTGGTCTGAGGGCTTGCGCATCATCAGGAGTCTAAATTTGATTTCTCCATTTTTTTCTAGATCTGCTTTTAAAAGATGTGGAAATCTTATAGTTATTAGGTACACGGGTGTCTCCCAAACAGCAGAGGCACTGAGAATGTCCATTGCTAACTGGGATGGACTCCGAGCATGAGAGGCAGTTCTTGAAGCCTGGGTGTCCTGGTATACCACAGCAACGACAACCCCCAAGGGAAGTCCCTCTGGCATAAGCAAGGAAAGTAGGGAAGGGAGCAAAAATACCTCTTAGTCAAATAAAAAAATTATCAAAATCATAAAATTAACTAAATTAACTACACTAACATTAAGGCTAAATTATAATCTGAAAGCAAGCATGCTGGATGCTCAGTCCCTGGCCATAAAACAGTTCTATATATTCTCAGTGTGGAGCACAAAGATCTCATGAGAGTGTGCACAAGCTGAACAACCACTGCTACTGAAAATCTCCAATCAAAAGTGCATGCAACACCTGAAGTGGAGCACACATAGGGACACTACATGAAGAAGAATTAGCATTTACTAGACATACCTAGTTCTTGGTCTGGTGGCTCAATATTATATCCATAACCAGCAAAAGTCCGAACAGCTTCACGAAGACTGTCTCTATTTGATTTCTTAGTACGCTCATCTAATAATGCATATGGCACCAGTCGAGGATTTCGTTTGTTCTTAAGGTCCTAAAGAGAAGTCACAAGGAAGTATTTCAAGGAAATTGTGTTTTAAACTTTACACAATATGTATGTAATAAGAGACAGTCAATATTAACTTACGCTCTTTCTTTTCTGCATAAAATATAGGCTTGGGGTCTTCCTCCCCCCCAATATAAAAGTCATACTTACATCATAAATAAAAGGCATTTTTATAAATATAAAAGCTAGTAAATGCAATACTTAAACACAGAAGTCAGTAACTGTTACTACACACAAAACGAGAATGAGGGAAATTAAGGAAATATGTCCCTGAGAAATTTTATAATTAACTGAGTGAGACACTACTTCTATAGTGTTATAGTTTAAAAGAAAAACTTAACTTCCTCAAGCCCTGATCCTACAATCAGATCCAAGCAGGTGATCCATGCAATCCATGGACCAACTGCATGATCAAAGCCTATTAAAATTTATCATATATTAGATACAGTACCTGGTACAATCTATGTTTATATTTTTCTCATATCTAACATCCAAAAATGATTCATAAAAAAGTACTTTAACTATGCTCAAACTCACCAGTTCTACAGCTTTCAAATGTCTCTGACAAAGTGGTTCTTACCTGTTGAATGCCATAGGTCCATCCTTGTTTTATTCTGTCTTTTGCCCAGACATTATGTGCGTTCTCTGCAAGTTTATCAACTAAAACTTCTTGAGAAGGTAACAATTTCACTTCAGAAAGATCTAGAGGGGCAGGTTTATACCCATTTGACATCATGTAACTATAACCCAATAAAAACAATAGTAATAGTGAAAATTATTTTGGCAAACTTAAAAACAAACTTTAAAAAATACTTTTTTCCCGCACAAGGATGGAATTCTTAAATTTTCCATATGGCATTTAGTGTGATTTTCTCCTCTGTCTCCATCCCTCACTCCCCATTTACTTGAGGAATCCATTCTAGGTTATGACAAGACCCATGACATGGAAGTTCTGTGAGGCAGACACTCTAATTTACCACCAATTTGTACAGCACCTAGTTCAATGAAACCCAAATGCTTTCCTGGGTCCTTAAATAGCTGCTGTAAAACAAATAACAAAATGTTATAAACTGTGCTTTTTAGCACAAAATTAGATTTATATGTTTATATTTTAAATATTAGAAGATATATTTATATTTTGAACATTTCTATAATGTTTGACATGGAGATTAATGTTTTTTTTAAAAAAAGATGTAAATTGTAGAATATAGATTGTATTTCAGTTAATATGCTTTCTATTCAAATACACTAGCATCTAATGATTATATACTTTAACGTCTTCATATATAAAACTGAATAAAATAAATAAAACCAAATATTTTAAGACACCTGAGTTTTCTGTAGAGTATTATGTTTAAAATGTAGTTTAAATATATCAAAGGTTTTGAAGACCTTATGTAACGCCGACAGACCCCAGTCCTCAGCGGACACGATCAAACCGGGGACCTCTGTAGCTTAGTACATGAACCTCTACAGCATGAGCTAGAAGCCAACTGGCTGTTAGCTAAGGCTGTAGAGCAAATTCATTTTATCTCTCTCTCTCTAAGTGGTCTCAGTGCCATTAGATGGGACGAACACCAAACCCAGAAGGTGTGTAGGTTACACTTACACAACAAAACAGTCACTGAATAGCATGGATATTATGTCATTTCAGGACTCGGCCATTAATATACAAGCAGTTACTCAAAAAACCTACAATAAGGAACTTCCACTGACCTCAGTGAAGCCTCATATTCTAGCAAGCAGTTTAGAAAAAGATTAAAGCCTTTTGTGCTATGAATTAAACTGTAGCTGTCCTAGAGATACAGTATACTGTGAAGGTACTTTACCTTGCAGAAACCACCAAAGCAACAATCTACTAAAGTGTTTCTCATATGAATCATATATATGACTAACACAGACAGAAACTGGCTTTTACTTTGTTTATTGTAGAAAGGAATAACATCAAAAGAGTTTTACCATGGCTGAAAAATGTTTTTGGCAATTAAAACCTTGGAAAAGGTTTCCTTCACCAATATCAACAAATGGTTCAACGTCATCTCCCACAACATAGAATTACTGAATGTATTGCTCTCTTCAGAATCATAAACTTATTCTTCCTATGTAGAGCTGAATTCATTCCTTTTGCTTACTGCACATGTCACTTTCCTATGCCAGAAAGACTGACCAGTTTGTCTTCAGGATTTTGCAAAAGGATGGGAACTTTAAATTGTGTCAGTACTATGATATTCCCATCAGCAGAGGCCGCCACCGAGATGTGCTGAAGTAGCATGTTTGCTGCACCATGTTTGCCACTTTTTGGGCTGTGCAGGTTGCTTGAAGGCCCTTGAGTGGAAGAGACACTGTGGCAGCCTTGCACTAATTCAGCTTCTCCATTCTCAGACTTTCAACCACCAGTGGCCCTATCCTCAAATCAGTAGTGAATTCAGCTCATTGAAGGTTTAGAGCAAGAAGGAAATAAAAATAAAATTACTCCATTAAAGTTCAGACACAGCCTCCAGCAATGAACTGTACTCTCCCATACAATCATTTGGAAAAGACCTTTTCAAAGGCAAATGCCTTAAAGGAAACTTTTCTTTGCCTAGAGCACTAAAGGCCTGATCGTGAACATATTTATCCCCATGAGTAACCCATATGTATACATGTTTGCAGGATTGGGTTCCAACTTCCTAAAAGTTATCTTCAACTCTTTTTAATACTGAAGAAGTGTTTATTACTATTGTTGATACAAAGTACCATACAAAAGGTAAGTATGCTGAGAATACCTAATTAATGCATAATGTTGAATTGTGTTTTCCCAGTGTTTTCCTCTAAATATCAATAGAGGTAGATTAATCTTGTCTTTGTACATTTTTGTATGTAGTACAATACTTTTACCCAAAATGAAAAAGTAAATGGAAAATGGAGACAGTTATATGGAAGAGGAATATACCCTTTTAAGTACAGAACAGTATCATCTACTATATTTTGCTACATGATAAAATAAACTTTCTATTCTGGGGTTACACAAGGCTAACATCACAAGATAAAAAGAGCATGCTAGTTCAATACAGCCACCAGTGCATGGCTATTTTTCTCACAGCCACTCCACCGGGTGACATAATACAGCAAGACTGGCAGTCAGCAATCATCAGAGGCCAGGTGTTGGAACAAAAGTTTGCTGTTGCAAGTCAGTATTCATGTGCCCAGGCAGTCTGTATATGTGAAACTTCCATAGCCCGTATAGTTAGCATTATCAGCGAAAAATAATTTTTTTAAAAATAATGTTTACCAAAACAATTGCAACGAGTATTTTCTGTTTAAGTAACACACACATAATTAAGAATTATAATAAATGCATGATAATTATTGTTAAGATACATACTTTTTAGGAAGTTTTACTTTCTTAAGATCTTCCTCAGCTGCCAGATTAGCATGCACAATATGACATCCAAGGGCCAAAAGAGTTCTATAAAGACAAAAAGTTTGTTGTTGTAAAATAGAATGAAGTTACAGCTCCTATCAGGCATTAAGGGAAAATAGCGCCTTCTCATGCACTGTTTTGTGTTATTCGTAATTCTTCATACTTGAAATACTTCAGATGTACCTCTCATTTAATTCCAGATTTATAGGCTTTGGAAAAATAAAGACTTTGATTTAGCAAAAGTCAGCAGAAATAGGATTACAAAATGAAATGAACAGTAGCATCAAAGTAAAAAAAAAGTACAAACTAATGTTTTAAAAAACATGGGCCAAATCTCGCTTGTCCTTCTGCAACGAGTAGTCCACTGCAAGTTAGACTCACCAGGGACTTTTATCATGAGTAACGTCAGCAGAATTTCTCTCTGTTTTCTCCTCTATAGCTCTGCAAATAAATGACCAAATTCTGCCCTTTAAATATACACACAGAACTCCCAATGAAGTCAGCAGAAATTGTATAAATTATTTTGAACGGAATTTGGACCCGATTGTCCATCTGACTTGCACATTTTGGAACCATACAACACACTTAGACAAATACCAGTAAGGGATGGTCTAAACAGTACTTAATCCTGCCCTGAGTGCAGGTCCCCTCTGGTCCTACGATTCTATGATTTTAAAATGGCAGAATCAACCAAAATATAAAACTTTATTTCTTTTTAATATTATATTTAAAACTCACTTTAGGGTTTCTGTTGACATTTGTAGGTTATAATTCTTCTCTGTTTCAGGTAATTTTGAGAACTCCACGAGACAAGGGTGTTGTCTTTTATTATCATCCCGTATCTATAATAGAATACCAGAAAAAGATATTGTACCATTACCACACTCAGACTAATTTCAGTACTGCAAAAATAAACTTGTTCCTTGCACAGATAAAAGTATTACAAACTCTACCATCCATCCTATGATGCCTTATAACAGCTATTCAGTATTATATGAGTCTTTCCATGATAAATTATGAAGTATGGAACACCCCCCTTAACCACTGAAACATAGTGAAAGATGTAAAATCATAGTTAGTGAATGAGAAGGCAAACAGTAGGCTAAATACTGCAGTCCTTACTCTGTGAAAACTCATAGTGCATGTCTGAGCCAAGCTAATTTGCTACTTTAAATTGAAGAGTAGCTGAAGAATAACTCTTCCTCCTGAGTTAATCTAACCATTTCTGTCCTTTATCCTGTGGTGTCAGAGAGATATTGCTTCGTTCTCCCAGCAGCATTGACCACTAAAGAATTAGTAGCATGGTGTGAAGATAAAAAACTCTGAGTCCTTGAGAGGTGTATAATATTTCCTGTCAGCCTTTTGCATATAGGTGGTATTGTGGCTGAATGTCCCATTCAGCTTTAGCAGATTCCAATACTGCTTCATTAATTGGAAGTGCTACATATCCTGCCATCTAAAGAGTTTAGTAACTTAAGATGAGATTCCTGGATCACTTCCAGTTGGATCTGCAATGCATCAGCTCTTGAAACTGTTTCAAATAATCAGCATAAGAAGGGAGAGAGCACCACAACCTCATCAGGGGACGAAGATGAGATCTTCTCCCCTGGGTGTTGATCACATCTTCCTGCTGTGGCAATTGTTGGTGTGTTTGCTGTGGTAATTCAGGTTGCATACTTTCAGTCTCCTTGCTAAGACATTTATGCATTCTCCTAAACTACCTCTATAAGGATCCCATGGATTCCATATGGGTCAGGAGGGGAACACCAAAGGAACCTTCCCAAGTCTTATAAGGGTAATGATGAGAATCTCTCCCATCAACATGCTTAAAATATCACCAATCTGAATAAAATTCTGAAAGGGGAGCCACCAGGGGATATATGGGAGAGAATTGTGTATTTGCTGAGACTCTGAGGAAGATGTTTTTTCAACAGATTCCATAGGCAAGACAGAGTATGATTATGTAGGTCATGGAGCCAACCCTGAGCTTGGCCATACTGGGAAACCTGATGGTCCCAGGGATATCCTACTTTCCCTTATGGAAAGGAGGATATGAGGAGCCAATACAGGGGAATGAAGCTCCTCAGATACTGAAAGTTTTATGGGTAATAAAATTCTACCCATACCAGAGAAGGGGGGGGGGCATACGCTCTTCCATTCCCTGTCTGTACCATGCTCTGATATGGCTGAAGACTGAAATGATACTGTACCATTTGTTATCATAGATGGTACCACAAGACCCTGCACCAACTGCTTGGTACAAGTCTAATTCAGTCCCCTTGCTTGCTAAGCTCCAAAGGGTCCCCAGGAGCAGACTTAGACTTCTGCACTTACTATACATTGCATCACACATTCTTGGATTGGATTTAGTCTCTAAGGTGCCACAAGTACTCCTTTTCTTTTTGCTGGTACAGACTAACAGGGCTGCTACTCTGAAACCTTGGATTGGATTGGTTACTTTGCAGGAACCAACCCCTGTACAGCATGTTCTGTTCACACATTGTCCTCGTTCAACACTACTCTTTACCTCATCTTTACGCTCCTGGTTTCTCTTGTCCATTGTTATCTTGTTCATAGTAAATGGCTCCCTGGGCATTCCTCCTCTTATCTTAGCTAGCTCAGACATTGTATTTTAGCATACTAACCCATTTACTTATCTGAGCACAAACATTTTCAGCCTGATGATTTATTTATTTCTTTAATCCTGTCTTCCAAAGAACGAGGCCTCCCACAATACCTTCAATTACTCATGCCAGCCCTACCTACATTCCACAGCCTTTTTTTCCCCTTTTCTACATAATCCATCCCCTGTCAACCATTTCCAGCTTCTAAGATTGGGACTTTTAGGGACAACTGGAGCTGAGGTTGCATCCCTGACCATCTTGGCTAATTGCCATTGACGGACCTATTGTCCAGCTATACCAGGAGGAGGACAGGAGACACTGGCTGTGATTTAATTAATCCACAACTTTATTAAAAACTGGCATTATGATATTTTCTGTTTTATTATCTATCCTTTTCCTAATAGTTCCTAACACTCTGTTAGCTTTTTAGACTGCCGCTGCACATTGAGAGGATGTTTTCTGGAAACTATCCACTACGACTACAAGATCTCTTTCTTGAGTGGTAAGAATCATAGAATCATAGAATATCAGGGTTGGAAGGGACCTCAGGAGGTCATCTAGTCCAACCCCCTGCTCAAAGCGGGACCAATCCCCAATTTTTGCCCCAGATCCCAAATGGCCCCCTCAAGGATTGAACGCACAACCCTGGGTTTAGCAGGCCAATGCTCAAACCACTGAGCTATCCCTCCCCATCGGATGCATCCGATGAAGTGAGCTGTAGCTCACAAAAGCTTATGCTCAAATAAATTGGTTAGTCTCTAAGGTGCCACAAGTACTTTTTCTTTTTGCGAATACAGACTAACACGGCTGCTTCTCTGAAACCTGTCTTCTGGTACAGAGGCTGATTTAAACAACAGGTTATACATCACAGTTATTAGTTCTGCAATTTCATATTTGAGTTCCATCAGAGCTTTTGGATGAATACCATCTGGTCCTGGTGACTTATTATTGCTTAATTTATCAATTTGTTCCAAAACCACCTCTACTGACACCTCAATCTGGGACAGTTTCTCAGATTCATCATCTAAAAAGAATGGATCAGGTGTGGGAATCTCCCCCATTTCTGCAGTGAAGACTGATGAAAAGAATTCATTTAGATTCTCCACAACAGTCTTGTTTTCCTTGAGTCACCTGTAACACCTCAATCGTCCAGTAGCCCCACTGACTACTTGGCAGACTCCCTGCTTATGAGGTACTTAAAAAAAAATGCTATTCGTTTTTGCCTTTTGCTAGTTCCTCTTCAAATTCTTTCTTGGCTTGCCTTATTACACTTTTACACTTGACTTGCCAGAGTTTATTATCCTTTCTATTTTCCTCACTAGGATTTTATTTCCAACTTTTGCCCTACATGCCTTTTTTTACTCTGTTGTTTAGCCATGGTGGCATTTTATTGGTCCTCTATGTTTTTTTTTGGCGGGGAGGGTACATTTAATTTGAGCCTCTATTATGGTGTTTTTAATTAGTCTCTATGTAGTTTGCAAGCATTTCACCCTCAGGTCTGTTCCTTTTAATTTCCCTTTAACTAGATCCTCATTTTTGAGTAGCTTCCCTTTTTGAAGTTAAATGCTACTGTGGTGGGTTTCTTTGTCACTTCTCCCCCTACAAAGATTTATCAATTTAATTAAATTATGGCTGGTATTACCCAGAGGTTAATCTATATTCCCCTCTTGGACCAAACCCTGGGCTCCACTTTGGACTAAATGAAGAATTGCCTCTCCCCTTTTGGGTTCCAGGACAAGCTGATCAAAGTAGCAGTTATTTACAATGTCTAGAAATTTTATGTTTTCCTGTGATCACATATACCCAGTCAGTATGAGGAAAATTGAAATCCCCCATTATTACTGCGCTTTCTGCTTTTTTAGCCTCTCTAATCTCCCTGAGAAAACATGTCTTTAAAGCTATCTTTTAAAATATCTTTTAAGACGAAGAGCATCTGAAAGTCAGCCTAACTTCAATAGCTGGAAATATACTGAAACAAAATAACAAAAAATCAAGTGGTAAGCATATTGAAAATAATAGGGTTATAAGTAATAGCCAACATGGATGTGTCAAGAACAAATCATGCCAAACCAACCTAATTTCCTTTTTTAAAAAAAAGATTACTGGCCTAGTGGATTGGCTGGAATCTGTAGATATGATACACCTTGATTTTAGAAAGGCTTTTGACATAGTTCCACATGACATTCTCAAAAGAAAATTACCACAAAATGGATGCACAACTGATTGATAGACCATACTCAAAGAATAGTTATCAATGGTTCACTGTTAAACTGGGATGACATATCTAATGGGACCTTACAGGGGGCTGTTCTGGATCTGGTACTATTCAATATTTTCATTTATTACTTGTAAAATGGAGTGGAGAATGTGCTTATGAAATTTGTGGATGTCACCAAAGTGGGAGAGGGTGCTAGTACTTTGGAGAACAGGATTAGAATTCAAAATGACCTTGACAAATTGGAGAATTGGTCTGATATCAAAAAGATTAAATTCAATAAAGGTAAATGCAAAGTACAACACTTAGGAAGGCAAAATCAAATGTACAACTACAAAATGGGAAATAACTGCTTAGGTAGTAGTACTAATTAAAAGGCTCTGGGGGTTATACTGGATCACAAACTGAATATGAATCAGCAATGTGATGCAGTTGTAAAAAAGGTCAATATAATTCTGGGGCGAATTAACAGGAATGTTGTATGTAAGACATGGGAAGTAACTATCCCACTCTCCTCAACACTGACAAGGTCTCAGGTGGAGCACTGTGTTCAGTTCTGGGTGCAACACTTGAAGAAAGATGTGGACAAAGTAGAGAGAGTCCAGAGGACAACAACAATAATTATAAAAGTTTTAAAAAGCCTGACCTGTGAGGAAAAGCTCATGCTTAGTCTTGAGAAAAGAAAACTGAAGAGAGAACTGATAAGAGTCTTCAAGTACATTAAGGGCTATTATATTATGGACGGTGATAAATTGTTCTCCATTCCACTGAAAGTAAGACAAGAAGTAATGGGCTTAATCTGTAGCAAGGGAGATTTAGGTTAGATATTAGGAAAAACTTTCTAACTATAAGGATAGTTAAATACTGGAATAGGCTTCCAAAGGAGGTTGAAGAATCTCTGTCAGTGAAAGGTTTCAAGAACGAACTTAACAAACACCTGTCAGGGATGAGCTAAGCGTACTTGTTCCTGCCTCAGCGCTGGGGGCTGGACCTCTCAAGGTCCCTTCCAGTCCTACATTTCTATCATTCTGGAATACAGTCTTAACAGTTGGTGGTACTACCAACTTCACATATAATAAGGATATTTATTCCCAAAGAAGTACTCTCACAACTTACCTTGCCATAGGTCCAGCCAAGTTCTATTTTATTCATTCCCCATAGTTCATGGATATTTTCAGCCAACTTGTCCCTGATCTTTTCAAGGTGAAGAGGCAAAACAATCTAAGAAGAAAATATTTCAAGATTCAACAAGAGAGAAGAGACTCAGTAATGTCCAACTTTCCTAATAGACTTCAACTATAATAACTGATACCAAGATTATTTAACATATTATTAAATACTGTATTGCACAAACAGTATATTGCTAAGAGAGGATACATGCTGGCCTAAATTTTTTACTGCTTATTTTAAGATTCTGGGTAAAATGAATTTTACACTTCCGTTATTGTAAAGTAGACATACCTGAGTGGTATCTATTGGACAAGGAATGAAGGAAGCTTGGGAGAGGAATTGTGTTGTACCCAGCAAATCCCTAACTCCATCAGAATCTCTCTTATACTCTTTTACTGGTTCCAATTTCATCTTCTCTTTTGGAAGCAAAGCTTCATAGCAGGGTGCGTATCCAGTGGGAGGCAGGAACTTAAACTCTCCATGACGTCCACCCAGTAGGAAACGAACCCTACGCAATTTTGAATGAAAAAGTGAAACATTTAAATAAGAGCCTATAATAACACAGCAAATGGGTCAACTGGAGACAAAGTTCAATTTTGGTATCTTTTAAAAATGGAAATCTATAAAGATTTTGACACACTACTTAAGTTTAAGGAATCCCTAAGAATTTACCAAGCACTAATGTTAGTTGATACTATATACTGAAAAATTATAGTCTACAAACTAATTAAAATATTTATGCTTTGGTAAATGCAAAACTTGACTATTTAACTCAAATCTCTATTCCCAAATACACTGTGTCATTCTTTAAATAAATATCTACATTTTGAGTGGGATTTTAAAAGCAGGTAAGTGATTTAGGAACACAATTCCAAGTTTCAATAGGACTTGTGCTCCAAAGTCACTTAAGGACTTTTGAAAATCCCACCCTAAATTATCAAACTAAGCTTTCCATTTATCTATGATGAACTGAGTAATCAGAATAACCTTGTGCAACAACTAAACCAACAAAATTATTTCACCGCAGATATCATCATTGTAGGTTTGAGTCATGATCCTCATTGAAGTCTCTATTAACATACAGGGCTCTCCAGTTCTCCTCAGCCATATATTTTTAATGTAAATTTAAGACTATAGTAATAAATGAAATAAAGGTAGTAAAAGAAAAGCTACCTATGTACATGGTGTGAACTGATCCCACACCAATAAGGACTAAAAGCAATAGCCATCTACTGGCTGCTTGATTGAGTGGCCTGCCTGGAATGAGTTAGTGTCCTCAGTTAATTTCATGGTGAACAGGTGTCCACACCATCAAAATACTATAAAAACTGATACTAATTGATCCGTTTGTTTGTAGTGCAAGAAAGAGGCTCAGGGCTGAACAACAGTAATGGAGAATGAACTACAAATGCTATAGAACAACTGAAGATTAGTAGCAGGGCAATGTGAGCAAGACCATAATAATGTTGCTGATTTGTCTATACCTCTTTTGGACATAAATAAAAGTGTTCTATCTACAGGACTATCAGCCCAGAACTTTTCATGGGTATTAAAATTCCTTAAAAAAAAAGGTGTTAGAGTAACAGCCGTGTTAGTCTGTATTCGCAGACTAATAAATTTGTTAGTCTCTAAGGTGCCACAAGTACTCCTTTTCTTCTTAAAAAAACCCAAAACAACAACAATGAAACACCCGATTCCTAACTAAGATGAAATATCAGAATAAACCTAAGAAACATTTTGTTAGCTGGAAGATGCGTTTCAGCCAAATACATACATGCTAATCATGTTCTATTTCTGAAACCACATAATTCATTGAAATTAGATGTGCGAGAGTGTGTGTGTGTGTTGGCGACTGACTTCTTTAGTCAGTTGCACCCTTTTCAATCTCAATTTATAAAGCACAAAAGCATTTTTGTTTTGAAAACATTTGTAACAGCATTATTAATTTCACCCTCAATCTTGAGTGTTCAAAAACAATCCCATACACATTGTAACAGTATCGAGGCAAAATCTTTAGATTAGCCAGCCATTTACTAGATTAATAATAAAGCCTTCCTAATAGTTTCATTCATGCTTATGTCTATAGACAATGAAAACTTGGACAACAAATCTTACTGTTAACATTACCTTTTAATTGTATTCATACCATAAAACCATAAATTCAATGAAACCATCACCCTATTTAAAATGTTTAATACTGTACCAATTTTGATGTGTATGTGATTTATTACTCTATATAGTTAGACATTTAAACAGAAATGACCTGCAGTATTAAGTAGCTGATTAATTACTTTATCACTAATCAAAAACATTGCTGATATAGTAACCGCAGCAATGTATACAAAGGCATTAGTATTTCTTTATGGGTGGAGTTCTCTACAAAACTCATGCAATTTAGTCCAAAGTGATTACATTCTTCACAGATGTATATTTATCTCAGCAACAATCCCTGACAAATTAATCACGATAAACTGTAAATAATTAGGTTAATAAGTAACCACAACCAAGTTAGTTGACAATAAAAGAAAACAAACTGCAATAACACCACCAATGAATTTGGGAATATTGTAGCTGTTATAGATATTTAAGTGTCAGTTTAAAAAAGTTTTGTAATATAGTTAAGATGGTACAGAATTTAACTGTAATTAGAAAGAGATGTGAAAGTCACTAGTTATAATACAAATCATAACCGCTACAAGAGTAATATATAAGAACTAGTCAATATTTTTCATAAATCTAAGTTTAACACCTTATTTTCACTTTTATATAGGAATTTTCACACTGATGGAAAGACAAGAGAGAATAAATAAGAAAAGGCAATTTGTTGTACTCGGCTCATGAGGCTCAAACCAACTCCCAGTGAAGTCAGTGGGATTTGGAGCAGATCCTTATTGCAGACATTCCTATTTATCTAAGAGCTTTCCTGCTTATGTTTCAGCTTCTCTTGCTTTATCATGCAGTATTATCAAGTCTGCATTTAAAGCATTGCAATCTTTTGTCACAGAACTATTATTTTGCAAATTCATTATGACTTTGCACAGTCAAGGAATTATGATGTGAATGGAATAACAGAGACTTGGTGTGATAACTCACATGACTGGAGTACTGTCGTGGATGGATATAAACTGTTCTGGAAGGACAGGCAGGCAGAAAAGGTGGCGGAGTTGTATTGTATATAGGAGAGCAGTATGACTGCTCAGAGCTCCGGTATGAAACTGCAGAAAAACCTGAGAGTCTCTGGATTAAGTTTAGAAGTGCGAGCAACACGGGTGGTGATGTGGTGGGAGTCTGCTACAGACCACCAAACCAGGGGGATGAGGTGGATTAGGCTTTCTTCCGGCAACTAATAAAAGTTACTAGATCGCAGGCCCTGGCTCTCATGGGAGACTTCAATCACCCTGATATCTGCTGGGAGAGCAATTCAGCAGTGCACAGACAATCCAGGAAGTTTTTGGAAAGTGTAGGGGACAATTTCCTGGTGCAAGTGCTGGAGGAACCAACGAGGGGCAGAGCTCTTCTTGACCTGCTGCTCACAAACCGAGAAGAATTAGTAGGGGAAGCAAAAGTGGATGGGAACCTGGGAGGCAGTGACCATGAGATGGTCGAGTTCAGGATCCTGACACAAGGAAGAAAGGAGAGCAGCAGAATTCGGACCCTGGACTTCAGAAAAGCAGACTTTGACTCCCTCAGGGAACTGATAGGCAGGATCCCCTGGGAGAATAACATGAGGGGGAAAGGAGTCCAGGAGAGCTGGCTGTATTTTAAAGAATCCTTATTGAGGTAGCAGGAACAAACCATCCCAATGTGTAGAAAGAATAGTAAATACGGCATGCGACCAGCTTGGCTTAACAATGAAATCCTTGCTGACCTTAAACACAAAAAAGAAGCTTACAAGAAGTGTAAGACTGGACAAATGACCAGGGAGTATAAAAATATTGCTCTGGCATACAGGAGTGAAATCAGGAAGGCCAAATCACACTTGGAGTTGCAGCTAGCAAGAGATGTTAAGAGTAACAAGAAGGGTTTCTTCAGGTATGTTAGCAACAAGAAGAAAGTCAAGGAAAGTGTGGGCTCCTTACTGAATGAGGGAGGCAACCTAGTGACAGAGGATGTGGAAAAAGCTAATGTACTCAACACTTTTTTTGCCTCTGTCTTCACGAACAAGGTCAGCTCCCAGACTACTGCACTGGGCAGCACAGCATGGTGAGGAGGTGACCAGCCCTCTGTGGAGAAAGAAGTAGTTCGGGACTATTTAGAAAAGCTGGATGAGCACAAGTCCATGGAAGCAGATGCGCTGCATCCGAGGATGCTAAAGGAGTTGGTGGATGTGATTGCACAGCCATTGGCCATTATCTTTTAAAACTCATGGTGATCGGGGGAGGTCCCGGATGACTGGAAAAAGGCTAATGTAGTGCCCATCTTTAAAAAAGGGAAGGAGGAGGATCTGGGGAACTACAGGCCAGTCAGCCTCACCTCAGTCCCTGGAAAAATCATGGAGCAGGTCCTCAAGGAATCAATTCTGAAGCACTTAGAGGAGAGGAAAGTGATCAGGAATAGTCAGCATGGATTCACCAAGGGCAAGTCATGCCTGACTAATCTAATTGCCTTCTATGATGAGATAACTGGCTCTGTGGATGAGGGGAAAGCAGTGGATGTGTTATTCCTTGACTTTAGCAAAGCTTTTGATACGGTCTCCCACAGTATTCTTGCCAGCAAGTTAAAGAAGTATGGGCTGGATGAATGGACTATAAAGTGGACAGAAAGCTGGCTAGATTGTCAGGCTCAACAGGTAGTGATCAATGGCTCCATGTCTAGTTGGCACCCAGTATCAAGCGGAGTGCCCCAAGGGTAGGTCCTGGGGCCGGTTTTGTTCAATATCTTCATTAATGATCTGGAGGATGGGTGGACTGCACCCTCAGCAAGTTTGCAGAGGACACTAAACTGGGAGGAGTGGTAGATACGCTGGATAGGATATAGAGGGACCTAGACAAATTAGAGGATTGGGCCAAAAGAAATCTGATGAGGTTCAACAAGGACAAGTGCAGAGTCCTGCACTTAGGAGGGAAGAATCCCATGCACCGCTACAGACTAGGGACCGAATGGCTTGGCAGCAGTTCTGCAGAAAAGGACCTAGGGGTTATGGTGGACGAGAAGCTGGCTATGAGTCAACAGTGTGCCCCTGTTGCCAAGAAGGCTAATGACATTTTGGACTGTATAAGTAGGGACATTGCCAGCAGATGGAGGGACGTGATCATTCCCCTCTATTCGATATTGGTGAGGCCTCATCTGGAGTACTGACAGGTTTCAGAGTAACAGCCGTGTTAGTCTGTATTCGCAAAAAGATAAGGAGTAGCTGTGGTACCTTAGAGACTAAACCAATTTATTTGAGCATAAGCTTTCGTGAGCTACAGCTCACTTCATCCGATGAAGTGAGCTGTAGCTCACGAAAGCTTATGCTCAAATAAATTGGTTAATCTAAAGTACTGTGTCCAGTTTTGGGCCCCACACTACAAGAAGGATGTGGAAAAATTGGAAAGGTTCCAGCAGAGGGCAACAAAAATGATAAGGGGACTGGAACACATGGCTTACGAGGAGAGACTGAGGGAACTGGGATTGTTTAGTCTGCAGAAGAGAAGAATGAGGGGGGATTTGATAGCTGCTTTCAACTACCTTCAAAAGAGGATGGATCTAGACTGTTCTCGGTGGTACCAGATGACAGAAAAAGGAGTTGCACTGGGGGAGGTTTAGGTTGGATGTTAGGAAAAACTTTTTTACCTTACCTAGGGAGGTGGTGGAATCTCCTTCCTTAGAGGTTTTCAAGGTCATGCTTGACAAAGCCCTGGCTGGGATGATGTAGTTGGGGATTGGTCCTGCTTTGAGCAGGGGGTTGGACTAGATGACCTCCCGAGGTCTCTTCCAACCCTAATCTTCTATGATGCTATGCTCTGCCCACCTGGCGCTCCATCTGGGGAACGGGGTTGGGGCACAGGGGCTTGCCCCGCTCCACCCACCAGCACTCTATCTGGGGAGTAGGGTCAGGGTGCTAGGGCTTGCCCCACTCCACCCATCCACCCAGTGCTCCTGCTGGAGAGTGCAGCAAGCCCCGTGTCCCGACCCCGCTCCCCAGATGGAGCACCAGGCGGATGGGGGAAGTACCCACCCTCAGACTCTGCTCCCTGGCAGGAGGGCCGGGCAGGCAAAGTGGGTCATGGCACAGGGGCACCCATTTTTCCAGGGCCCCCCAATTGGCCAGGGCGCCTGGGCACGGGTCCCAGTGGCCAATCCGCCACTGCTGGTAATGGACCAACATCCCACTGTGCTAGGCATATTTAATCATCAGTCTCATACTAGTGCCATATACACAGGGGTAAAATCACCTCATTATTCCCTTGTTTATATATCCAAGGGTCACATCAGCCCTTTTTTTCTCACAGCTTTGCACTAGGAGCTTGTGTTCAGTTGCTTACCCATTCTGACCCCCTAAATCCTTTTCAATGTCATTGCTTTCCAGGATACAGTCCCCCATTCTGTAAGTAGGCCTACATTCCTTGTTCTAGGTGTAAAAATTTACATTTAGCTGTGTTAAAACACACTTTGTTTGAATGGATCTATCTTACCATGTGCTCTGAATAACTGCCCTGTCCTCATCAGTATTTACCACTCTGCCAATCTTTGTATCTTCTGCAAATTTCATCAGTAGTAATTTTATATTTACTTCAAGATCATTGATAAAAATGTTGAACCCCTGCAGAATCCCACTAGAAATACCTCCATTTGATGATGCTTGTCCATTGGCAACTACATTTTGAGATTATCCAGTTTTTAATCCATTTAACATAATGCTTTACTGATGCTGTATAGTCCCAATTTTTAAATCATAATGTTGTGTTGTATTAAATCAAACAGCTCAGAAAAGTCTAAATATATTATATCTATGAAGTTACCTTTGTCAACCAAACTTTTATATCTCTTTTACTTTTATCCCATGCATATGTGCGAATGGCTTTATAATGAATTATGATTTATATTATATTATATTATGTAATGAATTATATCCACCTCACTCCTAACCCTTCTCCATGATAGGCCAATCTGGGCAAATTAGGAACAAAATGTGACAGATGCCTGTGCCCATACAATTCCAATGAAAAAGAGTGAGGCAGATTCAGGAAAAAGAAGAAAAAAGATGTATGAAAAAAGTAATAAGCTTCAGCTGGAGACAGAAGAACAACAGTGGAACAAGAACAGGGACTATCCAAAACTCTTCCCCCCATACAAACCTAAAAATCCTTCAAGAATTCACATCTACCAGGTTCCATCCTTTTTTCTATATAAAGTTTTCACTTCTATAGCTTTCTTCTAGATTTACTGTTCTTCTCTCCCCTTCTCTTTTTCCCTTCCTTTTCCTGCATTCCTATTCTCCTCTAATGTTTTTACTGCTCTTTTCTTCTTTGTTTTTACCTTCACTTTGCTTCTGCTCCTTTCAGCCTGAGTGCATCCCATTCTCCTTCCTATCTGCTTTCACTGAACACATGAAGAATGATTGCAGGCACCAGAAAATTAGTTATATCTGATGCTGGTATTCCTTCCTTCCAGGTTCATTTACTGCACTACTATTGTTAGCATTAAATCACCATCCTACCTGTATTTAGCAGCCCTGTTGTAAATCCGAGGCTAAATCTGTGTAGGGAAGGGGGTGCACATCTTTATAGGGAAATTTCCACTGGCACTTTGCTTTTGCTAAAGGGGAAACCACGGTCATCAACATGACATGTTTCATAAGATCTTCCAACATATTTTCCTTAGTGTAGATATTCCCATTACATTTGCCCATCTCCATTCATTTTAAGTTAATGAAAAATAGTTTATGATGGTTTTTTTATTTCTTGGTTTCTCAATTTCTATTTTTAGTTAATGGAGATAGCATAGATAAACGGTGAACAGGATTTCTGATTCTGGCATAATATTACCTACTAATAGTATATTAGAAACATATAAACTTCTTGATTTGCAGTTTATTCAAAAGGTTAAGTAAATTATTTAGCCAATAGAGCATTTAGGCTCAGCACTGAAATGGAAAAAAATCTTATAATTCAATTGGACATATTTTTCTCAAACATATTCCTCAATATCCCAGACAGCTGCGGTTACAGCTCGCTCCATTATACATGATTTTTCTAGGATGAATGATAAGAATGTCAAATAGCTAATATTATTCTGTGATACAGAACGGGACTGAGAAATAGAGAGCTCTGTGGTATCAGTGTTTAACATACCACCTGTTCAGCTACTAACTGCACATAGCACTTATCTCTAAACATATTGACTCTTCATGTCAAAACATCTGGACCCTCTAGTTTCTCAGATCCTCTAAACAGCTGTGATATATATAAATGTGTTAGAAAGCGCATTTTAATTTAGTCTCAGACTTCACTTCTGTCACTTCATGCTATCTTAAACAGAGATTAAATGAATCTGAATAAATTTAAAGAAACTGAGTTCTCAAGACAGTGGTCTGGTTAAATCCCTTCCTTGATTATCTGAATTCCAACGGTGTTATGTTATCATAGGAGGAGATAGTAGTGCTGCCCACAGTTCATGTTGCTCCACACTTCCCATTATAAAACTTTAGTTTCAACTGTTTATAACTTGGATACACTATAACCATTCGGGCTGAAATTTTCCATGTCAGGTATCTGCCTCAGGCTGAATTTTGTGTGTGTTTCAGCCAAATGGTTCAGCTGTTTCCACAAAATTTTCCTTTTTACCTGTGAATTTTCTTTAATACCCTCCATGTCCAACAGTCTGTACTGTGGGCATTCCCCCTCTCCCTGCTAGTTGGAGGCAGAGCACAGATTGACAGCCAGCCTGGAGCCAGGATCACCCTTCTGTGGAGAACCAAAAATGACAGCTTCCAAAGCCGAAAAATACTAACTGAATATATTACAATAAGGGCTTGTCCACACCAACTTTTAGCTGGGAAGTGAATCTACTGTGCACTAGTCTACCGACACTAACTGTCCTGTAGACCCTCCTAATGTGCACAGTTCCTTAGTATGCTCTGATTACCATGTTTGAAACACTCAGAAACTGTTAGGGCACATCAGCAAGTCCACAGGGACAGTTAGATCTTAGCAGGCTAGCTTTAGATAGATTCACCAGCCAGCTTGCTGCAAACTAACTGGTCATGTAGACAAACCCTTAGTCACCTAAATTTAATGTGTGAACCTTGTAACAGAGACTTAGGGAACAAACAAATATTCCTTTACACAAGCATGTATTTTCCATTCTAATCTGTGAAAACAGAGGGAAAAAGCTCTAATTCTAAGAAAAATGAATCTTCTCCAGGTGGGTAAGAACATCAGAGGGTATTGGAAAGAAAATTCACAGATAAGTAGTCTGTACTGCAGGATGTGCAAAGCAGTATTCACCCCCAGGGAAGGGGTTGGGGGAGAGGGTTCAAATAATGTACATGGGGATTGACCCCAGATAAATGCTGTGGCAGCATATTCTGAAGTATGAATATAAACAAACAACACAAGTATGTAGGGACAAAATTAGAAAGGCCATGGCAAAAAACAATACCAAACTAGTTACAGACATAAAGGGTAACAAGAAAACGTTCTACAAATACATGAGAGGCAAGAGGAAGACCAAGGACGGGGTAAGCCCATTACTCAACGAGGGATGGGTGGAGGGGTATGGGGATAACAACAGAAAACGTGCAAATGGCAGAGATGCTTAATGACTTCATTGTTTCAGTTTTCACCAAAAAGGTTGGTGGTGATTGGACGTCTAACATAGTGAATGTCAGTGAAAATGAGGTAGGATCAGACGCTAAAATAGAAAAAGAACAAGTCAAAAATTACTTAGACAAGTTAGATGTCTTCAAGTCACCAGAGCCTGATGAAATGCATCCTAGAATACTCAAGGAGCTGACTGAGGAGATATCTGAGCCATTAGCGATTATCTTTGAAAAGTCATGGAAGACGGGAGAGATTCCAGAAGACTGGAAAAGGGCAAATATAGTGCCTATCTATAAAAAGGGAAATAAGGACAACCCGGAGAATTACAGACCAGTGAGCTTAACTTCCGTAACCGGAAAGATATTGGAGCAAAAAATTTGCAAACATCTAGAAGATAATAAGGTGATAAGTAACAGTCAGAATGGATTTGCAAGAACAAATCATGTCAAACCAACCTGACAGGTTTTTTTTGACAGGGTAACAAGCCTTGTGGATAGTGGGGAATGCGGTAGACGTGGTATATCTTGACTTCAGTAAAGCTTTTGATACTGTCTCACATGACCTTCCAATAAACAAACAAGGGAAATGCAACCTAGATGGAGCTACTATAAGGCAGGTGCAAAACTGGTTGGAAAACTGTTCCCAGAGAGTAGTTATCAGTGGTTCCCAGTCATGCTGGAAGGGCATAACTAGTGGGATCCCACAGGCATCAGTTCTGGGTCCGGGTCAATTCAATATCTTCATCAATGATTTAGATAATGGCATAGAGAGTACACTTAAAAAGTTTGTGGATGATACCAAGCTGGGAGGGGTTGCAAGTGCTTTGGAGGCTAGAATTAAAATTCAAAATGATCTGGACAAACTGGAGAAATGGTCTGAAGTAAATAGGATGAAATTCAATAAGGATATATAAAATACTCCAATTAGGAAGGAACAATCAGTTGCACACATACAAAATGGGAAATGACTGCCTAGGAAGGAATACTGCTGAAAGGGATCTGGGGGTTATAGTGGACCACAAGCTAAATATGAGTTAACAGTGTAATGCTGTTTCCAAACATAATTCTGGGATGTATTAGCAGGAGTGTTGTAAGCAAGACACGAGAAGTAATTCTTTCGCTCTACTCCGTGCTGATTAGGCCTCAACTGGAGTATTGTGTCCAGATCTGGGCACCATATTTCAGGAAAGATGTGGACAAACTGGAGAAAGTCCAAAGAAGCACAACAAAAATGATTAAAGGTCTAGAAAACATGACCTATGAGGGAAGATTGAAAAAATTTGGGTTTGTTTAGTCTGGAGAAGAGAAGACAGAGGGGACATAACAACAGTTTTCAAGTACATAAAAGGTTGTTACAAGGAGGATGAAGAAAAAATGTTCTTCTTAACCTCTGAGGATAGGACAAGAAGCAATGGGCTTAAATTGCAGCAAGGGAGGTTTAGGTTGGACATTAGGAAAAAATTCCTGACTGTCAGGGTGGTTAAGCACGGGAATAAATTGCCTAGGGAGGTTGTGGAATCTCCGTCATTGGAGATTTTTAGGAGCAGGTTAAGTCAGGGATGGTATAGATAAGACTTAGTCCTGCCATGAGTGCAGGGGACTGGACTAGATGACCTCTCAAGGTCCCTTCCAGTCCTATGATTCTCCCCAAAGCTGCATCTGAAGAAGAAAGGAAATCCAACTTGTAGTGCTTTGTGAGTGTGTTCACTGATGTCCACGTTGCTTCCTTATAGATTCAAATGAAGTGCAAGACCTCTCTGCACAAGAGGTTGCTGAACCCCTCAGGGAGTGGGCTGTAACATTATTTGGTGAATTCACTTCAAATGCTCTATAGGTTTCAGTAACCTCTGCCTTAATCCACCTTGTAATAGAGGATTTAGAGGCTTTCTTCCCTTTAGCTGGAGAGTCATATAAAATGAAAAGAGCTGTGTTCTTGAGATAGATTTTAAGTACTTTTCTGACACCTAATTTATGACATTCAATCTCCTTGGGATGCTTAGATTAGGAGAAAAGAACGTGGAAAAATGTATTTATTTTTGGAATAAATGACAGGTCCAGACAAAGAATCTGTCATTATGAAAAATACATAGATGAGGCTCCATAGAAAATGCTCCAACTTCCAATACCCTTCTAGCTGAGGTGACTGTTACTAAGAAAGAAATTTGGAGAGAGAGAAATTAGGCTGAAAAAATGTAGTTATTCAAATGGTTGTTTTGTTAAGGCTCCTAGCACCAAATTCAAGCTCCAAGAAGGGAACCTGTGTATCACAAGAGGAATGAGTGAGACTTCTCTAAGAATCTTTTGATGTGGCAATAATTACCTGTAATGTAACTGCTGTTCTTTGAGATGGGATGCAGACACATATTCCATGTAGGTATGCGAGTGCCCAGTGCACCAAAACTGGAGAACTTTGCCTAGCAGTACCCATAAGGGTAGTACTTGCACCCTGTGGCCCTAGTCCCATCCTGGCTATATAAAGGTGGTGCTGCTCCAACCACCCTTCGTTCCTTCGTACCCAACATCCAGATCACAGCCCCTGATACATAGGGGATGGAGGTGGGTTGTGGAATGCGCATTTTCATCACAACTCAAAGAACAGGTTACAGTACAAGTAAGTAACCATTCTTTCCTCTTTGAATAGATGCAGCCATGTATTCCATGTAGGTGACTCACAAGCAGTACTTGCAGGAGGTGGGCTATTTAACCAAGGACTGCAGGATTACCTTCCCAAAGTTCACATCTGATCTGGATGCAATAGTGATGTGTAACATATGTAGAGGACCAAGTGGCAGCCCTGCAAATGCCAGTATAGGAGTATCACTTTAGAAATGCCATTGATGTTGCCTGGGCGCTCATGCAATGAGCTTGCAGCCTATGGAGAGGTGCAATCTGAGGTACTTTGTATGCTGTCATGATATAGGAAGGTATCCAGCTGGGGATTGTCTGCAGGGAGGCTGCTTGCCCCTTCATTCAATCTGCATATGAAACAAACAGACAAGATGAAGAATGGAAAGATTTAGTTCTACCCAGGTAAAAAGCTAAACATTGCCTGATAGCCAAAGTGTGAAGATGTTGCTCATCTGGGGCTGAATGTGACTTAGGGAAGAACTCTGGTAGGGTAGACATAACTTGGTTCAAGAGAAATAACTTCAGATAAAAAACTTAGGGTGCGGCTGCAGGGTTACAGTCTTTGGAAAATTGTGTGTAAGGAGGTTCTGCCATCAAAGCCTGCAACTCGCACACACTCCTTGCAGATGTGATCACTACAAGGAAAGCAGTTTTCTGACACAGAGGGAGAAAGAAGTTGCCAGAGGCTCAAACAAGGTCCCATAAGAGCAGCTAAGACAGCATTAAGGTTCCACAAAGGAAATACAGTAGTTCTTTTAGCAGTGGGTGGTTACAAGTGACTCATTTCAAGAACCTCACAAGCACAGAGTTAAAAAACACTGACTTCTCATGGATGAGTGGATGAAATGCAGAAATCGTTGCCAGATGACTCTCAATGAACTAAGTGCAAGACCGGAAGACTGAAGGTGCAACAGGTACTCCAAGATGTCCTGAATTCAAGGCATCTCTACTGAGTGGTCCGGAGGCCCAGGCAACCTACTGGTTAGAGTGCATGGTTCTTGGCCCCCTACTTGGTTGTGGGTCCTCAGTCTTCAAGGAAAGGGGGGAAGGTAGGGGAACCTAGACCCTCCCTCTTCACCAGGTCCCAGTCCTGGGCTACTTCCTACCAATCTGTTCTGTTTGGAGCATGGCCCCTCTAGTCCACTTAATTGGGTGGCCTGCTTCCTGTAGGGTCCTCTTGTGGGCCTTGAACAGAACCTCGTCACAATCCCAGACTGCTTCAGGCAGTTGGCTGCACACTGGGGAGGCCGAGCCCCACGATGTCCCTAGGCTTCACCCCTCAGTTTTCTTTGGTGCTGGACTCCTCCAGAGTCTCCTGTGGTTGGGAGACAGTGCTTCCTCTCAGATGGTGGCATTGGCAGGCAGGTTAGTGATCCTTCCCCTCAGTTACAGAGGCGGTTAGCTCCTGCCCCTTTGCCAGTCAGCCCCAAACTGAGCCACACTTTCTTTTCCTTTTCCCTCCAGAACTGGCATTAACTGGAGGTATAACAGGGTGGGGCTAGGTCAGCCCAGAGGATCTCTTTAATCCCTGGTGACTGAACTCCCTGGGCTAGCAACCACATTGAGAACTGCTTCCACTTGGCCAAATAGGCCACTCTGGTGGAGGACTTTCTACTATTAAGCAAGTTTTGCTGGACTGCCTCCGAACATCATTCCTCCTCCTTCTCCTCATCTAACTATGAAGCATCCATGCCATGAGATGCAGGGAGCTGAGCACCGGATGCAAAATCTCACCGTGATGCTGAGTCAGGAGATTGGGATGAGGAGGAAAAGATATAGGAGGCTGTCAGGGATTCTGGGGTCTCAACCTGGGAGCATCAGCCTGTGGCAATATTGCCCATAGGTAAAAGTCTATGGGGCTGTGTGACAGGGTGGACTAGATTCAGAGGCCCCGTGCTGGAGGCCTCATGGCCCTGCATCACCCTTCCCCAGAGTAGAGCAGAGAGAAGTCCTTCTGACAGCCTAAAGTGGCTGCAGAGGAACAGTCAATCAGAGGGGCTCATGGAGCAGCCAATCTGGGGCCAGAAGGGCCTTATATAAAAGACAAGCAGCAGAGCAGAGAATTTCAGTTGCTGTGTGGAGTTCAAGGAATGAAGACTGGGTGACTGGCTGGCTGGAAGAGCAGCAGTACTGCAGACAGGACTGAAGCCCAGAGAAGGCTGCTGAAGTCTGGATGCCTGGCTGGCAAGAAGAGCAGCAGGACCAGTGGAAGGTCAGTGCAGGCAGGCTGAAGCCCAGTGGGACTGAACACTGAACCTGGCCAGGCCAGCGAGGCTACCAAGATAGGTCTCGCTGGTCTGGGAGGCCTGCTGAAACACCACCAGTTGCGGGTACTGAGATGGGCCCCAGCTAGGTGCTTGAAGAAGGCAGTGCCTCTGGGAGAAGCCTTAGAGCTATGGTCCCATACCAGGGCCAAGATAAGAACCTGGCCTGTATACTCCGGAAGGGGGGGGCAACATATGTGGCTCGGTCGGAGGACTGAGTCACTGAAGACTCGCCAAGAGAACCATCAGCTGGGGGAGGGGAGGTTGTGCATGAGAGGCAGGTGCCACCCCGATATACGAACTAAAACCAAAATCAGGCTTACATCCAATCAACCAACCAAAGGGGGGGCACCTGGGAGAGGTGGGTGCTGCCCCATGAAAAAAAACTGATTGAAGGCATATTGACCAGAGAAAGGGGGCACCAGTGAGAGGTAGGTGCTGACCCTGTTACATTCTGGTACCAGAAGCGGGATCTTCAGACCGATCTTGTCTAAAGGGGGCTAGGTTAGAATTAACTGTTTTACTGTAGCAAGCTTTTAACTGTTTTATTGTGTGAGGCCAGAAGCAGACGCTGAAGGAGGCCCAGGGGCCAGACAGAAAGCAGTAAGACAACAAAGCCAGAGCCAGATGCTGAAGGGGAGCCAGAGCCAGCGGCCGACGCAGAAAGCAGTAAGACACTGAAGCCAGAGGCAGAGGCGGAGGCAAAAGCAGTAAAACAACAAAGCCAGAGGCTGACTTAACTGGGAATTGGTCCTGCTTCGAGCAGGGGGTTGGACTAGATGACCTTCAGGGGTCCCTTCCAACCCTGATATTCTATGATTCTATGATTCTATGAAGGGGAGCCAGAGCCAATGGCCAAGGCAGAAAGCAGTAAGACAATGAAGCCGGAGTCAGAGGCAGAGGCAAAAGCAGTAAAACAACAGAGGCAGAGGCTGAAGGGAGCAAGAGCCAGAGGCAGATGCGGAAAACAGGCAAGATTTTAAGTATTTATTGGGCAGAGCCAGAGCCAGACCCCAAGGCCAAAGAAGGCCAGATTCAGAGGCAGAGGTAGCCCAAGAGCCAGAGGCTGAAGAGAGCCAGAAGCAGCCCAAGTGGAGTATGCCCTGACTGATGGGTGCAAGAACCACTGACACAAGCCTGAAGGAGGAAGCATGTGGCAGAGTGGACTAGGTCTGGAGGCCCCCTGATGGAGGCCTCGTGGTCCTGCATCATTCTTCCCCAGAGTAGAGCAGAGAGAAGTCCTCCAGACAGAGGAGCAGCCAATCAGAAAGGCTGATGAAGTGTGCTCCTCCTGACTGTTCCCACAGAATGGCTTATTTCCACTGAATCAGCATTTTCCAGTGGAAAACTGTTCCTTCTGAAAATTTTCAACTAGCTCTTGTCCATCTACGCCCTAAATTGGGTAGAGAGTAATGTCGGTTCCAGAGAGAGAGTAAAACCCACTCCCACTCCTCGTCTCTTTCCAGGCCCTCTGATTATTCTGTTTGGAGAGGCCTGGGAGTTCTCCCATTTCATAACATTTGGGAAATCAGCTCCTTGGGAAAAGCCCACATACAGCTGGTCCTCAGACTTCCTTTATCTCAGGAAAACCTAGCCACTTTTCCTAATTGTTAAATGGATGAATCATCTGTAGCCTGAGTTTTTCTTCCCTAATTTAAGCCCCACTGCTCTTCCTTTCTATTCTGGGTGGGATGTAGGTCTCACAACTGTGGGATTCAATTCGTTCCAGGCCTATAGAGAGATTCCCCCTCTGCAAAGGTGCCCATGCCCTCTGCACCTTGTTATTTTCCTTTGCTGCTGGTTCCTTTCCTGATTATTCCCTCTAGGCTTGATACTTCTTGCATGTGTTGCAAGAACCACAGAACTTCAGGCCAAGCCATTAATCCCTTCTTATCTTAGCTCAGCAGAGAGCTTTTACACACCATCACACCCTCTCAGTTATTCCCTTGCTTGCAGAATGATCCTGGGCTCTGAAAGTCAGGTTTCATTCTTTCCTACTTGCAAATCAAAACAGTAATAAAGCGTAAATGAGGCCCCCAGAGCTTCCTGTGCCTAACGGGTCTGCACAGGTGTAACTGATTGGAAATTTAGGTAACAATTCTGATGATCATTGAAAAGCCAGAATAGAATCCACCTTACTGTCTACTATGCTGGCTCTGTAATATTAACAATGCTAATATTAGTAATTTATTTTAGTCACTGAAGTAAACAGACTTAACAGTTTAATCAGCTCTCTTAAGAAAGAGGATACTATTTTTACCCAGTGACTTTTGAGAGTAGAATCACACTTGAAAAATATTTTTGGAACTGAGTTTAGGTGTGGTGAAAGGTGCCAGACTGACAGTTCTGAAGTCAAACGTCTTCATTTTTTTTCTATAAAACACATGGAGAATGAGCAGTAGAGTATATAAGATTTCCCATACTGCAGCACTATTGTTCTTCAAATTCTGTAGTGTGAGAAGGGAGTTTAGTCTTCATGATAATTTATTTTTTCACCTTTTTTTGAGATTGCCAACAAAGTTTCAGTTAATGCCAGTTGTGGTGCTGTGTTTCTGAAGTGGATACTTGTCCACTGATAATTGGACTGAGACCAAACTAACTTCCTCTAAGTCACCAAAAAGCCATCGAATGATAATGATTTCAGTCATTGTCAAATCAATCACCAAGAGATCAAAAGCTCCACGTTCCAACTCCATACCAACTAGTCTCCAAACAAATGGATGTATTTTTCCCTGACTGAAAGTAGTAGAGTATCTAAGCAATAAAATAAAAGAAATCATATATGTTAAACATGTCATCATGACAGCATGGCAAAAAGCCCAAAATATTAATAGGAAGAGATCAAGCACTTACTTGATACCTGCAGAGAAGCTCACCACAGGATAGAAAAGTCCATCGACACTGAAGTTCTCAAACATTCCCTGTACAGGTTGCCCATTAATGCGGAATGAAATACTGGGCACCCCTAAATCCAAGCAGCAGCTAACTACATCATCAGATGCCAACAAATGCTGATTGACAGATGCTACAGCTCGGGGTACTCGACCTGATGAGAAAGGAGTTAGGGGAGAAAGGCTTTGAACAATTTCCTGTATTTAAGGGGTTAGCAAGAGAATAGCAACTATACCGACACAAATATTTTGACAGCCTCACAAGCTATTTCAAATAATTTATTTTCTTTCAGACATGAAGACATAACCTTGTCTTCATCTGCTTTGTGACTGTTTTTGCTTTAAGAGACAGACAATGAGCTACATTCTCCAGACTGATAAGTGGCAGAACAGTGCATGAACTGAGCAAATTGTTTGAGACCTTTGAAGCTGTTAGCAAAAAGGAATATGCTCAGCTCAGGCAATGTGTGCTCATACCATGACCTAACTCAAAAGCCTTTGCCTGTATAAAGCTAATAGTGATTGGCAGATAATTTTAGTACCTACTGCCCAAGTACTTAGGTCTTATTTCAGTTATTCATGAAATATCAGAGTTCCCACTGCATTATAATTAACTTCATTCATGGACAGGATTAAATATTTATAGGGATAACGAGAGCATCTGCAGTTAGAGGACTAAATAAAATTAGAGGGGATATAACTCTCATACTTCCAAGTAACCACAAAAAATGGTTACTTACCTTCATAATAACTGTTGTTCTTCAAGATGTGTTGTGCACATATATACTCCATTTCAGGTGTGTGCACACCCACTGCACGTGAGTCGGAGACGTTTACCTGGCAGTACCTCTTGGGGCGGTGCATGTGCCCTGTGTATCTATGCCCTCAGCAACAGGCATGAAAAGAGCAAAGTCACCTGACCTCCTCCCATTTCCTTTAAACTAGTATCTCGGTGATGTCAGACCACAAAGGTGGGTTAATGGAAAATATATGTGCACAACACATTACTGTATAGTTAAGATACCATTTTTTTCTCCTTCGATTGTTTGTGCACAAATATATTCTACTTCTGGTGATCCCAAGCAGTAATTCTTTAGGTGGCGGGAATTAGAATTATTCTTAAATAAAGGCAGAAGGACAGATTTTACAAAGTCAGCATCAGCTCTGGAAGCTCTCATAGCATAATGTTTGGTGGCAGCATGAAGACCATGTAGCAGCTCTATAATTTTCCATGATTGGGATGTTAATTAAAAGTGCCACAGAGGTAGCCAGTTCATAACAAATCGTGATGCAAAGAGTTATCCATTTCTGGATCCTCTGTGCAGAAATTGCATGACCTCTCATTCTCTTCTGTTTATGTTAGAAACAGTTTCGGAGATGATCACAGTCCGATCAGCATAGAAAGAGTCACACATCTAGTGTGTGAAGTGTCTTCAACCTTATGGTTATGAGGCTTTGGAAAGAATTTCTGTAGATTAATCAATTGATTCAAATGTAAACCCAATACCATTTTTGTCAGGAAGTTAGGGTGAGGTCTTAAAGGAAATTTATTTTTATAAAAGATGGAGATCCCACCATCGAAGCCTTCAACTCTCCCACCCTTCTAGCATATATTAGCACTAAAAAGAACACTGTCTTTGCAGACAGCTGAAGAAAAGAGCAGGAGACCAGTAGCTTAAACAGTGGTCCCATGAGCCTTATCTATATCAAGTTAAAATCCCGGGTAATGTGTTAACAAATAGGAGGATAAACCCCCAGGTAAACCTGTTAAAAATCTTCCAGCCATGGGATGCAAAAAGAGCAAACATCCTTCAATGAGAAGGTGGAATGTAGAGATGGCTGCCAAATGAATCTTTATGGAGCTCACACAGAGGCCTGAATTGTTCAAATGCAATGTGTATTTCAAGATACTGTGAACCTGTGTTTTTGATGATGGAGCCAAGTGGCCCAGAGAGAAAATCTCTTCCATTTTGCAAGATAAGTTACCCTAATGGAAAATTATCTGCTACTGATGAGAATATTTTGAACCTGTTGAGAGCAGCCCCTCTCCAATGGGTTTAGCCATTCAACATCCACGCTGTAAGGTGGAGACTGAGAGGGCTAAGGTCGAGAACTTGGCCACAATTCAGTGATAGTAGGTTGTGTACAAGAGGTAATGTCACTATAGTCTGGATCAAGAGCATCTGGAGGTTGTCTTGCCCACTTGGGACTATAAGAATCATCCTGGCATATTCCCATTTCATCATTTTTGAAAATCCTCATTTTATTTTAATATTTAACACAACAAAAAGGCAAACTGGTACATTTGAAGGACTAAAAATAATACATTTTTTCAGCAATACTAACTTGTGTGTCCTAAGATACCAAGAAGCTTGGTTTAATATACATTTGGCATTAAGGCATTTAACTAGGATCTTTAGTTAAATGAATCCAAAGCACTAACCACTCCCAAAAGCATCTCTCCCAGTTTATTCCAAGAGTCTTGTGTAAAACCTGAAACTGCTTTCACAAGAGCAGTATCTACTGCAGTTGTTGCCCTCTACAACATTCTGGACCAAGATTTTATATCTTTCCAGAATACAAATGGAAGCACTCTCATAATTTACATTAAGTATAACTCAGGACAGTGAAGTAAGGATAAAGTTGCTTTAATAGTACTCACTGAATATGCTATTTGGTACTTTTTGTCATTTTTTCATGGAATAATTTATTCAACATGTTTTTCCTGCAGTATTCTAAAGATGGGCATCCCCACAAAAATTCCTCACCATTATTTCCACCATCTGAGATAAGTTTATATGACAGAAGCATAAAAGGTAAAATGGTTATGGAAGCATCCATGTATGTATTTTATATCATATAACACACAAAAACATATATTAAAAAAACATTATTAAACTTGCAAAGTCAAGCACACAAAAGGTCATAAATGTCAGAATTAAGGTTGTACAGGCAACCCTATTTCAGACCCCTTGTGAGTTTGCATTATGATAGAATCTTTAATTATATGATCACATATCATTTTTCCCCACTTAGCATTCCAAGAGTCCTTAGCATTATAGAACACTTTTATCTGGAAAAAGGGTTAAATAGTGAGGTGGCAACATTTGCAGATGATATAAAACTACTCAAGATAGTTAGACCCAAAGCAGACTGCGAAGAGCTACAAAGGGATCTCACAAAACTGGGTAACTGGGCAACAAAATGGCAGATGAAATTCAATGTTGATAAATTCAAAGTAATGCACACTGGAAAACATAATCCCAACTATACATATAAAATGATGGGGTCTAAATTAGCTGGTACCACTCAAGAGAGAGATTTTGGCATCATTGTGGATAATTCTCTGAAAACATCCACTCAATCTGCAGCGGCAGTCAAAAAAGCCAACAGAATGTTGGGAAACATTAAAAAAGGGATAGATAATAAGACAGAAAATATCATATTGCCTCTATATAAATCCATGGTACGGCCACATCTTGAATAGTACGTGTAGATGTGGTTGCCCCATATAAAAAAAAGATCTCTTGGAATTGGAAAAGGTTCAGAAAAGGGCAACAAAAATGATTAGGGGTATGGAGCAGCTTCCATGGGAGGAGAGATTAATAAGATTGGGACTTTTCAGCTTGGAAAAGAGACTACTAAAAGGGGATATGATAGAGATCTACAAAATCATGACTAGTGTGGAGAAAGTAAATAAGGAAGTGTTATTTACTCCTTCTCATAACACAAGAACTAGGGGTCACCAAATGAAATTAATAAGCAGCAGGTTTAAAACAAACAAAAGGAAGCATTTCTTCACAAATGCACAGTCAACCTGTGGAGTTCCTTGCCAGAAGTTGTTGTGAAGGCCAAGACTATAACAGGGTTCAAAAAGAACTAGATAATGAGCCAGGATGGGCAGGGATGGTGTCCCTAGCCTCTGTTTGCCAGAAGCTGGGAATGGGTGATGGGATGGATCACTTAATGATGATAGACAAGACCATGAGGAAATTAATAATCCTAACTTCTGAGCAGTGTTTGAATAATGTGCAATAAATAAGGCATGACCCACACAGTGAACAAGGAGAACAAGAAAGATTTTATAGATGCTCTTTAAGTGAGCAGGGTCTATCCCATATACTGGATGAGGCAGGAGTCTTGTGAAAATGAAATGTGTGATCATGCCATGAAAGACTATATCGCAATGTGCACATACAAGTGGGCCAATTAAGGTTGTACAGGAAATCTTAATTCTGGCATTTTCTAACTTTTGAGTGCTTGACTTTGCAAACAGAATATAGTTCTTTTAACATTGCTTTTTTATAACCTAGAAAATTGTGCTGAAAAACCCTAACTGAATAAAACAGAAATTCCATTATGTGGTATCATAATGAAATACTGGATTACACAGTAAGGTAACATTCACTGATCTTGAATATTATTAATTTGTGTTCTTTGTTATCCTACACACAATATAATTCAATAATCTGCTAATCTCAGGCACGCTAAGGGCCCTTTATTGCTGTAGATCTGCATTTAGAACTTCCATTTATGTCGATGGGAATTCCATGCATGGATCCAGTGCACCACATGTCCCCATGTAGATAGAAAATAGACTAGGTTAGATAATGACAAGATATAAAAACAATGGCCTAGGAATTTGATTCCATTTATAGAGGTAGAATTCCAGAATAATCCAGCCTGTGCATTGGAGAGTGGAATCTGGCTCATTGCAAAATAGCATGCAATGGAGTAATGATGACCTGGGAGTAATATTTAGGGATATATTATTCCTGAATACTAAATTTTTAGAAGGTTATTGGTAAGAATAATTGAAAAATATGCCTAAAGAGTACTTACCAGACCACAAATGAAGGCCATCAAAACCATAGGAGTAGAGGTCATCACCAACACCATTGCCACCCCATCCTTCTCCACCTCCAGGATAAGGAGCATAACCTGATGTAGAGGCCCAGCCAACCCGTAGATGAGTGGGTTCCGCCGTCAAAAATGCGTCTACCTGATCGATTATTAGTTCAAAGTACCACTTCTTATACTGTGCAGAGCCCTCAGCAACCCCCAAAAATATGTTTGGCCTCATGCTAGAATAGAAGAGATACATTTGATTGTACATTTTGTACTATGTATTCCTGGCTTCTTGCAACACTAGAATATGACATTACACTACACCAGGGATCGGCAATCTTTGGCATGCGGCCCGCCAGGGTAAGCCCCCTGGTGGGCTGAGCCGGTTTGTTTACCTGCCGTGTCTGCAGGTTCGGCTGATCGCAGCTCCCACTGGCCACAGTTCACTGCTCCAGGCCAATGGGGGCTGCGTGAAGCAGCACGGGCCGAGGGATGTGCTGGCACTGTGCAAATATGACACCGGAGTTCAGATGTGGAGACACATCATGTAAACTTCTGTCCAGACTGATTCTATCTGTTTTATGACTTTGTATGTCTGCATAATAAATAATACTACTAATAAATAAAAGATAGAGAAAGAAATTGTGCCAAATTCTTAGCTGAACTGAATAACAAACAAGTCCAGGGTGCTATGCATGAAGGAAAAATGTAACCTATAAAAAGAAAAACAATATTGTTTCTATTTTCCTGATACCAAAAGATGGGGGTTGAGATATGAAGAAATAAAATCCTTAATAAAACGAATTATTTTACAATATGCTTACATACTGTATATTCTTAGGCTGATCCAGGAGTGCCCTGCTTTGGACCAGCCTAAGAGAAGTTAGTTTCACTCTCTCATGGAAGAGTGATGTCTCACTCATCATGCACGTTGCTGTCCACTGGACAACTCATAACTGGAATGGGATTCATCTGAATAACATTACTGAGGAGATGTTGGCTAGAAGTGCCAAAACAGTGAAGAGACCCGGATATGAAACCCTCAAATGCCGATTCCAAAATCTTAGAAATTTAGGCCAGATATCATAAGTATGCTCAGATTAGAGGTACAAATTTTAATAAATAATATATATAATCATTAACTATCAACTCTTAATAGTAATTTCCTAATTTGAAAATAGTACACTATTAGCTAGTGTGCATGGAGAAGGAAAAAGAATATTGATTCCTTTTATATAATACACAATTTTTGTACTATATTACACTATTGTATTGGACTTATTTTTTGTCTTGATCCTTTCTCCCTAACGGACCTGTTATTTGTTTGCAAACCTCACCAATGTCCAAGAGGGCCCTGCATCAACCTTGTTACAATACAGCATTGTATTTTGTATACTTATGGTATTATATAAATAATCAATTTTTCATTTTTTTAAAGTGGGAATTCAACAAGCAGTTTCTCTTCCAAGACAGTTTCCAGAACATTTCCTATATTGTTAGTATGATGAAACTTTTAAAAACAGTTAACATCTAAAAGTTTCCTAAAGAGTATGTCTTTCAGTGATTGCTAATAAAAAAATTTCTCTCCCCAGAATAAATCAGAGTATTTTCTTAATTTAAAGTAATACTAAATACTAAAGCTCTGTTCATTTGCAAATATAGCAACAAAACAAACACTGCACTATACCTTGTCACATCATTAATCAAACGGGTTTGCAAGAGCAAATCTCTTCGGGGGAGTAGATTGTCGCAGATACAGTTCTGATTGGCACGCACTGCAACTCCATTACAGAGACACAGAGAGCAAAGCACATCAAGAACCTAAAACAGATCAGGGTACAGTCAAGTAAACGTAACTGTTTACAATACAATCCTGATCTCAATTTAATTCCCTTTCAAAATATGCAGGAGACTGGAGAAATATAAGATGAAAACTTTGGTGATTTTTCTAAGATTTTTGGTTAAATATGATCTGAACACAGCTTGTAGCAGTGACAGTTGACATCAAATAAGTTAAAACAAACTCCTATTGATTTTATACCTATATAAAACACTTTAGGATTATAAATCCTAAAGATGGCTTACAAATCTCACAAGAATAGTTCTTCCTATAAGATCTGTGGCACTTAGTTTATGTTCAGTTAGAGTTTGGAGTAAAAGATTTTAAGGTTCAGGGGAGTAGGGGAATGGAACAGTGTGGTGTAAGGGGGGAGAATAGTTAAGGGTCTCTCTTTACCAGAATTGCTTTTCTTCATGATTATGAGCTGACACTGCTTACTTCTCTAATTGAGAATATAGTCTCAAAACATAAAACAAAGGAGTCCATCTTTACATGTATTCTACCTGGCCACTGATGTTTACATTCACTTTAAATTCCCTTTAAGCTGTCAGAGAAGTGTAAAGGGCCCTTAATATATGGGTATGTCTACACTGCAAAAAAAAAAGCCATGTTCTTAACTTGGATTAAAATAGTAGTGAAGACACAGCAACTCTGCTTTTAACTCTGCTACATGGCAGCCTAGGTTTGACTTGAGCTGTTAACCCAAGTAAAAAGCTGAGTTGTGTCTTTACTGCTATTTAATTCAGGTTATGTAACAAGGATTAGCTAACACAAATTATGCACACACATTTTTTGAAGGGTACACATACTCTAAATGAGAATGAGGTACTAAATATGAACAGGATGTGTATATTACTTACATCCTGTTCATGCAATTGATGACCATAATTTCAGGGTGGATTAAAAAAAACAATGATTTAAAGGAAAAAGATCATTTTTACAAAATTTACATCAGATTTTTTAATTAATACATTTTTCTTTTTAAAAATAAACCTGTTTAAAGTTAAATTTAAAAGTATGATAACCTATGTTAAATTCTACATTTATTATAATCTATTAAAATCATTCAAAATAGAACCAAAAATATGGTGCATCGAAAAGACCTCCTGAAATTTTAATGAGTTAAAGGGCGCTTCTCTTTTAATTGTATCCAGAAGGGGGAGAAGCTTCTGAGGTCAACTCAAGCTTTGTAAATATGTCTTGATGTCATGCACTATATTAAATAAGTATCTCTATTTATTTTTCAGTCTTTACAATGGATGAATTCGTTTATTTTACTTTTTTCCAAATGTAAGTACTTTGTGTTTCTGTTGTATAGTAAAGCTTTTGGCTTAATTACTCTGGTTTCAGTTTAGTTTGCAGGTACAGAGAAAACATTTTCTTAATTTGGAAAAATTGAGAAATGAATTAGGACCTGAAAAAACAGGAAAGCTTGTTTTCTTCTTCCAATCAGTGAAGAGGAAAACAAGGTGGGACAAGATGAGATCTACAATCTGAAAATCTCAAAGGACACAGGGCCAGATTTTCATAAGCGTGTAGGCACCTAAAGATACAGAGAGATGCCAGAGGGATATTCAAAAGCGCATATGCAAATTAGGAACCTAAAGCCCATTGATTTCACTTCGATTTAAATCAATCCATGCTGCATAATTCCCTCAAACTGCTTGTCAGAACTCATCCCTGAATATCAATATCACTCCAGACAAACACAAAGAATGTTTTAAAAACCTCATGTTTGGATAAAATTGGGTTAATGAGATTCCTTGTTTGATGTTTCTTACTACAAGACAGAGTTTCAAATCTAGCAGTCAAATGAAACACTGTTCCTAGAATAACAAAAAAATCCTTTAATTAGCCTATGATGCAGAATCATAGTCATTATAGATGGAAAAGACCAGTTAGGTCATCTAGCCCCCTTTCCTGTCAATGCAGAATTGTTCCCTTTTGTGTTTTTAATATTCATTATGCAGTCTACATTTAAATGTTCTAACTGAAGGGGTTTCTTAAGAGACCATTTCACAGTATTACAGATTTTGCTGACAGGAAGTATTTCCTGATAATCAGCTAAATTTTTCCCTGTCTTAATTTTAATTGCATACTTCTAGTTATGTCACCTTGTGTTGGTCTAAATATTTCCTAAATGGAGTTTATAACCTTCTGATATTTTTAGTATACTATATTGTAGAAAGCTATGCCATATTTAATTCTTATAAGCTTTCTCTGTAAAAAGTTCCAGCCCACTAAACACCATGGTTCCTCTTCTCTAATCATCCTCCAATTTGACAATATCATCCAGATATTAAAGTTCCCAGGACTGAATGTAATATTCCAACTGCAGTCACACCAGAGAATTATTCTCTGTTGTGTAATGTGATGCCATTCTTGATACAGCTACAAATTTTCTTGGCCTCCTTTGCTGCCACAATACATTTCATACCCTTATCTACTTTGCTTCCCACTATTTCTTGAGTATTATTGCTTTCCAGCTTTCTCTCATCTACTTCATAGCTGTGTTTCAAAATTTTCCCTTCAAATATAGATTGTAGTTTTCCAACTTGAATTTTGTTGTGTTCTACTCCTATTTCTAATATCTCTAGGTCATTTTGGATTATTTCTCTCTCCTCACTGGTGCTCAAAACTCTTCCCTATTTAGCATCATCTGTGAATTTCATTAACATGTTGTTCAGTCTCTGTTGTAGATAATTAATTAAGATATTAAATAAAACCTGATTTACCAAAGATCTCTGTGGTACCTCACTAGACACTTTGTTTACAATCCATGGGATAGTATTAATCTGCAAGACCAATTCAATACATTTTAAGAGTTAGATTTTAGGTAACAGTAAAAACCTTTTAAATGATGTGTATATTTTTTAAAGGCGCTTTTATTAAATATTCATTTACTTTTTCTTAAAATACATTATCTTAATATTCTTATTTCTGCCTTTGTATATTTGAAAGTATAAATGATAATATATCATTCCTCATTCTGGGCAGACTTTGCCAGTGTAAATCCAGAATAATTTATTGAATTCCATGGATTTACACTAGGGTGTAAATGAGATCAGATTATGACCTTCCATATCATGCGATCCCTGGTCATGGTAAAAATTAAATTATGCAAGTCTCAGAGCCCAATCCTTGCTCACATGAATAGTCACATGAAAAAGACAATGGAACTTCTTATCTGAGTAAGGGCTTATAAGACTGAGCTCTGTCTTCTTAGATGTATGAAAACAATAGAGCAAGTCCTTCAGCAGTGAACTTGGACCCCAAGGCTGCAAGTTACTCCACACAGGCGGACTCATGAACCCATATGGAGTAATTTGCAGTCTCAAGGTCCTAGATTACATTTACATGTAGCTTTTTATTTATTCTGACACATTATTTGGTTGCCTATCAATATTTATAACAGACACAAATGTGCTGATCATGCATAGAAAGGGTGTTTTGAAGGCCTAGTCTCCTACACACACTGATTTATTCTACACAGAAAAGCAATTATAGATTTCACATATTTCATTTTGTTTTTGCAAAGAAATGTAATAGGTATTCTTCACTGTGGGTTTTTAAAATATATTTAAGGACACTATGTATCACATAGGTGGCATTATAGAGACTCATTCACTTTTTTCTGTAAATTACTCTTGATATTATAAATATGTCTTATATTTCTCAATCATACCTTGTGATTGCGTCCATGTTTATCCAGCAATGAAATAATAGACTTGATATGTTCCTCTGCTATCAAATTTAAAGCCTCTGGACTTTCAATCAAGATGCAATGTAATACTTCCAGAATACCTATATGAATGCCACAAAAATCATTTTTACATTAAACAACCTGCAGAACTGAATACAATTTAAGAATGTGGGAAAGAAAAAAGAACATCCTAAGGGGAAAGTAATCATATCTTCTCTTTTGCAGTCTATTCAGTATCTCCAGACTAAAAAGAATGAACTCATCTTCAACAGGCTTTAAGGGCCAGCTATGATATGACTTACATTTGGATTTAATTCTCTGGTTTAAAAAAAAATCTGTCTATGACAGGAAGTTAAAATGCACGTTGAAACTATAATTTATGATTTTCTTGACATAAATCTTGGTAAAAACACACAGAAAAAACAAAATTCGCTTCAGCTAGTCACTGAAGGAAATAGTCTTCCTAACAGACTGTATGTTATTGTAAACTTTTTTAAAGCTGTTTTTTATGTATAACATTTTCTTGGTGTTATTTGCTGGGACTGAGCCACAAACAGCATCTATGCTATTTGCAATTATTTTGGTAGCTGTGGAGTGGTACCACTTTGCACTGCTATGAATCATACGATTGTACCAGGCCTCATTAAATAATTTATTTCAGGGTTCTTTGTGATGGTACTAGGGAAATTAAGGAAAAGAAAATTCAAAGGAAAAGGCGGAGGAGGGCTGGAACATAAGAATGGCCATACTGGGTCAGACCAAAGGTCCATTTAGCCCAGTATCCTGTTTTCCAACAGTGGCCAATGCCAGGTGCCCCAGAGGGAATGAATAGAACAAGTAATTATCAAGTGATCCATCCTGGCTAATAGCCATTGATGGACCTATCCTCCATGAACTTATCTAGTTCTTTTTTGAACCCTGTTATAGTCTTGGCCTTCACAACAGCCTCTGGCAAGGAAGATGAAAATGACAGGCTAAAAAAGGAACAGAGTGTTAATCTGAGAGATTTACTTAAGAAAGAACAGCTTGTTAACTTGAGAGATGGGCTTTAATTTTATTTTCATGCAAGAAAAGCTGTTTTCTGATGCTTACTATTTTTCAAGCAAAATTTTTCTTTTTTACAGGATGTAATAGAATTATCAATAGCAACACCCTATTTTTATAAAATTGCTCTTACCTGAGGAAGATTCTAGTCTATCCAATTTACTGATTAGCCAGTCGAGGTTATTGGAAAACTGGGTGCAGTTATTTCTGTTACCACGAATGAGGGCAGCTGGAAAAAAAGGGTTTGATAACACTGATGATAGTTGAACCTTTATATTAACAACCAGTGCTGAATACAAATATTTTAATATAATTTCTAGGATAAACCAAACAAAAATCACAATTATCCTTTCTTTGTCCTATGAACCAAATATATTTGAAATTTTTGTATTAGTAAGATAACCACCTAGATTTTGTTTGAACCACTTAGCTCAGGAAACTGGTAATGGAATCTAGTTTACTAATCCAAATTCCACCCAGGTCAGTAGGAAATGTTGTTACCATTTGATAGCTGCTTAGTAGCCTATGTGAAATTAATTAGATGGTATCAGTCTAGTTGATTAAGCCATCACACCTGACACTAACAAACAGGCAGCCATGAAAATATTAATTGACTGTACTACTTATTATTCATAAAGAACCTGTTCCTCCCATCTTGCTCCCATTTTTTAGGGGATGTACATACCCAACTGAAATGTTTGAAACATGACATCTTTTAAATGATGAATACACTCTTAAAACAATCTATCTCAGACTCTTAATGTTGTGCATTACTTGAGGTTTGTTAGTGGTCTATTTGATAAAGCAGAACTCTGGTAATAGTGGTACTTAGAAAACAGTATTTGCTATATCCGAACACACCATTAGTCCATCAATTGAAGTATCTTTATCTCAACCCTCTCTAACCGCCTTCCATAATCCCATTTGTATAATGGGACCCATGGGAGAGGTTCCATGGAAAAGAGAATATGCCTGGGCTGTACTATCTTCTCCAGAGAATCTATCTGGGGCCAGACGTTAGACACTGTGCATACCCCTGCTTAGGTATACCCCCAGCCTACTCAATCCTCCCCACAACCCACCTGGTTTCCCTCTTCCCCCATTACAGACACCATACTTATAGAGAAGCCCCTGTAGGGTCCAGATGGGAGGGCATGTAAAATATCATGGAGGCATTTCACCTACCCTTCCACTTGGGAAGGTGGGAATCTGCCCACCGTGCTCTAGTCCATTATTAGTTATACAAACTACCACCTTCCTTAAATTCAGCTATTAAATACAGCACATGATCAAGGGGCCTGTACTCTTCTAAAGTTGTCCCCAAATATCTCCAGGAGGGAAAATACCATGCAGCTGCAGTACAGGAACAAGTCCAAGTGAAATAAATGGCCTTTAGCTCCACCTCCTGAGCAAAAGGTGCTATAGAATGGATAATTATTGTTCAGCAGCACAGAACTTGCATTGTTTTCAGAATGTAACTGAAATTAACTAACTCTTAATTTCCTCCCCCACAGACCAGCTCACTAATTTGCAAACACGCCATCAAACAAAGATAAAAATAGCCATACTAATTATTGGCCCACTGAAGCCGATTATCAAAGATTTTTATTATAAGGTGGATAATTGTTATATAATTTTGTTACTTATTACAACAGAATAGATGAAGACTGCAAGTATTCTTTTTTAAGAAAGAAAATTTCAGACTGATATCGCGGGAGACACAGATGTACAGTAGTCCTACAGAGCTACAATGAATTTTCTCTTTCCCCAAAACTCCATCTGTCCCTTGTTTTCCTGTGCTCTAAATCTTTGGCACAAGCTAACTCATCATTCTTCACCAGAGCTAGCTTTGTTTGTAAAAATAAAATAAAAATGTATCAAAAAGAACACTATACGGCAAGTCCTTGTTCTAAAATTCCTTCATATCTCGCTTGCATGTGTCTTTATAGCAAAGCTTGGTTATTTTCCCCCCCTTTGATAGCTCCCCATATAGTATGTCCTTGGGTATGCATCTGTCTTCCAACCTACTCAGATAGCCCAGCCAGTGCAGTCCTCTTTCCTTGAGCAGGGCTGTCACACTTGGTAAATATGTCCTATGAAGAACCTCTGCATTGGTGACTTTATCTTGTCATTTGATGTAGAGTATGTGGCATAAACAGAGTAGGTGGAAACTGTTTAACCTTTTCTCCTGATAAGCGTAAGTTATCCATGTTTCCCCACCATACATGAGAGTGCTGAGAACACAAGCTTGGTACACAAGCATTTTGGTCTTGATGGTAAGCTTTGAGTTGTTCCATGCTCTTTTAGTTAGTCTGCTAAAGGAGGTGGCAGCCTGAGGATGTTGTGAAAGCCAAGACTATAACAGGGTTCAAAAAAGAATTAGATAACTTCATGGAGGACAGTTCCATCAATGGCTATTAGCCAGGATGGGCAGGGATGGTGTCCCTAATCTCTGTTTGCTAGAAGCTGGGAATGGGCGACAGGGGATGAATCACTTGGTGATTACCTATTCTGTTTATTCCCTCTGGAGCACCTGGCATTGGCCACTGTCGGAAGACAGGATACTGGACTAGATGGACCTTTGGTCTGACCCAGTAGGGCCATTCTTATGTTCTTATATTCCTATGTGAACATTTAGTTCTTCATTCAGTGAGAGGTTGGTGGTCACTGTAGAACCAAATAACTGAAATTCTGGGCTACTTCTAGCTGGTTTGCATTTAAGGTAATTGAAGGATCTTGTGGAACCCCTGTCCTAATACAACCGTTTTCTTAATGCTGATGATCGACAAGAACCTGAAAGGCGGTCCATGAGCTTTATAGCTTCACTATAAAGACACATGCAAGCAAGATATGAAGGAATTTGTAATTGATCCTGACCGATGGGAAACTTTGGCAAGTGATTGTAACAAGTGGCGCCATTGTCTCCATCCGGGCATCAAAGTCCATGACAAGAGCTGGCTCCTACAGCTTGAAGAGAAAAGAGTACATAGGAAGCAAGCAGCTCCCAACCAAGATACATACATTTGCAGCAACTGCCAAAGATCATGCAAATCTTGGATCAGACTATTCAGAGACATTGCAAACCAACTACACCATAGGCTGAAATTGCCACAGTCTTGTGCAGATGAAAGGATGGCAACAAACTTATAAAAGGGATTATGCTAACTTGTGGGCAAGCTAATACTCTGTAGAGAGGGAGAGAGAGAGAGAGGGAGATCGAGATCTGACTTGTTGGCAGATAGGGGTGGTTTGGTTCTGGAAGCATTGACAGACCCATGTTGCAGTGGTCTGTTTGCTAGAGGCTGGTTTAAGCCATAAGGTTTGGAACCAGAAACACACTTTCCCAAAATGCAATGGTCTTTAGATCCTGGATATTGGTATAGGCCCATCTTTATCTTACATATGAGAATATTCTCTCCTATTTTCCTGATTTAAAAAAAATAATTCACTCCCACTTGGACACCATAAACACATTTTATAAATAAACCACACAAGCACTGTGTGTTGCATTTAAAATTTTTCTACTTTTCTAGATGTGGTGCTGAGGGATTTTTTAGGGTTGTCAAGTGATTAAAAAAATTAATCGTGATTCATTGCCTGATTAAAAAAAAAATCACGATTAATTGCACAATTAATCATGCTGTTAAACAATAACAGAATACCATTTATTTAAATAGTTTTGGATGTTTTCTACATTTTCAATTAGATTGATATCAATTACAACACAGAATACAAAGTGTACAGTGCTCACTTTATATTTATTTTATTAGAAATATTTGCACTGTAAAAAACAAAAGAAATAGTATTTTTCAATTCATTTAATACAGGTATTGTAGTGCAATCTCTTTATCATGAAAGTTGAATTTACAAATGTAAAATTATGTACAAAAAATAACTGCATTCAAAAATAAAACAACGTAAAACTTTCGCGTCTACGAGTCCACTCAGTTCTACTTCAGCCAATCGCTTAGACAAACAAGTTTGGTTACAATCTGCAGGAGATAATGCTGCCAGCTTTTGTTCACAATGTCACCTGAAAGTCAGAACAGGCATTCACATGGCACTGTTGTAGCCGGCATAGCAAGAAATTTACGTGCCAGATGCGCTAAAGATTCATATGTCCCTTCATGCTTCAACCACCATTCCAGAGGTCATGCATCCACGCTGATGATGGGTTCTGCTCAATAACAATCCAAAGCAGTGCAGACCAACACATGTTCATTTTCATCATCTGAGTAGATGCCACCAGCAGAAGGTTGATTTTCTTTTTTGGTGGTTCGGGTTCTGTAGTTTCCACATCTGAGTGTTGCTCTTTTAAAGATTTCTGAAAGCATGCTCCACACCTTGTCCCTCTCAGATTTTGGACAGCACTTCAGATTCTTAAACCTTGGGTCAAGTGCCATAGCTATTTTAAAAAATCTCACATTGGTACCTTCTTTGCGTTTTGTCAAATCTGCCGTGAAAGTGTTCTTAAAATGAACATGTGCTGGGTCATCATCCGAGACTGCTATAACATGAAATATATGGCAGAATGCAGGTAAAACAGAACAGGAGACATGCAATTCTCCCCCAAGGAGTTCAGTCACAAATTTAATTAATGCATTATTTTTTTAACAAGCGTCATCAGCATGGAGGCATGTCCTCTGGAATGGTGGCCGAAGCACGAAGGGGCATACAAATGTTCAGCATATCTGGCATGTAAATACCTTGCAACGCCGGCTACAAAAGTGCCATGTGAACACTTGTTCTCACTTTTAGGTGACATTGTAGATAAGAAGCAGGCAGCAGTATCTCCCATAAATGTAAACAAACTTATTTGTCTTAGCAATTGGCTGAACAAGAAGTAGGACTGAGTGGACTCGTAGGCTCTAAAGTTTTAAATTGTTTTTGTTTTTGAGTGCAGTAATGTAACAAAAAACCCTACATTTGTAAGTTACACTTTCACGTTAAAGAGATTGCACTACAGTACTTGTATGATGTGAATTGAAAAATACTATTTCTTTTCTTTATCCTTTTTACAGTGCAAATATTTGTAATAAAAATAATAATATAAAGTGAACACTGTACACTTTGTATTCTGTGTTGTAATAGAAATCAATATATTTGAAAAGGTAGAAAAATATCCAAAAATATTTACTAAATTTCAATTGGTGTTCTGTTGTTTAACAGTGCGATTAATTGCAGTTAATTTTTTTGAGCTAATCACATGAGTTAACTGCGATTAATCGACAGCCCTAGTTTTTTCTATTGTACTGAAAGTGTCCAGTTTTTTATTTTTAAACAAATAATGTAGTTCACATGGCAGGATATGTCCCACATAAAAGTCCTTTTTCAAGGGACAGGAAAAAAAGTTCTTACACTACAATGGACTGCTTGAGAACTTACCTAGCAATTTGTAAAGGAGATTCAGAATTTCCTTCCATGCTGTTCCACTTTCCTCCCTTGCAACTCCTGCAAAATGAGCTGCACTGTTGTAGACGTTTAAGCGATCGATGCAGTTCAAAACTAGTGCCAGCATTCCCTAAAAAATGACATGATATAGAGGAAAATATCCACATATTCCTTTGAATTTTAACACATTTGCTGAGCTACATGCAGAAAAGCCAATATTGTTTTAAACACATGGGGAACTATTGTGCTTGAAATTAGAGTTTTTTGAACATGCATTTTTCTGTATCCAAGCTATAAATATCCTCTTTTGAGGATGATTCAGCTTTTTTTTTGTTGGCTTGCCCACGAGAGTTTAATCTAAATGCTGTACACATTAAGGAATAAAGAGCATGACAATCTTACAAAGACCTTCTTTACATTTTCTGTGAATGGAATCTGACTCACATAGAAACAGCTCTAGATGCAGAACTTTCCTTTTTTATTAATGGAAACAACTAATTCCAGTCAGACAAACTGATACCACTTACGAATTTGTACTCCATAAAACCCCTGGTGATTAGAAAAAGGCTGGAATTTTGATAAGCCAACAAAACTGTCTAAAGAGAAACAAGTCCAAATGCCTGAATAAATATTCTAATTCATTTGTAGCTGTTATTATAATACTGAAAAACTAATGTATTTTAAACATCTCTAAATATTACTTAAAATAGATTTTTCTATCCATAAAAATATTATAAAATCACAGCTATGCAGGATTGGAAGGGACCTCAAGAGCTCATTTAGTCCAGAGGTTCTCAAACTGTGGTCTGTGGACCACCAGTGGTCCGCGAGCTCCATTCAGGTGGTCTGTGGAGTTCCCTCTAAGGTGCACACCTGGGTGGCCACACACGAGAGAATGAAGGGCCACCTATCTAATTAGTGGAGCCACACAGACGTGGCTCCACTAATTAGGTGTCTGGACCCTGGAGAAGATGCACATGTAAGGTGAGGTGGCGGCCATGGGGGGGAATAGAGATTAGGTGGGAGGGGGCAGTGGGGTGAAAAGAGGGGGTGGGAAGGAATTTGGGATGTGTAGGGCTGCAGCGGCCAGAGAAAGAGGCAACTTTCCCCAGCTCCAGGGCTGTGGCTGCTGGGGAGAGACAGCCCTCCTTCCCAGCCTCAGCTCTGTGGCTGCTTTGGTGGGGGAAAGAGGGCACATCCATCGTACTAGAAAGTTAAGACTACTGATATTAAAATATGAATTGTGTGCTTTTATTTGTAGAACAAAAAAAGTTAATTATTATTAAGTTTTTTTTATATAGTGCTTTTATCCAAAGAACTTTAAAATAGTTAGCTAATGGTACAAACAACATTTGGAAAGATCACTAAGTGGTCCGCCAAGACCCTCAGCAATTTTCAAGTGGTCCATGAAAAAAAAAGTTTGAGAACCACTGATCTAGTCCATTCCCCTATGCAAAGGCAGGAATAAGTACACCTAGATCATCTGTGCAAGGTGTTTGTCTGATCTGTTCTTATAAACCTTCAAGGACAGGGATCCCAGAACTTCCCTAGGTAATCTGTTCAAGTGCTTAACTACCCTGAAAGTTACAAAAGTTTCTCAAAGTATCTAGCCTAAATCTCCCTGCTTGCAAACTAAGCCAATTACTACTTGTCCTACCCTCAATGGACATGGGAAACAACTGATCACCTTACTTATTTTTTAAACAACCTGTATGTATTTGAAGACTGATCAGGCCCTACATAGGCCTTCTCTTCCCTACACTAAACCTCCATTTTTTCAACCTTTCTTCATAAGTTAGGTTTTTCTAAAACTCTTATTTGTCACTCTAATGTGGACAATTCCCAGTTTGTTCCCATCTTTCCTAAAGTGTGGTGCCAAAACAGTACTCCAGCTGAAGCCTAATTAGTGTTGAGTAGAGAAGAACAATTACCCTCTGTGTTTACATCTGACACTCCTGTTAATACATCCCAAAATGACATTTGCCTTTTTTGCAGCAGCATCACACTGACTCTCATTCCACTTGTTTTCCAAATCCCTCAGATCTTTTTTCTGCAGTACTACTGTCTAGCGTTATTCCCCATTTTGTAGCTGTGCATTTGATTTTTCATTTCTAAGTGTAGTACTTTGCACTTGTCTTTACTGAATTTCATCTTTTTGATTTCATACCAACTCTCCAGTTTATCAAGATCATTTTGAATTCTAATTGTGTCCTCCAAAGTGTTCGCAACCCATTGCAAATTTTATAAATATATTTTCCACTCCATTATCCAAGTTATTAATGAAAATATTGAATAGTACCAGATCCAGGACAGACCCCTTGTGGAACACAACTTGATATGCCCTTCCGGTATGACAGTGAACCATTAAGAACTATTCTGAGTACAGTCTTTCAAACAGCTGTGCACTCACCTTATAATAATTTTATCTAGATCATGTTTTCCTAGTTCAGTTATGAGACTGACACTTGGGAATGTGTCAAAAGCTTTACAGAAGTCAAAATACATCACATCTACTGCTTTCCCCTTTCCCACTAGACTGGTTACCTTGTCAAAGGAGGAAATTAGATTGGTTTGGCATGATTTGTTCTTGACAAATCCATGTTGGCTATTACTTACCAGCTTTTTATCCTTTAGCTTTGAATAAATTGATCATTTAAAATTTATTCAAATATGTTTCCGGATATCAAAGTTAGGCTGACTGATCTATAACACCCTAGCACTGGTGCTGGAACTTGGGGTGCTGAGGTTGCTGCTGCACCCCCTGGAGCTTAAAGTAGTAATAACAACTCAAATACATGGTTTCTGCCTTCAACACCCACACTATAAAAATTGTTCCAGTACCACTACACCCTAGCTCCTTCTTTCCTCCGTTTTGAATATTGGTACTATGTTTGCTCTTCTCCAGTCCTTGGGGACCACACCTGTTCTCCATGAGTTCTTGAAAATAATTACTGAAAGTGAAGATACTGCTTCAGCTAGTAACCTTGGGTGAATTTCATCAGGCCCAATCTACATGAATACATCTAACTTATCCAAATATTGTTTAACCTATCCATTCCCTATTCTGTCATGAGAGCCTTCCCTCTTGTTAATATTAACTGTGTTAAGCATCTGGTCACAATTAATCTTTTTAGTGAAGACTGAAGCAATAAAAAGCATTAAACATGTCTCTCTGTCTCATCTGTTTTTTTGCTCTCCTTCCCCATTAAGTACAGAACTTATACTTTCCTTCATCTTTCTCTTGCTTAGAATGTATTGAAGAACCTCTTTTTATTGCCTTTTATGTCCCCTGTAGTTGTAACTCATTTTCATTACTTTATAATAATCTCAGAGCCTACCAATGTTAGAATTATGTAGTGTATCCCCTTCCATAAAACTGGGATTTCTCTGCAGTATAAAGCTCTTGTTTCTAACCCTCAGGGGTTGGCAAGCTATCAGACCTTAAACTCATCATTGGTCCAAGACTTAACATAAGCCACCTTGGGCCTCTCGTGTAATTTTTTTTGGGGGGGAGGGAATAAATAACTTCTTTGTATCAGTGTGATTTCATTAATAATGACACTTGTTTGAAGATGCTCAGAAGAATGAAATATTAGACTAAATACAAATGGACATGGATTAGTAGACAGCGACCAGGTGAGGCAGTCAAAGGTGCATGCTAACAGCAATGTAGCATATGATTTTACAATTTACTACATATACCCACAGCAAATACGTACACACAAATCCTAGTATTAATGCCTCTGGAAGACAAACATTTTGTTTTCCTATTAATGCTAGTTATAGGATATGCTGAAACAATCTAATAATCCCCCCTCACCTCTTCTTTGAACAAATTTTGTCTGTTTTTGAGTGAGCGAAGTTTGTTTTGCTTATCTTCATGTTCTAGTTCTTCTTCTGGAGGCTGGAAATAAGTAATCAGGTCTTGCAGGGTCTCAAGTACCTCCTCAATAGGCAGGGCGATGGGTGCTGCTGTTCTGTTGTTTCCACTAAGAATCGAGAAAGAAAGATTGACAGTAGTAACCTCTCTATACAATTTACGTTACAATATTAATATAGCAACCTATCGGCCTTTTGATATCTAAAGCAGTTCCTTTTATACATATGACCAGGAATGGCTAAAAATAAAATACTTGCTACGTGTGCCCCAAGTGTAACATTAGGCAGCAATTAACCTGAATTGCCAGTAACTCATACAACAGTTTATTGGATATTCCATGAACAAACAAGCCTGACTGAAGCTGGATCATGATATTCCGAGAAGTCCTATGGCCTGGTTTATACAGGAGGTCAGAGTAAATGATCACAGTGATCCTTTCTAGCCTTAAAATCTATGAATGTTAGCTCCTACATATGTGTAACATGAAGGGGGAAAAAAAAATGAAAAAGAGAAGAGAGAAAGCGAGTAAACAAGATGATAAGGGAAAGCAACAAGATAAAGAAAACTGCTATTTCTTAATTTTGTAATGGATTCTCTAATAGAGATTGCTCCCATTAAATGTCAATTGGAATGTAACAAATAGATCAATAGTGGTACAAGGATAGCCTCATATTGCCATACAGTTTCATATTTTTGCAAAAAAAAAAATGAAAGACGTATCTTTCTAAGAGTGTGGAGAAGGGATCAAGTTAATATGATGTTATGGGGGGGTTAGGAGCAAGAAGAAGGAAAGATAAGTCAAAAACACTGCCACTCAGTCTCTCCTCACTCAAATTTGAGTATTCACATTTTCCAAGCAGAGGATTGTTTCAATTACCATCAGACAAATACAACGATAAAGCATAGTACTTCCACAGTAGAACTGATTGGAAAGAAAATCCCCCTTCACAGAAAATTTTAATGAAAATGCAAACCATTTCTTTTTCAGCAAAATTGACAGAAAAGCACACATACACTCTCCATGACAACATTCAGTTAATAGGAAAACCCCCCAATTTTCTATCAAACAGTTTTGATAGAAAATTGTTGATCAGAACTACTCCACACATCATATAGCAGCTGTGGCTATTTTTACAACATCTCTTAGAAAAAGAGGAGCAGGAGAAAGAGACAGCAGTATTTTCAGTAATGTTGTTTAGGTTAAAGAGATTGATATTTTCCAGCTCTATTACTATGATTTCCCCCCTCCTTTTGCTGTACAGTTCCCTTGTATCACTAAATATACTGAAGAAGGAACAAATGAAATATGTTCTTCCAAATGAGCTTTGGTTATTGTCAGAGATGGGCCTGAATAAAAATCCAATAACTTAACATGCCCCAAGCTGAGGAAAGTTCAGATCCAGATATAGATCCAAACGTGAAAGCTTTGAGGCCATCTCTAATAATGTTTGTGTTCTCAATTTCCATCTTTGCATTACTTCTCTATGCTACCTCCAGATTTTTCAAAATTGCACACCAAGATTCTTAATTTCACTCTTTTCTTACACATTTTCCCAAAGTCATTAGAAATTAATGCACACAGAATCCAAACTTCCCTTTCACCCTAGAAATCACCTTGCCAGAACACAAGACACATATCTAGATCAGCACAAGGAAGATTGTATTTTCACTTCCTTTAAGATACACATGTTGCTGAATATTAAAGCATGTTATTCTGGAAGGTTGGTAATACAACAACCAATTTACTCAAAGGAGGGAAAAAAAACAAGAGAAAAAGCAGAAGTAGCATACTGGATTCACAATGCAACACACCAAAAATATGCCTCATGATTTAAAACACGTTTTCAGCTACAACATATATCTAAATATTATAGTAATTTCTATCTTCCAAAAGGGTAAATTTATCTATGCACATATTTTGCTTCTGTATCTGAACTCCAAACTATGACTGGAACAGACAGTTCAGAATTATTCCATTTAAAGTCTCAACCTTTATTAGGCAACTAAAGTCTTATAATACTAATCTAACTTGCAAAAAGAAAAGGAGTACTTGTGGCACCTTAGAGACTAACCAATTTATTTGAGCATAAGCTTTCGTGAGCTATGCTCAAATAAATTGGTTAGTCTCTAAGGTGCCACAAGTACTCCTTTTCTTTTTGCGAATACAGACTAACACGGCTGCTACTCTGAAACTAATCTAACTTGATAACTGACAGCAATGATTCTAAACAATACTGTAGACCATAGTAAACAAGTTGGCTACACCGCAGTTGATCAAATCTTTTTTGGCACCATATACTTTTTTTAAAAAACCCAATCCAAGACAGCTGAAAAACTTAGGCTAAGTATTCATTTGCATGAATAATGTAAAAGTAAGTTAAATGTTTTTCATTGAGAAAAGTATCTACTTTGTAGATACAGTTGATTAAATACTGGCTTAAATAGTTACCTCTGATATAGCAAAATTGGATAATGTGACAAATCTGACATCTACTCTGGCTGAATTTGACAGTTTTGTTCACTGAGGTCCAAGATTTTTATTTATTTTTTTTTGTGAAGTGGGGACCCTGTCTGCAATCTACAATTTAGATGCTTGGTCTTCATGACTGGTAAAATCTAGCATAAGGGAATTTTGTTCTAACACTGGCTGAGATTAATATCTCTTTGGGAAAGGAAAATATTACCTTCTCTCACATGCGTGGTACAGCAGTTAGGCCAACTACTGCCCTGTTTTTAACCACCCTTCATGAAGAAAGTTATGGAGAAGTTTGTGATAGGAATATTCTGGTGTTATGTGGAGATCTCCAATTTCCTTGACTGCTTTCACATGGGTTTTCAATCCAGTTACAGTGCACAGACAACGTTTAATCTCCTCAGTTGCTGCTCTCCTCCTATCAATGGACAGAAGTCAAATGTCCAAGCGGACTTGCTTAAAACTGTCATCAACCACTGATGCCACAGTGTTTTGTAGACTTTCCTAAGGTTATGACAAGGTTAGATGGGGGCAACACTTTACTGGTTTCATTCTTTCTCTCAGAGAGAATCAAATGGTAGTGATGGCTCATCTACCAGAGGGAAATTGTCATGTCCTAGTGTCTAGACAAGATCAGAACACAGATGAGACTCGATCCTAAAATGGAGGGATGCTGGCTGGGTAGGAGAAGCATCTTGATACCATGATAGAGATGGTGTTAACACTGTTACTTTGTTACCAATACATTAGGTTTTGTTAGTTAGTTGCATAGTTTGGGGATGAATGTGGATCCCTGTTCATTCCTCAATTTACAACTAATATTGGATTAGCCTGATGTGTTCCCCCCACCCTATTTCCTGTTGGTTAAATTACTACACATGCTTCTCTCTGAAGCCGACATAAATACAATTATCAACAAATATTTGAGATACCACGGCCAAAATGATGTGTACATAGTAGACACTTGAAGAAAAAATGGTTACCTACCTTTTTGTAACTGTTGTTCTTCAAAATGTGTTGCTCATGTCCATTCCATTCTAGGTGTGTGCATTCCTACATGCACAGTCGTTGGAGATTTTTGCCTTAGCGGTATCTGTAGGGTCGCCTGTGGTTCCCTCTTAAGTGCCGTGCTCATGCGCTTGTATATTAGGCACCACCAGCCCTATACCCTCTTAGTTCCTTCTTGCCAGCAACTCCAACAGAGCAGCAGGAGGGCAGATAATGGAATGGACATGAGCAACACATCTTGAAGAACAAGTTACAAAAAGGTAGGTGACCATTTTTTCCTCAGAGTGCTTGCTCATGTTGATTCCATTATAGGTGATTCACAAGCGGTATTCTTGGAGGTGGGCTTGGAATTCTCGGTCTTGCAATATTGCTCTACCAAAGCCAGCATCATCCCGGGACTGCTGCGTAGTGCGTAATGGGACATGAACGTGTGGATGGATGACCAGATGGCTGCCCTGCAGATATGCTGGATCAGCACTTGGGCTAGGAAAGCTGCCAAAGAGGCTTGCACCCTGGTTGAATGGGCGGTTCCAATTGCTGGAGGGGGCACCTTTGCCTGATCATAGCAGCAGCGAATACAGGCAGTGATCCAAGAAAAAATTCTTTGAACAGACACTGGACGACCTTTCATTCTGTTGGCCAATGTGCCAAATAATTGTGTCGACTTGCGGAATGGCTTGGTCCTGTCAATGTAGAAAGCTAGCACCCTCCTGACATCTAGGGAATGCAACCTGTGCTACTCCTCCAATTTATGTGGCTTTGGAAAAAAGACAGGTAAGTATACGTCCTGGCCCATATGAAACTGAGAGACCACCATGGGCAGGAACGCCGGGTGTGGCTGCAGCTGGACTTTGTTCTTGTAGAAGTCCATATAGGGAAGTTCCAAGGTAAGTGCCATAATCTCAAAGACCCTGCAGGCAGATGTTATTGCAACCAAGAACACGATTTTCCGGGAAAGGAGGAGGAGGGAGCAGGAAGCGAGAGGCTTGAAGGGGGGGACCCATGAGGTGCGACGGCACTAGATTCAGATCCCACAGAGGGATGGGGTGCCAGACTTGAGGGTAGAGATGTTCCAGGCCTTTGAGGAACCTGACCATCATGTCCTTAGTGAAAACCGACCCGCCCTGAAGCAGAAGATGGAAGGCTGAAATAGCAGCCAAGTGGACCTTAATAGATGAAAGGAACAGGCCTTGGAGCTTGAGATACAGAAGGTGGTCTAGGATTAACTACAGAGAGGCCTGCTTGGGCTGAATACCTTTATTTGAGGTCCAACATGTGAACTGCTTCCATTTGACCAGATAGGTCGCTATGGTGGGGGGCTTTCTACTGCTGAACAGGACCTGTTGGACATCAGCCGAGCACTCCTGCTCCTCCGCATTTAACCATGCAGCAGCCAAGTTGCCAGGTGCAGCACCGCCAGGTTCAGATGTGGAAGACTGCTGTGGTTTTGGGACAGCAGGTCTGGCCAGAGCAGTAGCTATAATGGAGCAGCCACCAAGAGGTCCTCCAGCAGCGTGTCGAACCAGTGCTGGCACAGCCAACCCGGTGCTATGAGGATAACCTTTGCCCCGTTCTGCTTGATCTTCATGAGGACTCTGAATTAACAGCACTGGAGGGAAGGTGTACAGAAGGCCCCTGACCATGGGAGCAGAAAAGCATGCAAAAGGGAGCCTCTGTCAATCTCCCAAAATGAGCAGAAAACATGGCATTTCCTATTCTGCCTGGACACGAATAGGTCCACCTGGGGAGTCCCCCACCTCTGGAGGATAATGCTGACCACTTCTGGATGGAGTGACCACTTGTGGCGAGACGAGATGGTCCTGCTGAGGTGATGTGCTAAAGTGGTCCTAGTCCCGGGGAGGTGTGTGGCTACGAGATGGACAGCGTGTTGAACAAAGAAGTCCAAGATCCTGAGGACTCCTTTGCAAAGGGTTGACAATCTGGCTCTGTCTTGCTCATTGATATAGAACACAGTCACTGTATTGTCCATCAGGACCTGGACCATCCTGCTCTTTATGTGAGGCAGGAAGGCTTGGCAGGCCAAGCGTACCACTCTGAGCTCTGTGATGTTTATGCGTAGGGAGTGATCGTGACTTGACCAACAACCTTGCGTGCTGAGATCGAGATGCCACCACATTTGATGCCAGGCCTTTTATTAGCCAGTCATTGAGGTATGGGCAAATTTGAACACCTCAACGCCGCAGGTAAGTGGCCACTAGTGCTATGCAGTTTGTGAACACTCTTGGGGCTGACGAGAGACTGAAGGGCAGTGCCATAAATTGGAAATGGCACAGGCCCAACACAAAAGGAGGAATCGTTGTGTCCTGGAAAAATGGAAATATGCGTCCTTCAAGTTGAGGGTGGCCTGGGAAACCATGTAGAACTTCAACTTTTTGAGGTGCTTGTTGAGGTGTCACAGGTCCAAGATGGGTCTGAGGCCTCCTTTCACTTTCAGGATTAGAAAATAACGGTAATAGACTCCTTTCCCCCTCATCTTGAGAGGGACCTCCTCTACTGCCCCCATTCTGAGGAGGTTGTCTACCTCCTGGATGAGGAGTTACTCATGAGAAGGGTTCCTGAAGAGGGACGGGGCAGGGGGGTGGAGGGAGAGTTGGCCAAGAACTGCAGGGTGTAGCCTGAAGATATTATGTCAAGCACCCAATGATCCCAGGTCAGCCACAACCAGGCTGACCGGAAGGGGTGCAGGCAGTTGAGGAAAGAGTAGGAAGGTGGATCCTGGGATGTGACTGGGGCACCATCCTCGAGTGTGCCCTCAAAGTGCCTGTTTCTGGCTTCCTTGGTTCCTGGAAGGGCCAGGCTGAGCAGATGACCAGGAAGACAAAGGGTGTCATCATTTAAATCCCTTGTCTTTGTCCTTTTTCCTATAGGTGCTCAGCTGGGGAGTCCCCCAGGACCTGGACAGAGGAGGCACAGCTATATACAAAGGAGGTAACAATAGCAGTTAAGAACGGCTAACACTCTTGCAATTCAAGATGAGGCACTCTGACCAACCGTCTTAGGTGGTCAGAAGGAACTCAGAGGGCGTAGGGTCGGCAGCACCTAATATACCAGCACATGAGCATGGCACTCAAGAGGGCACCACAGCCAACTCTATGGATACTGCTAAGGCAAAAATCTCCGATGACTGTGCATGTGGGCATGCATATGCCTAGAATGGAACCTACATGAGCAAGCACTCGAAGAATGTCTGATGTTTTAGGATGCAGAATGTAGCCCCACCTACTTCATGGAGTTTGACCATTGGGAGCATAAAACACTTATTCTCCAAACTTTGTAAAGGGATGCAGTTCACTTCTGGATAGAATTCAAGGGGTTGATTTCTGAGCTACAAAGTCATAAGTGGTCTGAGTCCTAGCTATATAAGGGAATCACTCCTTCCCCACACTTAGCTGGGACAAACTCAGATCAGTAAAGATGGTTCTGTTAACACTCTAAATACGAGCATTTTGGGGACCAAGTTAAGGCATTTTTGGTGGAAAAGGCTTGACTCTGGAATTCAATTCTCTCATTGATCCAACAGAGCTGAGACTTTCCAGACACAGTGCACAGCTCATCCATTCTCTCAAGGCTCTGTTTCTTGGTGGGAGACAGTCTGCTGCATCTGGAAACAGCCTATTAAGGGCGCATGATGGTAAACATTTTGAGAAAATTTAAAAATGTTTAAAAAAATATATATGATGGGGACATACTATCAGTAATCATGGGGCCAAATGAAATTTGGGAATCTGGAATTGGAGCCAAATATGAACTTTCAGCACTCTATGGTGTTTGGATTCATTGTTCAAGTTTGGCTGATTGTAGAGACAGGCATTACTGGCAAAGCTAGGTCCCAGATCTAATTATAAATCTAAAAATAATTAAATTAAAACATTTCAGTATATTTGAAAATAACTACATAAAACCCACTATAGATAATGCTGTGCCATATACCTTATAAATTGGCTAAATAAGCTGGAAGTATTGCGAATGATTCGAGCAGCCTGGGATTCTTCATGTTGACACCTTTGTAATGTTAGACCATCATCCATATGTCCTTCTTGGTGTAATATAACCTATGAAATGTAAAAATAAAATCATGTTTGGAGAAAAATGTGCAATTGCAAATATAAAGCCTATAATTAGACAAATAACTTGCATTTGGCAGAAACAATATTTCAAATGTAATTTTAATACTTTGCACCTCTCGCTTCAATATTGTGCTAAAATCTCCTACCTAATTTTGAATTATATATATAGTATTTATATAATAGCTGAAATCCACTTTGTCCAGGCACTTCTAATACTGATAATTTGCCTATAACAATAATGAATAATGAATTCTTCAGTCTCTTCTAGCAAGTCCACTTAGAAAATGGGAAGAGAGATTATTAGTGAACCTTTGAGATTCTTTAAACTTCCTTTTAAAGATAACATAACAAAATGTCAATGTAAAAACAAAGATGCTTTCCTTTCTAAGCTCTACCTTGCAGGAAAAGGAGGACTGAATTTACTATTTTAAGAATCACCAGTCTACAGGACTCCTGTAGAAAAACTACCAACAGGAAAACCAGTTAGAGTGACAAACATCTATAAGACATACTACCCAGCAAGAGGAATGATGTTTTGAAAGCATCAACATTTACCAAAAACTTCTCCTGATTCATCTAACCACTCTTACATTGACCTGGGTTCCTGATGGATCACCAAACTAAGTACAGTCAGTCCAGGCCTTTCTAGATGGGAGACCTCAAAGAAACACTTAGGAGCTTCAACAAGTGGTACTGATGTTTTAGTAGGTCTTACCTCTGTCTTCAACTATTCCCCCACCATAATAACATAAGATGAGAGAACACCATGCTGACTTTTGAAGATGATGTAAAACCCAGGTTCATTTGGAGTCATTCAATTCCATGGCACTTTTGGCCAGAGTAGTATGATTTGCCCTGTTGCCCCATTTTTGCCCCAGTAATTACATTCAACCTATCTGAATACCCCTTTCATCTTAAGCATGGCTGAAATGATTAATATCAGTTTGTTGAGTTTGTAAAGTGAGAAAGGATCCTTGAGGGTGTTAAATATATATTTAATGCCCCTGTAAACATAACCACTGATGGATGATCACAATGCGTCAGCCACTACTAGCTGTAAAACTAGCATCTGCTGAAATAATTTTGCTTTCAGATATTGAATACCTTGCTAAAAGAATGACACAGGGAGGTTACTTAATTCTTTTGGCACCTGTTCCATATCATTGGTGCCCAGCACAACATTTTCATTTTCTCATTCGCACAATGTGTTCCAACTGTACAGTCTACCATAACAAGCTCTAACAATAAGTTGGGGAAATGCTGTAGATAAACTATGTTAATACTAACTCCATTATTCTAAACAAAATGTCCATGGACTTTGAAAAAAATAGGTGGTGATGTGCCTCCGACTAAGGAAATCACTTCAACGCATCTCTCCCTTATAATGGAAGGTCAAGAGTGAGATAGTCTACAATTTTTGGGAATTAAAGAGAATGCCTCAGTACAAGGATTGCCCTTTCTTTTCATCAGCTCAGATCTGAGTATCCCAGTCTCGATTTTAAGCGATATCAGTATTATCTGGATACCTACCTCTTCACTACACACTTCAGTTACTTTCTAGTAAACTGAATCATAAAAGGGGAATACTTCCTACAAGCATTATAAGAAGTTTATAGAACTGCTCCATGAAATTAAAATGCCAACAGATGTCCTGATCTGTGAACTAAGTAAATCTTGTCCTAATCTGTACCTGTGTTTCTCCAGCAGGGAGGATGCAATGCAAAAAGAAAGCACCAGAGATAGATGCTGCATGTTCTATCTGTCATATTCTTTTCTCTCCCATTTTATGTGTGTTTTCTTCATTTTGTATTAAAGGAAACAACAAGGGCAAAAACAGCTCAACAGCATCTAAACTATCTTCCTCCAGCACGAAAAAAGAAAACCACAACAGTATCTTTAATATCATCTAAAAAAACCCTGTCAAGTAGGCAGGGTCCCCCGTTTAAAAACCAAAAAAACCCACTTCTATAGAACTAAAGTGAAAGGGAATAAGGGAAATTGTTAAAATGAAAGCCTTACTTGTGTCTTTCAGTGTTAAATGTTTAACTGCTTAATGCTGTAACAGTAAAGGTTTTCTTAACACCTTATCCCTAAATTGGGCCTGAAAAATCCTCCTTCCTTATCAGCATGATAAATGTGATTCCCAGGATGAGATGCTTTGGTCTTAGACTCCCTTCTAGGTGTAGGGGAAGAGACACACAACAACGTGTAGTACTGAAAAAGTAATACAATTTCCCAAATCTTCTACATGTTGTACTTAGCAAGTAGTTAAGAAGGAAAATATAAAGTTTGCAGTAAGTCTGCCCATTTCATCTAACAAAAATAAATAAAATTTTAAATTATGAGGGTATTTCCTTTTTATCTTGAAATCTGCTTAAGTAAAGAGAATTAAATATTTAGAAAGCTAGAGGTTTTCTCCGTAAGGTGAGTTATCTATTAAGAGGTTTGATTTGTTTCATTTGTTCAGTAAGACTGTTTTCAAATTCTTTCTTGTAGCTGTATGGTTTCCTAACTGAGACCAATTGAATATCATGGGTGCCCTAATACTAGAGGTTGACTAAACCCTATATTTGGGAGCCTTAATATTATAAATTGACTAAATCCCATATTTGGGCAATCATAGTGACCATTAGGGCTCAGTTCTGCAAGTTGCTGAGCACTCCAGGAACTGATGAATATATATAACTCCGCATGGCAGGGTGCTACTAGAGAGGCTTAATCAGTTCCTTGGGGGATTGGATTGGGGCTGTGCAGATAGCCTGATGCTTGCCTGGTAAGGGACCGCACCTGCCAGCCTCGTAAGCAGGAGCTAAAAGGCTGGAAGTGAGGTGGGGGGGTTGTCTTTATTCAGGCCTAATTTGATGGTGTCAAATTCCAATCTGCAGAACTGGAATTAATTTGCAAACTTGACACCATCAAATTACGCCTGAATAAAGACTGGGAATAGCTGAGTCACTACAAAAAATAATTTTCCCTCTGTTGATACTCACACCTTCTTGTCAACTACTGGGAATGGGCCACATCCACTTGATTAAATTGGCCTCATTAGCACTGACCCCCCCAGACATTTGGTAAGGGAAATCCCATCTTTTCATGTGTTGTATGTTTATACCTGCTTACTGTATTTTCCACTCCATGCATCTGATGAAGTGAGTTATATCCCACAAAAGCTTATGCCCAAATAAATTTGTTAGTCTCTAAGGTGCCACAAGGACTCCTTGTTGTATTTACTGATACAGACTAACATGGCTACCCTCTGAAACCTGTATATAGTGGGAACTGGTGCTGAGGACTTGATCACAAATAAAGAGCATGGGTGTTGCACCAGCCTGAAGTGTCCCTGAGTCTCTGAGAAGAGGGGGAGAAGGGCCAAACTGGAGGGGCATGGCGTGCGCCACGTTACTCTCTTTCTATGTTCAATGGGGGTTTAAGGCACTCAACACCTCAACATTGTCAGGATGAAAGGCAATAGGACCCAATTGATCTCTTACACCTTTAATTTCTATGATTTTAGCTTATACTTTTATTTTTTTAAACGCTTACCTTTCTTTTCAAGGGTCCTAAACGTGGTGCTTTAGCATCCTGTGCTTGATAAGTCAGCCACAATGCACTGGTTACATGCTGGACAAAACAAATGGAATCACCATACTTTATTTCGGCGACTCCCATGCCTTCTATGTCCCGTTTATGAACAGTTTCCAGTTTTTCCTTTAGTTTAAAAAAATATAAAACAAACAATAAAATGCAAAAGCATTAGTTTAATCTCAATATTACAAAGGCAAACATTATACTCAGTGATGCTGAATAAAGCCTATACTAGCAACTTTGCTAACAGATGAAGCTAAAAGTACACCTTTACATAATTTATTCCTTGATCTAACCAAATCAATAAGTTACATTCTAGCCTCAGAAAAAATGCTTATTTTAAATCTTCTTTCATTGTTATAACCATTTTTCAGCACAACAACCAACCAATTAAATAAATAAGCCCAATAAGTTCAACTTTTGTGAGGATTTACTCAAAGCTAGCATTACATGTATGTTAACCCTCTCCCCCCAAAAACAGAAAACAATTCTAGTTCACTTTTTATTCACAGTTAATAAAGCAACACCCCATCTGCTCTGCAGCAGACACTGGTTTCTGAATTGTTCCTCTGTACATGACTAGAAATTCTGTGGCAGCTTCACATAAAAAAAAGCTAAGAATTTTATTGAATTAAATATGAAAATAAATATAAATAAATTTGAGTGTGATTTATTTTTATATTAAAGTTCAATTAATTTTCAATGTGATTTTTGAATTTACAAATTGTATATGTAGAGAAAGTTGCTTGGGATTGTGGGATAAACAAATTAGCTGGTTATTTCCTCTATAATGATCAGCAATTAATTAGTTAATAATGACAAATTTAGAGTTAGCACCCATGTGAGATTAATGGGAATTATTCACATCTCTCCAACTATTGTATAGTGCTTTTTGGAAACTCAGGCTACCATTAGACCACTTTACATTCAGTTCACAACTGGAAGATTTTCTTCCCACTGAAGCAAATACTGAAAAATGATCCCTCACTCTCACAGATCTTGGGAGACAGACCAGTCCTCGCTTATAGACAGCCCCCCAACCTGAAGCAAATGCTCACCAGCAACCACACACCACACAACAGAACCACTCTCAGCCCAGCAGAAGCAGCTGTTCTATCCCGGGGCCTCTCCTTCTGCTCCTCCACCCCCACGAACATGATACAGTTCTGTGGTGACCTAGAATCCTATTTTCGACGTCTCCGACTCAAGGAATATTTCCAAAATACCTCTGAACAACATACTAATCCACAGAGGTCTCCCTACCAACACTACAGAAAGAAGGATTCTAGGTGGACTCCTCCTGAAGGTCGAAACAGCAGACTGGACTTCTACATAGAGTGCTTCTGCCGACGTGCACGGGCTGAAATTGTGGAAAAGCAGCATCACTTGCCCCATAACCTCAGCCATGCGGAACGCAATGCCATCCACAGCCTCAGAAACAACTCTGACATCATAATCAAAAAGGCTGACAAAGGAGGTGCTGTTGTCATCATGAATAGGTCGGAATATGAACAAGAGGCTGCTCGGCAGCTCTCCAACACGAGTTTCTACAAGCCATTACCCTATGATCCCACTGAGAGTTACCAAAAGCAACTACAGCATTTGCTCAAGAAACTTCCTGAAAAAGCACAAGATCAAATCTGCACAGACACACCCCTGGAACCCCGACCTGGGATATTCTATCTACTACCCAAGATCCATAAACCTGGAACTCCTGGGCGCCTCATCATTTCAGGCATTGGCACCCTGACAGCAGGATTGTCTGGCTATGTAGACTCCCTCCTCAGGCCCTACGCTACCAGCACTCCCAGCTACCTTCGAGACACCACTGACTTTCTGAGGAAACTTCAATCCATCGGTGATCTTCCTGATAACACCATCCTGGCCACTATGGATGTAGAAGCCCTCTACACCAACATTCCACACAAAGATGGACTACAAGCCGTCAGGAACACTATCCCCAATAATGTCACGGCTAACCTGGTGGCTGAACTTTGTGACTTTGTCCTTACCCATAACTATTTCACATTTGGGGACAATGTATACCTTCAGATCAGCGGCACTGCTATGGGTACCCGCATGGCCCCACAGTATGCCAACATTTTTATGGCTGATTTAGAACAACGCTTCCTCAGCTCTCGTCCCCTAAAGCCCCTACTCTACTTGCGCTATATTGATGACATCTTCATCATCTGGACCCATGGAAAAGAAGCCCTTGAGGAATTCCACCATGATTTCAACAATTTCCATCCCACCACCAACCTCAGCCTGGTCCAGTCCACACAAGAGATCCACTTCCTGGACACTACAGTGCTAATAAACAATGGTCACATAAACACCACCCTATACCGGAAACCTACTGACCGCTATTCCTACCTGCATGCCTCCAGCTTTCACCCTGACCACACCACACGATCCATCGTCTACAGCCAAGCTCTGCGATACAACCGCAGACAATTTGCATACAACAATTTGCTCCAACCCCTCAGACAGAGACAAACACCTACAAGATCTCTGTCAAGCTTTCTTACAACTACAATACCCACCTGCGGAAGTAAAGAAACAGATTGATAGAGCCAGAAGAGTTCCCAGAAGTTACCTACTACAGGACAGGCCTAACAAAGAAAATAACAGAACGCCACTAGCCGTCACCTTCAGCCCCCAACTAAAACCCCTCCAACGCATTATTAAGGATCTACAACCTATCCTAAAGGATGACCCAACACTCTCACAAATCTTGGGAGACAGGCCAGTCCTTGCCTACAGACAGCCCCGCAATCTGAAGCAAATACTCACCAACAACCACATGCCACACAACAGAACCACTAACCCAGTAACTTATCCTTGCAACAAAGCCCGTTGCCAATTGTGCCCACATATCTATTCAGGGGACACCATCAGAAGGCCTAATAACATCAGCCACACTATCAGAGGCTCGTTCACCTGCACATCCACCAATGTGATTTATGCCATCATGTGCCAGCAATGCCCCTCTGCCATGTACATTGGTCAACCTGGATTTGTGCAGGAAATGGCCTAACTTCATTATCATGCACATTGTGTAAAGAGTTGTCACTTTGGATGGGCTATCACCAGCAGGAGAGTGAATTTGTGTGGGGGGGTGGAGGGTGAGAAAACCTGGATTTGTGCTGGAAATGGCCTAACCTGAAGATTACTTTAGATAAGCTATTACCAGCAGGACAGTGGGGTGGGAGGAGGTATTGTTTCATATTCTCTGTGTATATATAAAGTCTGCTGCAGTTTCCACGGTATGCATCTGATGAAGTGAGCTGTAGCTCACGAAAGCTCATGCTCAAATAAATTGGTTAGTCTCTAAGGTGCCACAAGTACTCCTTTTCTTTTAACCCAGGAACCTATCCCTGCAACAAAGCCCAGTGCCAACTCTGTCCACATATTTATTCAAGTGACACCATCATCGGACCTTATCACATTAGCCACGCCATCAGGGACTCATTCACCTGCACATCTACCAATGTGATATATGTCATCATGTGCCAGCAATGACCCTCTGCCATGTACACTGGCCAAACCGGACAGTCTCTACGCAAAAGAATAAATGGACATAAATCTGACATCAGGAATCATAACATTCAAAAACCGGTAGGAGAACACTTCAACTTCTCTGGCCACTCAGTAAAAGAATTAAGCAGAAAAGCTTCAAAACCAGTCTCCAACGAGAAACTGCTAAGCTTGAATTAATATGCAAACTAGATACCATTAATTTGGGTTTGAATAGAGACTGGGAGTGGCTGGGTCATTACACATATTGAATCTATTTCTGTAAGTTAAGTATCCTCACACCTTCTTGTCAACTGTCTAAATGGGCCATCTTGATTATCACTACAAAAGATTTTTTCTCCTGCTGATAATAGCTCATCTTAACTAATTAGCCTCTCACAGTTTGTATGGCAACTTCCAGTTTATCTGTATGTGTATATATATATCTATATAGATATAGATATAGATATATATCTTCTTACTATATGTTCCATCCTATGCATCCGATGAAGTGGGCTGTAGCCCACAAAAGCTTATGCTCAAATAAATTTGTTAGTCTCTAAGGTGCCACAAGTACTCCTGTTCTTTTTAAAGGTTTTTTTGTTTGTTTGTTTGTTTGTTTTTTAAATGAATGTTTCAGTGCCAGTGTACAATTCTGGAGCAAGAAGAGGATTCTGCAGCAAATTCTATGACTGCAAAACTAACAGGACCCGGACAGTAAATCAAATAAGGAAACAGAACATTTGGAATTTATTATTTTAGTATGGGCTTTTCTACATGGCAATTTAGGGTACAGCAAGCCAGGTTATGAATGTACAGAGCAGCAACATGCTGCACTCTAAGTGGTTGTGTGGACTCTCCTGTTGTTCGCTAAAAATTTGAAACAGTAGTATGTCAAAAATTCAATACAGAACTTTTAGTGAGCAGTAGCAGGGTCCACACAGCAACTTAGTGCATGGCAAGTCAGGGTGTGAATGTTCAATGCCCTAGCCTGCTGCGCACTAAGTCGCTGAGTAGATAAGCCCTATGATTCCAAATATTTCAGCGCATTGTAAAAAACAGGTATAGCTACTATGTATCTAAATAAGTACTATAGTAGAAATCTATACTCTCTGTATAATATCATTTAACAGTATTACATTTATATGCATTTTGCTTATTTTATTATTATTTTGTAAATGTTTTAACATTTATTACGGAGGAATATTAACAACTTTCCTCTAGTTACAGACAACATTTATAGTTAAGTGGTTGATTCAATGTCATGGTGGAAGCCCAATGTGGAAAGAGGGAGTTCTGAAAGTTCAACAGCCCAAACATACAAGGGACTTCAATAATCAGTTGTTGCATTGACCCGATCCATATATATGGTACACGCACTAAGGAAAGAGAGTTATGAAGAGACTGATGGCATGAATTAAGAAAACTGCTGTTGTGACTATAGACTGAGCTTATTTATCAACACGATTTATGCTCTGGTTCTTAAAATAGATTTTTTTTTACACTTGGACTAAACAGATTTAAGATTAAATGTTCAAGTTGCTGATGTCATCTGTAAGATTGCCTCCCACTCTTACTGCATTTCACTGAAAGCATTTCACTCTTTATCAAAAAAGTATTAATACTGCTGTGAATGCAATTGTAGCAAAGCAGATCGCATTGCCGTAGATAGATTAAGCCAGCAGTTCCATCATGCCACATATTCAGATCTAGAGGCAGAGAGCATGTATTTCAAAAATCATATTTAGACTCATTGGTACATGAGTACTAGGTTAATTGTAAACAATTTTTCATCAATATTTATTTATTTATTTGAGGACCTCCCCCAAAACATATCACAAAATATCGATCTGATTTCTGGTGTCAGGCAAAATGGATCCTATGGATCTAACTCAGTAAGAGTGGGAGGCAATCTTGCAGATGACATCAGCAACTTGGACATTTAATTTTATGACTTTAAAAAAAAATAATACATGGACTGAGCATTTTTGATATTTACAGTCTTTCTAATGTTACCAGGGTTAGGCCAGTCAATGCTTCAGGCATAGACAGACCCACCAATGTTACTAAGATTATGTTTACTATTAACGTTCCAGTGATGCAAGGATGAAGCACAAGGTATTTGTCCTCTCTAAAATTCTGTGATAATACCAACTTCAGGCCCCAGAAAATCAAGATGAGTTCTTTACCAAGGCCTGGCTCAGGGTTTCCACATGTTCCCCCTACAGTTAGGCAACAGGCAACCTTCATTCACTATCTCCCCTAATTCCTTCCACAAAGCAGGTCCTTAACAAACACGAGTTCTATCTAATATCTAGATAGGTATTTATACTGTTTGGGTATATTGATAAGCCTGATTCAGTCTTCTCTGTGTGCGAGAAGTCAGAGCACAAAAGTTAAGGATGGTGGTGGGCTGGGAAGAGGGCTTGACACTGAATTAGAGGTCTCAGATCAGAGTAAATCAACTGAATTATTTTGTAAGGGTCCCAGATTTGCTCAAACTCATAACGAGAAAGACCAAAGAACTGCCACACTGGACAATATCAATAGACCATATAGTCTAGTATCATCTCACTGATAATGGTCAATGTTGGAAACTTTGGTGGAAAACCTAGCTTTCTCTCTGCCTCCAAATTCATGCAATACACATTGCTTAATATACTGCAATGTATTGTATCCACTGCATGATTACTTAGTCCAGGCCAGGATATCAATAGACCCTTTGTGGTAACACCGTACAGCATCGGCTATTTTTCTCAGTCTGGGAGCTAAAAAGTCAGGAAGAGCTATAGTAACTGTGTTTGTCCAGCACCCTGGATTTTAAAAAAATCCCTTTGTGTTTACTAAAGTTAAGTCCCGTCTCTTTCCCTTTGTAACATAAACCACATGTCTGTGGTTGGAAGGTTTATTCTGATCCCAGTGCCCAAACAGCCTATGTCCTTGAGTATAACAACAGCACTTGAATGTTTTTATCTTACCTCTTTGAAGTCAAGATATTGAGATATTAAAAATAGCTATTAAAACATGAAGTGCATTTAATGATGTTTGCCATAACTATGTTAATTCTCTTTTCACTTGCATGGAGCTGCCACATTTCAATGTCAATTTAAGCCTGAATAGACAGCATTGCAATGCCAAGATGAAATGAAATTACCATGTACTCCTTGGGGATGCCATTACAATGTCAAAACCATGGGAAAATGTCAGATCAAGTTTTTGGAGATTGTACTGTGACGTCCAAATGAGATGAAATTTCATCTAATTTCAGTGCATATTTATGGTGAGGACATTATGACGTTATGAACTTCTAAAGAGAGTATAATACAATGTCACAAATAAAATAAAATCATTTTGGTGCCAATTATTAATGTTGGCTGAATAATCGCTTAATGTTTGCACAGAACTTTGAACATGTAAAGGACTATAGTACTAACTCTGTGAAGCTTATGCCAAAGGAAACAAAACTACTTCAGTACAAGCTTAAAGGGAGCATGTTATGATGTTGAAATCAAGCTATGTTAATACAACATTAGCTATCAAAATAAAATATTAAATTAAGTTATACTGAACCTCCAACTGTGCCCCTGTTAATAATATTAAGCCACAAAACAAAGTTTTTCTACCTCATAAATAAATACACAACTTGAATTTTGGCTTTTTTAGGTCAGTTCTTATTTTAACCTTGTGATACTAGGTAACCCCCCAGCTGTTTTTTTCCTTGGAGGCTGGCCAGTTTCCCTATGATTTCAGCTAAGACATTTGGTTCCACTCTCAAGGGAAGAGGGCTGTTTTCTAGAAGCTGAAATGGTAGATAGGTCAGGATTCTTGGCAAAAGCCTGGTCTCTCTTTAAGTATTTATACAGACCCCATAACATGGTAGTGCCTAAGCACTTCCACCTGCAAGGAACACCCTTCTCTTCCCTCCTCATAACCTGTGCTCAGGTTGCTTCTCTCAGGACAGGAACCAATCAGGTGAGGAAAACAAATCACACCAGGAGGTCTGGCTGGTGGCAAGGAAAAAAATCAGCAATCAAACAAATGGAAGAGCAGGGAGGGAAGGCTGACAGAATGGAGGAGGGTAGGCTGTATGATGCAGTCAGTATACTAGGAGGACGGGCAAATTCTGTCAAAAATCTGGGAAATAGACTTAGGGAAAGTTGAGTGTTCTCACTTTGTAGAGGGGAGCAGGAGCATGAGTGGTGACCGAGGAGAGGCTTCTGTTATGAAGGGAAGGACAGGAATGTGATTAGAACTATGACAGATTTCAGAGTAGCTGCCATGTTTGTCTGTAACTGCAGAAAGAAAAGGAGTACTTGTGGCACCTTAGAGACTAACCAATTTATTTGAGCATAAGCCTTTGTGAGCATCTGATGAAGTGAGCTGTAGCTCACGAAAGCTTATGCTCAAATAAATTTGTTAGTCTCTAAGGTGCCATTAGAACTATGTTGACCCATCTGTAGTCCTTCTGTAAACAGCAGTAAGGAAAGGTCCTTAGGGTTAAGTTCACCCATCCCAAAAATGATTAGGTAGATTAGACAATAATTAAAATGGTATCTTCACCTGCTCCATTTCTCCCTTTATTAACAGCACTTGGCAAAAGTTAAAGCCACTTGACAGAAGCAGAGGCCTGCAGTCCAGGATTATAAAAAGAATAGCCTGATCAAGCCAGCTCACTGAGCCTCTAGCTGCACCTTGTCAATGCCTATTTATTGCTGCTGCTGAATACTTCAATCCTATAGCTCCATGTCCCTGAACTCAGAAAATACAAAGCTTGAAGTCTACTTTCTAATTTCTCTTCTACATTAATATAAAGGAAAAAGGAAAACATTCCTTCCATTTTAATTCTGCATGTGAAATGCAGTGTTTAGTTGGTGACAAATATAAAATATATAGTTAATAATGAATATTTGAACATTTGGAAACTATCATATAAAAAGAAATCTAAAATACCTATTTCATTATCTTCTACCAAAAATGAATTAAGCTTTATGATAACTGTTAAACTATTACAGCATCCTAATGCCATTTTAATCCCCAAAGATAGCTACACCCTGGCAGATATGTGGAAACGAAGCCAAATGCTACTGTATGAGTCATCTGTGACTTTTAAATGCATTAGAATGTTATTTACTTTGACTCTGATGTTAATAATTTATTTTTATCTTTACATACTTTTAAGAAAATAAAACCTGAAGTAGAAAATATGAATTCTGAAATATTAAAAAAAATAAAAAACAAAAATATTATTTTTGAATTAATCCTAGTTCTTCTATAGTTGTGCCCAGAAAGTTTTATAAATGGCAGCTGAACTCAGTTTAGCAGAGTATGCCAAGTACTGTGCTAGAATGGGAACATCCCATCTCAAAGCAGGATTACACCCACCAGCTGTGGGGAAACTGTTGCCTCTCCACTCACAATAGAATATTTCCCTTAAAACATATAAGCTGACATTTTAAAACTGAGGTGCTCAAAAGTGGGCCCCCAAATCCATATTCAAAACTTAAATAATAGTCTGATTTTAAAACTGCTGGGCACCTGTAGTTCCCATTAACTTCAGTGGGAGTTATGGGTGCTCAATACCTCAGAAAAAAATCAGGACAAAATAGGACTGCAGGAAATGCTACATTTGAAAATGTTGTTCGTAATGGCCACAGAAAACAGATAAACTAGTTGGTGTATCTGTCATTAACATCTTTTCAGCCATCTTCACTTAAAGCAGTACAGTTGCCTATGAAACTTCCACAAAATTTATACATTAATTTAAGTTTTCTATAAGGCGCAGACTTCTTCACCTCTGCTCTAATTCTATAGGGAGACATTAAGAAAGAATCTAGTATGAATTCACATTTTTAAAAATTATTCCTAGTATCAGAGATGCTTGTGTAAAAGCAATTGAGTTATTGGAAATGAAGTGCATTGTGAATGTGCAAAGAATGGAGAGAAGAAAAGTCCTAAACATGCTTCCAGACCAGGAGGAATGCAGTTCAGAGGACAGAAGTCTAAATAATAACAGTGATAGTACTGTGAGGCAAGGTTAAGAGAAAAGGGCTTATGTCATAAATATAAAGGGAAGGGTAAACCCCTTTGAAATCCCTCCTGGCCAGGGGAAAGCTCCTCTCACCTGTAAAGGGTTAAGAAGCTAAAGGTAACCTCGCTGGCACCTCACCAAAATGACCAATGAGGAGACAAGATACTTTCAAAAGCTGGGAGGAGGGAGAGAAACAAAGGGTCTGTGTGTCTGTCTATATGCTGGTTTCTGCCGGGGATAGACCAGGAATGGAGTCTTAGAACTTTTAGTAAGTAATCTAGCTAGGTATGGGTTAGATTATGATTTCTTTAAATGGCTGAGAAAAGAATTGTGCTGAATAGAATAACTATTTCTGTCTGTGTATCTTTTTTGTAACTTAAGGTTTTGCCTAGAGGGGTTCTCTATGTTTTTGAATCTAATTACCCTGTAAGATATCTACCATCCTGATTTTACAGGGGGGATTTCTTTATTTCTATTTACTTCTATTTTTATTAAAAGTCTTCTTGTAAGAAAACTGAATGCTTTTTCATTGTTCTCAGATCCAAGGGTTTGGGTCTGTGGTCACCTATGCAAATTGGTGAGGCTTTTTATCCAACATTTCCCAGGAAAGGGGGGGTGCAAGTGTTGGGAGGATTGTGCATTGTTCTTAAGATCCAAGGGTCTGGGTCTGTAGTCACCTAGGCAAATTGGTGAGGCTTTTTACCAAACCTTGTCCAGGAAGTGGGGTGCAAGGTTTTGGGAAGTATTTTGGGGGAAAGGACGCATCCAAACAGCTCTTCCCCAGTAACCAGTATTAGTTTGGTGGTGGTAGCGGCCAATCCAAGGACAACGGGTGGAATATTTTGTACCTTGGGGAAGTTTTGACCTAAGCTGGTAAAGATAAGCTTAGGAGGTTTTTCAAGCAGGTCCCCATATCTGTACCCTAGAGTTCAGAGTGGGGGAGGAACCTTGACAGCTTATTATTCAGAAAAAAAGAAACCTGAAGGGGAGACGTGATACCTGTCTACAAAAAACACAAAGCAGTATTTGTAAGGAGCTCAGAAGCAATTATTCTTGTCAACAAGTACAGAATAAGAATTAATAGGTAAGGTTACCTCAGTGTCTGCAACATTCCCTTGAGCTTCCCAATACTTACTATAGGAAATACTGTGAATATGGAAGTTAACTTCAAGTATTTACTTATCTAAGGTGTTTGTCAAGAGTTCAAAATGTTTCAGTCATAGCATTAAAGAATATATCTGGGAAAATACAGGCTAAAAGACAGCAGAAACCTCAAGGAATTATGCAGTGGGTGAAGTTGCCACAGTAAATTGCAGCATTGCCAGTACTGGAAATACCTGAGGCTAGACCACATACCTGCTGCACTGTTCAGCTATGCAGGAAGGAGGACAGGAGGCCCTGGATGTGGCTTTAATTATTGCAACTTTATACTTAAATATCGGGGTGTACCTGGGAGCTAAAATTACACAGTGCAGGTAATTCCATATACTTGGGGGGCTGCTGTTAGACCTTCCATTTTCCAATCCTGGTCCCACACATCCCATGCTGGAACCCCCACCCCTCTCATGTATGCGTAAGGGGTTTATAAAGAAGGGGGAGGGTTAACCCCCTGCCATACTAGTTGTAGAAGCCCCAAACCTCCTTTCTCTGCTCCTTTAAAGGATTCCTCCTTTAAATCACTCACTACTAACCTGGTCCCAGAACTGTTCTAGATATAAATACCTCCTACCTTCCAGTCAGGTGGAGAAGTGTAGCATCCCTCCCCTCCCACAGCCTGGTCTGGCTGTACTGCTTCCTGCCTCTTTACCTCCTTACTACCAGCCTGCCAGATAAGCCCTGCCCCGCAATTAAAGGAGGCAACTCACCTTTGCTGTCCACTGGACAAAGTCCCCCACCACTTGATACGCCGTGCAAGCAATATCATACATGCAATCCATGTTGCATAGCCTCCATATACCAGAAGGGGCTGGAAAATTACTTAGCCAAATATCTAGTGATCAGAGGACAGGCTAATTCCCTGCTAACCTGTTAGTCTGACTCCACTGGTCAAAAGCACTGTTCTTGTGTTTTTTAAAAAAAGCGGTATCTGCCTTAATACGACAGTAGCCGTCTGTCTATCAAGGATGGTTTAGGAAAGGGGTTCTCAAACTACTATTTTTTTCATAGTTCAGATCACACCTAACAGAGAAATTCCCTCATGCATCTTCATGATCATGTAGACCACTTAACCTCCCATTTCCAATCACATCATCCTTGTGGCAACTACAACAATTGCTTATATTAAAAAGTAATATCAGTAAAGTATTTATGTATTTTTAGCTGTCCTTGGAATAATAAATGTTTGACCTGCTGGAAATCAGTTAATCACACTGCCTACTTCTGTTTTTCACCTCCTCTCCCCCTCCCATCTGTACTATTTTTCTCAACTGGAAATGAGGAAAAATGCTAGCACCATATGATTAGTTAGCAGCTCTCTACAGGTCACAGTTTGAGAACCTGTGGTTTAGAGATTGACCAACTAGGAACCTGGGTTGAAATGCTTCACTTGCAATGCCACTACTATCTACACAACTACCTAAAGTGAGAACCAGGACAGAATTTGTCCCAGTGAAATTAATCCTACCATGATACATGATAATAATGACTCTCTTAATGAGGTTCATTCCAACTAAAATGATTCTATGATCATATCATATCTAGAATAATTATATCTAAAGATAGTCTGTCATCTTTTTTGCCTATTAATAATTTTTCCAGCATATAATAATCTCAATTTGTTCAACATAGTATCAAGTTTTTAAGATGCAAAAAACGCACTACCATCTTCAACCAGAGTTACTTATTCTTGTACAGTATTTGTATTCAAAATCACTGTCAATTGCTTCTTCCTTTTAATAATTCTCTAAGATGCTGGAACCTATTTTGATCTAACATTTGAGTGCTTCATAATTATTTACCTTTGATGCTCTAAAACAAAAGGAAGTAGATTTTGTGTCTGACTTCCCTCTGTCTAAAAGTGAAAGACCTTGTTCTTCAGTAAGTGCCAAGTACTGTCCTGTTGTAATGTGTCGAAGGCGGAAAGGTTGTCCCCATTTGATGTAACTGCCACTCCAACTAAACAAACAGATAGCAAAGATTAATCTCAAAATTACATGAAATGAACATTTCTACTTGGAGGTTTAAAAGACCTGCTGAAAATTCTTAAAAACCATCATATTCACAAACAATTCTGCTGAGATATATGTTCAATATTTCTCCTTATCTTTGTATTATTACAGGTTAGTTTTTATTAATATTAATGGATGGACTAAAATAAGTCAAGTAGCAGGGAAAAAAATTTAAATCAAGCTATACCTCTGGATAATCCATAGTAGAAGATCCAATCAAATTCCTAGTAATTTAATGGGAGCTACAAACAACACTGGCACAAAATTACAGTACCTTATACGAAGGGGTTCCACTCTCCACAAGGATCTTGCACGAACACCAGCTCCTCCTATTTCATACAATACCCTCCTGCAGACAGATTGAAAAGATCATCTCCATGTGGTTACTTATAATACAAGGATTTTATAACTTATTACGTCACTGAACACTATTTTTCCAGCCATGTTAAGTGGAGGTGAATGGAGACCAGATTCCTACTCATCAACTGCACGGTCTATGTAAGAGTTTAAGTTGATCCACAACCATCTGATTTTTTGTTGTTAAATTTGCAGTGTCGAAAGATCTGTAGCTCTCTTTCCTCAGCTACTTCATCTTAGGTGCTGATAAAAAATTTTGTAAATTCAAAAACACCAGATCAATTTTATGTCACTTGATTGTTCACAAATATCTCTAATTCATAGAGTTCCCCAATCACAAGTATGAATTAATAAGGCTGTATGTACATAGAAGTACGATAGTAAATATAATTACAGAAAATTGAACACATTCAGGAGCTGTAATTTACAGCAACCTGGGTAATCAGAATATAATTTCAGGGTTTTAAATTCATTGTTAGATCAATATCTGAATTTCAAAGATTGTACATATATCTGTACATATTCACAAATAAAAGTACTGTAATGTACTGTAATTCCAATTATATGTTGTGAGACAGTTATTACAATGCTATCTGCAGGAACATTGCATTTTTATTGCTAGCAAGATTCATCCCTTGCATTTACTAAAGGGAAACACTGCCTAAAAATATGAAAGAAAAATATTGAACAAATAGCCCTCACAAAAACACTTAATTTAAGGAGTTCAGAACAATAAAATAATTTTAAAAAGACAGACTACCTCAAATGAAAGATAAACATAACACCAGTAGCCCCTGTCCAACCATTCAGGAAAAGGTATGAAGTAAACAGTTTGGCATCATACTATCTCTTGAAGGTCAACTGATTCAGGTTCTGCCAAATCAACAGGGGCAAATGAATTCCTGAGTTAAGTCCCTCCATTCCCTGTCACCAGCCTCTAAGCTCTCAAATATCAGGACTGTTATCTTAAAGGCATCAGCTGTTCTCAAATGCTGTGTTGGTGCATGGGGTAAGAGGCAGTCCCTCAGGTAGGTAAAATTAGCCACATAAGGTTGAAACGGTAAGTATCAGCACTTCAAATTGCACCTGGGAGTGAGTAGAAAATCAGTGCACTCTTTGGGGCACTGGTGTAAAATGCTTCTTTGCAGACAAGCTGCTGCATTCTTCACTGGTTCCATTTTGATTTGCCTATCAAGATAGCCCCATGTATAGTGTATTACAGAAATCCAAACTGGAGGTTACACAAACTGTGGGGGTGGTTTACCAAAGGTATTATTTTTGGAATTTGATGGCAGTCATTGCTATATTTCCTTTTTTTCATCAATGATTGGGCTCTCGGCAAGATTTATGCAATTATTACTGTGTGTATACTTACGGTATATGGAGTAACAAAGCACTGTACTCAAATAGCATTCTGCTGTGCTGGAAGATGACTTATTTAAGGCTTATGCCTTAATCTTTATCATCTTTCTTTTAAGTTATATTTAATTGTTTTTAAAACATCAACAAAATAACAATTGATTAAGTATGTTAATTAACAGAGTTCTGAAGGAGGGAGTATGGGAATTAAGGGACCACTGGTCCATCCATTGCTACTCCCCTACCTCCCACTAGCTGCAGTAGCTTGCAAAGTTGTTCATTCAGCTGGAAAACTTTATCTCCATATCAACCTTCCTTGAGAAAGATTTAAGAAGTCCCACTTAATGCAACATTTTCTGTGATTCACACCCTCTACCAAAGAAAACAAATATAATGACAAGAGTAGTTTTGTAAGACTAAGGTAAAAGCACAAAATCTCTTCTTAGAGACAAAGAAAACATTCTACTCCATCAACTAACAGAAACTATGAAAAATATTAAATTCTGCCATGTTAAAATTTTTGGGCTATGAGAAAATGTTAAAGCCCTTGGCTAACTTATTACTTTTTCCACAGTCACCAGAAAAAAATGATTCTATAGTTTGAAGCAGCTTTACCTATTCTAAAATGTTTTAGGATCCCTTTTAAACAACCTCACTATCTCTCTTCATAACTTATCTGTATTTTTCTTATTGCATAGTATAGTTGTTAAATGATTTTCACACAATATTTAAACTCTTCTTTTCTATTAATGTATGCCAAAATTGAACACTGTGTTCACTGTCTGAAATTATTTGTGGACTTAATGTTTTTGTTAATAAGGTTTAATCATCTAAATTGTTTTGAAAATATGAATAAAATTGAAAAATAGCCAAACTTTTTTATAAATATTTAAAATTCAAGTCCAGTTCAAGCTGTTGGTGGAGATTTCAGGTCTGATTTTTCCCATCTCTGTTTGTGATTATGATCATTTGCAAAACATTCTAACATGTACAGTGTGGTATTGTTACTCGCACTTTCAGAAAAGTTATTACATCATGTCAATTAGAGAAAAAGAACTAAAGTAAATAACTTCTTTTCTAGGAAAAAGAAAAGGAGTACTTGTGGCACCTTAGAGACTAACCAATTTATTTATTAGTCTCTAAGGTGCCACAAGTACTCCTTTTCTTTTTGCGAATACAGACTAACACGGCTGTTACTCTGAAACCTGTTCTTTTCTAGGCTTCACTCTTCCAAACTGCGAGATTAGTGCTTTTGGGAAACTGTCAGACTACATATTTCATTGAGGAGACTACTGACAAGGAGGGTTAGCGAGAGTCTTACTCCACACCTCCCCACTCATTAACTGGTGGGGGCCATTGTCTGGCTTGTCGGAAAAGATGTGTGCCCCTTTAAGGGCTAGAAAGCCAGGGAGTGACTTTCAACTGCAGTGGCCGACCAGGTCAGTGTGGGGATGCTGATCCATTCCTCCTCTCCTCCCCCCACAGGTGACTGGAAGAGATGGGGGGTGGGAAATATATAGGTACATGCCCGTGCAGGAAAAGCCCTCTTTTAGCTGCCACTCATTTCCTGTGTTACACTAGGCAAGACAATTAATGGTGGTGTATCTCAGTTTCTTCATTTGCAAAATGGGTATAATGACATTTACCTGTCTAAAAAGGTGTGGTGAGATTAATTCATTAATGTTCAGAAAACAATTTGAACCCTTGGAGAGAAACTGCTAGAGAAGTGTACATTATTAATTATCATATTACACTACAGTGCATTCCTCTAGAATCTGAGCACGACAGAAGGGTTAATTTAGATGGGCTCATTCTAGATGTGAAACAAATCTGAATCAGTGATTTTATTCCATAACTGCAAGACCTTCCATTTTATATTCTGACAGGTTATCTTCTCTCTCTCATGTCAACATAGGAATTTATAGGTGGGCTTTAATAATTTGTTTTTTGTTGGTGTTTCTGTCCTTTTCATGTATTCACCCATCCATCTCTCAAGGAGCGTTAGCTGAGCTACTCAACATGAATGCTTGATTCATACCAAGTCCTAAGTGTGTCTATCAAAATTTCCAGTTACTGATTCTTTTGTAGCTTTCACACAGTTGTGGAAGGTAATCTGTGTGGTTTGTTTTTTCCTTCATTCTGAAGTGGGAGAAGGCAACAGGAAAGCATAAGAAATACAAGAGTGTAGTCAGTAATTAGTATTTGTTCAAAGGAACACACCAACTGCAGAAGTATTTCCTCTATTAATGCAAATGATTGAAGCTATTCTAAAAAATTCACAGAGGGGTTAAAATGGACAGACCTAGAACAGTGGAACAAAAAGACCTCATAATGGGTCCACTTGGTTAGAAGATCAAAAATATGAAAAGTTTGATGGTCAAATTCAAATTTGATCCATATAACGAGATTTGGTTTTCATTTTACAAAGTATTTTTTAACAGGGCAGTTCAGACTGGTTTGTTTTAGGAATGTTTATCTAAGATTACTGACTTCCAGGGCCAACCCTGGCCTTTACACTGCAATGGTAAATATTATAACACTTCTGGTGCTTGGATGAAATGACAGGAGTGATGACCAGAAAATTTCTTACACAAACCAAATCTCATTCCATTTACCTTTGCAGAGGGAAGACCTGCTCAGCCCTTAAGGGGGCTGGACTTTTTCTTTATTTACATTTACTTTTCTGTTTTACAATAGAGCATACAGCAAAGTAGTTTAACTACACCTAAATCTACAGAACTCCTGCTCTGACAAGCCTATTAAAATATTATAGACTTGTGTACAAGTTACATCCCATTGAATAGATAATATCTTCTAAACTGAAGTTGTATTCTGAAATGTGACTAAATTGGCATTGTGGAGACCATATCATTATTGTATCTCTATGATTTCCACATCAAATCTGTTTACTATTGTTTTTATTTGCCCAACTGTTCGGCCTGCACACTCAACTTGTGATCTTTGTGTGCATTTTCACTTGCAGTAAAGATTCTGCAGATCCAATTCTGTCCACAGTCACAGAATTCAAACCAACTTGGATGGGATTTCCACAAGTGCAACTGAGGACAGAACTTGACCATGCAACTGGAAACTGGTTTATACTACCACAGATTGGGTACAAGCTAGAAATCAGTCAAGCTTGTTTTCTTACAACAGTGTAGGCTCTGTAGTTCTAAACAAGATAAAAGAGTAGCGTAAACTTTTGGCCACTAATAAAAGCAGAAAGGATGGAGAACACACACATGGATTAGACCTGCTGAATAAGGAAGTGCCATTTTTACATAATCACTTTTCTGAACATAACTGTTCTTTAAACATAACCTTTCCATTAACAAAAAATTCGGAGATGGCAATTTCCCTGATGCTGTCTTCCCAAAGTATTCCTAATAAATCTGAGGCAAAACCCATGTGCTACCATGTGAAAAAAAATGTGAGCACTGTAATGAATAGTGTGCTTCAATAGTATCTGTCCCAAGATACACTTGGAGAGCTGTATTTAAGCATTGTATTTACCAGCAGTCTTTAAGGGTATGTAAGCAACTTGAATATCTATTTGTACCTAAATGACCATAAATGAAAAAAAATTGACAAAGAGCTATGTGAGGTGGAATAAATAGGTAAGTAAAGTATTCTCACCGCAACATCAGATCCCAACTCCATTCAGTTTGAATATTGTCCTCACACTTGTGATTTCTCCATTAGCTTACACTAAACATGTGAGACTGGAGAGCCTTCCCTTACAGCATCAGAAACAAAAATGTTTCTGATAATCTAGAATCAAACCTAATGGGCAACAAGAAAAATGCCATACTGCATGGGACAGGCTTCAGAATAACCTTTGTTATGTGCATAAGACAAGAGTGAACACAAAGTTCTAGATACAGTTTTTATGTTAGGTTTTCCCTAAGAGTACGCTGCTACACACAAACCTGTATTCTGTCGTACCACACAAAGCCAAAGCCCCAAAATATTACTTGTTCTGTTTTGTGACTTTTAACAGCAACATGAACATACTATTTATATATCTTTTTGCACTTAATTTGCTTGCATCTTAGGGAAAAGAAAAAATGAAAGGTTCTCTGCTTAATAATGATAGCATTTAACTAGTCCTAATTAGGCTGTGAAGTTCACACATCAAGGTGAATGGGATCAGAGAAGGAACAAGGATCACATTGTGCTGTTCTTTCTTACTTACAGACATTTTCTGCAAGACTGGATTATCAGAGAAGTAGCCCTTATATTATTCTTGACAATGAAAAAAACATACTATTTTCTTTTTAACTTAAATTTTAGAATTTGCAGAATATTGTAGAATGTAGTAAAAAAATCTCAAGGATCAGTCATTTTTCCACTGATGCAATTGTTTCTCGTCCCTGATGTTCAGTCAGGGGTTTGGTTGTTCCCCGCCCCACCCTCACTGTTGTTTGTTTGGGGTTGGGGTGGGGGGATTTGCTGTGTGTGTTTGAGCAAGGAACTATCAATGTCGAGACTGTTGCAGCAACACACTGAGAGATGCAGCTCTCGTGTCTGACAGGCCCCTATGTTTTGATCGGGAAGAATGTGCACTGGGCTGTCACAAAGAGTCAGGGCTTCCCTAGGCTCTACTAACATAAGTTAGCAGATGCCTAGTGATCAGGCTCAGAATTTGTCTTCACTCATGCATTGTTTTAAGACCCCCACCCCAGAATAAACAAAGTTCACACTCCTCGGTGAGGACTCAGTCTTTGCCAAATTTCAAGTTAAACACTTTGGTCACTTTTGCTTAAGACTTAGTAAAAATGGTAGTTAGACTATTTTTACAATTACTGTAACTCCAGAAAGAATGTTATTTAACCCTTCTTCCAAAAGGTTCACCTTCAGACAGAGGCCAAGCATGGAAAATTTTAGCCCCATAAATAAATGTTTCAGAAAATTACCAGGCATGTGAAAGCAAGATTTATAATAGCAATTGTGTTTGAACCTTTTCTATAGAATGCATGAATACCACCCTCACCTATTTAATGTATATGTAATACATAGAATTATTTAAAAACTGAAATTGCTTTTCTATATCGCAAGACTTTTTCTTCAATAAAACATATGTAAAAACATGAACCTGTTTGCATATCAGGAGTGATAACAAGTATGTGTTGTATGAGTAGGGAATGCAAATAATTTGGGGTGAAATTCTCAAAATATCCACAAAGCTCTTAGTAATCAGGTCTGTAAGGAGTTGGGGTAATAAACTCCCCTCCCACCAACATGGGGCAAGCCACATGGCTCCAGCAGAAACTCCTCACAAGGCAGCGTTTCTGTTTTGCTGAAGTAGTAACTACTGCTCCTCCATGTTCCTCAGCAGACATCTGCATAAGCAGGATTTGCAGAGGAACTTCCTCCAGTTCTCCCCTTCATGCCATCCATCAAACTCTGAGCTGGTGCAGGGACTTCTTTTTGGTACACAGTGAGCCCAGGCCCTCTTGTCCCCTGTGGCTGCAGAACCACGAATGGGCCTTCTGTCACCGTGTGAATTGCACCATTATGAACAGCTGTCTTTGTAGAAGTCTTTTAAAAATTAGATGTCTCTTCTACAAAAGAAAAGACTATCAGAGATGCACATCTTAGGCAGCTCCATCAATAGTAATACAGGAATTTCAGGTTGTCCGGAACAGGTTGAGCAAGTGGACTGTAATACACAAAACCCTTTCCCACAAGCAATGTACCATGAACCAAAGTAATTTTCAGTCTCTCTTACATAGTTCTTACTAATTAATTTTGCTGGCTCTCTTTTTTCCCTCATCTGTTCCTATTTTTCAAATTTATTTTGTTTTGTAGAATCTATGTGTGACTGATCTGAATATAAAGCAGTTCAAACTGGGTACTAACGTTTATTTTTTCTGAAATCCTGATGATGACAATGCAACTCCAAACCAATCTCAGTATATTATATCACGGTTGTGGGTAAACTTCAAAAACTATTCCAGATGGCATTCCTAGTCACATGGGAATTTCTCCTGTTCTTGAAATACCAATTTGTAATGAGCTGGTCTTGCTTCATTAACATAAATAATAACTTTTTCAATTGTAGCACTGTATGTATACAGCATTTTCAGAATGCACATAAAGCTGCCTGTTGAAGCAGGAACACTGGGGCATATTAGACACTTGCCAAACATATATTTAAAACTAAAGTGAAAGAGACACACACACATAAGATCAGAAGAAGCCTAATGACTGCACAACTCATTTTCATGATTCTAGTTGCAACTGACTTCTAGTGAAAGAGTAGCAAGTAAATTAGTGCCTGTGATTTCTCTCCACACTGAACAAAATTCTGCCATTATTTACACCAGTGCAACACCACTAACCTCAGTGGGATTGCAAGGGTATTCTGGAGGTCAGAGTTTGCTCCACTGTCAGTACCAGGCATTTGGAAATTGTATAAAAGTTCCGCATGTTTGTGCATGCACACACACACTTTATATACATTTTATAGTTTTATATTTCCTCACACGAAGAAAATGTCAGGGAATCTTTTTCTCAGCAAGGGAAGCTGCACTTTGATTTTCAGGGAAAAAAAGAAAGTGTATAAAAATCCATGTTCACTCACTTCTGCTGTGAATCACTCTGGTCTGTAGATGGGATTGTCAAACACTCATCATGGCCATGAAAAAAACGTACTACATGCCCACCAAGTAGAAATCCTGGAGAAGAATCATATTACCTAATTAACTTGTGGAAACACTGATAAAAGCAATAACATTTGTGAAGTCCACAGTTGTAAAACCTGGATTTAGTCAGTATTTTATCAGCAGTGAAATTAAATAAGTACAAACAACAATTTGTATTACATCAAATGTAGTACTTTAGTATGATATTGTTTTCAACCAAAGAAAGTCTGCATTGAAAATGAAGATGAAAAGAAAATAAGTATCCCAGACATTTAAGAGCTAAATTAGGATTCAGAGATAGGCAAGTGGAAATTAAAGCTTCCATAATTACTATTGTTTTGAGAGTGGCATTTTGAAACAAAAGCATAGTCAAATGCATACTACTATAGTTTTGAGATAGAAGTGAGTTTTCTAAATTATTGAAATGTTAAATGTCTACAGTACAAAATGTCTTGATAAGTGAAACTATCAGCCCGTTTTGACATTTATAATTTGTGTCAAAATCAAAACTGCATAGCAATAGAAGGTGATTGGAGCAGAGAAAAACACTTAGCTATTCTGTAGATTTAGATTTTAATGGAGGCTATCTTTCCCACCCATTTAACACAAAGACTGCAGGTCAAATGTAGGCCGTTTGCCACACAGCACAAAAGAAGAAACATGATTAATCAACATCTTACTGCGAACTGTTCTAACGTCACCAGTCAAATCTGTGCCTTTTAGTTTATTTAAAAGAACACACATGTAAAAGTGGGGGAAACGTTAGAGCAGCAGTTCTCAAACTGTGGGTCGGGACCCCAAAGTGGGTTGCGACCCTGTTTTAATGGGGTCACCACAGCTGGTGTAAGACTTCCTGGGCCCAGGCTTTGGGCTGAAGCTGAAGCCTGAGCTCCACCACCCAGGGCTGAAGCCCTCACTAGCGGGGCTCAGGTTACAGGTCCCCCACCTGGGTCTGTAATCCTTTGGTTTCGGCTTTGCCCCACTCTCCTGGCGTGATGGGGCTCGAGCTTTGTCTTTGCCCCACCCCCCCGCCCAGGGCAGCAGGACTCGGGCAGGCTCAGACTTTGGTAACCCCCCCTGCAGTTGTGTAGTAACTTTTGTTGTCAGAAGGGGGTTGTGATTCAATGAAGTTGAGAACTCCTGGGTTAGAGAAACAACCTAGATAATGTGTACCTACATACTGTGGTGACTAATGCAACACAGATTAAACAAACTAGATAACACAGTAATTGACAATATGGCTTAAAGCAGCAGTTCTCAAACTTAGCCACCCGAGGACCCGATTTTGATTAAAAATTTTGGGGACCCCCAAGTCCCCCCGTTGGTCCCCAGACCCCACCTACACTCCACTCTTTCCCCCAAGTCCTCACCCCTGCCCTACCTCTTTCCGCTCGCTCTCCCCCACCCTCACTCACTTTCACCAGCCTGGGGCAGGGGATTGGGGTGCAGGAGGGGGTGCACGGTACAGGGTCTGGGAGGGAGTTTGGGTGTGGGAGGGGTTGAGGGTTGTAGGCTCCAGCCAGGCGGCGGTTACCTCAGGCAGCTCCCGAAAGCAACGGGCATCTCTCTCACTCTTAGCGGACAGAGACTCGCTGCCCCTCACCTTAGGGGCTGCAGGGGGCCTGCCGACCGCTTCCGGGAGTGGTGCGGACACAGGGCAGGTAGGGAGCCTGCCTTAGCCTGGCTGCGCCGCCGGACTTTTAGTCCCTAAAATCTCCCGGTTTGGCTTCAGTAGCCTCCAGGAGATAGAGAGCGGGGAGGAGTCGACCATCGGGATCCGCAGACCCCCTTGAGTGCCCTCAGAGACCCCCAGGGATCCACAGACCCCAGTTTGAGAAACACTGGCTTAAAGTAAATTATCCATTCGTCAGTGAATAGATGTAGTAAAGCCAGGCTGTAATAGGGAGAAAAGGCAGTTCTCCTGGTATTTATGATCCCACCAGATTCAGGAAGCATTGGAAATCTCAGAGACAAGTTACCAGACTTCCAGCCCAGTTTTACAGACCCAGGAGAATGAATAAGTTAACTGGAATTTTGCCTACCCAATATGAACTAAATGTTCTAAATATTTTGGGGTCTAATCATTCATCATTTAAAACTATTCCCAGAAGTAAATCTAAAGCTATACATTTAGCTACATATGCAGAATAACAGCCCTAGAAAAATACACACTTGATCAGCCACACAAAACCCACTTTATGCTGACATGTAGGGCTGGAAGGGACCTCAAGAAGTTATCAAATCCAGCCCCCTGCACTGAGGCAGGACCTAGTAAACCTAGACCATCCCTGATAGGCATTTGTACAACACGTTCTTAAAAACTTGCAGTGATGGGGATTCCACAGCCCCCCTAGAAGCCTATTCCAGAGCTTAACTGCCCATAGAGTTAGAATGTTTTTCCTAATATCTAACCTACATCTCACTTATTGCAGATTAAGCCCATTGCTACTTGTCCTACCCTGGGTGGATGTCGAGAACAACTGATCGTTGTCCTCTTTATAACAACCCTTAACATATTTGATGACTGTTTTCAGATCCACCTTCAGTATTCTTTTCTTAAAACTAAACATGCACAGTTTTTTAAAATCTTTTTTAATTTTTAAATCTTTCCTCACAGGTCAATAATAAACACTTTATCATTTTTGTTGCTCTCCTCCCGACTCATTACAATTCGCCCACATCTTTCCTAAAGTGTGGTGCCCAGAACTGGACAGAAGTACTCCAGCTGTGGCCCACCATTGCTGAACAGAGCAGGACAACTTCCTCCTGTCTTACATAGAACATTTCTGTTAATGCACCCCAGAATAATATTTGCCTTTTTTGGAACTGCATCACATAGCTGACTTACATTTAATTTGTGATCCACTATAACCTACAGATCCTTTTCAGCAGTACTACCACCTACCCGGTTATTCCCCATTTTCTAGTTGTGCATTTGATTTTTCCTTCTTAAGGGAAGTACTTTGCACTTGTCCCACTAGATATGTCCTCCCAGTTTGACAGTGAATCACTAATATCTACTCTGAGAATGATCTTTCAACGAGTTTTGCACCCATCTTCCAGTAATTTCATCTATACCATGTCCTTTGTTTGCTTATGAGAGTTTCATTTGGGGCTTTGTCAAAAGCCTTACTAAAATCAAGATATAATCACATCTTCTGCTTCCCCCCATCCACTAGGCCAGTCACCCTGTCAGAGAAGGAAATTAGGTTGGTTTGGCATGTTCTTGACAAATCCAAGCTGGTTATTCCTTATAAACCTATTGCTTAATAATTTGTTCCAGTATCTTTCCAGCTAACAAAGTTAGATTGACTCGTCTTTTTGTTCCCCTTTTTAACCACAGGCACAGTTTGCCCTTCTCCAGTCCTCTCAGGCCGCATGAGTTTTCAGATAATTTGTAATGGTGCCAAGATTGTTTCAGCTAGTTCCGTAAGTACTCTAGGGTGAATTTCATCAGGCCCTGCTGATGTGAATACATTTAACTTATCTAAATATTCTTTAACCTGTTTTCCCCTATTTTGCCTGTGTTCCTTCCTTCTTGTTAATACTGTGTTGAGTATCTGGTTAACATTCACATTTTTAGCGAACCTTAACCAAAATAGGCATTAAACACCTCAGCCTTCTTGATGTCATTAACTATTAGCTCTCCTTCTCCACTATGCAGAAGATCTACACTTTCCTTCATCTTTCTCTTGCTCCTAACTTATTAAAGAATCTCTTCTTATTGCCTTTTATGTCCTTTGCTAGGCGTAACTTATTCTGTACCTTAGCCTTTCTGATTTTGTCCCTACATGATTGTGCTATTCTTCTGTACTCATCCTTAGCCATTCATCCTTGTTTCCATACTTAGTAGAACTCTTTTTTGATTTTCAGGTCATTAAAATGATCCTGATGGAGCCACACTGGCCCTCTTATTATTCTTCCTATCTTTTCTTTGCATTGGGATAGTTTGCAGTTTTGTCTTTAATCCTGTCTCCTTGAGAAACTGCCTGCATTTCTGAACAATTTTTATCCCTTACATTGTGTTCCTATGGGACCTTACCTACCAGTTCTCTGAGTTTGCTAAAGTCTGCTTTTGTGAAGTCCATTTTCCTTATTTTGCTGCTTTCACTACTTCCTTTTTTTTGGAATCATGAAATCTATCATTGCATGCACAGGTGCCAACTTTCATTGGCACTGGTAGGTGCTCACATGTCCCCCCATCCCGCTTCAGGCACGCCCCCACACTCACACTGACTCCACCCCCTCCCTGCCCCTATTGGATCCCTCCCCAAACCTGCACTCCGGCCCCGCCTCTTCCCCCAGCGAGCCACATTCCGCCTCTTCTCCACTCCCGCCCAGCGCTTGCCACGCTAAACAGCTGTTTCATGGCACAAGTGCTGGGAGGGAGAGGGGAGAAGGAGGACACGGCGGCGTGCTCAGGGGAGGAGGCAGAGGCGGAGGTGGGTCTCGGAGCTGCCCGTGGGTACAGAGCACCCACCAATTTTTCCCCGGGGGTGCTCCAGCCCTGGAGCATCCACGGAGTTGGCACTTATGATTGCATGATCATGTTTACCCAAATTGCCTTCAACCTTCCGATTTGCAGCCAATTCCTCCCTGCTGGTCAGATTCAAGTCTAAACTGGCTTGTCTGCTGGTTCCTTCCTCCAGTTTGCAAAACAAAAAATTGTTCCCAATACATTCCAGGAACTTATTGGAAATTTTGTGTTTTGCCATTTTGTAACAGATGTCTGGGTAGTTTAAGTCAATTACTACCAGATCTTATGTTTTCAACATTTCTATGTTCTAGAGATGCCTCATCCACCTCCTACTCCTGATTCGGTGGTCATCTATTATAGACCCCTTAAATGACACCACTCTTATTTTTCCCCCTCTTTCATCTTTATTCAGAAACTTTCAATTGGTCTGCCTATCATCACCTTCTGGACCTCAGAATAAGTGTACATATTCTTGATGTATAATGCAACACCTCCTCCTTTCTTCCTGCCTGTCCTTCTTGGACAAGCTATACTCCTTATAGCAGTCATGAGATTTATCCCACTGAGTCTGTATCACACCAATTAAGACACAATTTATCTTATATACTAATAGTTTCAGTTCGTCCAGTTTTTCTCCATACACCTTATGGCACTCTCAATAGTGTCTGCACCAGGGGAGTTCTCTCTGGACAGATGAGAGGCTTTTAGGGCTCCTAAAAGCAGCTCTAGCCTTTTTACTTAGCATGAAGAAGTCAAAGAGACCCCATATTTCTGCATTTAAGATAAGTAGGCATTTGCAGATCCCTGTTGCATCAGGATTTGAAAGGATATCTTTGTAAGAAGAATCAATAAGAAAACTCTGGAACACCAGAAAGAAAGCCTTGAATAATTTGATAGTACTGACCCAAAGGTAGATTGATGCTACATATGATATATTGACTTCCATATGTAACTGGCCAAGTTTTAAAAATGTGACCTCTGTTTAAGTAGGTGCACCTGCTTGCATGTACATTTTTCTAACAATACAGATAGGTACTATAGGCTTGCTGTATATATGCACCCACATATGCAAATGATAGAAACCCAAATTTTCAAACAGGTTAGTATAAAAGTGCATAATTAAATAACTGGATACATTGGAGGTTTACACAAGCATAAAGATATTTGCATGTGTAATCCAGATTTCCATACTACACTGAGGTATTAACAAGCCTGATTTATGCTCAGACAGAAATATATGCAGTTTTGTGAACAAAAGATAAACCTATGGCCAGAATTTCTCATACTAAGAGATGCAGGTGATTGTGCTTGAAAAACTAATGGACAAAGGTGCATACAGAAATAATTAAAGCCACTTTTGGAAATCTGGCCCACATATTCTGATATCAAGTATACTCTTTTCCAAAATACTGGAAAATAACCTTTTTGATAGAAAAAATTTGCTATAAAATTAACAGTACTAATAATATTCTAATAAAGCACTAACTGGGCCATTGAAAGTTAATGGCATATTTTATAATTAGTTCACAACATCCTTACACATAAAGCTTGATTTTATGAGATTATTTCCATTCACTTTTTTTTTAATACATCCTCTCACTGCAAAACAGACTCTCTCTAACAGGCATTGAAACATTCACAAGTTAGTCATAATTCTTCTTGCATCATTACAAATAGACAAAACTCTATCAAAATATTTTCAGTGTTTAAGAGTAATGCAGAGTTCATCCTCTGGAAATGTTAATCACTTAATTTATTTTTAAAATTAGTATATTCAGTGTTCGTCATCTTGATGAAACACTGACAAAAGAAAGTTGTGTCCCATTGTGAGTCTCATCTCTAATAATTAGATATCTTATATTTTAAATATATTCTACATACACAGAACTTTGATAGGAGATGTGGTGTTACAATTTTTCTACATACCTATAGCAATATTTTGAAAATAAGGGTAGTCTTGCCAAAAAGCACTTGTGTTTGAGGGTTTTATGCTAATTCCAAAATTTGGGTCCAAAAGGTGACATAGAATGTAAAACCTTGAGGACATTTTGTACCCATGAAAGTGAAGCACTGGCTTGAATGAAGCATAATACAGATAGGCACGCTGCTTAAAATTCTCCCATCAACCTAGCTATCACCTCTCAGGAAGGCAGAGTACCTATCTCCATGGGAGAACGCCTCTCATCAGTATAGGTAGCATCTTCACTGAAGTGCTACTGTGGTGCAGTTGCATCGCTGCAGCATTTTAAGTATAGACATGCCCAATATCTTCTTACGTGTCCTGTCACTTCTCTAAACTAAAGAACATAAAAATGAATTCATCTTTCCTGAAATTTCTGTGCTATCCATTTCGCACTTTTGTCCTTCACTTTTAAGTTTGTTGAAAAATTCACTTTTCTCTGTGTCATTCAAACTTGCAATCTTTGGTTTATCTTTCATTCCCCCAATTCCTTTTCCTGTCATACCTAGGCTCTCCAAAAGTTGCTGCTGCTGCATCTTATAAAATCTTTCTATCATAGCCCTTCCTCTTTCCTTACTGCCAAAATCATAGTTCACTGGGTGCTTCTTTCTTACCTACACTACCCTAACATCTTTCCACCCAGTTTCCCTGATTCTTTCCTTTCCAATTATGTTTTTCTGCATAATTAAGGTTAATTACCTGTAACCAGCATTGTCTGAGATACGCCTCTTCATAGTCCCACTTGTTGGACCAAGGCAACTGCACCACAAGCTTTTGGAAAGCACCATCCATTGGGGGAATTGCACCGCCTTGAGGGTTCCAAAGGTATAAAAGAGGTGATTGGCTCCAACTGACCCACAGTTCTTCCACTAATTCAGGAATTCCTAACCTGAGACTCCTAAAAAGTGGGGAGCACAATTACCAGGGTCTCATCTCAAAGAACTACAGTTACTTCATTTCTTCTTCAAGAGGCTCCTGTATATTCCCACCCTTTCAGCCAGCAGAACAAAGCCTAGGAAGGGAGGCTGAGTTCTTCTAGATAAACAAGAACAGCAGGTATGCCAAGGAAGCATCAGCTCTGGATGCCAGGTCAAGAGTGAATAGAGGTGAATGAACTTCTTGCTCTCCCAAAGCATGTCTTAATGCGGGGATTTTTTTTTTTTTGCTGAAAACACATGTACAGCTGCATTTTCAGTCTGTATGGTGTGATGAAGACAGTGTGAGGGCTTGTCTTCAATGCTGCCTTTGTCCTGGATGAAGACTAACATTTCCAGGAGGCTGAAGCTGTCAGGTCATGATAACTGTGAAACATAGTGCATTTTACCTGGACAACCTTTGGACCATGATGGATGGACTCATTATGACATACCAGGGCACAATACAGCGTAGTGGGGTCTGTGTCATCCCTGCCCTGCAACCGTGGGTGCCTTACAATGCTTTGCTGTAGCAGCTCCCAGCTGGGACGCTCACAGTCTTACAGCATGTAAGCCGCACCGAGCGTCTGTGTGTAACTGCAGCCTGCCAGCCAGCCACACCCTGGTTTTCCATAGCATTGGTTATATCAGGGTGACCCCAACACATATATTTCTGGGGAACATCTGGGACTGGGTATGTCCTGTATGGCCCAGCCCTCTACTGGACATAGGATGTGGAGAAACTGGAAAGGATCCAGAGGTGAGTGACAAAGATGATCAAAGAAATGGAATGCAAGCCATATGAGCAAAGGCTGAAGGAACTGGATATATTTTGTTTGGAAAAGAGATTAAGGGGGGACATGATAGCTGTCTTCAAATAATTGAAAGTCTGCCATAAAAAGATGGGGAAAAGTTGTTCTCTCTTGTTATAGAGGGCAGGACAAGAGATAATGGGTTTAAACTATAGCATAGCAGATTTAGATTGAATCTCAGGAAAAACTTCTGAATTGTAAGAACAGTAGGACAATGGAACAGACTGCTTAAGAAGTTGTGGAAGCTCCTTCACTGGAAGCTTGCAGTATGAGGCTGGAAAATCATCTGTCCTGGATGGTTTAGACTCAAAAAATCCTGCATCTTGGCAGGGGGTTAGACTAGATGACCCTTGCGGTCCCTTCTATTCTTATGGTTCTGGAAGTCTATGATTTAATGAAATGACAACGAACAATCTGAGTACACTGTGTGAGATACCAGCTCACTGTCCCTTCGGTGGTTAGAAGGAACTGAGGAGACATTGGGCCACTCCTCCTTTTATACCCTTGGAATCATCCAGGACAGCAGGGGGTGGGGGGTGAGAAGCCTCAACAGACATTGCTTTCTAGAAGGTTCCAGAAGCTTGTGGTGAATAAGCTTGATCCCACAGACAAGAACATACAGAGGCCACTCAAAGAAGAAAATTAAATGTCAGCGTTACTTTTAAGGCTCTACACAACTCTGCCCCTGCCTAAATCCTTCTTCAGCTCTGCCATCTTCCTAGCTAAATAACTATTTCTCAAACTTAATTCAATCCCATGTCCTCAATCCCAGCTGCCTTTTTGCCACCTCTGACTCGCTCCTCAAATCTTCCCCTTCCTCCTGCCTTCACTTCTCTCCTCTACTTTCTTGATCACCATGGACAACACTGCCATCCTGCCTGTCACTCAGGCCCATAACCCAGACATCGTCTGCAATTTGAACCTCTCTCTCAGTCCTCCCATCTAGATTATGTCTAAATCTTGCCAATTTTTGCAGCATATCATCTCTAAAATATGGCCTTCCCTATCCATCCACAAAACTAAACCTCTCACCCCAGATGCGCATCATCTTGCAACATCGTTTTCTCTGACCTTGTTATATGCAATCATACTCCATTTAGATCCATCCATAATGCTGCTGCAACTGCAAAGATAATTTTCTTAGCCTACTGCTTTCACCACAGCAGCCCTCTCTTTGCATCCCTCCTTCTCTGTTGCAACAAACATAAGATTCTTGTCTTCTTTTTCAACATCTTTCATGGCCTATCATCTGTTATTCAGTATCAAGAAGTTGACTTCTGCCTCCAATCAGCTCATGATGCCAGCCTCCATCACCTACCTGTTAAATTTTCCAAACAAGTCAGCACCTTAATGCTTCCTTCCATGCTGCCCTTCATGCTTGGGATGAGCTCCGCATAAACATCTCAAATCTACCTCATTATTCTCCTTCAAAAATCCCTCCTTAAAACCCTCCTTTGCCATGACACCTACAAAAAACTTTGACAATGGTTAGGCTACTGATGTACTGAGACCACTGCCTACCATGCTGACCAACATCTCGTTGATTCCCTGTACTCCCCCATTGGCCTGTCTGTAACCATCTGTTGTTTCTTGTTGGTTTATACTTTGGTAGTAAGCTTGATAGGGTGGGGAACATCTTTTTGTTCTAGGTTTACACAACACCTAGCACAATGTGGTCTTGGTTCATAACTAGGGCTCCTAGGCACTATGGTAATACAAATAAATAAATTAAATCAATCAATTAATAATAATAAATCTTTTCTCTCATTGATCCCTATCACACCACCTTTGCTCTGCATATTCATCACATCTTGTTACTCCATTTGTCTTCTCTCACTCAACCCTTCGTGCTTTGTACACCTACAATTACATCAACGATTTTACTTCTTACCAATGATTTTAACTGTTGTGCTATCCACACTTCCCCTCTTGCCCGTCACTCATCCTTCCTTTCTCTGTTACACTTATTTTCTATGTTTGTGTAATTTAAACATTCATTGGGTTAGGAACTGTCTTTTTTATTTTTAGACTCTGTAAAGTGCCATGAAAAGTTATATAATAAATATTCACTTTTAACAATGTTTAACATGACAAACCTTCTTCAGTGCTACTTCCTGAGCACGTAGGATGGACGTTCCAGAGTGTTTGCATAAAGGAGGCATCCACCTGAACATTTCCATTTGACATGGAGAGATGCTGTAACAGAGAGAAAGCCATACCCCGGAGAGAGAATCATTAAAAGGATTTGCTATTAAATCTGTTTCGATAAAATATTCTTTTCTCAAACAGTGTTCAAAGATAAATATTTTGTTGAAAACTTTCAATATCTCAGAAGTCTTTATACAATTTCTTGAAATCAGACACTTGTTTCACATCATACTATTATCCAAATCTATTCAATGTTAATAGTAATAGCTTATAACAGGACAATCAGAAGAAGAGAATTTCTAAGGTAAACGCCCTTACCAGATATCTTTCAGAGGACACACTGACCAGGATAAGATCATCGCCAATTCGAACTTTTTCTCCTTCTGATCTCTGTTTTGAAGCAGGATGTATTGTCCACCAGCATGCCTCACCTACAATATACAGAGATGCTTATGCCAATTATTTAGTATATAATAAATAATATATCATTCTAAGATATGTAAATATCTTTAAAAGCTACCAGTAAACTAACATACAGTAAACACTTACCATTTTATAAGGATAGTATCAGCCTTATATACCCACTAGTTTTTCTCTTTTCTGACAATTCACACCTCCCATTTCCCCCAGTATTGTCAGTCAAGCCACAATGAACCTGACACTGTAATTGAACAACACCCCCCACAACCTCTGAGGGTCACCAAACTTGCAGTTCAGAACCTGCCTCCTCTATGCTTGCGACAACCAGTGAGCTACTGGTTCATTTCCTACACCAGAGTTAACTATTATCAGCCTTTCATGCCTTCCCTTGCCTGTTGTCCCACCTTCCACACACCCCTACCTTATTTTATCATTTTAACTGTGAGCTATATGCCCACTATAAAATTAAATTATACTCTATTTTAAAATGATGTCTACTACCTTACAACACTGCTATGTTACAAAAGTAGAAACTATGGACCAATTGAATGGACTCTGCTGGTAGACACTACCTGCCCAGGAGAGCAAAGTTTAAAAGTGACCACTCTAGAGCTCTTTCTCCACATGCCTTGTAACATTCTGGTTTATTTTGACACAAATAAAACTCCCAGAGAAATTATTCAGCTTGACCCATGTTTTCTCACCCATTAATGCCTGCTTATGGAGAGGTTGTGAGCCAGTGAAAAGTAGGAAGGAATTATACACAAGTGGAAGAGTTGGTCAAACATTAAGAGGGCAAAGAGCTATTTCATTATCTAAGGCAATATATTCTTAAGAGTTGTTTTTCTCCTAACACTTACTCCTCACTTTAAATCATAATTTTGTCATTGCAAAGTTATGTATGAATTCTACAGAAATAATTATGGAGATTATGACATTACATAAGAGGAGAAGATGGACTCCAAGGAAACAAATATTCTGGGTTTTTCTGTGGTAATATTCTTAATAGGGCTGTCAATTAATCACAGTTAACTCACGTGATTAACCTAAAAAAATTAACTGCGATTACAAAAATTAATCGCGATTAATCGCACCGTTAAACAATAGAATACCAATTGAAATGTAGTAAATATTTTGGATGTTTTTCTACATTTTCAAATATATTGATTTCTATTACAATACAGAATACAAAGTGTACAGTGCTCATTTTATATTATTTTTTATTACAAATATCTGCACTGTAAAAAACAAAAGAGCTCTGTATTCTGTGTTGCAGTTGAAATAAATATATTTGAAAATGTAGAAAACATCCAAAAATATTTAAATAAATGGTATTCTATTATTGTTTAATTGTGTGATTAATTGCACAAGTAATTTTTGTAATCACTTGACAGCCCTAATTCTTAATAAAGAACAAAGGGAAATAAACTCAATTTATAGGAGACATACAAGCAATTGATTCCAAATAGAATGTGTTTCTATAAAGTGTCAGTCAATTGTTTTTAAATATGCAGTGGCTTGAGATTTAGTACATGCAAAGTAATAGCCCTCTTTTCTGCTGAGATGATTCCACGGTACAGTTTAATAGAAAAAAGGCATATTTACTCATGAAATGCAGATTGGTTCAAAAGCACAAAGATGTTATCAAAATTCCTAACACATAAAAGCTCCTGTAAAGACTTATTTTACTTATTTTTTTAATGTGACGTTTGTGAAAAGCCCTTTTTTGTACATTTACAATAAGACAAAACACCAAGATAAAGCTGACCCTGCAACTAGCAAGCAAATATATATTACAAAGCCCAGGGGGAACATGGGACTCCATTCAGAGTAACTCTGAAAGGGATCACAAAAATACCAGGATTGATTTTCACAGGAGCTTATTATCAAAGAGATAAAAATGCACATATTCCTTAGAGCAGCATGCTAAAACAAATGGCAGCCAAACTTGTAAGGTCTCATCCATAATAGTAACCATGAAACAGACTGGAAGCAACTACTAACTCCTTCCTGGAGTCCAAAAAGGAGTGAAGGAAAAAAACTCTAAACTTCACAGGGTTCAGAGTAGAGGTCATATAGAGTAGACAGCCAGCCCAGGAGGAAATGTCAAAGATTAGACTTCTTGTGAAATGGGGGTATAGAATGTACATGACTGTGTCACTCCATCACTGCTCCCAAACTTTACTTTTATTATTATTTTAAAGACCAAAAAAAGTCAACTATCTGCATCAATGGCTGGGGGACTTGATGGGACTGGCACTGAAATGGGGACAATCTCAGAACAAAGGTTAGAGGTTTTTAAGGCCTGGCTTGACAAAGCCCTGGCTGGGATGATTTAGTTGATGTTGGTCCTGCTTTGAGCAGCGGATTGGACTAGATGACCTCCTAAGGTCTCTTATATTCTATATTCCAACCTTAATATTCTATGATTCTATGAAAGGGAGGGAGACCTTTGTGAAGGGACAAAAGGTAGGTCCCTCCCCCTGGGATGGGGGCCTGGTCTTTGGTTTATGGCTGGCAGCTGTTGCTGGTCTGCTTTTTTCTTCTTTTAAAATAGCAGTTTCATATTTTAGCTCTCTTTGGCCTTTGAGACCTGGGAAGTGACTTCAAGAAAGTGGGGGATAGTTAAAAAAAAACAAACCTTTGTTTCTCTCACTGTTATTGGCACTACTCCGTGAACTTTAGTAATTAGGTTGTCAGGTTTCCATGTTGATTCTCGTAAAGGTGAAACTTAGAAAAAAATACAATGCCCAAAATCTGCTCTTTAACACAATTTAGACAAAAGAAAGCTAATTTAAATGAAGATGATGTAAGTCTTGATGAGATTAGTTAGGATAGTTATTGTTACAATATTTGAGGACAAATAGGCTATTTGTATGTCTATTGCTTTTAATGTCAAAAGTTCAAAGCCCCAAAGTTCAAAGCCCCAAACCTTTTGATCTTTATTTTTAAATCTAAGATTTGTTTCTCTCTCCTATTTTATCCTGGTGGTATTTTAATGGACTTGTATGGCAAGGGAATACTTTCCATGCTCTCCCACCTCACACTTTTTAAATTATTTTTTAATGATGAGACTTTTATAATCTTTGCCTGTTTTTGTTTACTACAGTTACATTATTGTATTATCTGAAGGATGAACTAACAGTTTAATACTAAAATAAAAGTTTTAGTGAATATTAAATATGCTAAAATGGAATTGAAAAATAAGTTCATAAAACTTTATTAATAAAATAATATAGAAATTTGTACTTAGTCCATATTTGCCAGTGTTTTCCATCTTAAGATAACACTGACCACTGGTCATACAGTGTTGTTTATTTCATGTCCATCCCCCCACCCCGCAGGGTGCTTACCTTACTGTAAGTCAGTCTTCTTATTTCTTAATGAATAAATAATGGCAGGTTCACAAATTTGTAATGCTAATAATATCTGTCACTATCCTAAATGCATTCTTAAGACTAGTACAACTGGCATTTTTTTCTCACAAAATAACAGAATATTGGCATACCTGCTGCATTTTCTTGTAACCCCACATCAAATGCAAGTTTATCTGTCTGGGATCTTGATGTTGACAAACAAGTCAAATACTGCAAAACATGTTGACATTATTAAAAACATCAAAATCAGCAGAATCATTTGAGGCATACATCTCTAATCGAAGATGCTCATAGATTCACAAAGCTCAACCTTAACATTAAACTGAATTTAAATATCCCATTGACTGCAATGACAGTTCAAAACTAGCATCTTGCAGGAATTTCTCTATGTAAGATAATGCTCCTCCTTCCAGGTGTAAAGGTACATACATGAACAGGGATTTTGAGACAAGCAGGCTTCCCATGACAGCATTGCTCCTGAGGAAGACATATCAAGCAGACCTGAAAGCAACAATGTCTCCTCACTTTAGGCACTGGCATATGCTCGGACTACGAGTCCATTCAGAATTGCACCTTAAAGTGGGTGGTCAGAATAGCCAGAGCTCAAAAGCTATTATTGGGAATTCCAGCACAGGGGGAAGAAGGGGAGTTGCTTCAAACACATCTCTCTTTCCTTCTGCACATTATTGACCACTATTTGATAATTGCTTCTGTGAGATTCTTTCTCCTCCAATGAAACAATGTGATCCAGAGAGGGAAAAAACCTGGAACTTCCTAGTGGATAAGATGCCTTAACAAATGACACAACAAACAAAATCCATAAAAGAGTGCCTCAAAATATTGTCAAGGCATATTTGTGGGTGTGCACTGTGCAAATGCTGGGGAAGTTGGGGAGGGGAGAACCTACTATATAAAATACCCAAGAGAAACTATATAACTCAGTGCAGAAATGGCATAAACTTACTAGCAGCAGCAACTTACTATTGGCACCTATTTGCATGCAACATTTCAATTAACCACTAGGCACAGAGATCCCATCTGCAAAAAATGGAAGCTTGCAAATACATCTCAGGCTGCAATACTCTCAAATAATGCATTATAACTTAGGGCCACCTCCATATCCTTGATGCTGTCATGCATGTAGTTGTGCACTACTGCACAACCTTAACAAGGTACCCGTCCCTTTTGCCTCTCTAATGGTTGTTCCTAGCCATACCTACTGCTGACATCTACAAAAATTTTTGCGCTGTGACTGGATGGCATGTTGCACATCAACTTGCACTGTGCATTTCTATAGCGTGGTGTGTTTCGGGTTTTATGGCAGATCTTCATCCTTTCCACATATTTTTACCACAAAGGGTGAACATATGGCCCTCACATTCCCTTCTGAATGTTAACACCTTCATTCCTAAAGTACTTTAAAACGTATGCAAAACATTTTAATAGCTCCTAGACATTGATTATACTAATTTTACAGTTTCTCTTTCCATTTGAACTTCCATAATGCTGGAATGAATAAATAATGATCAATTTCTTTTCACTCCTTGTATATACTAGTAATTTTTGGGTGCCTCAAAGGGACACCTTAAAGGTTTTCACAGTGTGGGTGATTGATACTTTGAGTCACCCAAAATTAGTGGTCGCTTTTGAAGATATGGAAAAAAGGCTAATATAGTGCCCATCTTTAAAAAAGGGAAGAAGGAGGATCCGGGGAACTTCAGGCCAGTCAGCCTCACCTCAGTCCCTGGAAAAATCATGGAGCAGGTTCTCAAGGAATCAATTCTGAAGCACTTAGATGAGAGGAAAGTGATCAGGAATAGTCAGCATGGATTCACCAAGGGCAAGTCATGCCTGACTAATCTAATTGCCTTCTATGACGAGATAACTGGCTCTGTGGATGAAGGGAAAGCAGTGGACATGTTGTTCCCTGACTTTAGCAAAGCTTTTGACACGGTCTCCCACAGTATTCTTGCCAGCAAGTTAAAGAAGTATGGGCTGGATGAATGGACTATAAGGTGGATAGAAAGCTGGCTAGATTGTCGGGCTCAACGGGTAGTGATCAATGGCTCCATGTCTAGTTGGCAGCTGGTATCAAGTGGAGTGCCCCACGGGTCAGTCCTGGGGCCGGTTTTGTTCAATATCTTCATAAATGATCTGGAGGATGGTGTGGATTGCACCCTCAGCAAGTTTGCAGATGACACTAAACTGGGAGGAGAGGTAAATACGCTGGAGGGTAGGGCTAGGATACAGAGGGACCTAGACAAATTGGAGGATTGGGCCAAAAGAAATCTGATGAAGTTCAACAAGGACAAGTGCAGAGTCCTGCACTTAGGACGGAAGAATCCCATGCACCGCTACAGACTAGGGACCGAATGGCTAGGCAGCAGTTCTGCAGAAAAGGACCTAGGGGTTACAGTAGACGAGAAGCTGGATACGAGTCGACAGTGTGCCCTTGATGCCAAGAAGGCCAATGGCATTTTGGGATGTATAAGTAGGGGCATTGCCAGCAGATCGAGGGACGTGATCGTTCCCCTCTATTCGACACTGGTGAGGCCTCATCTGGAGTACTGTGTCCAGTTTTGGGCCCCACACTACAAGAAGAATGTGGAAAAATTGGAAAGAGTCCAGCGGAGGGCAACAAAAATTATTAGAGGACTGGAACACATGACTTATGAGGAGAGGCTGAGGGAACTAGGGATGTTTAGTCTACAGAAGAGAAGAATGAGGGGGGATTTGATAGCTGCTTTCAACTACCTGAAAGGGGGTTCCAAAGAGGATGGCTCTAGGCTGTTCTCAGTGGTAGCAGATGACAGAACAAGGAGTAATGGTCTCAAGTTGCAGTGGGGGAGATTTAGGTTGGATATTAGGAAAAACTTTTTCACTAGGAGGGTGGTGAAGCACTGGAATGCGTTTCCTAGGGAAGTGGTGGAATCTCCTTCCTTAGAAGTTTTTAAGGTCAGGCTTGACAAAGCCCTTGCTGGGATGATTTAATTGGGGATCGGTCCTGCTTTGAGCAGGGGGTTGGACTAGATGACCTGCTGAGGTCCCTTCTAACCCTGATATTCTATGATTCTATGATATTGGCTCAATGTTCTTGCGCAAAGAGGGAACACTAAATGATTATGTTGCTTCATATATTTGTTTGTTACTTGATCTAAAGTGTTTATTATATCTTGAGTTTATTATTATCAGTTATGGAGAACACATTATTTTACTGTAGACATAACATGCTTTTCCAATAGTAAGTGCACTCTGTTATGTAAGTTAACAAGTCACTTACCATTCCACTGAACGAATGCCGAAGTAGTATAGCATGGCCATACAGCAGGGTTCTGTGACCACCTCCTTGAACTGCCTATAGAAATGACAGAAAGTGTTAACACTTGATAGCAATGCAGGGATTCTGACTGTTTCCATTCATCTGAAGTTACCAATAATTTAAGTATCAGACACAGATACTCAAATTGGATTATCTACAAAAGTGCAGATATGTTACAAAAGTTTGTACATTCGCAACATTGAAGTAGTTACAGCAATAACTATTTTCACTGTGCAAAAATAACATATTTGACCAGACAATTGTGACCTAATTATCACTTTAGCGAGTAAAGTAAAAAACCACAGTTTTCTACAAATATGTTCTGAAATGAAATGAAAAAAGGCATTTCTTACCTTTCTTATAAACTTTTCAGAAGCATTCAGAATAAAAAAATATGTAATTGAAGTCTTAAAAATGATTATCCATATTAATATTTTAGGCATGTACATTTTCTTATGTTCCCACATACTAAATAATCAACGTTCAATGAGACAACATGTTGCTAATAAGGATAAGCATTTGCTAAAATTAGCCTAAGTTAAGTATTTATCACAGGTGATATAATTATGGTATGGGTCATTTCATTTTAACTAAATACAATTTGAGAGTGGTCAAGACATGCAGAATTGTCAGCCCCAAACATTCAAAAATCATGAGTCAGACCCCCCAAATTGTGAGATTGGCTTAAAGATAATGAGATTTTAAAAATAATAGGTTTGGGGTTCTTTATATTTCCCTTTTGGAATTGTAGCATTTACAATTCTCATTTTCAAGCTTTCCTCCACAACCAGGATGGCTTAACACATTTTTTTTTTTTTAATGAAATCCAAGATTCCAGAATCTGGCGGTTTAAGAAAGGCATCAGACATCATAAGAGTTGGCAACGGTGGCTATAAAATATAACTAATAAACAATAACAAGCTTTACAGGACTTCCATTCATGTTTTCTCTCTCAACTTTCTTTCATATGCACACACCCACATAGTTTTTATATTTTATCGAGTTAATCAAAATATGTCCAAAGAATTAGGGCTAATTCTTGATGCATTCTGGTGTTTCCAATTGAAGTATAAAAAGCAGAATTTGACCTATGTATTTCTGTTACATACGGCTAGAGAAGATGCATACATTTGGTAAAAGCTTATGCTGTCAGTTTGAACATTTCACCATGGCTTATTTTCCATTTAATGCTTAGACATTTAGGCCTGATGCTCACTTTGTTCAGGGACCATTCAAATAGCCTTTAATACACACAAACAAGGTGGCTCTTGAAAATATAATGGTAGAATAAGGCTCATCTCTGGTTTACTTTATATTTTTCAAAAGTGAATTCTCTTAAGGCCAAATTTTACCATTGGACATGTGTAGAGGAGAGTAGCAGACCAGAGGAGTGAGGTGTTTCCATGGGCTAAAATAGCTTGCACAGGAAAAATTTGGCACTAAATGAATTAACAAGTTCATCGATTAGTCCTTTAAGTTTACATTTCATATGTAACAAAACACTAGCTCTAAAAATGCCAAGCTGAAGAAATTCCTTGGGACTTTGTAGCTGGGCACCCAGGCTACCTAATGTTGATTCAAAAGACTAAAGGGGAAATCATGTTTGTCCAACAGACACATACTAAAAAGCCAAAAGTAATAAAGTTGGGGATGATTCCTTTATTGTCATAACAATAAAATAAGGGTGAGCACAGTTCTGATTTTCTTGCTCTACTAACAAGTCTCAAGTAGAAGTCTGCTACACAACTAACAAAAATAATCTGCACAAAAGACAACCCTTCTCTGCCCTCTAATTAAAGGGGTTTTCTCTTTATTGTATGTACACCCTTTCTTTCATGTTTTGATTGACATGGAAATGAAGAGGAAATATTGTGGGGTGGGGAGGTTTACTATCAATGAACAAAACCATCTCCAAATCACATCTGACTTCAAAAAAAAATTGTGCAGTTCCTTTTTCATCTCTGCGTCTCAAAATTTAATTTTTAATTTGTAAGAGTCAGCATTCTGCAGTCAGTTTAAATTATATTGGTCCATGCTCCAGGAACTGTTACAGTATAGTGGTCACTCTCAAAAAGGTTGGCAGTTACCTTAGGCAATCAGTTACCACTGCAGATTCATGTCATAAACACAACCTGCAGTCTGCTGATGTTAGTGTAAAACAAGGAACCTTTCTTAAATAATGGAAAGGTAACTGCTTTAAAACAAACAAACAAAGATGTCCAACACTCTTAGAGTCTTGGAGAAGTCTACCAACGTTTGTTTTTAAAACATGAATAATAATTATTGGACGGAGCAAGATACTACTGAGGGGAAAAAACCCACTCACAAAAAATTGTTATTGCTTTGTGTCTGCCAAAGCACAAATCCAGCTGGCCATCTTAGGCGGGAATAACTGCCAGAACTCATTGGCATGAGCTTTTCACAGGAGGTGCTTGACGATCTAAAGAAAAATGATACAGCAGCCCATACAATTATTTTGCTGTTATTACTACTTATTAGTCCAGCTATGTGACATGAGAGATCCCCAGGGTCGACCTGGGTTAAGCCCTGAAAGGACATTCAATACTGACAGATTACATCTGTCACCTTTTAGAATCAGAGACTGAACTCACTTGTGCATATATGTTGCCTGCTTCAACCTGTAAATAACTCATTTATTTTTCCAAGTTAATAAACCTTTAGTTAGTTTATTACAGGATTGGCTACAGGCATTGTGATATCTAAGGTACAGATTGATCTAGGGTAAATGACTCGTCTCTTGGGACTGGAAGCAACTTGAATATTGTGTGATTTTTGGTGCAAGTGACTATTTATCATTAAATCCAGCTTGCCTGGGTGGCAAGATAGACTGGAGTGCCTAAGGGGACTGTCTGAACCCATGGTAAGACTGTTTCAGTGATCTAGGAGTTCACATTTGTTACTGGGTGGTGAAATTTAATGATAGGACATACCACCAATCTTGGGGGTCTGCCCTGCTTTTTGGGGTGTCCACCCTGAAGTCTGCCTTGAGGTTGGCACACTCAGTCATGAGCCACTCCAGACAGCATGATAGGGGGATTACATGTGGTGGGGGTGGAGTGCAATGCTCAGAAGGAGAAAATGTGCAAAAACACAAGGCACAACATATGACACTTTAACTCCTACATGTCCAATCAGTAGAGCATGAAGCCCATGGGCTTATGGCGGGGACAAAAAGTGACCTTCATAGTTCTCTTCCTGGCTACAGTTATTTGAGAGCACGCACCTATATGCAGCCCTCAGCATTGATAACCGCAAACATTAAAATATCAAGAATCAGGCCCCAAAAATCATAATATTGGCTTAAAAACAATGAGATTTTTAAAAGTAAAATTTTTGAGGTGTCTAGGTAATTAATTAATCTTCTGACTATAAACAAAAATCCAGAGAAGAGCAACAAAAATGATTAAAGGTCTAGAAAACATGACCTACAAGGGAAGATTGAAAAAAATTGGCTTCTTTAGTCTGGCGAAGAGAAGACTCAGACGGAATATGATTACAGTTTTCAAGTACATAAAAAGTTGTTACAAGGAGGAGGGAGAAGAATTGTTCTCATTAACCTCCGAGGATAGGACAAGAAGCAATGGGCTTAAATTGCAACGGGAGGTGTAGGTTGGACACTGGGAAAAACTTGTAGTTTGTGAATCTGTCGGGGTAGTTAAGCATCGGAATAAATTGCCTAGGGTGGCTGTGGAATCTCTGTTGTTGGAGATTTTTAAGAGCAAGTTAGACAAACACCTGTCAGGGATGGTAGATCAGTGGTCATGATCTCCAGCGATGTAGTGTGGCTGCCACTAAGGCAGACTCCCTACCTATCCTGGCCCCACGCCGCCCCTGGAAGTGGCCAGTGCAGACCCGCAGCCATGGGGGCAGGGTGGCAGGGGTGTCCCTCCGTGCACTGCTTCTGCCTGCAAGCACCACCCTTGCAGCTCCCATTGGCCGGGAGAGCTGCGGGGGTGGTGCTTTCAGGGAGGGGCAGCACACAGAGCCACGTGTCCCCCGCCCTCACCAGGGGCACATTGGTCCTTTCTGGGAGCAGTGTGGTGCTGGGTAAGCAGGGAGCCTGACTTAGCCTTGCTGTGCCCGCCGCCGCCCGGGAGCTGCCAGTGGTAAGTACTGCCCGGCAGGAATCTGCACCCCAATCCCCATCCCTGAGCCCCCTCCTGCATCCCAACCCCCATCCCTGAGCCCCCTCCCAGAGCCAGCACTCCATACCCCCTCCTGCACCCCAAACCCCCTCCTGCACCCTGAACCTCCTCCCAGAGCCAGCACCCCATACCCCCTCCTGCACCATGAACACCCTCCTGCACCACAACCCCACCAAGCCCTCTCCCAGAGACAGCATCCTGCACCCCAACACTCTGCCCAGCCCAGAGCCCCCTCCCAGAGCCAGCACCCCATACCCCCTCCTGCACCCAACACTGCCCCAGCCCTGAGCTCCCTCCCAGAGCCAGCACCCCACACCCCCTCCTGCACCCCAACCCCCTCCTGCACCCCAAGCCTCACCGAGCCCTCTCCCAGAGCCAGCATCCTGCACCCCAACACTGCCCCAGCCCTGACTCCTTTCCTAGAGCCAGCATTCCATATCCCCTCCTGCACCCCAACCCCCTGCCTGGTGAAAGTAACTGAGGGTGGGGGAGAGCGGGCAACAGAGAGAGGGGGGATGGAGTGGGAGGGCTTTGGGGAAGGGACGGGGTCAATCCTGGGTTGCCCTTAGATTCAAAAAGTGATCTTGGGCATAAATAGGTTGGAGACCACTGGTCTAGACAATACTTAGTCCTGCCTTGAATGCAGGTAATTGGTCTAGAAGAACTCTCAAGTCCTATGATTCTATGATGAGATGAGGTGAAGGGGGGACTCAACACACTGAGGGTAAAATTGGAGAAATCTCCAGAGAATGGGATAGGGAATGAGAACTAGTTATTTAGGGCTGGAGTTCTCAACCTTTTTCTTTCTGAGTCCCCCACCCCAACATGCTATCAAAGCTCCTCAGCCCACCTGTGCCACAACTAGTTTTCTGCATATATAAGCCAGGGCCAGCATTAAGGAGTAGCAAGCAGGGCAATTGTCAGGGTCCCATGCCACTGGGTGCCCTGTGAAGCTACGTTGCTCAGGTTTCTACTTCAGACCTGAGTGGCAGGGCTCAGGGCCCTGGGCATCAGTCCTGCACAGCAGGGCTTAGGCTGTCTGCCGTGGCCCCCCGAGAGTCTAACCCTGATGCTGCTTGGCGGACTCCCTGAAACCTGCTCATGGCCCTCCAGCGGCCCCCAGACTCCACGTTGAGAATCACTGATTTAGGGCAACATAAGCTGACTACTGAAGCAGTTTGAGAGGAGTCTCACACTAGGGCATTTTCTACTCCGCTAACTGACCTGAACCTTGAGGCACCCCTGGAAGTCTTAGCCAGAAAAAAGCAAATCAGTTTGGAGAGCCTAAGTAAGGAAATCTAGAATGCCAGGTAGTGCAGCAGTCTTTCTGCCCCAAGCAGCTTAAGGCAAGCCTGACATGTTGCTTCTGAGAGTGTGGCTGGGATGTAGAGCATGTGCAGTCTGGTTGGACGCAGAGAGGCAGCCCTTTTTTTTTTTAATCTCAGCTGGGACCAGCTGTGCAGTACTGACTTCCTTTAGTTCCTCTGGTAACATACTCCCAACACCTCCACTTCCTAGAAGACATTATCATTGCTAGAATCAGAATTATTGTACTTGTCTAATTGTAAGTTGGAGAAGAGAGTATTGGGAGTATACAGCCAGCACCAGTTAAGTCAGCATTCCAGATGGGCAAAGGCTGGCACTAAGATGGGAAGAGAGGTAGAGGAGCTCTAGCTTCCCTGAGAGCCTGGCGTGGCAGGAATGGCTGCAGTGCTTTATATATGCCACTAGGCACAGCTGTTCCGATGTTGGATTAACAAATAATAAGAAAAGTGGCTCCAAAAAAAGGAGAAAGACTACACGAGTCCTGGCTCAGGAAGCAGCAGGTTTCACGAGTCAGAATTCCAACTTTGGTAGAAATTATAGTATATTCATTACCACTAAAATGAAGACAAATTCAGCTTTTATTATGATTTTTTGTACCACCACATACGTGCACAGGTCCTTGCCTAAGTAGCGTGTGGTCTAAATAAAACACATGACAGCACAAATGACAAACAAAAGTGTATGAGGATGATAGGAAAAATAAATTTACAACACAAAGAGAAGATGAGATGAACTATTGTGTACAGACGTCTTGGTATTCCCCTTTCCTTTTTCAAGCTGTTCATGGAGTTTTGAGATGCTGTGATTCATATGCCACTGTAACAAATGTGTCACAGCCTGGGCTATAATCTGTGTCAGATAGTTGGCTGGTTGCATCATTTAGGCTGTGTGCTGTCTTCAGGTCACTTCCTGATCTGACTTAAGGTGATAGAATACTAACATACATTCAAGTTCTTCTCAATACTTCAAGGTCAGGTGCAAAACAGTTTTTTTCTCCAGTTATTAAGGACAAAGCTTTGTTTACTATTATACTTTTATTTTTATCTTGAAATTGTTCAGATACCTGTCAAAGGTACTTAAAAACACCCAGTCAATGCAATAAAAATACTGGTTTGGTGAACCTGAAGCATCTATTTGAACATATGATGTCTGTTCAGCCTCTGTTACTAAAGGCTGTAGGTCAAGTATATATATAAAGCCAAAAGGTGCAAATATTTCCTTTGTCTAACCAGTGACTGACCATATGAAATACATTTTAAATCTATTAATTTGTATGCATACTTTCAGAGTAGCTGCACTGCCATGTTTATTAGCAAAGCCAACTATAATAGTGGATATTTTGTAGCCACTTTTTCCAATCCATAAATCACAGTCCCTTTATTAAATATGGGATTTCTAATTAATATTCTGGCACGATTGCCCTCCAAGTCTGTATGGTTGGTGGTCCATGTATTGAAGTAAACAAACATATGATGACCTGTTTTATTTTAAACTAAAACATCCCTAACTCTCCTTTTGTTTCCCTTCCCAATACTTAGCTTCTCAGATGTCTATGGTTTTCTATCAACTAATGGCCTAATCTTCTGCGGAGGTGAGCACCCCTAATTTCCATGGTCTTCAATGGAAATTGTAGGTTTTCAGCATCTCCAAAGGTAAGGCCTAAATTTATAGCTGGATTTTTTGACGTTTTAAAAATCTAAAAATTTGTTAAAAATAAAAAATAGCCTCTCATTGCAGAAAAGTGGCCTCAGCAGCATCAATCTCAAAAACAGCATCAGAATCTATTTTTCTTCCATTTTGACTACAGAAAATTAATCATTCTGGTACCATCAGGATAACCTAGAAGGCAGCAATAAACTTTAATATTTGCACAGAGCTGCAAGCCACAATGAATGAAAACAACTCGAACAACAAATTAAAATTGTAAATTTAAAATTGTCAACAGCAATCTACACAAAAAGTAAATTGTGGAATAAACAAATTTATGAGCATTATTAAAAAGTGTTTAGATCCCACTTGTGCTGACATTTGCCTCCTTGGAGGGACAACAACAAAATAAATAATCAGTTATTTCCCAATGGACTAGGACTCTAAAATTCATAGAATCATAGAATATCAGGGTTGGAAGGGACCTCAGGAGGTCATCTAGTCCAACCCTTGCTCAAAGCAGGACCAATCCCCAATTAAATCATCCCAGCAAGGGCTTTGTCAAGCCTGACCTTAAAAACTTCTAAGGAAGGAGATTCTACCACCTCCCTAGGTAATGCATTCCAGTGTTTCACCACCCTCCTAGTGAAGAAGTTTTTCCTAATATCCAACCTAAACCTCCCCCACTGCAACTTGAGACCATTACTCCTTGTCCTGTCCTCTTCTACCACTGAGAATAGTCTAGAACCATCCTCTCTGGAACCACCTCTCAGGTAGTTGAAAGCAGCTATCAAATCCCCTCTCATTCTTCTCTTCTGCAGACTAAACAATCCCAGTTCCCTCAGCCTCTCCTCATAAGTCATGTGTTCTAGACCCCTAATCATTTTTGTTGCCCTTCGCTGGACTCTCTCCAATTTATCCACATCCTCCTTGTAGTGTGGGGCCCAAAACTGGACACAGTACTCCAGATGAGGCCTTACCAATGTCGAATAGAGGGGAACGATCACGTCCCTCGATCTGCTCACTATGCCCCTACTTATACATCCCAAAATGCCACAATTAACACAATGTAATATGTTCGTGCAGCACAGAAACCTTCACTGGATCTCTCCGTTGACCTGTGGGCAAAACTGCAGATTTTTCAAAGAATGCATGTGAATAATGGTCACAAAAATAGTCAAAGCTGATTTTTTTAAACAAGGCAATAGCCATATACTGTATATAATCTAAATGAGTTAGTATTATGAAGCATATACATAATGCTTTAAAGATACATGATGTTTCACGAGACAGAGAATAAGAGAAGATGCTTACCCTAAAGAATTTACTAACCCAGATGCATCCATTCTTGTGACTCTAACGTTCTTACAACGTTTACCTGAATGCAATCTGTATCAATTCTGTATCAATATACCTCCACAACTGGTTAACCAGCTTGAAAACAATTAAAGTATTATGCAGAGGGCGCACACTGGTATTTTAGGGAAAAGATTATTTTATACAAACATGGTTGAGACACCACCATTTCAATTTCTGACACTAAATCCAAAGAAAGACGCAAATGGACAGGATTTATTTTTATAATGTAAAATATAATGTATAAAATCAATTTTAAAATTATTACCCACCCATGTATGTATATACTTTACTGAAAGTACTAATTTTTAAAAGTGGTCAAAATTGAACTGCTATATTTACATGACCAACTTTCTGGGCATGCAATTTGAAGCAAGAAATATTGTGAGTCCTCCAGACTTGGATTTGCACAAACAAATGCTGTTCATATTCATAAAAATAAGCTTCTAAGCCCCAAACTCCAAGCCTGAAAATGTTTCCATGCAAATCCAGAGGCCATGTTTGAAAAATTTCCCCGACTGCTAAGAGAAGTTAATCTAAGAAAAGTTAAATAAAGTAAAGCTAGGGAGGGATTAAATATTTAACCAACGAGTTACAACATTTGAACAGTTGGAATACATAACACTTCAAATGTTATTCCAAATAACTGGAAATCAGGGAAAAAACACAACAGTTCAAAGTAATAATAGTTCAGTAGGTATTCAAACTTTTCAGTCCAAGGCCAAACATCATGTTAAGGAGGTAAGGAGACAACAATCAATATTTAGGGGCAAATTCTCTCTCCTATTTTATTCACTTTATGCCACTCAAGTGGTGCAAAGAATGAAAAAATAATCTACCAATCCCCTGCTGGAAATACCCCAAGCTGGGACACAGGAATCCCTATGCATCTCCTGCTCTGCAAGCGCAGAGTGTTCCAGTTATTCTCAGTGGGTGTATGGCTCCTTGGGGAACTGTTGCTAGCTGGTGCAAGTCAGAACAAACCCTAAAATGTTCTAACTTGAGCTGGGGCAAAATCGGGGAACCAAAATTAACTAATGGTTTTCATCTTCTCCTCTTTCAACACTGCCTCCTGGGCTGTCCTGGGTGGCTGTGTGGGGGAGGAGTGCCGTCTTTTGCTAGACACTCCCCTAGGGTCAAGCAAAGGAAGTTGAGCTCCTACCCTGATTTCCCTGGGGCTCCCACAGAATGGCAGATAATCAGGCAATGGAGCAACCATATCTACTCTTCTCCTTTCCATAAGAACCAACACATGGAGAGAGCAGGTGCTCAGAGTGCTCCAGGATCACATCAGAGCTGCTCCTGAAGCTGCAGGCCATGACAGGCAGTTGAGATAGTGGTAGTGACCAACTTTGTTCATACACTTTCATTCGAAAGTAGCATGGTGTGACTCAAGGAACACATTCATAATCAAGTACACGTTTCCCTTAACATAGGCCTCTGAGGGTCATGGATTGGACACCACTCTCCTACACAAAAGAACTAGCTTACATCTGCAATGCAGTATTGAATCCATTTTTAAAAATAATGCTTTTAGGGGAACTTTAGTACTTTAGGGGAAGTTCATTTCAGTAATGTTCACTTGCTTCAAAAACAGCACATTGAAAATTCTGAGGCCAATGCTGATAATTACAGAAACACATTTCACGTGAGCCTGTCTTCAACACTCCAAACATTGGGGCAGACCTGAATACCTTTACTCACATGAGCAGTCCCAGTGTCTTCAATGGGACTATTCACCATGGTGATTTGCTGAATTAGGCCCACAGTCATAGCATCTGTCATATTTTAATAAATCACCACTAACAATACAGAATACATTCCAACTTAAATCACAAATCATATTTCTACATGAGATCTACTATCTTTACTATTCTACACAAAACTGTTGAAGTCATCCTTACAACATCAATTGTGCATCAAGTTTTGTTTGCAAATTAAGACACTATGAACAGAAAAGTAATGGGGTTATATTAAAATAAAATACTAGACCTACAGATTTTATCGATGAGATGAAATGCTTAGGCACATCCTACCATATTTCAAAAAATAATGCATAACCATGAGCACACCAAGTCTGGTTTGTTTTTAAGCCAGCTCTGCCATCACAATCCTCTACACTTCACTATTTATATAGCAGAGAAGCACAGCTCATGAAAAAATAAAAATATAGAGTTGTTACATTCAATAGAATCATTGCTGGGAGCGGGGGACTTAAAACATGTTAGTGTTACTTGACTCCATCACTTCATCTGGATAAAAATAGCAGATGAAATAAATTCAGCTTTCTAATCCACCCTATGAAACCAGTTTGAATCCTTCTTACTGTAACAGATGCAGTACGTTTGGTCATATCCACCTCAAGTGACCATCACTCACAAGCATTGCACAAATGATCCATGTCTTCAATTCATAACCAAATAGAGCAAACAGGTAAAATTTTCAAAGATTGCCTAAACTCTTCAAAGACTGGCTAAACGCTCCTTTTCATGAATACTAAAATCATGAAAAAATAAAACTCAAACAGACATGCTAAATGGAGGCAAAAAACTACATAAAATAGATTTTTGAATTTCAATATTTTTGGTGAATATGGATTTTGGTAGCTAATTCCAACCTCAAAATGCTTGAAAACAAAATGCTTTTTCTATTCAGACATTTAAAATCATAGGCTACTGCAGGCTCTTGAATACAGTTATGTATGTTAATGCAGTATTTCAAAATATATTTTCATCAATCACCTTACAGTTAATAAGTTAACTTTTCTTGCAGGCAAAGACTATCATTACAAATGCTCAACTACTGCTTCTGTATATCCATTAAAACACAAGAAAAATTCTAGAGTTTATACAATATTAGGGGGAGAACAGTGGTTATTCTCGTTGCAAAACAATATCCAGACTTCATCGCAAGCATATTTAGAATTTGAAAAAAAAAAAAGACTAAATAATTCATCCTTAAAAGACAATTCCACAGAAATAGGAATTCTATTTTCAGAAAAGTAGATGGTAGAGAACAAGAGAGAGAAATATTAGTCAACAGATTAAATGTTATATGTTCTTTCACTTGAAAATGCCTTTACTCATGAGATCGCAAAATGTAAAAAGCTAGTTTGACCTTAAAGTTTTGGGACATAGTTAGCATTCTTCACTACCATATTGCCAAAGATGCAATGCCATAGATTTGGCATGTAGGACCCGACTCTGCCACTTTTGCTCATTAGAGGGACACCTTGCTCTGAAAGTTATCCAATTGATTTCACGGGGCTATAGGTAATGTAATATACAATTTATTTTAAATAAGGTGCAGAATTGAGCCCACCGAAAGTATGTAATTTTTTCACTAGCCTTTTTCATTCTTATTATGCACTCCACAGTTATATGTAACTGCAAAACTGTAACTGCATAATAGCATTTGAAGCTGTATTAGGGCTTCTAAGTAACTTGGGTTAAGCATGCTTCCCGTAGATTTTAATACAATAGTTTGAAAGTTTGATGATTAATTTACTGTACCCTCAGATCACAGATCTTCAGAAATTTCTAAAATTTCAGAAGTCCTCTACTTAAAATTTAAAAATTATTATTTTAAGGGACAAAGAATTCAGCTTGGCTGAGACAAATATTTTAACTGATTGATTGATCATTAGCTTGGAGGTGTGTGGGAACATCTACAACGACAAGAAACAATAGGTACAAAGATTGAAACTGTTCTGATCACTTACAAGTGAAAGGCCTAATTTATTAAAAGTACAACTGAAGTCAGTTTCATGCAAACTATATGTATATTAAGTGAAGAAAGGAAGAACATACCCATTCGGAGAGGTCACTAGGCTAGCAAAGTGAAAAACAAAATAATAAATGAAAATTTAGTTGTGCATATGATTTTGTTGTGGATGTGTTCAAATGTTTTGTTTGCCTTTTTTAAATAGTTCAATAAACTCAAACAATATAAACATATTGCTGACCTAATGGTTGGATCTACCATTGTCAGGCATTTTTAAATTGATCCAAATAAACAGATATATAACGTTCAACATTAATTCTCTTCTGACACAGTTCTGATATCATCAGCAAACTGGCTAGTAAGCTGCATGCAACAGAATAAAATGAGCTGCAAGAAGCTGTAAATCATGGTAATGGTATTGCAGTAGTGTTACATCATAACATTTATAAGTTTGAATTCAGCCAAGGAAAATGGTCAGGAAAAAAATTAGCTACCCTTGCTTTTACCATTAAAAAAAAAGGGAGAGAGAGAGAGACAATGGAACAGATTAGTAAACATATTTTCTACTTTCATTTTATCAGCTTGAACAAAAACTGATTCTTTCATGCTCTTTCTTATTGTGTCACACATACTTTTTCACAAAGACAGTAATTAATTTGATTGTGTTCGTGAATGCTATAGCAAAACAGTTCTGATAATCAATAGCCCCAGGTTTCGCTTGTTCTGATACTAGTTTTAAATATAAACTTCTGAGTACTAATCAAAAACTGTATTTTAAATTCACATTATTTTTGTTGTTGCAAACATTCCTTGCCCTCACACATGCGCACACATAAATACTACATTGTATAAGAGTTATGGTTAGAGTACACACAGTATTCCTGATCCCAATCCTTAAAAGCAAGGAAAAGTTAAACCATCTAACAGTGCACACCTTCTATTCCTCCATCCAGAGAGAGACATCTCACAGCTAGTTCAATCACCATAGACAGTGTACCACAACCTTACATCTGCCTAAGGAGAGAAGTCAACCTTCTTGCAACTCCTCCAAACTCATCACCACAAACAGATAAGTCTGCTCCTATCCCTCCATCCATTCTGCAGAATTCCAGAATATCATACTCATTCAAGTCTGGGAAAGGGATTCATGGAAGGCTGACATCCTTATTGCACCAGAGATAAGATGATGGTGCATTGTTTGTGTTGGTCATTGGTGATAAGGTGATGTAGGCTAGTGGTAAGGTGTCAGTCCATGGCTGGAAGAGTAAAGGATATGTACTGTTAGATGGCTTAACTTTTCATTTCCTTGCCTTTGAGGTTGCTGTCCGGTATGCAATGTGTGCAGGAACCTTAACCAATATAAAATGTGTATGAATTACCCAGGGTTTTTAGCTTGAGAAAGGATCTCCAACCAAGAGTTTCTTGCACAAAGAACAGCATATCCTTAAATGTGCCCAGTAGACATAGGGGCTATACTCCTGAGTCAGCTGGTCACTTTCATGAAAACCCTTTGGCAAGAGCCACAGCTAACAAATGCATAGATAATTTTGCATTGCTAGCCACTGAATACAACACTTGGATCATATTTTACAGATTTTCTCTATAACCATAAAGGCTAGAAACAATTTTTTTAAAGCAATACTTAGCTTTTGGAGTATCCATTTGATGTTATAAAAATTGGTAGTAAACAATGTGACAGAAAAAGAAACAGTTATGATGAATATCAGCAAATGAAAATTTAGTACAATAATAATTTTTAAAAGTTGAACTACCCTGCAGATGGTGAAAAAAATTCTACAAGTGACTCAATTTTCCAATCTGAAAACTCAGTAATTAATTTTCTAGCAGAGCCCAAAAAATCATAAGGCTCAAAAAGTAAACTTTCGTAAAGGGCTGATTTCTAATTAATTGTAAGTGAAACTGGTTTAATCATTCTTGACTCTCAAGGATAGTTTACACCAGCTAAGGGATCCATCATAGCTCCACTAATTACAATGGAACTGTGACAATTTGTTCCAGCTAAGGATCTACCCCATAGATTGTGTATTATCATTTAGGGAAGGATACACTATATTCTTCATACAAAACATAGTGAATTAATCACTGCTTTACATAGAAAGCTGAACTCCAACTTAAGTATGGGGCTCTGATGATTAGATAGAGAGACACGAATATACACACAAAATGTCTTGTACACATACACACAAATCCTGATTCAGATACATTGCGTAAAAATATCTCCAGGACACACATTTGCATCTCCTTTTTAACATAATAAAATCCTTCCCATTATAGGTTTGATGCATAAAGAGGTCTGTCCACTTTCTACAACTTGATAACTCCACCAGCACACTGAAAAGAACCCTACAAAATCTCAGCACATCAGTATATTTCCTCCTCAAATTTTACAAAATCAATCCAGTCAGCTGCCTTTATAGAATCTTTGTAAAACTTTTAGGCTATAACATTCATTTTATTTAAAAGATGTTTTCTTTGCAGGTAAAAAAAAAATAGGGATGGCCAGAAAACAATTCCATTTCGAAAAACATTTCTAAGGTTGTTTTTGTTTTGGATTGGAAAGAAAATGAGATTTTTGAAACTGAGTGAGAGAATGAAAAAGAGAGACACTGTCTGTAGTTTGGTAGTTAGGATCCTGGCTTGGGAGACCCAGGTTCAGCTCCTGATTTGGAATATTCTGGGGTGAAAAACTCTGCTCTGAGTCTACACTACTGTAAATTATTAAACTAACTGAAAACAATTAAGTTACTTTTTTTCTTCCTTTGAGCACTGCACAGTTGAATTTGTGGTACTAAAGCAGCTTATTTTTACAGGTGGAAAGATATCCAAAATAGTCCCAATATAAAAAGTTAAAATCTCTAAAACCCTTCTAAAATAGTATTTCTGTCAAATATGTGATGCAGGTGCAATATATGTTGGCTTATTATGGTGCAAATTCTTTATTGGCACGCCTTTTGGTTGACTTGAAGAACATATTCACATCTTCATGAGTAATGAATTCAGTCATCCCAAACTTATTCTGATGAGCCACAACACTTCATACCACATCATCATATATATTCTATAGGTATGTGTGTATATCAGAGGTGGGCAAACTACAGCACGGGACCGTCCTGCCTGGCCCCTGAGCTCCCGGCTGGGGAGGCTAGTTCCCAGCCCCCCCCGCCCCCTCCAATGTCCCTTCCACCTTGCAGCCGTGCGGGCAGCGTGACGTGCACCTGCCCACCTCCCAGGCTTTCCAATAAGCCTGTCCTGCAGCTCTGCGCGCCATGGCAAGGCGGCGGGAGGAGCGGGGGGGTTGGATAAGGGGCAGGAGGTCCTGGGGGGTAGTCAGGGGGCAGCTGGATGGGGCAGAGGTTTGGGGGGGGCCATCAGGAGGCAGGGGGGTTGGATGGGGGTGGGGTCCTGAGGGGTCAGGGGGGTTCCGGGGGGGGGACAGGGAGCAGCAGGGGTTGGATAGGGGGTAGGTTCCTGTGGGGGCAGTTAGGGACTGGAGTCCCGGGAGGGGGCGGTCAGAGGACAAGGACCAGGGCGGGCTGTATGGATCGGAGGTTCTGAGGGGGGCAGTCAGGGGGCGGAAAGTGGGATGGGGTGGCTAGGGGGCGGGGGCCAGGCTGTGTGCGGAGGCCCTCCATACCATTTCGCAACCCCAATGTGGCCCTAGGGCCAAAAAGTTTGCCCATCCCCGGTGTATATACATAACTTATGTCTTTAAACACACACACACACACACACGAACTGCAGCATTTTGTGCTAACAGAACAGTATGAAAAATAATGTGCTTACATATATGACTGGTTCTGCAAGCTCTCTGTAGATACCTGTCCCAGTAAAGTTCCTGAGAGCCCCACACATAAAGCACTGCAGGAATAGGCTTGTAGAGCGGATGCTGACTTTTTAAAAATTATTATTATTTTTATTATTATTATTATTATGACCCAACTGTTGACCAAGACATCGGGATTATGCATTGCATTTAAAAATTGTTTATTTTATTTTTTTTTATAAAAAAAACCAGGAATATCTTTAGCACCTGCAAAGAGAAACAACTGGTAAGAACGTGAATTTGAGGGTCTAAAAGTTTGACAGTCTGTTCAAATTGCAGGAATGCAAAAATTCACCAGTTTTAAATTTTTGTTTGTTTGTGTTTGTGACCCAAAAATGCCCTTTCTCCCCCCCGTCCCCAAAATAAAACTTTGTTGAAAAGGTCTTGATGCTAAAAGCACCCTGGAGATTACATCAAAATTCAGCTGAAGTCAATGGGAGGTCATCTCACAAAGTGAAACTCACCATCATGCTAAGGGCCAGCACTAAGTTAAGTACTTGTTAAGTTGCACCACAGTGGTGGAACACAGGCCTTGTGCTGACCCGCTGCAAAGGAGCAAGTTTCAGAAGGATCTGCAGAAACTGAATAACTTTTTAAAACACGTTAACATTTTCTTTGAAACCATATAAAACTTTAACTGTTTGGGGTATATATCAACTGTACCTATTTACTCTGGAATGAAAATCCTACACAGGTCTATACTCAAAAATTAATCTTTATAAATGGAATAATATTTTTGGCTATTTCTTCTATATCTCTGATGCTTCTGATCTATTTTGGGTTTGGTTGTTCATTTTTTTCCCTTTGCATTGCTTGCAGATGAAAAATTCCTAGTTATCTAAAACTTTATTTTGTTAATTTACAATGTTGTTAATGTGGCATTTTGGGGCAGCTGTTTTAAATTTCCAACCAACCCAATTATTAATTTTGAACCATGGCTATGGCACTTTAATGTGAAAATTTTAATATATGCGAATCTGCTGAAACATTGCAGTGACTTCATAGATTGCAAACTTAATAAAATGATCTAAAAATGTATTAAAGGTCACACACACACTGAAAGAAAGAGGAAGACTCCATTGAGTTAGTGAGCACTGGGACGGGTCCTTATGCAACAGACTACAGTGGCTCTGTTACTCCCACAGTGCTTGGAAACATTTATCCTATTTGAAAAGAGAATATAGCCTTTTGACTATAGATGGGAAACTTTAGTACATAATTACATTATAGCTAATCATAGCTAGAGTTACACTTTCATTTTATTAAAAAGAAAAGGAGTACTTGTGGCACCTTAGAGACTAACCAATTTATTTGAGCATGAGCTTTCGTGAGCTACAGCTCACTTCAGTCTTTTTGCAAAGACAGACTAACACGGCTGTTACTCTGAAACCTTTCATTTTATTGGGAGAAATAAGAATCATTGTAACATAATCAATATTTACGTAGTACTTTGATGCATCCACTTTACAAGCGGATAAAATCTAAATCTGTTTTCAAATGGTCAGTTGTTGCAGAACAGTGAACAGACCACAGTATAAAAGCCAATTTATAATTCAAAAGAGAAAATCATGTTTCTAATTTTTTATTCCTACCTATTACCATCTTTAGTATAAAAATACACATTTTTGAAAATAGAAAAGGAGTACTTGTGGCACCTTAGAGACTAACCAATTTATTTGAGCATAAGCTTTTGTGAGCTACAGCTCACTTCATCGGATGCAAATTTCCAAATAAACTGTGGAAACATTAAAAGGAACAATTATCCTCTATTGCGTCAAACACCCATTCGCTCTACCTCCCAAAGGAGCCATTACAGGCTATCTTATTATGTAACATACAAACCCCACCTCCCCGCATCAACCTCCTTTATTTTCCAGGATTATCCTAAGAAAAAGAAAAAGAAAGCACTACAAGTACATTTAAACTGTATTAAGTCTATAAAAGCATGGAAAACTGCGTCAAAGGGGGTTTTCATTTTGAAGTAAATTTGGAATAATGCAGCATTTGTACAAAAAGGATATTACCCCAAATTAATTTTAATTACCATACACATATGGTGCATTCCTTGGGTTAATCTGAAAAACAAAGTTTTCTCCCTCCAAGGTCCACTTTTCCTTCTGCCTGATTCGGCAGTGAAATCAAAATTATATGTTTAAGCCCCAGCGCTATGAAGCTTTCAGAAAACAGGAGTCTTCAGGTTTCCCCACAACAGAAAAGGGGAAAATTGAATGGTCATCTAGTTGAATGCAGGTTAATTTGATACATATAAAGTTCTTGCCATGTAGTTACACAAAGTGTAACAGAGCAGTATCATTTGGAGTTTCTTGGTTGGCTCAGATGGGGTGCTTGAGCCCAAAGCAATTAAATTGAGAGTGGAGATTCAGCCTTCCTTTGCTCTGGGCTCCCAGTCCAGGGAGAGAGGTTTAAATCTAGACTGGGAAACTAATTCAAGCATCTCATCACAGCAGACATCGGCAGCCTGGTGATGGTCCGGCTGGCAGCAGGGCCTATAGTCTACATCAGCAAAGCAAAGCAGTCAAAAGCCAACCTCAGAGGCCCAAAGAAGTCCACAGCAGATAATGCTCAGTACAAGCCAAGAGGAGCCCATTTGCTTGTTTGACTACTACCAGGGCAAGAGTTTTGTGGCCCCCAATATGGCAGCCCATCATACAGACTCTGCTGCAACACATGCACATTTTAGAGTTTATATTTAATTCCTTAGTATTGATTAATGAAATATTTGTCCTTTCTCCCAATAAATTAAGAAGACTGTATGTTACCAGGTAGCCACGATTCTATGTGCTTGATGAAAGGGGGAAGAACACAAGTAAGGGTGTTCAGTTTCAGGCCAGTTTGTACTCTCACCATCACATCTATTGCCTAAGAAATGATTACAGTGCCACAAATTCAGTATTATCACTTCACTTCCATATCACAAAAGGAGAAAAAGATAGACTGTGAAAGAGCAAACCACAGTTTTTAAACTCAAATAGCTTTTTCAGTAGTAAATATGGCAAGAGAATACATTTCTGAAGTACATTTATTAGTTTGACATCTGGAAGTTCCTGCAGCATGAAAATCCTCTTTAGCTCGTTCTTGTGTTTTGGTATCACAGTGGTCTAACGTTCCACCAGTGATGCAACATGTAAGCACAACAGAAAGAACTTGCAGCTTTTACTTTTCAAATCTCTTTCATGTGTGCATTTACACCAGACTATCAACATTACTTAAATATAATTTTGTGTTTTAATACATTTAGAGATGCAGAAACACATACAAATAATCTGTAATGAAACATTTCCACAGGAGAATTTATGCTCCCTCACCATAACTAAAACAAACTCACGGAGAAACAAATCTTTAGTTATAGAAGTACAACTACAAAAAGTATATTAATATTTGAAGTCCAGAACAAATTATGTCATTTTACTTGGTTGATAGATGAATTTAAGGACCTAACAGTTAACTTTAAAGATTATACTCTCTTATTCTGACTTGTGACTGCTGATAGGTTTATAGTACTACCCCATGCTGATGACCTAAATTTCAAAGCAACCTTATGACCTAAATTTCAAAGCAACTCATATTCCTTTGGCTGGCAGAAGCTAGGCTCATCCCAATGGTGAACTTCTGCATTGTTCAGCAGCCAATTCTGAACTAGCAGTACAGTAACTGGCCTTTGTAGAGTATGGTTGTGTTTTCTTTCATCTGCTAAGTACATTAAATGCACCTAGCTTCTCAATATGAAAATTTGTCTGCATCATAAAGGTGATGGATCAATGGCAACCCTAAATAAAAGGAATATTGAAGTATCTGCTACCCCATTCTTAGGCATCCTCTGTTCTAAAGGTCCTTAATGGGGATTAAAAAAATGAGAAACAGTTCAAAGTTGGATGCCTGGTATCCTTTTTGATGCCAAAATAAAAATAATTTACTTACCCCTTCACTGGCATTTTCCCCTGTGCTGGCCAGCATTTCCTGTAGGGCTCTGACAGAAAGAGACTGCTCCAGCACAAAATTACAGATGCAAAGATCTGGAGGCACATACTGCAAAAACAAGAACAAGACAAAGGACAAGAATGACATAGCTGGTGAGTTCAAGCAAATGTAAAGCACATATGCACATACACACAAAATAAAAAAAAAACATACATTTTAAGGTGAAAGTACGTTTGTTTTCTAAGAACACAAGTTTTTGTATAATAAATTTTATACCTTCAGAAGATTTTCTCACCTTCAGAAGATTTTCTTGCTGCAATTAATTGTCCTTTTTTATTTAGAGCACTGTACTACTGTTAAAATAAGGGGTCATCAGGCCCAAAAGCAGAAGAGTGTATCTTCAGGCTACTTTTTTCCCTCAGTTATTAAAATATTTAGTCATGAAAAAAACCAATAGAAAACTATAAGGAAAGATCTGCAATCATAATTTGATATCCCAGCCCTTGAATGTACTTCACATTATAAGAAAAACCTTAACTGTAGCATCAAAAGGTCTATAGTTATTGAACTATAATTCTTACATTCAATACAAAAGAGTGGAAATATTTTCAATCCACTAGTTCTACAACAGGAAAGAGCAGTTATTTACTCTACAGTAACAGTAGGTGTTCAAAATGTGTTTTCCACATGTGTACCAACAGTGGAAAACATGTCCCATACACTCATTATAGGAATGTTTTGGTCAGCAGTGTCCATAGGGGGCCACACCTGTGCTCTGAATGTCTTCACACCTGCCCACCCAAGGGCATAAAGGGTGGAGGAAGGTCATGGAGTACATATGGACAACACATCTCAAAGAACCACAGTTACTGTAAGGTAAGTAACCGTTCTTTCTTTGATTGCCCAGATGTATTCCATTCTTGGTGACTTTCAAGCAGTGACCTAATGTGTTGAAAGTAGGTGCTCAGAGTCTGCCCAGTGATTGTAAGACAGTTCTGCCAAAATGGATATAAGACCTAGATGCCTCTACAAGGGAATACTTGTGGCACCTTAGAGACTAACCAATTTATTTGAGCATAAGCTTTCGTGAGCTACAGCTCACTTCATCGGATGCAGTAGCTCATGAAAGCTTATGCTCAAATAAATTGGTTAGTCTCTAAGGTGCCACAAGTACTCCTTTTCTTTTTGCGAATACAGACTAACACGGCTGTTACTCTGAAACCTACAAGGGAATAGTGTCTTATAAAAGTATGTACTGATCCCCAGGTAGTGTCCCTACAAGTTGCAGAGTCAGGCACACTTCTCAAAGAAGCCAGAGTTTTTCATTCACCCAAACCACCACCTTCTGGGTCTCTGTAATCGCTGCATGATGTCTGAGCGGGACTGAATAAAGATCCAGTGGATCACACAACACCTCTGCAAAAAGGAAAAAAAAGGGGCGGGGAGGGGAGACACAAAAAAGCAAGTCTCTATCCAGAACAGCCAAAAAAACCTGCAGAGTACCATCGAAACTGGCAGAGGCCTGAAAACACAGACTGTCCAGAGAGAACTGCTATGGTGAGTCCAGGCTGCAACAGGGGGTGTGGCTAGAAAAGTAATGAACACTGAAACTAGGCTAGGGCCCACAGCAACACAACACCAAAATTATCCTAATCTCACACTAGTGACAGCCAAGAACAAAGTATTTGTTCAAAGAACAAAAATTTTGAGTAGGAACCCACTGTAGAAGCCATACACATGGGAAGAAAAATATCTAGAATGCCTAGAAACAACACCCAACCAGATCAGTAAAAGCATAAAGGGATCCAGAGATGGCTATGCCAACACTGAGTAAAGAACAAGAATACAACAGAGCATGAAAGAATTTCCATGGTGTGCCAAACCACCAACACTTCAAGACTCAAAAATGAATTGAAAGGCACAGGAAAGTCCTTGTTTGATGTGAAAGGAAAATGTTAGCCACTCTAAAACTCTGAGAAGACTACATCCCAAGATGTCTATGCTATAGGTAGCCGATACACTGCTCTACTTGACTTTCCAGCAATCACAGCTATAAGCATGGTTATAAGGATAGAACCAGTCATCATGAACCTAGAACCTGAGATTCCAAAGAGGTCCCAAAAATGTTCCAAGGACTGGGGAAATAGAGGAAGAATACCGCATTAAACTTACACCAAATGCAAAGCCATTTGCTCTGTCATAAATATAAAGGGAAGGGTAAACACCTTTAAATCCCTCCTGACCAGAGGAAAAACCCTTTCACCTGTAAAGGGTTAAAAAGCTAAGACAACCTCGCTGGCACCTGACCAAAATGACCAATGAGGAGACAAGATACTTTCAAAGCTGGAGGGGGGAGGAACAAAGGGTTCTCTCTGTCTGTGTGTTGGCTTTTGCCGGGACCAGAGCAGGAATGCAGGTCAGAACTCCTGTAAAAAGTCAGTAAGCAATCTAGTTAGATACGCGTTAGATTCTGTTTTGTTTAAATGGCTGAGAAAATAAGTTGTGCTGAATGGAATGTATATTCCTGTTTTTGTGTCTTTTTGTAACTTAAGGTTTAGCCTAGAGGGATTCTCTATGTTTTGAATCTGATTACCCTGTAAGGTAGTTACCATCCTGATTTTACAGAGGTGATTCTTTTACTTTTTCTTTAATTAAAATTCTTCTTTTAAGAACCTGATTGCTTTTTCATTTTTATTAAGATCCAATGGTTTGGGTCTGTGTTCACCTATGCAAATTGGTGAGGATTTTTATCAAGCCTTCCCAGGAAAGGGGGTGTAAGGCTTGGGGAATTTTGGGGGGAAAGACGTTTCCAAGTGGGCTCTTTCCCGGTTATATTTGTTAGACGCTTGGTGGTGGCAGCAATAAAGTCCAGGGACAAAAGATAAAATAGTTTGTACCTTGGGGAAGTTTTAACCTAAACTGGTAAAAATAAGCTTAGGGGGTTTTTCATGCAGGTCCCCACATCTGTACCCTAGAGTTCAGAGTGGGGAAGGAACCTTGACATGCTCCAACACCACCTAGGAGAATCTCCCATCCTTTACCACCAGGGTGAAAGCAAAGATCAACCTCATTGAGTAGATGGGTGTCACTTCCAGAATAGACACTCCAACTGAATGCTGTGCAGGCATGGTTGTGATCCCAAAACTACATGACAAGATTTGGATCGGTGTAGACCTTACCAAGCTCAATGAGAATGTCTGTAGAGAGTGAAACGTACTCCCATATGTTGGGCACACCATTTGACAATTAGATAAGCAAAAGTTTCAAAATTGGATGCCCCGTCTGGGTTTTGGCAGATACAACTTGCTGCAGAAGCTGTACTACAATAACCTTCATCACATTTTTTGGAAGGTTTTGTTTCAATAGAGTACTATGTGGCATATCTTCTGCTCCGTAACACTTCCAGAAAAAAATGTCATAATTCCTGGAGGGTCTGGAAGAGGTTCTCTGCCATATGGATGATATCCTTGTCTACCGATCAGCTCAAACCCCACACAACCAACATCTCTTGAAGGATGTGAGACAGCAGGCCTAACACGAAATGACAGATGTAAATTCTCAAAGACAGAATTAAGTGTCTGTCTAGGCTCGGTCACTAATGGAGCAGGGGGTCAAACCAGATCCAGAGAAAGTACAAGTGATTACTCTGATGAAGGAGCCTCAGTGCATCAGTGAAATATATCGATTCATGGACATAGTAACACACCTAGGAAAATTCCTACCTTACTTGGCAGAGTAGTCAAAGCCATTACGAGAGCTCATTAGTCCACAGAATTCCTGGAACTAAACAGAATCAGGCATTCAGAAAAATGAAGCAAGATATGAGCATTCCTCCATAGCTGATACACTCTCCAGAGCCCCAATCTCAGGCAAGCCACAGCAAGAGTGTGAACAGGAGGAGCTGTTTTTGGAAGATTTCACAGATGAAGTACATACTGATTTACTTATCACAGAAAACATCTGCAAGAAGCAGATGAATTCCTGAGTCAAGATATGAATCACTGCAAACGCTACAAAGAAGGTGGCACAAAACAGACAGGAAATCATACTGGGTGGTTTCCAGGGATCTTGTTACAAAGCAAGGTTTATTGTTGATGAGGTCCAGACTAGTTATCCCTAATGTAACAGGAAATCCTCAACAGACTGCATGAGGGACACAAAGGCATTACAAAATGCAGGAAGGGAGCTAAACAGACAGTTTGGTGGCCTGGGCTGAGCAAACAATTACAGCAGAGAGTTGAGAAATGTGAAATTTGTGCTCACGTGAACCCAATCCACTGGAACCATTACTATCATCTGCTGTACCAGACAGGCCATGACAGAAAGTCAGGACTGATTTTTTTATCTGGATAATACCACCTGTCTTCTGATGACTGATTATGTCTCAATGTTCATTGAAGTTGTCAGGCCACTCAGCATCACATCAAGTGCAGTTGTGGAGAGGATAAAATCCATGTTTTCCCTGTTTTAGGATTCTGGAGCAAGTCATCTCTAACAATGGTACTCAGTTTTCCTCTGAGACTTTCAAGAGGTTTGCAGATACCTACAGTTTCATTCATGTCAGATCCAGCCATAGTTCCATCAGAGTAATGGTGAAGCAGAACATATAGTAAAGAAAATAAAACAACTTCTTTCTAAATCCTCATACCTTTATCTTGCCCTGTTGCCATACCAGTCAACACCTCCAGCAAATGGACTCAGCCTGCAAAACTGTTGATGGGAAGGCAGTTGAAGTCCACTATCATAACCTTCCTTTCCCAACTCAACTCTTGTTGGCCAGATGTCCCAAGATTACAGAAGATGGAAGATCAATAGAAACCCCACCAAAAGGTGGTCTTTGACAGGTGCCACAGAGTCAAATCCTTGGGAGTACTGAATCTAGGAGATCACATTTGCATGAAAGACTCTCAAGAAAAGGGGATGTGCCAGGACATCTCAAACCTACTTTGTTAGAATGCCAGCAGGAATCATCCACTGGAACCAATGTCAGCTTGTGTCACCAGGGGGACCTCCAGTCTACCCAGATCACTACCCTGAAATGGAACCTGCGAACAACACCCCGCCTGCCCATACAGAACCACATGTACCCTCTTGAGACTCTTCCTGAAAGGAGAGATCAAGCAAGAAAAATATAGTCTCCTACATTCCTGGAGGATTATATAAGATCTTGAGAATTTAAGGAAGTCGGATCGGAGGACTAGCAGTCAAATGCCTTAAAAGGGGCAGAATAAATCACTGAAAGTTCAGGCAGTCTACCCTGCTCTTCATAGGGCTGTTTGTTGTTTCATGTACTGTTAGGATAAAGGTTTGATCACCCTTCCTTTTTAGAAAGGGGGATGTGGTGTTAGTTGTGAATGGTTAGCATGGCCACAAAAAACAGGAAATAAAAATCTGCCTCGCATTCACCCCAGCCACAGTGTGCTGAGTCTCTAATCTATGCAATAAGTATCTTAATCCAGCCCTTTTTCAGCTTCTAAAACCTACTGCAAAGTAGTCAAAATCTTCATCAGGAATCCCAAATTTTGGGGGGTATTGTACTGGTGCTTTGTGTTAAGTTCCTTATGCTCCTTCACACCTACATGGGGTCCAGGGACAATCTCACCCCTCAAAATATATTCTTATAAATACTTACCTTCATTAGTGTAAGGTGATGCAAAATAGCATGTGGTCATATAATTAAAGACTGTCTCATGATGCATATGCAGAAGGGGGCTCAATTAAGATTGCACAGGCATTTTCTAAATTTTGAGTGCTTGACTTTGCAAACATAATAATGTTCTTTTAACATAGGTTTTTGTGTAAAGTTGTACATATAGATGTGATTACCACCAAATATACAAGCAAATATGGAGAGGCAATCTGATGCATTTCTTTCTCAGTAACATCACAAAATGGATATTTTTATCCTGATAATGTAACAGAAAACCAATCAAAAATGAGATGATGAAAACAAATCTTAAACCCAAACTAATGCATATGTGTACAGTATGATGTTAGAGGAAAACGGTAATCCTCTTTCATTTTCTATTGGACAAGAAAAGTATAATAAAAAGTATATACAGTGCATCCTTGAAAGCAAAAGAGTTTATACACTAGAACAGAAGAGTTCACACATCAGAGCCTAGTGCTGTTGACCTTCAGGTCATGCTGCAAAGTTTGAAGTCTCAATCCTGCAAACATGCACATGAGTAATTTTATGCACAGGAGTCATCATCATTCATCCTGCACCATCAGGTGCATAAAGCAGAAGTCAAAAGGTGCCCATTATCCCTATTCAGGATTGATTTTCCAGGTCTTTTATATGCAGATGTAATAATGCGGCTTCAGCAATGGGGTATGCCTCTAAGTCAGCCTCTTCATGTCTTTTCCTACAACCTCCTGCTCAAAGCTTTTTTTATTATGCACATGATTAAATTCAGTTGGACTAATTATCCTTTTTTGAATTTGTATATCTGTAAGTGTGCCAGAGCATATTTCAAACCAAAACAGAAAAAACCCTGAAATAAAAATAAATAATAGATTCAAAAGCTTTAGTAGTGAAATGTGGTATTCCCTATTCCTTTCTGCATATAAACTGTTCTGTTTATTATTATTGAATTAGTTTTTAAGCACTTTGGGCACAGATGTCATCAGTCACTGTGAAAACTTACAGTGTTTGTCAATATTTTTAAAAAAAAACACACATCAACCTATTCATTTTTCACTAAGGCCAATATTAAGTCAGTGCATGTTGTTTTAAACAGTACACATTATGTTACAACATAATTTGGTTTAAAAAGGAAAAACATGCATATAGCTGTGTTCAATTTGAATAATCAGCTAGCAGTTCTGTTGTCAAAAACACTTGGCAGAGAGAAGCAGTCCAGATGTTTTTACATTCTGCAGTGTAGAAAACCCTTCTGAATGTAAACAATAAGTGATTAGCACTTCTAATAGGCATCAATCCTTCTCCTAACTGATTTATAAAAGACCACAAAATCACATGCCCATTCATCGCTTCAAAATGCCTCATTGTAAACCAGAATAAGCTAAACAACACATCTCCTGTCAACATACTTTTTTGGCTAAATAACTCCTTATAGTTATCTGAACATTAAGACAATTTCACTATACCCAGCTAAATTATCAGGAACCACAAGTTACATATGCAACTTCATACATACCAGGTCTCATAACAACAAAATTGAGATATACGGTACAAGGTAGACCATTACTATTGCAGAGACCATTATGTATTTTGATATTCAGGTTTAACATTTTCTTTATAAAATAAACATTTTAGCACAAAAAACTGATAAAACTTAACATTTAACACATTAAAATGACCATAAATAGCTATATAAATAAAAGGAGAAAACTTGTTTATTGTAGGTTGCTTTAAAAACAAAATATAAGACTTGTCAGAAGCCAGTAAGATAAATTAGCAATTTTCTCTCCACTGACATTGCCTTCATTGTTCTCCATGAACAAGAACACACACAAGAGTTTGGCAACAGATTTTTCATTACTATACCTTAGATTTTAAATGCAATAAATGTAAATACTGAAATCCTGAAACTGGGATGCAATATCATAGAAACCTTATCCTTACGTAAGGAAAATCCACTGTGTAAGGGAGATCCACCTTAGGGGCCCCAAAGCCTCAAATAGCAGATGCATAAGGGCTGGCAGTGCCAGGTTCAGGTTCTAGGCAGGGGTAGGTCTTGATACCAGCGGTGGGGGGAGCATGTGCATGTGTGAAGGTTCTAGTGGTACCCTTTAAAAACCTCACAGTCATAGGGTGAGTAAATACTGAGCAGTTCTCCGCTGGAGGGTGGAAGGCATTAATTGCTGCTAGACATACACACTGTGAGCTAATGGATAGACCCCATGTCTTTAGAGACAGAAGTTAGTCCAAGATCATCGCATTCTGTGGACGTACGTAATGATGCTGGCACCAAAGGGAGCACCACTTCCATTTGTCAGCATAACATTTTCTTGTAAAGGTTTTTCTAATGTTGTGGAAGACGGATTGGACCTCTTCTGAACATGATCTCCTTACATGTGCTATCCATCCAAAAATCAGGCTCTGAGACAGAAGGATGCTAGGTTGGGATAGTTGGTCCTGCCCCCCATACTCAGTCAGTAGGTTCAGAATGTATGAGTGAGGCCATCTGGAGGATGGTGGTGAACCAAAATTGTATCAACTATCTAGGTGCCACCAAGACTACTGTTTTGTCCTGTTTGACCTCCCTCTTTACATGAGGGGAGCAGAAACGGGGAAGGGAGGGAGACATACATTAGTAGCTCCAGGAAAGCATCCCCTCTGGAACTCTCCCCAGGAATGGCTCGGCAGCAGCAGGCCGGACACTTCTTGTTTGCCTGGGATTCAAATAGGTCCCAGGATGGCAGCCCCACTGATGGAAAATGTCCTGTGCCACCGAGTTGTGGAGGTCCTACTCATGGTCCTTGTAGAAATCCTTGCTGAGGCTGTCTGCTAAAGTAACATAAGAACATAAGAATGGCCATACTGGGTCAGACCAAAGGTGCATGCAGCCCAGTATCCTGTCTACCGACAGTGGCCAGGTGCCCCAGAGGGAGTGAACCTAACAGGTAATGATCAAGCGATCTCTCTCCTGCCATCCATCTTCACCCCCAGACAAACAGGCTACGGACACCATTCCTTACCCATCTGTGACTAATAGCCATTAATGGCCTTAACCTCCATGAATTTATCTAGTTCTCTTTTAAACCCTGTTATAGTCCTAGTCTTCACAACTTCCTCAGGCAAGGAGTTCCACAGCTTGACTGAGCGCTGTCTTGAAGAAGAGCTTCCTTTTATTTGTTTTAAACCTGCTGCCCATTAGTTTCATTTGGTGGCCCCTAGTTCTTATATTATGGGAACAAGTAAATAACTTTTTCCTTATTCACTTTCTCCACACCTCTATCATATCCCCCCTTAGTCTCCTCTTTTCCAAGCTGAAAAGTCCTAGCCTCTTTAATCTCTCCTCATATGGAGCCCATTCCAAACCCCTAATCATTTTAGTTGCCCTTCTGTGAACCTTTTCTAATGCCAGTATATCTTTTTTGAGATGAGGGGACTACATCTGTACGCAGTATTCAAGATGTGGGTGTACCATGGATTCATATAAGGGCAATAAGATATTCTCCGTCTTATTCTCTATCCCTTTTTTAATGATTCCTAACATCCTGTTCGCTTTTTTGACTGCTGCTGCACACTGCATGGATGTCTTCAGAGAACTATCCACGATGACTCCAGGATCTCTTTCCTGATTAGTTGTAGCTAAATTAGCCCCCATCATATTGTATGTATAGTTGGGGTTATTTTTTCCAATGTGCATTACTTTACATTTATCCACATTCAATTTCATTTGCCATTTTGTTGCCCAATCACTTCGTTTTGTGAGATCTTTTTGAAATTCTTCACAGTCTGCTTTGGTCTTAACTATCTTGAGCAGTTTAGTATCATCTGCAAACTTTGCCACCTCACTGTTTACCCCTTTCTCCAGATCATTTCTGAATAAGTTGAATAGGATTGGTCTGAGGACTGACCCTTGGGGAACACCACCAGTTACTCCTCTCCATTTTGAAAATTTACCATTAATTTCTACCCTTTGTTCCCTGTCTTTTAACCAGTTCACAATCCATGAAAGGATCTTCCCTCTTATCCCATGACAACTTAATTTACATTAGAGCCTTTGGTGAGGGACCTTGTCAAAGGCTTTCTGGAAATCTAAGTACACTGTGTCCACTGGATCCCCCTTGTCCACATGTTTGTTGACCCCTTCAAAGAACTCTAATAGATTAGTAAAACATGATTTCCCTTTACAGAAACCATGTTGACTTTTGCACAACAATTTATGTTCTTCTATATGTCTCACAATTTTATTCTTTACTATTGTTTCAACTAATTTGCCCAGTACTAACGTTAGACTTACCAGTCTGTAATTGCCGGGATCACCTTTAGAGCCCTTTTTAAATATTGGCATTACATTAGCTATCTTCTAGTCACTGGGTACAGTAGCTGATTTAAAGGACAGGTTACAAACCATAGTTAATAGTTCTGCAATTTCACATTTGAGTTCTTTCAGAACTCTTGGGTGAATGCTATCTGGTCCCGGTGACTTGTCACTGTTAAGTTTATCAATTAATTCCCAAACCTCCTCTAGTGACACTTCAATCTGTGACAATTCCTCAGATTTGCCACCTACAAAAAAAGGCTCAACAAGTTTGGGAATCTCCCTAACATCCTCAGCCATGAAGACTGAAGCAAAGAATTCATTTAGTTTCTTCGCAATGACTTTATCGTCTTTAAGTGCTCCTTTTGTATCTCGATTGTCCAGGGTCCCCACTGGTTGTTTAGCAGGCTTCCTGCTTCTGATGTACTTAAAAAAACATTTTGTTATTACCTTTTGAGTTTTTGGCTAGCTGTTCTTCAAACTCCTTTTTGGCTTTTCTTATTACATTTTTACACTTAATTTGGAAGTGTTTATGCTCTTTTATATTTACCTCACTAGGATTTGACTTTCACTTTTTAAAAGATGCCTTTTTATCTCTCACTGTTCATCATGCCTGGAAGGTGTACTGCCAAGAGGGTGATCTGGTGTCAAAGCTTGACCACCTGAGGCAGAGTGGAATGACTGTCATACCTCCCTGCTTGTTTACACAGTATACCATCGTCATGTTGTCCAACATAACTTGAACACATACAGCATAGATAAAGAGTAAAAACTTCTTCCAAGCTTCATGAACTGCTTTAAGTTTGAAGAGACTGATGTGCAGTTTGGATTCCTGATAAGTCCAAGAGCCTTGAGCCAGATGTTTATCCAGGTGCACTCCACAGCCCAACTGGGAGATGTCCATAGCTAGTTTCTTGGTGGTGGGGAATAAAAGGAATGCCAATGCACACAGTCTCTTTGGTTTCCCACCAGGTGAGTGATGTTAACACATTCTGAGGAATCGAGTCTCATTTGTTTGCTTGTATCATAGACCATCCTCAACCATGCCTGGGGGCACTGAAGATGGAGCCTCACAAAGAATGTCATGTAGGTGTAGGAAGTCCTATGGCCTAGAAGGACTAGACAGGATCAGTCAGTCATCGGGGGACTCAATTGAGGATGGGTGATGAGATCCCTCAACACAAGGAATTTGTCCTGCGGTAGGAAAGCCTTGGACAAAACAGCGTTCATAGTCCCTCTGATTAATCTCCACACGGGTTATAGAATTTAAGTGAATGTCTCTAGATTTGCTTGAAATCCCAAGAAGTGCTGGAGGTTTAGCAGGGAAAGGACCATAGTCTGTACTTTTTGATATGACTGGCCTCATCAGGATAAAGAAATACTCATCTGCCCCGGTGATGCCGGTATGCTGCTACCACTGAACACTCTGGGCCATTGAGAGACTAAAGGGGAGAACTCCGTATTGAAAATCTTCCCGATCCTCTGTGAAGAAAAGGAACCTTGTGGACACTGGATAAATACCTATATGGAAACAGGCATCCTTCAAACAGAGAGCTGCACAGGTTTAGGCAGGTGTCATAAACATACACCTACGGGTAGCATAAAATCCCTCCTTTACCTGTAAAGGGTTAAGAAGTTTAAATAACCTGGCTGGCACCTGACCAAAAGGACCACTAAGGGGAGAAGGTTTTTCTTTTGTGTTTTCTGTGTGTTCTCTCCGGGTCAGCGAGGAACCAGGGCAGTGAAAATACATCTCCTAAAGTCATAGCGGAATTAAGCATCTAAGATTACAAATTGTAAGTAATAGGAAGGAAATGCATTAGATTATCTTTTGTTTTAGCTTGTGAATTTTTCCTGTGCTAAGAGGGAGGTTTATTCCTGTTTTGTTTTGTTTTTGTAGAGTTTTGCCTAGAGGGGAATCCTTTGTGTTTTGAATCTGATTACCCTGTAAAATTACCTTCCATCCTGATTTTATAGAGGTGCTTCTTTTATTTTGTTTTTATAATAAAGTTCTGTTTTTAAGAACCTGATTGGTTTTTAGTGTCCTAAAAACCCAAGCGTCTGGTCTGTGCTCACCTTGTTTACCTGGTTGGTCAATTATTCTCAAGCCTCCCAAGGAAAGGTGGTGGAAAGGGCTTGGGAGGATATTTTAGGGAAACAGGAACTCCAAGTGGTCCTTTTCCTGAATCTCTGTCTAACTCACTTGGTGGTGGCAGCAGTACCCACCCAAGGACAAGGAAGGATTTGTGCCTTGGGGAAGTTTTTAACCTAAGCTGGTAGAAATAAACTTAGGGGGTCTTTCATGCAGGTCCCCACATCTGTACCCTAGAGTTCAGAGTGGGGAGGGAACCCTGACAGCAGGGGATTATGCAGAGCAGGGTGGTCATCCTGAAACTTCTATGACCTATGAAGTTCTTTAGCTGTCTAAAGTCGAGGATGGATCTCCAGATTCCCTTCTTTTGGGGGACAAGGAAATATCTTGTTTTGAGGAGACAGAGGCTCTAACTGGATCAGGGAGCCCACTATTTGTTTGAGAATTCTCTCATGAGAGGCATCCCTGAACAAGGATGGGTAGGAGGATTTCGGGGTGTGGTGTAAGGAAATTCTATTGTGTTGCTGTTAGAAATGATGTATAGGACCATTTGTTCTATGTGATATGCTCCCACATTGGTTGGAAACAGGCCAGGCAGCCGCTGAAGTGTGTGTGGAGTATCTGGCGGTGTAGAGACTGGTTGGCAGCTCTCAAGAGTCCCACCAAAATGATTTTTGGAGGGAGGCTAGGATTGAGGAAGGAACAGGAGCAGGGCATTATGTCTGCTGCATTGAATTAATTGGCACTTCCTAGGAGGGATCCTATGCCCTTTCACAGTGCAAGGGCTGGGGAGCAGTATGGTGCCTATAAAGAAGAGGGTTTGAAGTGCTTTCCCCCAGGAGCTGGGGTGTGTTGCCTCAAGGAGTAGAAGGTGGTGCAGGAGTCCTAAAGGGTTTGCAGTGACTCTTCCATTTTCTCCCTGAACAGATTATTGCCCTCAAAGGGAAGATCTCCACTGTCATCTGGACCTCCTAGGGAACCCCCAAGGAGTACAGCCATAAAGCCCATCATGACTCTTGACGTTGTCATGGAACAGGAAACCATGTCTGCTGCGTCCAACAACACTTGGGGAGATGATCTGGCTATCAGCTTCCCTTCATCCAGGATGGCCTAGAATTGAGGCCTGAGTTCTTGTGGCAATTTATTAGCATATTCAGACCATTTGTTAATAAAGCCATACTTCAGCACTAGTGCCTCATAATTTGCTATGCACAATGTGATAAACTCAGGAAAGATGGCTGCACCCCTTCCAGGGGATTCAGGAGAGCCTCTGCAATGCTCTTTAGGAGGTCTTGAAGTGATCTATAACCATCGGGTGGTGATGGTGAGTCCTGTGCCTCATCAGACGATGTGGCAGGAATTGCTGCTGATGGATTGGGTGGGTCCAGCTGTTCTAACACTCCTTCAGGGACTGAGCCTTATCCCTGACAGGTGATAGCTGTGTGAACTCTCACTCTGGTTTCTGATAGTCTGGAGACCTGAAGTGAGGAATCTAGGAGCACCAATATGTTCAGTGGGTGGGAGGAGATGGACCTGGATGGGGTGTCCTGGGAGGGTACCGCTGGCTCCAGGTGCAGTAATATGCTGTGCAGGATTGAGAGAGTGCCTAGGAGAGTGCCTCAGGAGGGAGGGAAGGGGGAGCCTGACGATATGTACCCAGAACCACCCACGGCAATGTTTTTGCCCCATCAGGCATTGGGATTTCTACCCAGAATTCAAATGGGCGGCAGAGACTGTGGGAACTGTGGGAAAGCTACCCACAGTGCAACGCTCCTGAAGTCGACAGTTGCCTTGGTACTGTGGACACACTCCGCCGATTAAATGCACTTAGAGCATTTGTGTGGGGCCACACACATTCGACTGTATAAAAACACTTTCTACAAAACCGACTTCTATAAATTCGACCTAATTTCGTAGTGTAGACATACCCTTTAGATATGTATTCCTCATGATGCATCCAAGGTAGATGTAAATTAAACCATGAAGCTGGTGCTCCTCATTCTGAGTGTAACCCCTTTGGGGTTTAGAGAGCATAGCCCCTTTAAATCTTTTTCCTAGTGGGGAGGGGGAGCAATGAGAGAAAAGAGGGAAACTCCAGGGTGGGCCGCTGGAGCTCCCATGAGAGAAGGGCTGCAGCCCGCAGACCCTGACAAAGTGAAGGAAAAAAAACCTGCCTGAAGCCTGGGAAGGACAGGGCGGCCAATTGGGGAACATCCCAGGACAAAAGCCAGGAGGAGCACTATGCCAGGGAGAAATCGCCCAAGAAGAACAGGCCGAAGCTGAACGCAGTATCACCGCTGCCCAAAGCTGCATGGAGCTGTGAGCACTGGGGCTTGTAACTCTGCATTCAAAATAAGAAGGGAGGCTGCTAGCTAGTTAAGTGAGGAGGTGGTCACTCTGTGTGGCTTTGCAGAAAGCGGCAGAAGAGGGCACCAAAGGGGTTTGTTAAAAAAAGTTCACTGACACTGAAGACGACCAGAAGCACCCACAACTCACCACTAAACTAAAACTTTGCTCAAAACTCCTAAACTCTGTGTGCAGACACATTGCTTTCAGACTGTGCTACCACTGGGCTTGTGGGGCCTTGGTTTGAATGCAACCCTGTTCTACTGCTTCCCGTATATTTTCCCTTGTTGTTTTTCTCCTCTCATCCTTCTGTAAATAAATACACCTCTATCCCGATATAACGTGGTCCTTGGGAGACAAAAAAATCTCACCACGTTATAGGTGAGACCATGTTCTATCGAACTTGCTTTGCCCCCCGCCCCCCGTTCCTTGTTCCCTGAATGCCCCCTCCAGAGACCCCCGTCCCTAATCACCCCCAAGACCCCACCCACTACCCAACCCCCCTGTTCCCTGTCTGCTCCAACCCCTATCAGGCACTCACCGGCAGCAGCGAGAAGTGGAGCAACGCGGCCCCAGCCCACTCCACTCCGCCACCTCCCAGCCACAGCACTCAGCTTCCTGCTGCCAGCGAGTGTGGGGAGGCTGGGGAAAGGACGTCCTCCGCACTCACCAGTGGCGGGAAGTGGAGCGATGCAGCACCAGCCTGCTCCGCTTTCCTTGCCCTGGCCCCAGCCGTGTCGCTGGGGAGGGCGGGGTTGGGGAAAGGTCCCGCGCTCACCTGTGGCGAGAAGCAGAACGCCGCAGCTGGGAGTTGGCAGAGTGGAGTGGGCTGGGGCTGGGCTGCTCCACTTCCGCTGCTGCCGGTAAGTGCAGGGGGGATCCCTTCTGCCAAGCCCCTCCCCCGAGCTACACAGCTGGGGCTGTGGTGAGGGAAGCGGAGCAAGCTGCTCCTGGCCCCCCGCTAATCCCCCGGCCTTCTCTGGGACTGCGGGGCCACCAAAAGTGCCCCCAACAGCTCCTGCCTCCCAGACCCTGACCAACCCTTATCCAACCAAGACCCTCTGCCCCTTATCCAACCCCTCGGCCCCGGCCCAGCCCATCACCCTTAACACGCTGCTCAAAGCAGCGTATCGGAGCTTTACCATGTTGTATGCGAACCCGCGTTATATCGGGTTGCGTTATATTGGGGTAGAGGTGTATCTCCCTTTGTTATATCCATTGTACTTTTCCTGTGGGTGTGTATGTTCACTCTGGGGGGGTTAAAACAGGTGCCTCTGGGGTGGTAAAAAATTTTCCTGCTGCATTCCTGCGCATGCTGTCCCTTGGCCAAGGCTGCCTGCAAAGGAGACTCCATATTGGCCATCAGGGCACTAAAGTTACATAGGAATAAAGAATGAGTGTACAATTTTATTTTTTTTCTGTTCCAGTGATACAGGAATGGAAAGACATCTGAGCTTGTGGCTGGACACTATTTAGTGACACATACTGAAATGAGGGTTCTGCAGCAGAAGGGGGGGGGAAGCTTTCTGATTTATTAGAAAGAAAAAGGGATTTCAGTTTCCACTGAAAGTGATCTAGCATATTTCACAAACACCAACCCATTTTCTTTTCTTGAAAAAAGAAAATAAGAATGTATTTAAAAATGTAATTGCTATCACTGGTCTGTTAAAGTATAAAGTAAATGAACTTCTTCTATTTCCATCTATCAATGAATCGTCTTTTGGATCTCTTTGTAACTGTGGTGTCCCTGCAAAGTCTCAAGACCAACAGGAATTTTTGATCATGTGAAATAGTGATGCCATTGCACAAATGGTCTTGGAGGAAAACCAAACAGAAAATAAGACCAATGACCATGTAAAGATTTTAGACTACAGCCTTTTAGGGCCCTAAAACTGCTGTAATTTCACTGGGTCCTGTGCAGTTACAGATTCTATTGTTCATTTTCCTGAGTCCAGCATAAGTGACTGACATATTAGTGTCCTCAAATCTTGATTGGTGTTCTCAAGGATCAAATGGGTCACGATCGTTAGACATATTATGCTGCATTTTGAATTGCCAATTAATAGATACCAAAATAGATGATGATAGGAGAGTAAGGCTATGCAGAATCAGGCACAACTTAAACTCCATAGTAGCAAGGAATTCTGAGAGAAGCCTATTATTAAAGCAGGCTAGCAGTTTTAATTGACACATTGGTGAAAACTATTACAGATCTGTAATACTACACATGAGGAAAAGCATTGTGATTCAACTGTTGGGATACAAAGAAATGCAAATGAAACAACAGTGTGACTTTCCCCTCGGGGTTAGAGGCCAAGGATCTTTCACATTGATCCACTGTGTGCTTAACATGTTCATAATCTCTGGGTTGAAAAATATGTCCACCTGACAAAGTTTCATTAGGGAAGATGCAGACAGATACCATTCTAAAAATAAAAAGATAAGAAGAAAATAGCAAGAAGGAAGAGAAGAGAAATGAGTACAAATGTGCAACATATTGGAAGAGAAAAAGATGCAAAGGACAATAAGAGGTATTCCACCACAACATCTTTTCTCTCCCTTAACTCCCTTCTGTTTAATCCATCTTTCCTATTTTCTATTACCATCTCTTCTTCCCCCACCCCAAACTCTTCTCATTAGCTCTCCCATGCGCCAGTCTCTTTTGCCTTTCCTCATATTGCTTCCCTGTTGTCTGTTTTTCATCCACCAACTTTAAACACTTTCAGATACTGTATAATTTTCTTCCAGGGGCCAGTGGTTGTCTGCGGTGCTTCTGTTCTGCTGAGTCAGCTTTATAGGAAGCAGCACTTAATGGCAATCACTAAGAGGAGATGGTGCTTCTGGCCATGGCAGTCCAGTATATTAGAACAGTAGAGACAGAAGCCGTAGCAGGAAGAAGTTCATTATCAAACTTTGATTAGTAAACATTTCTGGAAGGTAAATTTTCAAACTACATCATAAATTTCAGTGTAGTTACAGTAACAGATTTGAAAGTGGTGAATAACATCTAAAAAACTACAGCATGCCTTGTACTGTCCCAAAATTTTGCCTCCTTTTGGGAGAGAACTGAGGACTGAGATCCTTTCTAAGCATCCAATATTAAAGTTATAAAAAAAGAAAAAAAAAGAAAGACTGAAAGAATAAAAATAGATTTATATTAAGAAACATCCTTAATACAATAGATGATACTTCAGCCATGCAATTCTCTTTACCATTAAAAAGGTAAAGGAAAAAGGCTCTGACTTACCAATATACTAATTTTGCAAATCTCAGTGACCTAGAAAAATATTTCCTCAAATAGTTTATATTTATATACTATATATTAAAGGGCATACAGTTAAATTTCTTCATAGCCATTTGGTAGATTAACATTCATCAATTATCCCAGATGAGAGCATTTATTGAAGTAATTCTTACTTTAGCTTCTGAAGTTGGTTCCAAAAAGCACAGGCGATTCCCAAGTCCCTCAGCTGCCAGGCAGAACTTTCGCTGTTCTTTCTGAATGTTGGCAACACACTGAAGTACTACTTCATCATCCTGTCAAGAAACACAAGAACTAGTGAGAAAATATAAAATACCTATAAAGTTTGGAGCAATGACATATGAGCTACATTATTACAAGTCTGGGATTTTGCATCTGTTTAAAGTTTGCAGCGGTATTGTATCTGTGAGAGTCCCAGGATATGAGAGAGACATGGTGAGTGAGATAATATCTTTGATTGGACCAACTTCTGTTGGTGAAAAAGACAAGCTTTCAAGCTTTACAGAGTTCTTCTTTAGGTATTACCTCACTCACCTTGTCCATCTATTTAAAGACAGTCATGTATCCATATTTTCACATGCACCATTAGAACGTGAGGGCTTTAATCATATAAATACTTTTTAATCAGGGACCAAGTTAGGCAAAAATTGGAATACATCATGTTTATATGGTGCTGAATTGTTTTGGAAGTTTATTTTTGTCATTTTAATTTCCTCATCTATAAAAATTTATATTTGGAATAGGACATAAAGAGTGTTTTGCTAACAGTTTAAGTGAACAGAGTGAAATAGAAGAGAAAGGAAAGCAGGTTTCTGTCTAGCAGTAAGTAAAATGAACAACTTTGAATTTGTCCTGATTGTAAGTTATGTGGACGGGGATAACTGCATCCAAGCTAAAGCTTACTTCTCTGAGATAACAAGAAAAGAATCTGAGTCCTTTGCCAACATCTTTGAGTTTAAGAGACAACTTTGGCCCAAGTTCACTAGAGGAGGAGGCAAGTCTGAGATCATACTTAAATTTTTCAGGTCTGTCGACTGTGTGGGTATGTTGAGGTGGAAGCCCCCTACACTAGGTTCAGGTGATTTTTCCAGACTAATTTTCCATATACTCCTGTGGAAATACCAACATTGCAGGATCACAGTATTGGAGCAACAGCCAAGAGAGTGCCAAGATTTTTTTCTCCAGGATATTTTCGCAGTATGTTCTATGATAACAATTTTTTAAAAATCCAGCTTTTCCCAACAGTTATCAATCCCTTAGATAACACAATTTCTCCTATACTTAGGATAGACAATATCTATTGTAATGGTTGGCTAAGATTGACTACAAAGGCTTCTTCTCTAGCAGCTCAGGATGCAGAGTGAGTAGAAAGGGAAAAAAATGAAAATTGCTTGTTCACAATCTTGGTAAATAAAGGGCACATGAAGTTAAAACTTCCTAAAGCATTTCTTTGGTGTCAACAGGAAATACTGGATGTAACTGAGTTTGCCTTTACTAATGTACACTGTTGCCTTCTCTGCCATACACAAGTCATTAGCTAAATTTGGGGCCCAATCTACAGTCCTTGCTTAAACCAATGACTGCAAGAGAAATGTCACCCGTGAATGTAAGACTGGTCCAAAGTAATCACAGTTGCAAAATAAAACTGTATTTACTTCCACTTGAAGGTATGTAATCACAATGGGCACTTTTAATCAAATGTTATGGTTTCCTGGACTACTGCTGTTGATATGCTTCAATCAAGGCATGTGTCAAGAAGGAACCCCTCCCCCCCACATTTAATCTAACAATTGCATATTTAATAACTCCAAAAAGATAGTAAACATCATTCCTCTATCTGGTAGCAAGTAGCAAACCCCACAGGCAGCTATGTACAACAGAGAATTAGAATGATTCTAACCTGGGCCCTGAGACACCTGGGCTGTCTGTGTGACCCTAGCCAAATCACAGTGTCTCTGTGCCTCAGTTTCCTATATGTAAAATGGGAATAATAGCACTTTCCTTCCTCACAGGGGTGTTTTGAGTTTAACTACATTAAAGATAATGAGATATTATGCTAATGAGGGCCAAATAAGTAGCTAAAATACATAATCAATTTATACTACAAATGACATCTTTGTAAAGGAAAATAAAGTAGTAGCTTTAAGGAGGAGGGACTGGAGATATTCACCATTATACACTCAAACTATTTTGGGGATATCATTGTTGCTCCATCAAACTACAGCTATAAATCAACTTGTGAGGCAGTGAAAAAGGGTAACAGTTATCTAAACTGTGGATGGTATACATCAAACAAGGTTCTTAGCCAATACCGGAGTTCTTCCACTGCATTAGAAATTCCCTGGTTATGCTATCATACATATTCTGGAATAGATTATTGCTTGTATTTGTTTAAAAAAGAACTAAAATAAATTATTTTGCCTTATTTACCAGTACACTACAGCCACCATCTTGGATTCCCTATCTGCACAATTTGAAGACACTTTAATGCTTCATTTAATTTAAAAATCTTTGAGCATTACCAATGATCAAAGAGACATTTTATATCTAAAAGGAAGCTTTTAAACCTTCAAAACACAGGGCCCACATAGATTCACTCCTCACAGCACAAATCTCCAAGGTAAACAATATACCAGAAAAGGAGGAAAACGAGTTTTATTTTCTTCAAATTTAGCTCTATGTGGGCAATTTTTACTACCTAATTATCCTGTTATGTTTTAGTTTTTTAAACATTTTAGGAATTATTGTACATCACATTCCGAAAAGAACACTTTATAAATAACCACTAAGTTCTGCAAACCGTTACTCACTTCATAACTTAGATGAAAGGTGATATAAGCATGCCAAGATAGATTAGTTGTGGTTTTCAACCCTTTTAGGATACACCTGCTACTGGCAAATAATGTAACATATTTTAGCTATCAGGTATTTCACAGTCCATCAAAATATACCACATAATAAATGCCTACAGGAGAAAAAAAAGGATAAAATAAGAGAAATAGGGTGTTTCCACCTAGCTACAGTGTTATACTGGTGTAAGTTATTCTGGTCATGCCAGATACTTCAGCATGTGGAGATGTTATGCAACAGGTCACTTGCACAGATATCAAAAGGCAACATTGCTTCTTCTTTCCAAGTACTGTATGCAGGTAAAATGCTGTATTACTTAGTAGTACCACAGATAATGACACTACAAAAAAGTAAGAGAATTTAATCTGGGAGGGACAAAAGGTTTTTGACCTTGGAAATAAGAGGAAGTCACCATTACATTGGAAATACAAAAGCAGAGCATGCTTTTATCTTTTTACCAGATGGCTACTCTCCGCCTTGTTACTATTCTTTTCAGATAATCTCTAACTAAACTACATGGCTGGCTACTATATTTAAGACAGACCATTTGGCAGTTGATGACAGTCCTATAGTTAGTTTTGTATATCACCAGCCACACAGCTTGCTAAGTGATACAGAATGCATGTTCAGCAATTTTCATTTCCAAGGTTGTTTTTTTTCTATAGAACATAGTGTATTGCCCATTGGGAGACAGGCAGCATTTTTAAGACCATATTAACCTTTCTTTTTGCCACAACCCTCTCCTATAATTTCCTCCATAATGTATTCTTTCGTATATCCTTCAAATTCTTCTGTACAGAGATGGTTGCTGCTTTCTTCAGTTAAAAAATTAAAAAGCAATCCAGCTTAATAGTCCACTATTCAATAGTCAAAGAGTGTCAGATCAATAAACAGAGGCGGACATATATCTCTACCAAAAGTTTGAGAAAGAAAAAGAGAGAGATATAAAATGAAAATACAAAGATATTTTCAACATTTTTCTTCACAATACTCCTATATCAGTACTCCAACATATGTGCCCTTGAGAGACTCAAAATCAAGCTAACAGAGACTAAAATGTCCAATACCCAGGACTAGAATAAAATTGAAGTTTGACACGAACTATGTTTATCGCTGGACAATTTTAACTTATTGATAAAATAGAGTCAGAATTATATTTATTTTATTTTTTTTAAACATTCAACCTGCTGTGTATATTTAGTTTGTATGTGGATTATATCAATATATTACACATACCATATTAATAGTATACAATACTTATGCATAGCAGAGGCATTAATTACAACAACTCCATAGTTAAGATTGTGTGATGCAGTTAAAGTAGGCATTTATTCCCACTGATATTAGGAAAAATGAAGTATTACCTTCCCAAACCCTCACTCCTTCCTTGAAAAGAAAAGAAAAAGAAAAGAAAAGGTAGCAAAATTTAGTTTGTGAAAGTTAAGTGACTGTTCAACAAAGTGAAAAAGTGAAAGTAATACTGACCTATTTTGGGAAAATTTCACAGGTTTTATACTGTCTCATTGGGTTCCTGTAGTTAACAATGTAATTTAGCAACCTCAAACTTCTAAGCGTAGATATTGATAATAAGAAAAGGAGTACTTGTGGCACCTTAGAGACTAACCAATTGATAATGTCACCAATGATACATTAAATATTGACACCATGAATTATTTTTACATTTTTCACTGTACTCTTTTTCACTTATACCACAGAACTTGACAATGAATGGATTTTACTATGGATGAGAGAAGACTTTTTACTATGATGAAGCTGAGGTATATAGAGCTTTAAGAAGTAAAACAACTGTGTGTGTGGTTACTACTCCTTTATGGCCTGGAACATTCTGGACAGACAGAACTCCAAAAGACATGTCAGTCAAATTTTATGTACAGCTCAAATTACAGACTGAACAAAAGAATGAAAAGTGCTGCACTGTAAACTTGTAAACAAGGACTCCCTGTGCCAACATGATTGTCCTACTTTATTTTTGTGTGTGGTTATAGTTATCCAACTAAAGTCACCATAGACAAGGGCATGAATTGGTTATTTGGCCAGGAGACAACAGAAGTCAATATAAAACACAATTATCCAAAGCCTGAGCCAGGATTTATTGGGCCTAGAACAAGATGTCAAAGTTGGTCCCAGCCACAAGCAATGACGACTCTCCCTCTCTTCCCTAAGTCTACTCCTCACACATCACATCTGGCTGTCCACTAATCGTTTACTTCCAGGGGCTCAGTTCCCCTTTGCTTCTGCCCCTTAGTTTTTAATGCATCTTCTTGTCCAGCCCAGCATACACAGTCTTCATTCCACTTTAATTTCCTTCAATATTTGACTGGCATGACAAGCTATACAAACGTTGCTAAAGTGTAAAATAGACTTTGTTACTCAGATCTCTATCTGAGGTGAGCATGATTTGTCCAGGATGGGGTTATAGCCTAAGTTCCCTCTACATTGCGTGGCTGCGCAGCAGTCTATTAAGCACTGCAGAGGAGCTCAGGGCTGCGTCTGGGAGAGATTCCTTTCCCTCAGCCCTGGATCCAACCCAGCCTAGCCACAGACGTGCCGTGGCCGGGAGATATGCGCACCCTCCCCCTACCCCAACCGAGCCCGGTCTGGCCCGGAGCTGCCGTGGGAAAGGCGCCTCTCCCCTGGCCCCAACCCAGCCCCGGCCTGCCCCTGCTGCAGCCGTGAGAGAGGTGCGCCACCTCCCCCAGCCCAGGTGCTGCTGCGGGGAGAGAGAGCTGTGGGGAGTCCTCTTGCCCCGTCGCAGCCCCGGGGCAGCCTGCACCCAAATTGCTCATCCCTAGTCCCACCCCAGAGCCCGCACCCCCAGCCAGAGCCCGCACCCCAACCCTTTGCCCCAGCCCTGAGCCCCCTCCCACACTCTGAACCCCTCGGCTCCACCCATCACGTGAATTTTGATATATGCACCAATATGACACATCACCTCCATAGTGGTGCACATAACAAAATTATTTCCCCACATGCGAGGGAGAAATTAGAGGGAACATTGGTTATAGCACCAGGAAGCAAATTGCCATTGCAATTTCTCTCTTCTTCAGTAAAAGATCACATTCTCATAGAGCTAAATTTGAATGTACAGTTCCCATCAGTACTGTCCACTTTATATGTGGGTAAACTCCAACTGTGCGCCACACTGTCCAGGTTATTTGTGATGCTAATAAAGATGATTTGGAGCAGTGGTTCTCAACCTTTTTAATAATGCAACCTCCTTAAAGACATCCTGGGGCCCTGTCATGACTAGTTTCCTCTTTAGGAACATGAGATGGACATGGTGGTTGCACTTTTCAGCTTAAGATCCCCTGCTTTTGAAGAAAATATTAGTGCACCAGATCTAAAAAGTCTCCTTACAGGAAATTCTCTTTTTCTCTTCTGTCACTATAAGAAGCAAAAATTCAGCTTGATTTCCTCTTTAGATGGAAGAATTTTTTTTTGTATTTAAATACTGAATTCTCTAATCTGTTCCCTGAGTAACAATTTAAACATTCCTATTTGACAATATCTACTTAATAAAAAAAAATCAAACTCATTTAGGTTCTGTTCATGTGCTCCCTGGAGTAATAATTCTCTATTTATACTAAAACACACACAACAACAAAGGAAACAGCGACACAAAAAACACTTCAACATGGAGTTAGGGTTGCTGTCAGCAAGGGCGCCAGAACCTTTGTAGAAATGGGGGAGGGGTCCAATGCCAAAGGGTCCTCTTCCTCTTTGTGGATGGCTGCTCTGACCGCGAGCCAGGTGTCATCTCTTCTGGTGCCACAGCAGCGCCTGGTGGGCAAAAGTGTAATTTGCAGCACCTCCCTGGCAGAATCTATTATTCTGGGGTGGGTGGGGGGGGAAATCTGCAGGAGACATTATTTCTGTGCTTATGTTTCTTTTGCTAAAAAGTGGGAGGGCCATGGCCCCCATCTCTCCGCCTCCAAGATACAGCACCAGTGGCTGTCATCCATTCCTAAATAATATAAACACTAAAAGTAGTACAGGAAATCTTGCATTAATATCCTTTCAGAAATAATTTATTCTTTCATATATAGTTATCTTTCCACCAGTGAGATCGCTGTGTGCAGTGGCAGGCAAAAATATGTACAAAAATCAATTTTAACAGAACGATGACTGAGTTGCTGAGCAGTGAGTCAGTGAGCTACTGAATCAATACACGCATGTTCAGCAGCTACTATGGCTTCTGCTCAATTCATCAGTTTTCCAGCACACTCAGGATCTAAATGAAACTGCTACATGATGTTCTTGATTTATGTTGCTGTGGATACTCCCTCTGAGGGTTTGGCATTCTCTTGTGGTACAGTACATACAGCCCAGAACTGAGAAGCACAGTGCAAAGGTATATATAATACATTTGAATCTGTATAGAGGCTGTATTTAATAATGCAACCAGTTTTACATGTTTAGCTTGAACTAGTTGGGAAAGATAGACACCACTACATTTACTTGGATACTTCAGGTTGTAACATGCAATGTGCCCCAACCCAAACCCATGTATTCAATACTTTTTCTCAAAAATAAGGATGAACAAACCCAAAAATCACTGAACTGCCATTGTAGATGCTTGTTGAGAAATAAAGGATCTTAGCTATAAAACTGTAATAAAAATAAGCGGTTTTTTCAAAGGACAATGTCAAATTTTGTTTGCATACTCACACTAAGTGTTATGGGAGTCATATCTAAAACTGTTATGCAACTCTTTGAAAATATGTCCTATAATAGCAAGGAGACTGGGCAAGGGAGCGAGGAGGGAACCAGAATTGGGGGTGGAGGGAAAACTAGGACTTGAATGAAGACCCCAGAGGAGTAGATTGAACCTGGTTGGGCAAAGAGGTTAAAATTGGGTGAGGAGCTGGGAAATGGGTGATGGGGGTGGGGGTTAGGATGAGGAGATTGATGAGTAGAGACAAGGGGAAAAGAGGTTGAACTTCTGGGGAACAGAGACAGAAGGGTCTGCATCCACTAAAGAACACTCCCTGTAGGAGCCCAGAATGCAACCCAAGATTCCCAAGTTTCACCATTCCTCTGCTGTCAGCAAATATCTGTGGAAACAACTAGCAAAGTGTTTGTCTCATCCCCCTCTAGTGGCTGGTCCATGTAGAGGATGACAGCCTAGTATTGCTATCAGTCACTCTGTGAGCTAAAGCAGTCTGTGATCTTTGCTGTGGAACAAATTATTCCAACCTGTGCTAAATGAGTTCTCATATCATTCCTCTTTTTATTTTCCCTTTTGTTATCAAGTTTAATTCACTCTTAACTACCTCAGTCAATCTGTCCCTGAGGAGATTGGTTCCCCTTCTACTGATGTGGAAGCCATCCAAATTATACAGCCTCCTCTCCTTACAGAAGGTGGACCAAAGTTTCACAAAACCAAAACCCTCCACCCTAAACCACTTACCTAGTCAGTGGTCCACTTCCAGAATCTTGTGCCTTCTGTCTTCCTTTGCTTGTAGGACAGGAAGGATCTCATGCTTCTGAGCTCCCTGAAGTAATCTATTCTCTGCAAGACAACCAGCTATGCAGTATTATTCGTTATTAGTAGAACTATCATCAATCCCTGCCCATTGACTTCAGAAGCCTATTCAATCTTAGAGTGACATCTCTTATCTTCACTCAGGCAAGACAGAACCCTGTCCTGTTGTCTGCTTGTCCTTGCAGAATGTTCTTTTGATTCTTCTGAGTATTGAATTCCCAACAAGGATAGTTGGTCTTCCTTGGATTACTAGAGAACTCTTTGTGGGCAAGCTTGGTTTTCTTACAGGTTGGGCCTAGCTGCCATCCACAGGTATGTCCTACACATGTCACCATACCCTTGAACCAGCTAGATCTGGAAAGGTATCTTCCACTGTTTCCAGGTTCAGCACCTGGTATCAACTGGAATCTTCTAGCTGTGTGAAATTCCTCCTGGTCCTCTTCTCTCTGGTGACCACAGCCTACTCATCCTCATCTGTCTCCAGTCATGAAGAATGTTCATTTCATTAGAGTAGAAACCTTCTAATCTATATTCAGGTAGCTGTGGTTTTCCAGGCAACTTTTTCAATTACAAGCAAGCCGTCTCTCAGGTCTGAAGAAATTTCACATCCCTCATTCAATTTACATAAATGGAATCCTACTGGATGTATTTAGTTATTTCAGCCAAAGATTAAAAAAAAAAATCTAGTAATGAAATATTTGTGCCCACAGAAAGTTTAGACACCCTCCATGATTTTTTTATACTTTTCCACTTCAAATAATTGAGTCAGCTCAGAATTAAGCACCAACATACCATCTTTCTATATAAAGCACAGCATTTAGAAAGTCCCCATTTTCTCATACAGCTGCAAGTAATTGTTGTTTCAATCTATTCACTAAAAGAGAAATAATGCTGCAATCTAAGTAACAATATATACTAGGAGACAAATCAGAACAGATGGTCCTAACAACGGAACACCTGAGATTACTTTCCTTTCTTCACTCTAAATTACTTTCTCAACACTAAATTCTTTCACAAAAATAAGAAAATAAATGTTGACTTGTGTCATTTTTCTACAAGAATGTCAGACATTTCTCTCAGATATAGGAACAAAGAAGGAAAATGTCAAGTTAGCAGTGCATTATCTATTTGGGCAAAACTCAGAAGAGATTATTGTCATATATTTCACACATATATAGTTACACTTAGGTAACATAACCGCATAATAAGCAACTAGTTTCACTGCTTTTATGCCCCCAATGAAATTCAAAGATATTAAAAGGGCTCAGAATTTAGAGGCAGAACACTGTTTCAGATGTATTTATTTTTAATTAAATTTTCTAAGGATATCTATGGTGCCCATCCAGTGGTCTTGGGTACCTCTTCCACCAGTTATAATTACAACATAAAACTGACAAAGAACTGCCCACATATATATCCACCTCAACAGCATTCACAAAGAAAGAAAAAAGATGGACATTGTGAATTACTTGGAAGGTTAAACTGATGATCTGACAGAACAATGTGGAGGGAGCAAGTACCAAAATTCCTTGCAGAGAACACCTTGTCAGCAGTTCCCTCTTGTTTATACTGAGGAAGCTCTAGCTCAAGCACTGGGCCAGTTTCTCTGCCCTTGCTCCTGCCTCTTTGCTGCCTGAGTAGCACAGAGGAGCCAGAATCTCTCAGTAACTGCCAAGTTGATCGGTTGAAAGGAATTCTGAGCTGGTGTTATGCTGGTGGAGCCAACTTCTATACCAACCACCATTTCCAACCCAGCATCAGCGGTGTAATGGATCTTTGCTCTACTACATCAAATCACAGCTGGAGTAGTGTCCCTTTAGGAGCCATAGCCAGCTGTTGTAAGTTCGAATGCCCCCTTAAATACAAGTTGGAGCAGCAATAACTAGCCCCCTTTTGTTTAGTGGGTCTTGGTGCAAGAGACACTGTGGCCCTCTATATTTTCTATGTATACTAGCTAATACAATAACATAATCTCTTTGACAGCAATGTTTCATGATCTGAAGAGTTAGGGCTGAGAAAGAGAGCATATTTCATATTTCTCATTATTATTTTATTGTGTATATTTTCTGTTTAATTTTAAACACAGAAGAGGCAAACAACTACCTATATTTCAGCCCATTTCCTCATTAGTAATCCATTTGGTGGTGGGGGTTGAGTTGGCATCCCAGAGAGCAAGGGGGTTCAGAAGCTTACTAAGCCAATAGATACGCCAAACCCCAACACCCCAGGTATCTTGCACAGGCCACTGATAATATTTAGCACTTGTATAACACTTTTAATTTGCTACCTGCCCCAATAACTGCAGAGTAACCTCTGTACAGAGGACCAAATGAGAGTTAAAAATGCTTGGAGGTTCAACTGTCACTAATAAAAATACAGGAAACATAATTTAAAAATTTTGAGCTCTTTGTGCAAGGTCACTTGCAGTATACTGTTAGACAACATATATATAAACTTCAGGGCAAAAGACAACAGCTCCAAAATGCAAAATAAATTAAAAACAAACAAACCATGCTCAGCTAGTGTTTGTGTGTATTAATTTTTGGTATCTAAATACACATTGGCAAAAGATATTTTAATGTCTTTTCATTTAGCATAAATGATCATAACAGCAGTCCTTACTAGTTACACTAAAATTTATAGTACAGAGTTTAAAGAAAGGCCACTTATCTAGTCTTAAAATATACAACATGTTGACAAAATAAAAACAAGATTCTTAACCTAAATTAAACAACATAGTTTTGTGGATTTTTGCCCAGCAACAAACTATCTCTGAGTTTTTAATATCTGGGTTTCACTATTTGCTGTAGTAAACCTCTGTTTTTATAGTGTTTGCACTATTCCATCTTTAAATCTTCATTTTGGCTTATTTTAGAAAGAACCTAGAAAGCCAAATGCTGTATGTTTTTATGCAAAGCTGTAATTACTTTTCAGTACTTTCAGATATGATTAAACAAACACTTCGGGTTCGATCCTGCCACCTTACAAGAAAGGTGTATAAGAGAGAAGTTTGGGACGATCTCTATGTACTATTAGGGCGAAAGGATTTATACCACACTTTGGTTTGCTTTACTCTTACTGCGGATGAGGACATAGGTGCTCTTTTATGCTGTAGTCCATCCAAGCCCTCTATTGTCAGTTTCTACACCTCTTCCCCCCCCCACAGATATTTCCCTTTATGTATTTTGGATTTGTCTTCATAGTCAACCCCCTCAAACATGTTTGTGAAGATCAACATCTGGAAACTATTATCTGGAGCACAATTATATTTCTATAGAATGAACAGCATTCCAAAGGACAATCATATTTATTCTCAAAATACATAAAAAGTGTTCCCTATCACAATAAATATCTATAGGGTCCTGTGGAAAAAAATAGTTTTTAATTACATCATCATGCGCTAACATAATTAGAACTGGCCGAAACTCAGGATTCCTGGTTTGCAGGAAATTTTGACATTTCAAAGTTGGTTTTGTTCTGATTTGGACTGAAACTAAACATTTTCAAGATTTTTTTCCCCTTAATCAGAAATTCAGTGAAATTTTGATTCAGAAAACACTGACACATGGTATTTCCAAAATGAAATGTGCTCCCCAGGACCCCAGCAACTGGTGACTGAAATTTGACATAACTCTTGTCCATTTCACCAGGCTAAAAACATGTAGTGCAAGGGACAAGAATCATGTCAGTTGCTGTCAGCTGCTTTCAGTACTGACCCGGGAGTCTGGAGGCCCTGGAATCCCTGGCCCTGGAATAGTCTGCACAGCAGTTGCTTCACAGCTGCAGACCTGTAAGGCCTGGGGTCCCTAACCCCAGGGCCATCTGTATCAGAGAACTGTCCCAGTGCCATGTAACCTAGAAACCCTGGGGTCCCCAGGAATCCACCAGGAAACCACGCAGGCTTTGAACAGATTTGATGAATGTTCAAACCCAAGATGTTTCCCTGACACATTTCAGGTTTAACATATCAGCATTTTTGAGCCATCTCTAAGGATAATACATATTCACAAAGGGGTGCCTGTGCCACCTTAATTCTGACATTTCCTAACTTTTGAGTGCTTGACTTTGCAATCTTGATATTCTTTTTAACATTGTTTTTAATGCAATATTATATATACTGTAATAAAGAAGTCTCTGTATTTTTGAGCCTCAATCATGAATAGTGTTGAAAAATAATAAATATATTTTAAAAAATTAAGTATATGCCAAGAAGATATTGCGAATCTTCCCTGTTGCGAATGCCTTGGTTAATGAACCACTTGTACCCGGATCAGATGATAATTACTGTCATTAGAAGTCTATGTTTTGTGTACAATATTCTCTGAGTGCTCACATTTGAGACTGACCACATTACAAACCAATGAATTACAATGAACATCCTTAAAAAGCCTACTATTGAATTTCACAATTAGTTTTTCTCCAAAAATTTTAATAACTCAAGATGCTTACAAAACTGCAATCAAATTCACTTCAGACTGATTAATTGTACAAAACAAACATCATGGGATTATCACTTCAGCATAATCTTCTCAGTAAAAGGAAACAAAATCAAATATTTCTCCTTTATGCAACTTTCATTTAAAAACCATCTCAAAAATAAATGGAAAACTTATCAAAAAATAAAACCCCAGAACACAATGCAAACAACCCTTTTTGTACTGTTTGCTTTAGATTGAAGTAAAATACCCATTATGAAGCACTGCAGAAGACAACTTTCACCGAGTTTAGTAAGAGCTTGTCTACAAAGGGCGTTATTCTGGAATAGCTATTCCTGATTAACTCAGAGTGTGAATGCTCTTTTTCTGGAATAAGAGTGCCGTATTCTGGATTATTTCAATCCATTTTGGAAGTGGATTAAGATAATTCAGAATAAAGTACTCTTATTCTGGAACAACAGCATCCATACAGGGAGTTAATCAGGAATAGTCAATCTACTTTAAATTCACAATTCACCTTATTCCAGATTAATTTTCATGTGCAAGCAAGCAAGCCCTAAAACCACTCCGCAGACAAATTTATAAACTGCTCAGTATAGAGGGCAGAATCTTATCAACACCACAGATAAATTTTGCACAGCCCAATTTATGTCATATTATGCAAATTGTACCAATTTATATATTGCAACATTTTGCATATAAACATGAACATCATCTTTAAAAATATTGTGTGAATTTAACGCTGAGGAAAGGCATCAGCTTGAGGGTACATCCACACAGTGCGCAGTTGTGCGCCTCCGAGCCCAGACTGACAGATTTGTGAGACTTGTGCTACCACTCTAAAAATAGCTGTGAAGCCATTGCTCTGAAGTTGCAGCTCAGGCTGGAGCTCGGCTCTGAAACTCATTCTCCTTCCTAGGCTTCAGAGCCCAAACTCCAACCTGAACTGCAATAGCCACACAGCTATTTTTAGCACGGTAGTGCAAGCCCCAGTCTGTCAACCTAGGCTGGGAGGCTAGCTGCCATTGGCCGTGAGGATATACCTTGAGAGCCTTAGTGAATGAAGTCCTCTTATTTCAGGGAAACTTCTCAAGCTCACGTCTCCCAATATGATTCAACCCAAATCTAAGGGGAGAGACTTCCTCTGTAGATAATAAGATAGTTGAGTCTCCATAGTGATTTCACTGAATCAGTCCATTAGTGGGCATATATGGTTGTATGACAGATGCAATGATAAAATTCATTATTTGATATTCAGTTATGGTCCCATGCACCTCTCATTTAAGCTCTAAAAACATCTACAGCTTTCTCTCTCTCATTTATATGGCTATTTATTCTCCAATGATGGAAGGGAAAGAGCTTATACTCTGCCAGCATGAAAGCCATCCTGTGAATCTCTTCCACTATCCCTAAGTCACTTTCACCCCTACACTTCTTTTCTAGTGTTTGTATAAGTGCTTGGCAATTCTTAATAAATACAATACCACCAAGTGACCAGTGTAGTGAATTCTCACAAATGGCAGGAATTCCCGACTCAACACAACGTCCAACATTCTAGAGAAGATATGCAAAATTCACAACCATGCCATAGGGTCTATCATCTTTGGAAGACAGCACTTTCAGCTTTGCCTAGTTTTTTAATTTTAGGTTAGATTTTGTAGACTGATGGGAAAAAATAAAGATAATCATGGGGACAATACACAAAAACAGGTACACATTTCCAAATGAGGAAAAAATTCATGACCAATATTCTAAGTGAAATACACCCATATAGGACTAACCTGTGCTAGTCCTCTGTAGGAATTTTGGGGAGGTGGAATTTGTTGAGAATTTAATTCTGATGTAGTTAGATGCAACTATGTTGTACTAATCCTTCTTCAGTCTTCCCCAGACTTTATTGTTTCCACGCATAACTTTAGATTTCAAGATCTGCAGGGCACGCTTTGTGCTTTTTGTCTGGCACATTTGACTTCCAATAAAGGGCGTATACATTCAGTCCAATAATGATGGTTAATAAATATGTTTGTCTCTAACCAAAGCTATCTATCCTTTGCACTGAAATGTTGGGGCAGGTCTACACTTGCACCGCTGCAGTGCTTCAGTGAAGATGCCACTAAGCCAACAGGAGAGTTTCTTTCATCGGTGTGCGCACTCCACCTCCCTGAGAGGCCATAGCTATGTCAAAAGGAGAAGCCCTGCTGTTGACACAGCGCTATTTACACTGGAGGTAAGGTCGGTACAACTGCGTTGCCCAGGGGAAACTGGTATAACTGCGTTGCCTTGGAAAATAAAGGTTTGGAGTCTGATTCTTATCTCATATATATTGGTGGAAACAGAAGTGGTTCCACTGAAGCCAATGGACGACCAACTGGTATAAATCCTGTGTGAGGTCAGAATCAGGTATTTGATGTCTTTTTGAAAATTTGTTGTGGACAGGTTAAAGACTATTAAGTAAATGTTAAATGACAATGAATAAGCATATGAAGCACATAAAAGCATATAGAGAGTGTTTTCTCAAAGAATGAGAATGCTAACTGGTCTATGAATAAGGAAGATATAGTCGATTACACATAGCTAATATCCACCTTCATTCATCATGCCTAATTAATATACCAGCTGTAATAAAATCTGTATGCAAAAGGTGCAAATGTTGAAGTCTAAGAACAATGTTGTGTAGGCAGCAGCTCTGCATGGCCTTAAAATAATATAGAAAAGAGAGAGAGGAACAGAATCAAACTAACTAGTCAGAGTATTTTTTCACTCAGTGTGGCATACCATTTCTCTCTCTCTGTAGGTGACAAATGACTTAGTTGTAGACCAAATTTCACAGTTTCTGGCTTTAGGCTAAAATCATATATACAAAATTCTGTGACCCATACATCCTCGGATTTGCAACACTAAAGGAGGAAATAGGACAAGGATGACTCAAGACAGCCAATGTGTATTCCAGTTCAGTGGATGGGAGTAGTCATAGTTTATGAATTTCTGCTCCAAAAATAATATAAAATTATAAAATTTAGCACTACTGTTGCAAGAAAAGTTACTTCACTTCCATTACCATGCTGTCTCTCAACAGTTATGGTTGATTTGTTCTTATCATTCTAAAAACATAAGCCTCACACAATAATATTTTTAAGGGAGACTGTGGGGTCCCATTTGCCCTAAAAATAAGGTTTTGAAAAAATAAAGTTTTAAAGACACCTTTAGACCAAAAGAAATGTTACCAGGATTTTATTGTTATTATTATTATTAATAATCTGTAGTGACTTAATTCTGTAGGCTGTCTTGCTAAATAACACGGTATCATTTAATTGGACTTTGACCACTATAAAAGCAGCTTTGATTTAGTTTTCTATATGAATGTTTGTATTACAACTTTATGATCTAGACATTAAAATTTTCAGAAAAATATCAATAGGGGCCTCATTTTGTAGGCTTTTTCAATGAATAATGTGATGAACATAAAAAGACACTTAAAAATGTGAAATTTAATCAAACGAACTAGGACTGGAGAGTAATACGTTTGTATTTGCTTGTCATCCTATTAATGGGGCTCAGTTTAACTTTGCAGGCTCTTTGTATTCAGTGAATAAGTCTAATACAACTTCAACTTAAAAGAAAAATACAGTTTAGAATTAGTTATTATATGTAAAATTCATATGCAGAAATAAAATTCTTTAGTAGTATTAGCTTTTTAGTCAATACATTATTTTTGAGGACTTGACAACCAGCTTATATTTGTTTTATTGTATGCTACTGCCTTGAAAATTCATAGGCCATATTCATCAATTTTTTATATTGATGTAAATCTTGAAATTAAAGTTATCTTTTAAAAAAAAATCAATGAAAAACCCATTCCCATGCAACCTTTGCAATACTGTGCAAGTGCTTGAGAATCTGAAAATGAAACTGACCAATTGCTCAAGCTGAGCAATTTGTAAAGAACATCTAAAAAAGCACATTTGATTTTTAAAATTATGTCAGTTTATTTATATATACAGTGGCATTAATTAATAATGTTGGACTCAGAGTAGCAGCCGTGTTAGTCTGTATCCGCAAAAAGAAAAGGAGTACTTGTGGCACCTTAGAGACTAACAAATTTATTTGAGCTTAAGCTTTCGTGAGTTACAGCTCACTTGATGAAGTGAGCTGTAGCTCGAAAGCTTAAGCTCAAATAAATTTGTTAGTCTCTAAGGTGACACAAGTACTCCTTTTCTTTTTAATGTTGGACTAGATCACACTCCCTCATGATCCAGGTGTAGAACCACCCTGTTCCACATGAAAGGGGGATTCAGCTGCCTCCACGGTATAGTCCCTCCACTACTACCTGACCTTGACAAGGCAGTATCCTCCACATATTTAGAGTGGCTGCTTACGGAGGCAGGGACAGAAAGTAACTGCGGACTGGAGTATAGCCAGGGTTGAGACATCATCAACCTTTGCATTTGCAGACCTTACCTGCAAAGATCCCCAAGGTGCCATTGCAAATAGTGGGAATGGGTGGGGAGAAGAGGACCTATCAGCTACGAGGAGGCTGGGGCCTGAACTGCTGCGGGGGACATAGTGTTTCCTGTGGTCCCTAGAAATGTGTCAGGTTTGGTGCCTGGTCATGCATTCTCTTCTGGGGACTGTTCTCCCACCAGTATTCTAATGACACTGAGTGGGATCTCTGTGAGGGACTTCTCATGGAGATTTCCACCCAGGATCCCCCTCCAGTGGGCTTTAATATAGCCTGTACAACAGTTAAGAAAAATTGTTTTAAAAACCTATGATTGAAATAAGGTTTTGGGATATAAAAGTTACAAATCAGTATTAGATAAAAAAATTAATTTCGTGTTTTACCATAGACAATATTTGGAGACATACAAGATTGCGACTCAGTTTCTCATAAGGACTGCCTTAATCCTGTTTCTGAGGTGATACTGTAGAAGCAAAATTAATGTGTGAAATTAATTTTGAGTTTTGCTAACTTTTGACTAATTAATACATTTAATTTTGTACTAATTTTGTATATTAGTAGATTCTAGTGATATGAAGAACATGGGAGATACCTATAGTAATGTTATGACTGTTTACATAAGTCGCAGGCCAGCTGGCCCTTTAAGACTAGCTGGGCTCAGCCTTCCTGTAACTTTGCAATTATGATAATTCACACCAGCTGGGGGAGAAATTCAAGATGGACTATATAAACAGAGTTGAGCAATCAGAGTCAGGAACACTAGCCAGGGAGGGCTGCTGCTGCTGGAGATAGCCTGGACGAACTAGCTAGGCTGGATTCCCAGGAAAAGCACCCTGGTAAGCCTTCAGGGGGTAGCCTGAACATTTAGAGAGAGACTGCAGAAAAGGTTCCTGGGAAACCACACAACTCTAAAGGGAAAAGAGCTCAGGGAGTAGCCAGAAAGACAAATATAAAACCTCAGCCTATGGACAAGTGAAGAAAGAACCAGGGAGGAGGAACTGTGTTTGTCCAGCATGAGGTTAGGAATAAAACAACAGAGGTTGAATATGAATCAACAAAGCACTCAGACCCCAACAAGTGGGAATTATGACTCACTGAAGGATGGGAAACAGAGATTGTGTTTAAGATATTACATGTTAATAAACTAGCCCTCAAGGTATGGCTCCAGTCTTCACCATGTATCGAAGAGCCCCGGGTAGAAGAGAAAGAGGAGAGATGCTTCTGAGCTACCTGAGACCAGTAGGGGGTGCTGCAGAATGGGCATACATTCTTATATATACAAATGTGTGGACATGATGGTTATTGTGGTATGGCTGATTCTATGGAACCCAAAGGATTAATTCCAGCTAGAGCTCTCCTCAGATATCCAGAAACACAGGAATTACTCGTTGAATTACCAGGTGCTTAAATGGACAATACAGTGAATCCACTGTTGAAAGACTATCTCCAGTCCATGTGATAAACACAAACCAGTGTGGCCAGATTAAGAATCCCTGTTCAGAACCTCAGAAGATCTTCAGGTGGTAATTCTTAAAATGGATAAAAGACTGATAGCAGAAGGAAAAATACAGACTGGGGGCCAGACTGTCAAAGAGTCAGAAGTTTCAGAGATGGAGGCTGTCTCACCCAGCCCCAATGCTGGCACATGCTGGGTCAAGTAGGACCTACTTAAACTGTCAAGGAAAGGCTAAGAGTAGCTAAAATGATATACACATAGGCTTTTTTGTTATTTTAACCCTTTGCCTTGTCTGTTTTTTATATCCCTCTGGACCAAAAATAATACTTTTGTTTTGAAGATGCAATCATGAATCACTGCAATTTCATATTGATCAAGATCCCACAGAGCAATCTATTTCAGGCACCAAACACTGGAGGTAATGCCATTAGTACACTGGAGGTGCTGTGAACTGGTGATCTAGTCTAAAGTGGGGTCAATTTCTAGATTCCACTCAGAGGTACAGGTAACTTGAAAAGGGTACCTACAGAAAGACAGAGGTCAAAGGTACAGTTCACCCCTTGAACCATAACAATATTTCATACCTATAAATGATGTAGAACTCATGTACCACTCAATCCATTATAGATGTAGATTTATTTTCTCCTCAAACTCATTCTTTACTGTGTATCTATTAAAGTTATTGATGATATCCCTTCGTGTAGGCTTCCACAAAAATATATAATACTTTTTCAGAGAGAGATTTGTAACCTTTCAGCATACATACAATATATCAAGAGGGCATGACTGAGGAATATATTCACATTCAAGTATTATACAACAATAAGATTAATTACAACTTAACCTAAAGCATATTTATTGATACCAGTTGGTTTACAGCTTTGTTATATATTCAAAACTCAAGCTAGGTTTCAACTATTAATGAATTTTAGTCCAATACCAATTTTAAGCAAATCTGGCCTATTTTATTGTCCTATCAAAACTATGTGAAGCTTGCAGTTTCCAAGATTATTTGACAATGTCTATCCAAATCAGAAGCTCAATGTGAAAATAAAGGGAACAGGATTCACTAAACAAAATATGAAAAAAAGGATTTCACATACCTTTGGAAAACAAATCACCACGTTTCTCTCAACTGTAGTTAGAATAAATGTAATGTTTAGGGCAGGTACCATAAGCCTTATCCATAATTCTCCATTGCTCAAAGATTAGCTACTGGGGCCCCTGAGACTCACCCAAATGTTGATTACTCATCATGGTTAGTAAGATATTCAGGGTAAGTTAATTTAAAAAAAATGCTGAAAAAGCCTGTGACAGGTTCAATCACAGAAATGCCCTTAGGACTGTCACCTGATGTGCTGAGACTATCTCTGAGACTGTTTTCTCTGCCAGTTTGGGCCTCCAAAACCCTGTCTTGTTGAGCCAGACACGCTAATCTGCTGCAACACAGATCCAGGGTCTGACCCACGCCTCCAAAGCTGTAGACTTAACTGAAAACAGCATAGCAAGTGCTCCTGTCTCTAGAACCCAGACACCTAGCTTCCAGTGGGATCCAAACCCCAAATAAATCCGTTGTACTCTGTATAAAGCCTATACAGGGTAAACTCATAAATTGTCTGCCCTCTATAACACTGATAGCTGTGCATATCTCTGTTTGCTCCCCCAGGTATTAATTACTTACTCTGTGTTAATTAATAAGCAAAAGTGATTTTATTAAATATAAAAAGTAGGATTTAATTGGTTCCCAATAATAAGAGACAGAAGAAAGCAAGTTACCAAGCAAAATAAAACAAAACACGCAAGTCTAAGCCTAATATAGTAAGAAACTGATTACAGATAAAATCTCACCCTAAGAGATGTTCCAATAAGCTTCTTTCACAAACTGGACTCCTTCTTAGTCTGAGCCCAATCCTTTCTCCTGGTACAGTTCTTGTTAGCTCAGGAGGTAACTAGGAGATTTCTCATAACTGGAACCTCCTTTGTTCTGTTCCACTCCCTTATATAGCTTTGGCACAAGGCAGGAATCTTTTGTCTCTTTGGGTCCCCACCCCTTCTTCTAAATGGAAAAGCACCAGGTTTATGATGGATTCCAGTACCAGATGATGTGGTCACATGTCCTGTGAGACCCCACGCTTTCATTCTTCCTGGCCAGACTCACAGGAAGGCTTGTAAGTAAACAGAGCCACTTACAACTAATTGTCGTAGTTGATGGGAACCATCAAGATTCCAAACCACCATTAATGGCCCACACTTCGCATAATTACAATAGGATCTGAGTTATATTTCATATTTCTAGTTTCAGTTACAAGAATGATATATTTACGTCATTCAAATAGGATGAACACACTCAGTAGATTATAAGCTTTGCAATGATACCTTACATGAGACCTTTTGCATGAAGCATATTCCAGTTACATTATATTCACACTCATTAGCATATTTTCATAAAATCATATGGAGTGCAACGTCATAAAACCATTTTGTTTTCAATAGACGAAAAAAAGAGCCCTAGAGCCTGAAAGTGGAGACATCTTTCCACAGTTCCTTCATACCAAGCACACAGTGGGCCCAATCACAATTTGGATTCATAGAACAAGAACTCCTGTACTGGTCGGAGGGAGGGAAACCAAGCCTCTTCTCTGGATCTGCTTGGGGTGGAGAGGAACACATATAGATGAGCTACCTCCATGTCTTCCCCTGAGCAGCAATCTGCGTGTCCCTGATACTCTCTTCTCGGCACACTGATGATGGAAAGGCAGCAAGTCACTAAAACCCTAGATGAATGGAAGAAACTGGTTCCTAGTCCCTTTTCAAAACAAGATTACAATGTACCTTACAGGAGTAGGTAGATGAGTGTGAGGCTCCTTTTTACCCACCTTAGTTGCTAAAGGGAAGTGTATCTTTAGCTTGAAACTCACTGAGTTTAACCCCTGAAAGAGCTCCACCATCCCTTCAAGCCTGACTCCTGCTCCCTGTCCGTGAGCCAGGAGCAATTAGTCCCACGCTGGTAGTATGCATCCCCTGTGCTTCTCCTGGTGTAGTGATCCACCACCCAATTCTCATATGCAGAATGGCACTTTGGGAAGAGCCTCATATTTCATGGCAAGGAAAGGAATTGAGTAGAGTGATGGGGAGTCGGCCCCCACACTGGCCCATAAAGGGTTAACAGAACCCTAGGGAGAATGTGCAGGAGGCAGCCAATTAGGGAGGGGTTGGAAGCAGCAGCCAATCAGGGCTGGGCTGGCCCATTCAAGAAGGGCTGCAGAGCAGTGTCAGTCACTCCCTGGAGCTTAAGGAGGGAGGTGAACTGGCTGCCTTGCAGGCTGAAGGCAGCAAGCACCGTGGACAGAGCAGTGCTGCAGGCAGAAACCCTGGGAGCTAAAGGCAGCTCCTGGCAGGCTGCAGTGCTTTGCAGGCTGAAGTCCTGAGGCAAGGGCGAAGAGGATGCCGGGGCCACGGGAAGTGGCCTAGGGAAATCTACTGAGGAATCGTAGGGGGCGCCGCAAGCAGAGGCCATCTACAGGGTCTCTGGGCCAGGACCCAGAGTAGTGAGTGGGCCTGGGTACCCCCCTTCCCGCCCCCACTCGCCACTGAGGAAGTGGCTAGACTAAGGGACTGTGGCATCCTCCTGGAAGAGGGGAAGCACAGTAGTGCAACACAGCCAGGGGGCTGTATCATGAAGAGGACACTGTGGTCTTGAGAGTGACCTGGGCCCAGGAGCAGAAGAAGTGACAGTGGCAAGACATCACCAGAAGAGGGCGTGCTGGTGAACAGAGCTAATTCCCAGGACAGCCAGCAGGAGGTGCCACAGTGGTGAGTCACACCCCGTCACAAGTAGCCATAACAGATGTATGGTAGTCCCTTGGAGGGTTCTTCTGCCTTCAGAAGACAACTGTGCTTCCATTGTGGTCCTGAAAGCACCACACGGTTTTCTATTGGTTTTAATAATCCACCATAGGAACAGAGATATAAGGTGTAAACATATGACTGGAGCCACTGTCTGATAAATGCACGAAGGTAGGACACACACACACACACACAGAGTAAGGTCAACTGAACTGCAGCTTCAGAAAAACAAGAGTTGCATGCCAAATAAATGACTTTGCCCTTGTTCCTCTGAGACTCTGCAAAGTGTTACAGAAATACAAGTTTGTTGTTTGTACCATATGATTTAATGAAAATATGCAAGGTGCACTCGCACAGGGGTGACTACACATGAAAGAGGATCAACAATCAATACTTAGGATTTAGAAAACAACAATCAAAACAAATCAAATGTCTTATAATCGAGCATTTCTAACATCTTGCATACTTGTCAACATTGCTTCCAAAAGAAGTACAGATCCTATGAGGTAGGTGCTAAGACACCACAGGGGTGAGCATGGTGTAAATACTCAGACAGATTAGATCCTGGGTTATTTGCTGATCTGTAATGAAGATCTTCTGATCTAGCATTTCACTCACCCATCCAGTCTCTAATGGGAGTTAAGGATTACCCTTAGTTTAAAATCAGCACCACTAGCACAAAACACACAAACTCAAGTCACAACTACTGTGCAAATGGAGAGAGAGGCTGTCAAGGCTGAATCCCCACTCAGTTACTTTGAGTACAGAAGGTGTGGGCCCTCAAGGATTTTAAAAATTAATATTTGCCACTCCAGGCTTATATAAAACTCCCAAGGTTACAGATTTTCTCTGACCTTGGCTTGGTAAATGCTGGCACCACCCAAATGCAAAAAAAAAAAACCCTTGGAAGGAGCACTTGGGAATTCTTTCCTGTGGGGTACCCTCAAGCCCTTTAACCCCCCCCTCCAGGGAAGAGCTGAGAAAGAAAACAAAGGAAAGTAGCTGTGGCTACCAGCTAATCAAACAACATGCACAAACCTCTTAGGACACCAAGAATCCAATCCTGTTCTTAAAAAAAGTAAATTTTTTTAAAAACAAAAAGTAAGACAATACATATGGAACTTAGGCTTTTGCTATATTTTAAAAGAGCAATTCCAAAAAATTAAGCTTTCTTGGGGGTTAGCTTAAAGGTTACAAGCAAACAAAAGCATCTGGGATTAGCACAGAGGAGATCCACAAGCCAAAATAAAAAAAATAAACCTAACTGTGTCCGTTTAAACATGCCCTGGTATGAAAGATGAATTTTTATACCTGGTTGAAGCCTTATACAGCACTCCTGTTTATAGCATTGCTGCTCTGTGTCAACTCAGGCTCAAATTTAACAGCCCCCATCCACACACACATGCAATAGCTCAGAGGTTGGACCCTGGGTCCCAGAATACCACAGCGGTGGAAGGTCTGAGCCTGAGTCAACCCAGGGTTCATGCCCTATTGCTTTGCAGTGTAGACAGCCCCAGGCTGAGTACCCTGGGCTCTAAAAAGGAAAACAAACTGAGGATGGTCCCTCTACCTCTTCCGAGGGTCAAAGTGGCAGACACTCTTTAGCAGCTTTCCTGGTATGTAGCCCCTGCTCTGTGAAGCTAGAGAGCACTTTGTATTTTAGCTCTGCTTCCCTCTGAGTGCTGCCTACACTGGGCCTGGATACTCCCTTCTAAGGGGCCACCCCTCTCCAGGCTTGACAGGCCTCACAGGTGCACCAGCTTGCGGCTGACTGTGCCCAGAGCAACTCTTTAACCCCTTCCTGACTGAGGTGGGAACCTGTTGCTCCATAAGCACAAATGATCAGGACACTCATTTTATGTTTCAGCCACAAAAACGCATCCTTCTTGAGCACAGCGCCCTCCAAAGCCATGCTGCAGCATTGAGTCAATACCGATTTAGGGGGAAGAATGCCACTTACTGAATCACAACTCTACTTCTAAAAGTACCTGGGTTTTCCCTTGGATGACTCATTCATTCAGACTGGACTTACCAGACCTCTCACCCTATGAGACTGGACAGGGTCACAGCACAAGAGGGGGAGATAATGCATTCTTGACCAATCTTGCCACAATTTTATCCTATACATTTCTGGGAATTTTTTGTTTGTTTGATACTTCTAGATAGTCATTGGTTAGAATTTGGTTCACAGCTAAAAAATCTGATAATACAGAAATTTCTCCCTCATTTTTACAGCCAACAAATTTCTCTGTCAGTATCACAGTCACCTTTAAAACTGGCCTCCTTTCTTTAAAAACAATCTCTACAATAGGACAATTATATTCTCTTAGAAGTCTTGGAAAAAATATCTGATTTTTTGAAAAGAAAACAACAAATGGCAGAGTTGATGAATTATGTCATTTAAATCACATACTGAATACATATTATTCTAAGCAAGATCTCACCATAGTCCTTATAACCATATGATTATTTGTAACTTCATTTTCAAAAAAAGTCTCCACTTGAAACTAATTATGATTTCACTTCCCACTCTCTAGCACAGGGGTTCCCAAACTTGGTTCACAGCTTGTTCAGGGTAAACCCTGGTGGGCCGCGAGATGCTTTGTTTACGTGAGTGTCCGCAGATACGGCCTCTCGCAGCTGTCAGTGGCCAAGGTTTGCCATTCTCTGCCAATGGGAGCTGCGGGAAGCAGCATGGGCCGGGCCACTGCTTCCCGCAGCTCTTATTGGCCAGGAATGGCGAACCACGGCCACTGGGAGCTGCGAGTGGCCGTACCCATGGAGGCTCAGGTAAACAAAGAGTCTGGCGGCCCACCAAGGGCTTACCCTGAACAAGCAGTGAACCAAGTTTGGGAACGCCTCCTCTAGCAATTGCTCAGAAAAAACTCTGATATATGTGATTACTGAATATTCTACGGCTTTCCTAAAGTTCTAGGCCTCAGAATCCTCTGTGCTCATGTGCTTTTATCTCACATTCATCTAACCCAGCATTTTTCAAAGTTGGGGTCACTCTGTCAGTCCCCAGAAGCGGCCAGCAGCAGGTCCGGTTTCTAGGCAGGGGGGCCATGGGGCTCTGTGCACTCCCACTGCCTTGAGCACTGGCTCCGCACTCCCATTGGCCAGTTCGTGGCCAATGGGAGCTGGAGGGGCAGTGCCTGTGGGCAAGAGCTGCGTGGAGCCTCTGCCTAGGAGCTGGACCAGCTGCTGGCCGCGTCAGGCACAGTGCGGTCTGTGGTGCCAGGACAGGCAGGAAGCCTGTCTCTGCACCCCAGCTGTGCCACAGATTGGGAGCCGCCTGACATAAATCCATGCCCCAACCCCGCACCACAAACCACTGCCCCAGCCCTGAGCCCCCCCAAACCCGGAACCCCTTCCTGCACCCCAAACCCTTCATCCCCAGCCCCACCCCAGAGCCTGCACCCCCAGCCCAGACCCCCTCCTGCACCCCAATTCCCTGCCCCAGCCCAGAGCCCTCTCCCACACCCTGAACCCCTAATTCCTGGCCCCACCCTACAGCCCTCACCCCCACACCCCAAACCCCCCATCCCCAGCTCTGTTGGGTCGTGGGCATCAACAATTTTCTTCAATTGGGTCCCCAGAATTTTTTTTTTTTGGAAACCACTAATCTAATCCATATGCGAAGGGGATGCATGGGGCGGAGGGAGAGGGGGAGAACGCAGGGTCACACCCACCAGATTTCTGCCTTCTGACAGAGGTTTTCAAACTGTGAATACTGTCACCTCCTGCCAAGAGTTAGTGGACTGACAGGCTCACTCGGGCCCCTGGCTCTCTGTGCTGAGAGAGCTGGGGTGGCTAGGTGGCTGCCCGGCAGCCTTCCCTGCCCTGATCCCTGAGCTGGGCCACCTCTGCACAGCTGGACGTTCGCCCGGCTAAGTGCATGGCACAACTCTGAGCTGCACCCCGATGCACTCTTGCCTCTTCCCTGAAGGAGTGTGGCACGGGCCAGCAATGCCCCCTTGAGCTAGCCCCTGGTTGCGGAGCCCAGATCCCATGAGATGCTCCCTGAGGCTTCTGCTCTGGCGCTCCTGGCTCTGCTGCTTCTCCTCACCCGGAGGCGACATGTGGGGCGATCACATGCCTCCCCAACCTTTAAATTGTGCCCCCTCACCATCAAGAGTTATGCGTCGTCTCTACCCATATGTCATCATGTTGGGCAGCACTGCTACCTAAACTCCATGAGGCACCACTCAGTTTTGTTTCAAAGATCACAATACATACATTCCATGTTCATGGCATAGCAAAAGTAGCCAAAGCCAGAGCCTTATGAGCTCTGCAATGTGGTTTGTGGCCATGTGAATTAAGATGGCACATTTCATATTGTGTCTTTCAGTTTCTGCAGGATGCATGCCCATTTTTAAGAAGAGAAAGGCTAGCATGGCAGTCATCAGCTTTACTTAATGTAAATTAGGTGCATCCTTTGGGTTCCTGGCATGTTAGCAATGCAGCCCTCATATGGTCAAAATCTGCATGCCTCTCCTATAATGTTCTGCTCTAACTCCCTTTTCTCTCCTCTCACCAAAAATAAAACTGCTGTCTGCTTTGGATCCAAGATTTTCATACCTCATTGTAGTCACACTTGTTGTATCATCGCTTTATAATTCTCGGCTGTCAAGAAAGTTGCTAAAATAAGGTGAGCTATTCTTTCCAAAGGGCATGACTCTCCTCAGAGTCTCCTAAGAGTGCCTTACCTGTACAATGTCCTCTTACAAATTTTATGTCAAAGTCCCAACTTTTCTACAAGTTCCTAATTAGTTTCTTCATTCTATAATCAATATTAAGGAATACTCTACCACTAAAAATGACCCTAAAATCAACATTGCAAGTTTTACAACCAATATTAGCTTCTGAACTAAATTATAAAAACAGGAAATTGCTTCAAATAAAATTTTTTTAGAGAACATAAAACAAAAGTATACATGTGCGCAAACATATTCAGCTACCTACAATTTCTGTAGGCATATTTTAAGATCCCAACATTGAACTGAATTAAGCCCCTTTATATTACGCTAATATTTTGCTCCAGATATACAAACACAATCACATAATCCAATTAACGATAGGTCATGTAAACATACCTTATGTTTGACTTTCTTCTACTTTAAATGTATTACAAACAAATCTTTTGACAAACAATATATGTGTTAATTTATAAAAGCATGTTCAGATAAGACTGTAATATTGTATATCAGAAAACAGCATAAGAGAACATGAATAGATTTTAAATATCCATTCGGTTTTTTTAAAAATCATTAGTAGGGCTAGCCTTATTTTCAGAACTTATTATTAAGCATTTTCCAGATTCTTCCTGCAAATTAAGAACTTTCTTGATTCAGTAGTAAAATGTCAAAGCCTTCCTTTCTCCCATAAGCATACGAATTTCTGCCAATAAACACTGCAAACTGATCCTGACGATGACAGCAGAGTTATTTGATGGAAATCCACACAACACCACCTGATGACCCTCAAAAGAGTCTATAAATAGAGCTGGGGTTTCCGTTGTCAGTTCGCTCCCTTAGTGGTAGTTGGACCAAAGCCTAATCCAAGCTCTGGAACATACTTCCGTATCTTATAACGGGTCACTAGCATGTCAAGCAGTAGGCAAACCATTAGACTATCAGACAGGAAAATGTGAAACATTTCGCATATAATTGTACTTCTTGATATAAAATTATTTTACACAATTGAACATGATATCCATGATCACCAGGAAAAAAAGGTACAAGAATGTTTTTCAGAATACATTCATCATAATCTCTGTACATTTAATTAAACAGGTTCCTCCTCTGCAAGCTTTGTGAACGACAGCCGCAGGTGCAGCTGATGTTCAAGAAACATAGCTGATGCATACATTTGCAGTAACCTGAGATTTCTAAATGCATTTCTGTGCCAAATAATTTCCTGCTCCTTTCTTGACCCTAAAATTGGCCTCTAGAGCTCTGTTACTAATTGCACATATTCTTAGTTTTCCAGTACAGCAGCTTTAGAAAATTAAACATTGAAGACCTGACCACTAGGCTTCTTACTTTGGGAGGACCTCCATTGCAGGTCATAGGATTAGTCATTGATGTATACATACTGATTGTTGTCTGACTTTTTAATATACTCTGTGTGAATTTACATTGTTGCTTCATATTTTAATAGTGCCTTGGAGCCAAAGTGCTGGGTAATGGTAACAAAGGGACAAAACAACAAATGTAACAAACAATTAATACAAAAAGAAAATTGACAGCCCTAATAAAAGCAAAGTACTGGGCATACAAAATATTTAACAAATCATCAGAACTCATGTTCAGAAGATAAAGATAGAGTTTGAGATTATATTTAAAATGATGGAGAGTAAGAAAAACAAACAGAAATAAAGGGTATTCCATAGAGCTGGGCATTTTTGGAGAAAATAGAACAACTGAACTGTGGTAAGGAGAATGGTGAGAAAGCGAACTCACGGAATGAACAGGATATTAGCAGAAAACGGTAGAACGCACTTGTTTGACTAACAGATTTTCATGCTAATGCAGACGGATGAGAAATCAGCAGTGATGAAAAGAAAGAAGACACATGTAAACTGCAAAGCAAAGCGGGGAAAAATCAGGCAAGCTACATGATTTGTATCCTACTGAAGTTTTGGAAAAATGGATTACAGAAGCCCAGTATAAATAGGATACCAAAGCAGAAGTATGAGATCACAATTGCATTTATTATTATAAATACAAAAGGGCTCAGGTTTTATAGTGCACGTTCCCTTTTCACAATAACTATGAAAACTAGGACTCTGGGAAATTTTTGGATGGGCAGGTTAAAAACCTAAGATTTTCTGGATGTGATCAGTTTTAAACCACATCTAACAGATGCTCTAGGGCCAGAGTAGTTTAATACATTAGCCTTTTGCCATTGGATACCAGGGTTGTAATATGGCTAAAATAGTAAGTGAAATGAGTTCACATTGCAAGAACATTCAAATTTGCATCACTGGCAGTCTGCTCAGGAAAGGCCAAAGACTAAATAGCAAAGGAGTCACAGATTAGGATTTTAGATAAATTAACAATGTGGGGGTAGTTTAAAGCAACTTCCCACACAATGTCTATGTCTACACAAGCACTATTAGCTTCCCTTGCAGCATGCAATAGTTTACCAAACTTAAAATTGTTCTGATGAAAGTCTAAATGTTCTTTACAGATGGATGTGATAATAAAATAAAGTACAGTAACTCAGACATGATAGTACACATCTCCTGCAAGAAAGGATTTATTTATGGAGAATGCTTTTAAATGCAAGATTAGATATCCATAAAAGATTCATTATAGGAGTAAAGCTGAGCTTTCATGATTAAAATTTTGTCTAAATGTAACAAATTACTTCCACTTCATTTCTAGTGAATTATTAAATTTCAGTGGCACAAACTCTCTTAGTTGTTTTATACCACACATCACCATAGTTTCTGAGTGCTGTAGGTAATAGCTATTTTATGTACTTAAATTCTTCTAATTGCAGATCTGAAAAATGGTATTAAAGAATATTCAAATTGAGTCTTGTAGAAATGCACTAAAGTTAAAGTTATTTTATGCCTTTCAAATCAATCTATATTTTATCTTTCTTGGGCAATAGTCCTCCATGCTGATATTGCACTCTGTACATGCCTGCTAGATTCCTGTGAATTCTTTGAGGTTTCCTATTAAAATTAAACATTATATTTACTAGGACATTTTATCAAATAAATGCTCATTACTATTGTGTGTTTCCCCATATGTTGCGTTGGTATGAGTCTTTGCACAAGTCAACCAGGATTAAAAAAAGAATGAAAACACCAAAAATGCCAGAGCATATTTATATAAATCTTACATTAGGTATCTCCACACTTTAAAAGACGATGTTGAGTGGCCGTGTGTTTTTATAGAATGCATACATGATGTAACATAGGTACTTTTTGCTTTTTGTTTTGTTTTTAACACTAGCAATGCTTCAAAACTTACAAGCATACACTCTTTCAGTAACAAACTCAAAAACAGCCCAACAATATTCTAGCTGTCACACTATGCATGAAAAAGTAACATGAAAAATGCACTTTATCTGAAATAGCACCACCATAGCCACCATGTATTTTACTATCTGCCATGAACATCTCAACATAATAATTAGCCTAAGAAGCCACAGTACTTTCAATATGCCTATTTGCAATGGCATTACTCCAGCTCCACTGAGATGATGGTCAGCTAGATTTTTTTTTTAAATGCCAGGAAATATTTATTTAAAAATCAAAGATTAAGTAAACCAATCCAAAACAAAGGAACAAACAAAAAATGCAATTAAAGCTACAACATAAGTTTGGCAGCATGAAGTAATTAATATTCTTGGGTGCTAACTTTGCTAGCACTGAAGTAAAAGGCAAATTTTCTGACTGATTTTAATGGCACTGCTAATCAAACAATAAGAGGCCTGATATTTCACATGCTTATTACTGGGTAACAGTGTTAGTCTTTACAAAAATGCAGAACAATTTAGAATCTTAAAACATCTGACTCACTGAAGATATGCATAATAAGCACTAGGAGACAAATTACTCTTTTATTGATCATTGTCATTAGGAGGATTAAAACTGTTATCTTCTGCAAAACTCTCTTTCTTTTGTATATTTTTACAAAATGTTTATGTATAGTCACACATAATACCCCCATTTGTACTACCTGCCATCAATATGTAAATGTTCTTATTTAAAATTTAAAGTATAACCACTGAAAACAAAAGTTGACATCAAAAGTATTAAGACAAAAATTACCAGTTCTTTGTACATATAAATTGACGGTGTAAGGCATAATACTGATACAAGGTTTATTTGCATATCTTTCATGTCCATAAATCACATCTTATCCCAACACTAACAGAATAAGGAAAAATACAGTTGTTAGCATAATTATTTTGTTCTGATTAAAAATAGTGTAATAGCCTCTTGATTGTATTTGCCACTGATTCTATCAAGATACAAAAGTTAAAAAAATCTTTTATCATTCACTTAGTTGCAAACCTCTTTATAGAGTCCTTGTTCATTTCTGAAGTCTGTACTACTCCTTATCTCGAAATCAACCATCACTTCCACTAATAAATTATAGAGCCAATTCTTAATGAAGTTGTCAATGAAAACAATGAAATGTTATTAAGCAACCATTTAAATCAGTCTTACTCTAGTAATTTTATCAGTGGACATTTTCCCTCCTGCTTAGATCTCCTCTAAGAGAGTCCAAACCCTCTATCTACACTACACAGCATTTCACATCACTTCAGATGACACAATGTGCTACCTAATTACATCTAGCCTTATGAGGCATGTGGTATCATGTCAACAAATACCAACATATTCTACTGAGACCTGACAAAACACAAATTTGATATTCCTTCAGCATGGATTCTACAGTGTTTGAGTAATCTCAAAAATAATGTTTAGGTAATGGTTATAAGATGCAATTAGTTCATGTTGTACTTGGGGAAAAGCTTCTTTGGTTCTTCCACAAATAGCCACAAGGCTACAATGGTCTGACTGGCACGGCTGGTAAATACATAAACAGAGGATGACTAATTTGAGATCCAGAAAACTACCCCTCCTGCCCAAGGGTGTAGAAGCTATCTAATGGTGGGGCTGGATTACTTACCCAGAGATCCTAAAGTTGTGCCTGTCTTGAAAAGGCGAGGGTTCCTTGTTGACTGGGCAAGATCCCTTCTAATTAGGATTTGGGTACTTATCCCTAGCCTGAAGGTGTAAGAGTGTCCTTCAGGCTGCAGCTAAATCCCTGGTACTTTATGAGGGCAATAGCTCCAGTGAACAGCCATCTATTCCTTTAGACTTCAGCCTGCAGAATATTTTTTAATCTAGTGCCTTTCATCTTTTTGTTCAGTTTCCTTCTGGAAGTGACTGCTCCAGAGGGACGTGACAAATAATAGGCGGGAGTAAGAGTGAGGCAGCATTGAAGGTCCTTATGGGAGGGGAGAGGGAGAAATTCATAAGAAAGAAAAAATTTGTGGTCAGTTTTTAGGGTGATTGGGAGATAAGAACCTGTGAGTGTCATTGACAGATAAAAAGGGGGTGAGATGGACTTTGGAAGGGTCTTATTTGGGCACCAAGCTACAGTAGCTATGTTACTTGATGGCCACTTCATAGTGGCTGAAAAGGCTGAAAACTACCACAGACTGTGGATTATATAAGATCTTATCTATCTTATCTATGAGGCATCTGACTGGATATAAAACAGACCTAGCTAGGTGATGTCACAGGAACATTACTGATGCAGTTGATTCCTGGCAAGCATACAGTGCAGTATGGTATGAAAACAGGTTTGTTAGAAAACTGTGAAATGTATTTTGTTAGTCAAATTATATATATGACTAACAAAATACGTGACAGTTTCATATAAATAAATAAAATATATAAATAAAATACAGAAATAGCATAAGAACATTTTAAAGTATTTTTTTGCTTTTGGATGTGTATCTGCTGATGCAGTATTTCAGAAGTTAGCTGAAACAGCTTCACGGTTGTGTTAACCATGAAACCTGGCTCATGTGTCTTATTTGTAAAAACCTGATCTATGTAAATACCAAGGTGAACAGAGTGCTAAGCGGGAATTATTAGCTGAAGACATGCTTCCCACATCCCCAACAAAACAAACTAACAAGTCAAAACCCAAGGCCACAAAAACAGATCAGTAAGAAGGATAACAACTAAGATAGGAACTGGATGGAGAGAGTGGGGTTGACAACAGAGAATAGGGATGGCAGACGTATACAAATACATAAGAACTGCCATACCTGGTCAGACCAATGATCCATCTAGCCTAGTATCCTGTCTCCAGGAGTGGCCAGTACCAGAGCTTCAGGGGAAGTATATGGAACAGGGAAGTTGAAGCAATTCTGGCTTCTTGCAATTAGAGCATGAAGTTGCAGCCCTGACCATCTTGGCTAATAGCCATTAATGGATAAAAGTAAGTTTTAGCAGGACAAACAAAAATACATATTATCTTAGGTAAGTCATTGTGATTTATGCATGTTTAAAATAGATAGGTACATAGATGAGGTAATTGGGTAAATGGAGTCTGCATAAAGTTATGGAACAAGGGATAAAAGATAGGTGATTGACAATAGGAGAGTGGATAAGACACATGGGAAGAACATAGCAAAGACCAGAGATGTGAAAAGAATTGCCCTGTCGCCAGGAGAGGTAATTTAGCCATTTACTTTTATTGCCTTATCTGTTTTTGCAAGTATATATGCTATTCATAGGAGATAATAGCATTGCCTTTAAAAGTACATAATGAAGGCTACAAGAAACTGTTTAAACCTAACGTGGAGTTTATCTCCTTTTTCACCCAACAGATTGGACAGAATATACAGCTGTGATTTTCACATCATATTTCAGGTGTAGAAGCTCTGCCATTCCAAATGTAGATCAAGTTTCTCCCTGTGAAGTTTTCAAGTCACTTTGAAGATAAAAAAAAAATCACTAAGATTCAGAATGGACTGTCTGCACTCAAGAAGACTGAGTGATAATCTGAGGGGACAAATAAAGGCTCTCCTGCCTTATTTTTCAGCCATTACTGCTCACTGAGTGGGCTAACTCCATGCTATTATGTGTGAGTTGGAATCACCTTTTTCTAGACTTGTACAAGACAGAAGAGAAATATTGGATTCATTATTGTTGGAGGTTGTAATCATCTCCCTGCAGAGGAGCTATCCTTAAGTAATCTATTGTGGGGTCCCTACTTCAGAAAAAATTGCTTGATATTAATTATTTCCAGTTATAAGACTATATCATACCTCCATTTTTTGGTGAAGGTCGCTGAGAAGGCATCTCTAATCATTTCATGAATCTTCAGATTTTCTAGATTCTGATCATTTGTTTTAGAACTATGTTTGGGCTTGTAACTGCATTGTGCTGGTTGATTATTTTCTCCTAGCAATGAATGAAGATAGAGTTCTCCTTCTAGTTTATTAGACCAGCCAGCTACAGTTTTATTAGAAAGCCTGTGATCATTAGCAGGAGTGGTTGGAGTTACTCAAGTGATTCTGTTCATACCTCAACATCAACTCAAATGTTGGTTATAGTCCACCCCAAAGAAATTAGGGTAGCATGAGGGTCAATTTTGTCACCTCTCCTATTCAAAATTGGAGTCAGTAGAGGTAGTATGGAAACAGGGACTTGTAGTGAATTCAGAATGCTGATTTTAGTCAGATCAAATGAGACTTGGTGCAGTGAAATGAAGAGCCCAGTACATTTCTGAAATCAGAAAATGATAAGAACAAGCTGACTATTGCTGAGTTCAGACAGGACCAAAATGCAGTTAACAGCTTGGAAGAAGTAACTGAAAGAGTTGATGACAGGAATACCTGAATCCATGATTGAGGGTGTTATCTCCCATTTTTCATTTATGTTTGAAATCTTGGAATTTATTAAATCTAGGACAGGCTTTGGAAAACCAAATACTAGCTGTAGCAAATATTTATTTCTAATACAGACCTAACTGTCCTAATTCTTGCCTTCATCATTTTAAGACTAGACTGCTGTAATGCATTCAATAGGGAGCTGCACATTGGGACCACAATGGAAGCTCAAGTTAGCACAAAGAATAAAAACCAAACACTTGTTGAGTAGTATCATGTAGGGAGAATGTAACTTCAATACTCTGAACTGCACGTGTGCTAGCTCCATATGTGTTTCCAGGAGGAATTCAAAGTGTTCACAAATCTAAAGGCCAGTTACCTGACAGACAGTCTCTTTTCCGTACTATCATAATGGAACTCAACACAGGTTCTCAGGCTAAAGCTCCTGGCATCAATCCTCTGTGAGGGGTCTTAAACTCTGGAATATACTTCACTGTTTGGTCTATTAAAGACTGGAATAGTTATCCTTTTGGGCACACTGCAAAGTCCATCTTTTCCTCACAAGTATTTAGATAGGTTGGGGATTTATAGATCTGGAGCTAGAGGCTGAAAATGACTGAAGTTAGAGTCTCATGATATGGTCGGAAAAAGTGGCTTTATGTCCTATCAGAGTGTCTATTAATAGGAAACATTGATTAACTGATTATTTGAAAATGTCATATTTCTAATTGTGTGTTTTAAAAATTTGGGAATTCTACATAGGTAGAAAAAAGTCAAGCTAATAAATGGAAAGCACAAAATATAACTCTACAGGGCAAGTATTCAAGACATGTCACATTCAAGGTCCACAGGCATTTCTCTGTGCACAACACAGGACTGGGCAACTACTGGCCAGTTACAAAAGAACACACCAGACCCACTTTTAAAAATGCAGACCTTCATATCGACAGTTTTAACGGTGCTATAAATACATTTAGGGCAATTGCTTTTAATTATAATTTAACCCAATTTGTGCCAAACCTAGGAAATTTGCTTCTCAAGCATTCATCATTTCCCACATCAGTGGAACTCTTTTTTAATTCCTCATTCATAACGGATCCCTTCTGCCTATACTCTAAAGAGTAAAAGTATGTAACTCCAAATGTGGAGCAGAGATAAATTGAAAAAAGGAGAGCTGTTAGTTTATGTAAATAGGCCTTTTTTACCCCCTCAGAAATGGGACTACTTTCACCACTGGAAAGAGCCCACATTTTTGAGTTAACTGAAATGGCAATGATTTCAGCATCATAGGCACAGCTGAGAGTTTATAATGATGTGTGAAAACCCCTCATTTGAGTACTTTTGCCAATTGTTGCAACTATTTCATACAATCTCATGTGTGAACCCACAAGAACTTACTTCAGAATACGGGTGTTATGAACTTCTGTAAAACTAAAGCCCAGGGTAAACTGAAATTGAAACCATTACATTTATACATCTCTGTTTACCTAACTCCATCACAGCTCATCTGCTCCTTCTAATTTATCCTGCAATGAAGTCATAATGCTGAAGTTGTGAAATAAGTAATTTTCATAGCATCAGACTGTGAGGTAACAGAGAGAGGCCCTCGCACCCATCGTTAGAATAAGGACAGAGCAGTATGATGAAGTGGATTAGAGGGAAGAGGACAGAAAAGGATCAGGTAGTCTGTGCAGGAAAGATTAACTTGAAATACCAATATCTTCAATAACAGTATAAGGAATACAGATAAAATACCAGACAAGTACATCTCTTTTGGTATACAGTAAGTGTTTTTCTCAAAGCTTCTCTACGTTTGCATCACTGTGTTTAAAGCTTTATGGCAGTGGTTCCCAAACTTGTTCCGCTGCTTGTGCAGGGAAAGCCCCTGGCGGGCTGGGCCGGGCCGGGCTGGGCTGGTTTGTTTACCTGCCGTGTCCACAGGTTCGGCCGATCGCAGCTCCCACTGGCTTCGGTTTGCTGCTCCAGGCCAACGGGAGCTGCTGGAAACGGCAGCCAGTACATCCCTCGGCCTGCGCCGTTTCCAGCAGCTCCCGTTGGCCTGGAGCAGCGAACCGCGGCCACTGGAAGCCGCGATTGGCCGAACCTGCAGACGCGACAGGTAAACAAACCGGCCCGGCCCGGCCCGGCCCGGCCCCCCAGGGGCTTTCCCTGCACAAGCGGTGGAACAAGTTTGGGAACCACTGCTTTATGGCATATACAAGTTTGTGAGTGCACTAAGGCAGCGGTGTCCAATATGTGTGCCACTAGCCATATATGGCTAATACGCTATTGAATTGTGGCTAATGCATGTGGCTTTTTTATAATGTGGCTGATAAGAAAAATTCAAAACCACAAGTGTGGCTAACAGTGTGGCTAGCATCGAATTTCTATTGGACACTGCTGCACTAAGGGATGTAAACAATTATCAGGCTACTCACCCAACAATGGGAAAGATACGTGTTCAGAATGGTTTCATATTCTATTTCTCAGAAAATTTTGTTCGCCTTGAAGTAGACTTATTATGAATGAGATGATGTTCTTAGAGAACTCAAAGGCTAGATGTTCAGAATCAATTTTCCTCTCTGACTTATCCGTTCAAGAGGTTTCTGTATTATTTGAAAATTAGCTGGTCTAGTGATTAACTGAATCTATTGACATTTGGAAGGTTAAACCCCTGAGAATCAAGAGGGAGCTTTTCTTGACATCATCATTTCAAAAACAAATTAGTTTGCAACTGCAGCTGGGTTCTCTTATAAAATGAGGGGGAAAAATAACATCTCCCTCTGAAATTTAATTTTCCTCTATGTGGTACAACCTTCAGGTGCTCCAGTGAAAAGGAAAAAACCCAGATTCTATAGATCATAGAACCCAAATGTAACAACAGGCCAAAATTCCATTTTTGCTCCCATTCGTCCTTGACTGGAAAAACGAAAATATCTGCTTTGGGGGCTGGATTCTGATCTGTAACACATAGCTCCAGTTTTTGTTATTTAAAAGCATGAGGATCTAAACTTGCACCCTCTTATTAGCAGTTTGGCAGTGAGTATGTTGCCCAGGTGAGGATGCTGTTTAAACACACATCCAGCACTGGGATTCCTTGGCATTTAGCTAGACCTCCTGGCTAGGGCTGTATGAATGGTTCACAAAGAACCCAGATTTCAGAGTAGCAGCCATGTTAGTCTATATCCGCAAAAAGAACAGGAGTACTTGTGGCACCTTAGAGACTAACAAATTTATTTGAGCATCCGATGAAGTGGGCTGTAGGCCACGAAAGCTTATGCTCAAATAAATTTGTTAGCCTCTAAGGTGCCACAAGTACTCCTGTTCTTTTTAAAGAACCCAGACAAAATCAGGATTAAGTTGTGCCTCTTTTGAAATCACAAACAGCAGCCCAGGTCCAAAAGTATTCATTTCCCTGGTCCTACCTCAGTTAGTAAGCTGCTAACTGGATGTTTCCCATCTCACTCTGCCCTGTGGTCACAGATCCAAAAGATCATTGTAGATCATAGGCTTCAGTAGACCTTACCATGCACCAGAGAACATTTGCTGAGGAGGATCCAGGCACCATTCATTGCCACTTGAAGATCTAGGGAAGGGAACCAACTGGACTCAACAGAGAGAACAGGCATGAAGTTTTGCCATCCAAGATAAGTCCCTCCTGATCTTACGGCTTTAGAATTTAGGGTGAGGGTGAAGGGAAGAAAAAAGTGTACTGCAACTTTAAAAAAATCAGATCTATCCAATCTGGAACCACTAACACTACAATGCCTTAATCATAATCACATCGTTATTTCATGATATCACTGCATGGCAGAGTTAAAGTTGTTTATATATTCTATTGCATTCCCATATCTTAACAATATTGGATTTCTTTAACCATGAATTTCCTGGGTTTATAATGATTATTCTGGGAATGATTGCAACATTCCAGTAATGTATTCCACCCTTGATTACTGATATGTACTCTCAACCTTTAAATTCACGTAAGTTTTGTCCAGAAATTATATGATGCAAAGTGCCACTTGATCTGGAAGCCAAAATGCATGAAGAGAAAATCCCCACTTCTGACAGTGCTGACCTTTTGAAAATTTCACACCTGCGCAAACAAATTTTTTGTATTGGACAGCATTTGATTTGAAGGATTCAAAGAAAAAAATCTGACATAGGTTTGAAAACACCATACATGTGTTAACAAAAACTGCCTTCAAAACACAAATGTTAAGTGCAGAGATGGCTGTGAATAAGAACTCTAGATCCACAGTTCCCCACTCTGTACTTTGAGCAAGTACAGATTCTGATCTAAAATTCTTATAATGGTCCAGATTGGGCTCTTAAATCTGAACGTCTCTAAAGTTTGGGAAAGTTTGGATTTGAATCCAACTTTCACCACTTGGGCCCATCGTTAGGTAAAATGAAACAAAAAGGAACTTTTCTACTGCAAGAATATGAAAAAGCTTCTACCAGGCAGAAAACACTTGGAGTTTTTTGTGAGATGTTCTTTCGTACTATTACACAATTTTGAAAATTGCACTAGGTAAACTAATTTGAATGTTTGATTTCAATATACAGTAATTTTGGCCAAGCATCCACAGGAAGCTGAATCCACCTTAGAGCCCATTTAGAATGTGATGTTACATGGCCAATATTGATATTTCAATCCACTGTGCGTGTAAGACAGGGAAGGGTGGTTTAGTGTAAGTTGCCTCCAGAAATGCAAAATATTTGTAGGAGACTTTTTTTTTTAAATACACTTCTAGTCAACTTGCTCACAGCAAGGAGTCTGACCTGCCACTGAGAGAGAGTGGGCAGTCCCTGCAGCAAACATCCTCTCTAGGGGTTGCTAACCTGCTCTACATCATACCCCAGAAAAAAGAATTATAAACATCTGTTGTGTTTAATCTAAGCACTGCAGAGAACTACTTTGTATAATGCTAATTAATGGTAAATTTTTGCTGATTTCATGAACAGCAAACAGGAGAGTGATGTTGCTAAGTGTCAGTAGAACATTCAGGAACAAATTGCTTATTCATATTGTATAGTATACTACTGGCAGAACAGAGTACTCTGCAAAGGTCTACTGTGACATAGCACTGAGCAGGACACAGCAAGCAAGGACAGCCACTGACCATTCATTGCTGTCAGCAAAAATTATAACCATGAGTTGTCAGAGGCAGGTGATTTTTAAATGTTTAAAAAAAATCAACTGACAATGGAGCATGTTTTGCCTGCACTTATGAAAGCCATTATGCTGGTATTAATAGGTGAAAGTAGCCTGAAACAAGGCAGGGAAACTGCACAATCTGTTGCGTGCTTTTCCTCCTCAGTAGTCAGAACTGCCCTCTGCCTTTTAAAATTATTTCTGGGGCTGTATAGGGATGGGGAGGAAATATATTAAATCTGTCTGTAGGAAAACAGGATTTAATTTGATATAGTTTATGAAGAGAATTAGAAGAAACAAAACCAAGGAGTGCCACTGTCCTCTACTGTACAGAAATACTCATCTGTATCACAGACCTATACTGCTAATAGCTAGTGGAGATTCTCCTGTAATACAAGCGATGGGGGCCTCTGCTTTTGGAGCAGAATAATCTGATTTCTCAAGTGGGACATTCTGCATGTCAGCTAAATCAGTCTCCCTGTTGCACAGTGGAGAAAGGGGTTCTATCAAAATGCCCCTTACGCTAAGGGAAAGTACACAGGACTGGAAGGCAGTATATCATGAGTTAAAATCTCTTGCACAATGACGACTATGAAGTATACAGAAATATAAACAAGGCCCGATACTTTCACCATAGGTGAAATATCCGCTCCTCACCATTTTGCAAATGAGATAACTGAAAAGTTGCAATGTCATTCTATGCACACCTGGGTATAGAACCCTGGTCTCTAATATGGCAGACCCAAGGCAGATCTATTCCTGAGCACTACATTTGAGTCCCTTCCTACAGCCCAAAACAGAACCCTAGAAATCCTGGATCATCAGCATTCTATTGCTGTTTAGCTTGTTAGCCGATATCATCTATTTGTAGAAAGTTTTGTATTCACACTAAAAGGTATAACTATAAACGGGACTCCCAGAATGCTTTGTACTTATGCTAAGTTTTACTGTAGAAATTACTAGTAGATAAATTATATGTAATCTCTCTTTGTGAGCGCACAACCTGTCAGAACCAATGCCAAATGTGAAAAATGTGCGAGGTATGGTGGTTATCTTCAAAGGACAATTGCTACAGCTGGGTTTGTGACTTTCAAATTACATAAGGAAACTAGATAAGAAAAGGGATGAAAGGTTTGTGGTAATATAGCGGAATCTGTAACTCTTCTGTAATAACTCAGCAGGTGGCACCTAAGTGCAAGCAGCCAAGTCCAGGAGGATCAACGGCCTAAAGAAGCATGGAGCTGAAGGATTCCGTGACAGTGGGGAGAAACTGGAGGGTGGGTGTGGTCTTGGCTGTAGTGGTGGGGTGGGGGCTTGGAAGAAGGAAAGAGGACTGTGTTGCTTTGGGTGCAGATGTGCGTGAGTTGGGGGGACAGGACATCTGATGGTCACTGCTAGACTGGTGCCGGTGATGAACACTTTGTACTGAGGCTCATGTGTGTCCTGAGGACAGGTGATGGCCTAGTAAACAAAAACCCCACCAGGCTGGAGGCACAGATTGAGCAGCCACCAGAGGAGCAACAACCGCACCAGGCTTGCACATCTCAGCTTTGTGTGCCGCACCAGTGGGATTAGAGGCTGCAGGAGAGGGTAAAGGGTTTGGGCACCTCTGAAGGTGGTGGAAGAGACTGTACTATTGTTTCACTGTTGCTGTTGAATTCCCTTAGTTTCTCATCCCTTTTGGACTGTTTGGTCTATACCCATTCCCTTGCCTAATATTCTTTTATATAAATGGTTACAAAATCCCTCTGTGCATAATTGGGTTTTGTGCATCAGGAATTTCCAGTGTCAAGTAAAGGGGGCAAATGCCTGATCTGGAGAGGAATAGGTGCAGGTTCACTACCTTATGAAATCAACCAATACCTGTATTCAGCATGAGGGGGAGGCGATGATTTGGCATGCTTCTCTATTGTAACAAGGGGGATAGAAATGTAACCCAAATTCAGCTCATGATTTTGGAACAGAGCCAAGATGTAAACTGCGAGCCTGTTCTCCAGATTGGGTAAAGTATTAATCCTTTCTGTATCGTGCTGATTTATCTATAGTTAATAAACTGATTGAGCCTGGTTATATCTAATGTCTAATCTAAAAAGGAATCAGACCCACTGGTTATCAATAAGCAAATAGTTGGCTGACAAAACGTGTGTCATGTCCTGCCACAGTGGCTGGTACACACACATGCACGCGTGATAATAGTTACTCCCATTAGCTGAAGTGGTTGACGTCTGGATCAAGGAACTGAAGATCCAACTTTAATGGTAAAGTTGACTCATGGGGGAGGTCACTGGGGCTGCACATAGGATCACTGTTTTCTTGACTTTTTAAAATTTAAATTGATTTATTTAATTCATACAGTGGCAAAATATTAAAACAGATTTTATAGTTAAGAACCATTATAACATGTCAATTATGGCTAAGGCTGCAAATTTGTCATGGCTAATGGGAGCTGCAGAGCCTGCACTTGTGGCGGGGGCAGCATGCGGAGCAAGGGAGGGTCATGTCACTGCTTCTGGGGAGCTGCGAGGAGCCGGGTAGGGAGCCTGGCAGCTCTGCCAATGCCCCCATCACCAGTGGGGGTCCTGAGCCCTGGGCTGCCCTCTCCCCCAAGATTTAATCAGGGCTATATAGTACAAGTCATGGACAGGTCACAGAACACGAATTTTTGTTTACTGCCTGTGACCTGTCCATGACTTTTACTAAAAAATACCAGTGACTAAAACGTAGCCTTAATTATGGCACAGCACACAACAAAACACTTGCTTCACATTTCAGTTATTTGTTCTACTTTTTGACTGCTCATGTCACACACTGGTACCTGTAAGGATGAAAAGTATGTCTGAGTTCAATCCCAGTGTTGCTGTGAAGTTTCAAATGACTACGCTATGCAGTATAGTAGCAGCCATGCATTTCCTGGAGTGCCACGTGAATACACAATCAAAGTGGTGAGGCTGAGAGTATGTTATCAATTTGAGTATTTAAGTACCTTCTCAGATATAAAATACAGTGAACAAGGACACAAAGTTGACACGTCTTATGAATAAAGCTGCTGCGTGGACACAGCCTACTATGTTGAAAATCATCAAAAAAGCATGTCACCATGTGTTTTCACTTTTAGTGCAGACAAGTGAAGCCTTAGACAGGCCTCTCATTCAAACAAGAATATCAGCTTTCCTGCATCCAACTGCTAAGTTACAGGTACATACGCTGTGAAAGTTGCTGTAAATTGTAATCTCACTGATTTGTTTGATTTGCTGATTTGTTGACATGCTGAAAAATTAAGAAAGGTTGTAGAGTTGCCAAAAAAAAAAAAAGTGTGCTGAGGCAGTACATACCCAGAATAATAAAAAGTTAATGAAAAAAGTTTTCCCACCACAACTGGGTTTTTTAGGTTTGATTTTTTTGTTGGTGTTTGGTGGGGGGTTTTTTTTTTTTTTTTTTGGAAGGTTGAGAGTCAAGGAGGAAGGTTTTTTAGGAAAACAAAAGCATACACAAGCAGAGTTCTCTAGAACCCGGGAAAGGCAAAAAGCTAAAGACAACACGCAGTCCGCTAGGGACATTGCTATACAGATCCAATTTATCTGTGAAGCACTTACATACTGCAGAAAGGGACACTATAAAAAACCCAAAAATATTTAGATAGAAAAAGGTACAATGTATTCTAGGTAATACATATTTACTTCTAGTTGCTGATACAGGTTTTATTACCCGCCTCCCATATAATTAATTATTTGTGGTTTGGGAACTATTCTGTGGCCTTTCAAAAAATGGAACCTGCAGACATCCTAAGCCCAGAAACTTTCTACCTTTTTGAAATTAAGAAAACACACACCTCGCTGGGGCTCAATAAGCTGTTCTTAAGGGATTGTGACTTGAATTCCAAAAACAACTACTTTTCAGCATGGAAAAAGGCAACAGTCCTCACTCAAGGCAATGAAACATAAAAGCCAGAGCTGAAGTTTTAGAACACAGCCATTTTTGAGTTATTCTAGAACAAAGCAAGGATTTAAAATGGCCTTAACTTTATGATCAGATCAGTCAAAAGTCATTAAAGAGTTTCTATGCAACTTTTAAATATTTTCACTACTGATTTGAGATCACGCATGAGAATTTAGCCGCAAAGGCAAATTATAGAAAGTCTGATGACTGAAAATAAAGGCCAGATTGGAAAAAGTGCCACCTGAATTTCATTTACAGAGTACATATAATTAGAACTAGAGAAAAAAAATTGGCCAAAACATTTTTTTGTTGAAAATGCACATTTGACTAGAGCAAAACATTTTGCATATTTTTGTCAATTTCAGTGAATTTTCTGTTGGAACAAAAAAATAAACATTAGAAATGTTGAAAGGGTTCATTTAGACATTTTTAAAACTTCTTGTTTCAAATATTCAGGCTAGAATCACATAGCAAAACAGTAGCAGCAGCTACCACCCTTATAATCATTAGCCAACTGGGTAAGGAACCCATCTTTGGGATGTAGGAGAAAAAGGTTCAAATCCCCACTCTGGAGCAAAGACTGGACACCAGCTGTCTCCCCTTGCAGATGGGTCTCTGAGGTGGGTCTCTCAATCTCTCCTATCGAAGCAGTTCTACTTTGTATAAACACTTAAATATTCTGTGGAACAAGTACTGGAACCTGGGTAACCCCACCCACAGCTGAGTGCCCTAACCACTGGGCTACAGAGGAATTTTGTCTACCTGGCTCAGTGACTGCTTAAAGTATTATCCCAAGCTTTCCTAAATTGTATGACAATCTTAGCTTTCATTTTTAATTTAAGTAAGTTTCTAGCCTCTTGGTTGAGATAATAGCTTGAAATGTGACGTGAGTGTACATTAATGCCTCAGAAACCAGAAGGTGAAATTCTTATTTATGATTTCTTTTAAGCTCACAAATCTTTTGGGCCTGACTCATGATTTTTGAATGACTTGGGTTGGCAATACTGGGTAAGAACAAAACAGACAAGCCTAACATCCTGTACCTAATTATTTCTTTTCCTGAGAACACACAGTGAAAACCAGATCTGTTTTCTACAATTTTTTTCTCCCTTTTCTCTTTAACCAGAATCTAACTGGAATGAAAAGTGCAGATTTACTAACAAGGCACACTCCTCTAGTGATATCAAACCCATTAATCACTGACAAAAAACCATGCTTTCTATAAGAATTACATATCTGAGGTATAAGAAGTTGAAAACAGATCAGTGTAGGCTAAATAAATCATCCTGTTTATTATAATAGTTTTATAGCAAAAATGACTTTTTGTTATATGACAAGTTATGACACGTCTGAGCATGATCTCTGTAGTTCCAAACAAACATACTGGTTTGTTACATATTTATATATTTTCTAAACAGTCTCACTGGAGTGAACATGGCTGTGTGACTACAAAAGGCACAAACTACTCTCACCCCACCCCAAACAAATAGAAACTAGTAATGCTGCAGACAATTTCCATCAATCTCTCTTTCTGAATGAGCCCTCGCTTTGTCTTGTCACAAAGTTCACAGATATGGAGACAGGGTCCAAACTCATCTCATACATGGGCTTTGCTTTAGGGGTAACATAAACAGCATAATGCCCAGAGTCACTGCCACCTCCCTTATATTCTGGTAGTTAACAAAGCATTCTTGCCACAACAAGTCGGCCAAATTTCAGTAAGCTTTACAAAGGATTTCAACACCTGCTGACAAGATGGCCAACAGAAGAGCCTAATCACCCTAATTACACCCCCATCCTTTTGTGTTAGTCATTCCACTGGACTGGGCCCTCCCTCTCTGTTTCTTCCTCTCCACTGTGTTTTTGCAGGGCACCATCCCCAAATTTTCCTGTACTTTTAAAATGCCACATCATCCCAGCAGGAATTGTCAAAATTTTAGGCCACCTCTTATTTTTAAGACAAATGTGTGTGTTTGTTTCCCTTTCTTCTCCTCTCATTGTGTTTTGTATCCCTCCCACACCTCCATGTTTCAGTCTTTTCCTGCAACCCTTGCATCAGTTTTTCATTATTCTCCTCTGCCCTTCACCTCCTGTGTCTGTCATCCCACTGATCCCGCCTCTGTATTTCACTCTCTCTCTCTCCGCCAGCCCTCTCCCCACATGCCCTGTTGCCTAGGTTTCATTTAATACCAATAATTCAACTGCCTGCTTCCAAAGCATACTGGAATACCAAACATATGAAAGTGGATTCAAAGAACCAAAACCAAATTCTATTTCACTGCCCCTAAATTATGCATATATTTCTTGAATAAAGGCACAAGTGTAATAATTTCCAGGATTTCTTGGTTTGCCTCCATCTAAGTTTGGAATAGCTTATGTGTCATTTACTATGTGCTTGAGGGGTGGAAATTTTTAGAATGAGGAAAATCAAATGTGTGTGTTAAATACATATATATGTAAAAAAGTTATAAAGAATGTTTGAAAAGAATACATGATTAAATAAGTCACTGCAACCATAATTCAGTGATATTTTGTACTTTAAATTGACAAACGCAGTTATTCAGTTTTCAAACCAGGATTTGTCTTAATATACATTATATTACATAGCATGCCTCCCGCAATGACCTTCAAAAGGACTTTCTTAACCATTTGGGCACCCCGAATATATTTAATAAGGCAACATTTGTACATTTCAAGGAGAAAGTCTGTACTTTTATATCCTGACACATTACTGAAAAATAATGGTCTTGCCAAAAAACACTTCTGGCACTTACAGGATGAAGGAACATCCCAATATGTCATATTTTTAGTTTAAACTACATTTTTTTTATAATAATCTGACATTTTCCCACATGCTAACAATGTTTTAGCACCTGTGTTACACTAAACTTTGAGCATGAACAACTAACAATCTTACATTGTACCATTCTGCAGTACACAGTGGCCAAATTTCCAAAAACATCTTGTAAATATGCACCTGCAATTTTACATGCACAAAGCAAATGGAATGTTATGCCCAAATATACATCTTTTATACACTCCCTGATATATCCACACCAATCAAGGTTGCATGTATTCGGTGTTACAAGTGGGGAGTCATCCGGGATTTCAAGTGGGACGTCTCTGAAGCTCAGGATGCACTTCCTCAACTAGGGGAAGTATATAACCCACACACCTCCTGGTTGTGGTGTTCTGTCCCCTCTTCTAACACCAACAGACCCCGGTTGTTGGCAGTCAGGATCAAACCTATGATGAGACCAGCCAGGGATAATAAGCTTGTCCCACCAACATTCCCAGACCTCCTGGAAGAAAAACATGCCTGTGATGACACACCTAGGCTGTTGGACAGAGGGGACATACAAGTGGAAGGTCCCTGGTACCCTGGACATTCCAGTACCCAGAGCCATCCGTGGGGGTTCCGGGTCCAGGGACAAATCAGCCCCTGGCTTGGGGGCTCCACTCTGAATTGGCAGCTGGGCAGAGCCCCGGGCGCACAGAGCTGACAGCCAGGACCCCGGGCACGTGGAGCTGGCAGCCGGGAGCCCGGTGGTTCTGCAGCACCCCCTTCACCCTTAGTTCCTCTGCCTATGTCTTCTGGGACTGACCATGCTAGTCAATTGCACTGGCCCATGGGGCCCCCCCAGAATGTGGGGCCTGGAGCAGTCACCCCAATTCGCCGTACCCAAGGGTCGCTCTGCCAGTACCCAAGCAAGAGATGCAGGGGCCTCTCCCAGTGGTGGAGGTACTCTCACCATTCCTAGCCCATGAAGAAGCCCCTCTGTCCCTGCCATGCCCATTCTCAATAGGTGCAACAGGTTGACAAGGCTAGTAAACAGACTAACTTACAATGTACCTCAGGTGATTAGTGAAGAAGTGATACACTTAGCTCACAGGCTTGTGGCAGCCATAGTGGGTTTCCTCTGACCCTTTGGGGATAACACATGCAGTTGGTATAATCTGGAGCGTGATTTGCTGGGATAGCAAATTCTTGGCTGGGAGGAGGAGATGTAAGCAGGGTCTGAATGAACTCGCCCCGACAGCTAGCTGGGGAGGGGCAGAGACTTCAGGAGCAAACTGTATTTATACGAACACACCTACTCTTCATAGGGATCTAGCAGACAGGAGCTGTGTAGCTCCAAGTAATCAGCTTTGGCTGGTGTTGGGTTAAAAATCACTTTTTTTTTCTAAATGTAATCTACACACCTCCTGGGTGTGGTATTTTATCCCCTCTAGTGGCACTGAGACCACTTAGAGATTAATGAGTCTGCTACAGCCTTAGCTAAGAGCCACGTGACTTGAGGCTCGTGCAGTAGAGGCTCATGCATTTAGCTCCAGAAGGCCCAGGTTCAATTCCGCCCACCGACAGCCGGGGGTCTGTCAGTGTTACATATGCATATAGATATGCATGCATTTAGCCTTGGCTAGAACACATCAGGGATTTGCACATTTAAGTTCAAGGCATGCAAAAGTATGCATGCACATCTTTTAAAACACATCTAAGTCTAGCTGCATAATTTCAGTGTCTGAGTTGAGACTCCTTCGAAAATTTGACCTGATAGTTTAATGTAATATATGAAAGTAAGGGATGGTGGGTGTGTCCACACGTCTGTAAAAAGTTATTTCTGGTGAGAATGCAAGAGCAAAACTTGTAGCTATTTAAGAACGGCTGTAGTTAAGACTCCAAGTTCCAGTGACTAAATATGGGTCCCAGATAAGCACTGAAGATGCTTCTCCATCTATTGCCCCATCTCCCCTTCCTCTCAAAGCTCACTGAACATGTTCTTTATAATTGCTGTCTAGAGCTCCTCTCCTCCAATTCCATCCTAGATCCTTTCCAATCCAGCTTCCACCCCTTGCATACCACTGAAACCACACTCAGAGACTTGACTGACCTCTTCCTAACCAAAGTTCAGAACTAGTACTCACCCTCATCCCCTTGCAAATCCAGGCCATGTCAAAATCATGCAGATTCTTTCTGCATAACATGCCTAAGATATGGCCTTTCCCTTCTGCCCATACAGCTACAATTCTCGTCCAAGTTCTCACCTGGTGTCTCAATTACTGCAACATCCTTTTCTCTGGCCTTTATAAATGCAACCTTACCCTGCTCATATGCATTCAGAATACTGCTCCCCCATTCAGAAAGCTCATATCCATTCAACACTCTGCCCCCTCATGTTTGGAGGACACTCCTTGTAAACATCCACAAAGCTATCTCATCATCCTTCGAAACCAACAAACACTCCTTTGCCTACAAAAACCTTGACAACAGTTTGGCTGCTGCTGTGCTGAGAACACTGCATATCATTCTGACCAATATTGTCTAATTATTTCCTTGTACTCCCCTATCTATTGTCTCTTGTCTTATACTTCCGACTATAAGCTCTTTGGGGAAAGGACTTCCTTTTTTGTTCTGTATTTGTGCAATGCCTGACACAATGGTGTCCTGGTCCATAACTAGAACTCCTAGGTGCCATGATAAATAATAAAAATGGAACCAGTACTCAATATGAAGTGATTATGTGGTACGCAAGTGCAGTGTATACGGAAATAAACCATGACTGATGCTTCATTCTTTGAATTCTAGCAGTTGTTAGGCAGTAGACAATACACAAATTACCACAAACATGGTAAATTATACTAGTTTGTCCTCTGTAGGTGCCCCTACATCAACAACCTTCAGTGAAGCTTGAATTCCTCTACCATTAATAACAAATAACTAATGTATACAGTGAATTCTAAAAGTCATGTATTATTATGCATTGTGCTAGTCAGAAGAATATAAAACTCCAAACACAGCAATTACATATTAATTTTAAAACTGTTTTATTCCTCCCAGAAGCTGGACTCAAGAAATTACAAGTTATTGTTTTATAACTCATGACAGGCTATATTAAGTATGACTAGGTGTACCTGCTATAATTCAAGCTACTGTGCTGTATATTTTTACAGGACATGTTCCAGGAAGGTGCTGAGCACCCTCAACTCCAGATGACTTTAATGGGAGGTCAGGGTGTTCAGTGCACCCCAGCAAGTGCTCACAGCACTTTGCAAAACTGAGCCCCATATTTGGTCCAAAACAATTTCTCTCTTCTAAGCCCGGAGTATAATGGAGATTCTGTCATATCATACTCTGTTCTCTCGTTTTTTCTTTGGTGAAAACCTCTCTCTCTGGACACTTATGTATAGGTTATTTCAAATCTATCCAAAAAATGTGAGAACACCAAGTGTGATTGCATGCACCTGTTATAATTTGAGCTATCAGTGTGTTGTCTGTTACTGCTAGCCATTATACTCTGTTGTGTACTAATTGTCCAAAATACTGTATGAGCTACAAAGTTTTGGGCCATTACTATAGAATAGGCAATATTGGTTTATTAAGGAAGATGGTACAGATTCCTTTTTCTTATTTGGTGCTAAGTAAATATTTATGAAGAGCTGGCGTGGAGCCATATCACCGCAGGAGTACCAAGATGCAGGCTACTTACTAGAGTTCCCAGGTGCATACAGGTTGTACATACAAGTCTATACCCCTTTGTGGGTGGAAGCTTATTTCTCTCCTATAAGGAGTAGAGCTAGAGGGGCCCCTGAGGCTGAGATCCTGCCTGGTCCTTACCTGGGTTGGGCAAGGGGAAGGCCCCTTATATCTTTCTCCCCACACTGCACAAGAGTGTATCAGAATTTGGACATTAATAACAAATATATTTGAGTCAGCACTTGATAGGTGATTCTACTGGGTAAGGAAAACCAAGTAGGCTGCTTATTTTCTTTTCTTTTTTTTTAATAAAGTAAGAGTTTTCTAATCCTCTGTCTACAGATGAGACACACTTGATTTTCACAACCAGGAAATGAAGTTATGGAGGCTGAGTGGCAGCAAAGCACGAGCTGACCAACAAAGATCCTTTAGTATCTTTCGCCTATAAAATTGTCACATAAAAATGATAAAAAGAAAAATGGTGATTGAGGGCACATGAATCTCAAAAAGGAAAAGGTTTTAAAAACTGAATATACTTTGCTAGATTGCAATAGACTGACAATCCATGCAGCAGCAGGTTACTGGCTGCATATTTGATTGGATTAATTGTCAACTCTCAAATATTTGGTTAGTCTGAACACAGACCTAATATTAGGTCCTACTAAATCAGAAGTATGGTCTGATCTCAATCTCCATGAGGCTTGTCACAATAAGCAACCGCAGGACTAGACAAGCATGGTTCCATAGCACACTAAAGTTTGCTCCTGAATAATTCAACCAAATGTGGAACCCAGATTTCATACTTTAATTTTAAATCAAGAAATGCTTTATAAATATTAAGTCTCACTCACAACACCCTTGCAATGTAGGCAAATCTGATAGACAGAAAAGTCACACAGCGAGTTAGTAGCAGAGATGGGAAAAACTGTTTTTTCCCCAATTCCCAGTTGTACAGTCTAGCCATTATAAAGTGTTCCCTCTCATGCTATAAAAGGCCATTAATAGGAACTTGAACATTGGACAGACCTCTAAACAGAGAAAGAATACTAGAAACAACATCAAAGTATTGTGCTGTAACTTGCAGGTCAGCTCATTCAGAAAGCCAAATTTTTTAAAAAGCAAGCGTATTACTTTTGTTGTACCATAAAATTCCACTATTTATAAATGGCATGAAGTTCTTCTTAAAAGCTTTTTTTTTTTTTTTTGGGGGGGGGGGGGGTGTTAAGACCAAGTTATTGCATCTTAAGAAAAATTGCTGTTTATAATAATATATCTATACTTTTGGAGCACTTGGAAACAGCGATCTTTGAAATTATACACCTGGTCAGCTTCTAAAAAAAAAACATTTGATATCTAGGATAAGTAGAAGCATGGATTACTTTTAAAAGGTCATTATACTAGAAAACACATCTATTCTTTAACGAAACAATACATTTTATAGCTTGTAACTTAAGCTTATCATAAATTAAGCCTTTATGGAGCATCGTGGCATATCATGGTTTGATAGCGAAGAATAGTGCTGTAGACGAATTTAACATAAAAACAAATCACAGGTGAAGGTTTGATCATTATTCTTTGCTGGACAGTTGTCATCTTTTCCAACTCTCAGCTAGATCTCCCACTCATTGTATGAATGAAGAACACTAATGCATTCTCATTCATATTAAGAACAGGAGTAATTGTGGCACTTTAGAGACTACTGTTCTTTTTGCGGATACAGACTAACACGGCTGCTACTCTGAAACCTGTCATTCATATTGCAAGCATTGCTGGGATACACATTAGCCAATGCACTGATATATTGTCTCTCACTATCAAATAATTCCAATAGTCCTTTATTAATTATTATTTTTATGAGCCATCTAGAGAAGGAAACAGAGTCTCATTATTATATGTCTATGTAAAACTAAGTATTGCAGTGTCTATTACAGAGATAATAAGCAATCAAAAACACATTAACAAAGCATGGGGAAAAAGTGCAGAAGCTGCAATGTACAATGAAGTTGAAATATTTAAAATTTCAAAAGCTAAGAAAAACACTAGTGCTGTGCATGGTCCTTCAAAACAACAATAAATTACATTAGTCTCTAAGAAAGTATTAAAATTCCTTTCTCATAAAGAAAAAGACAAGTGCAGATATCAAACTGCTATTGTTGAAAATGTTCAGCATGAACTACAGCTCTCAAAATGTATACTGAAGAATATATTTGTATCTATAATGCAGAATATATTGCATGTATAATGTATAACTAGCTCCAGTTAGTACACAGTATAATTTGATTGATGAGAAAGGCTATGCGGTCACTTAGGCAGAAGGAAGATGGAGACGTTGTGTAGTTTAATTAAGCTTCAATTTAGACAAACATTCAAAATCTGTCTAAACCAAATGTTGCTGTGTAGGGAGTTTAGATTATCTCTTTCAAGGGCAAAACAAGGCTCAGGGGAAGAGCCCTTACTGCAAAATAGAATTAGGAAGTTCAGAAGGTATCTACACTTGAGACTGTAGATATCCTTTCACATGACTGGGATTTTACACATTTAATACTATATGGAGAAAAATGTTGTAATGATCCTACTTAACACCTAAAGTTTTGTGTGTGTAATAATTTGAGATTGAAGTTCATTTGTAGAAATAAAATCCAGGAGTTTTAAATGGGAGAAATAACTATCAACACCACAAAAGAAACCAAGGTGTTAGACCTATTTATAGGACTGTCACAACACATGATGTACCTCATCCAGTACACTAAATGCCCCAGTAACAACCATGTACGTGAAATGAGAATCACTACATTATTGAATGAATACACACAGAAAAATTATAAAAGACAAAAATACCATATGACCCCTGGGTGAACACTGTTCACAAAACAATCAGTCAGTCTATATCTAACCTCTCAATCCTCATCCTCAAAGGAAACCCACACAACACTTTCCAAAGACAAGCCTGAGAGTTTAAATTCATAACTTTGCTAGACACTAAAAATCATGTATTTAATAAAGACACTGGATTTATGGTTTATTACAACAATCTGTAACCCACCCTTTTTTACTCCTGATTGCAGAGGTGTTAACGGGCCATTTCACCTTGAATATTCTCTTACAACGTGTGTTAACTACTTATGCTAAACTATCTATTCCACCTTGCATTTAGCTATGACACTCAGTACCTTTCCCAGACCTGAATAAGAGATCTTCGTAGTTTAAAAGCTCCATTCTTTCACCAACAGAAGTTGGTCCAATAAAAGATACTACCTCATCCACCTTGTATCTCTAATATCCTGGGAACAAGACAGCTACAACAACACTTCAAAATATCAAAAACATCTTTAAAAGTATTCACATAATGTCATGTAATCTCTCCCATTACTAAAAACATCAAGACAATAATGAAAGGTCAATACTTTAGCTGTGCTAGCTCCAAAGCAGTTTATGGTTCTGTGACATATACTAAGATTTTTTAATTTAACAGAAAATCTTCCTTATAATGGAGTCATGAGATATGCTCCAGGAGGATCACTCTTCTATCCTGTAATTAACAGAAGTACTATGCAACATTTAAGAACTGTGTGTGTAAGAATTTGGAAAACTGGATAATTGGCCATATTATAAATGTGACCATTGTTTCATTATTACAGAAAATGACCACAGGAGTTAGAGATTGGAAACCCTCTATTATTCACCTGTCCCACTCCTGCCAACATGGAGTGGATCCTTGCAATATATTCTCAAGTACTTTGTTCAGTTTAAATAAATGACAAATAAAGGGGCTGTTTTTTCCCACTAGGAGAGTTTTAATAGTATAACCCAAATAGCCATTGCTGATTTCTAGGTCAGGGGACTATGTTTTTTCCCCCCTTCCTTGTTCCCACAATCTGCCACTTTTTTCCATCCTCCTTTAAATCCACTGTCTGAACCTATCATCTTGCTACTGACAGCACCTTTATTCTTGTTTCACTTCCTGGTTTCTCTCAAAGCAGACAATAGTATGAGTAGCTCTTCTTTCGCCAACACTGAAATCAGTGATCCCTCCTGATTTTCATAGAGAAAGTACAATGCGGCACGTCTTCCAACATGGACTAACTTGGTTCTTTCAATAGCAATTCTGTATTCTAGTTAATACTTTTTATTGCTAGAGATGTCCTTTCTTCTAGTTGGAAATTGGTAGTGTCAGTACTCTACACCAGTGGTTCTCAAAGCCAGTCCACCGCTTGCTCAGGGAAAGCCCCTGAGAGGCTGGGCCGGTTGGTTTACCTGACGTGTCCAGAGGGTCGGCCAATAGTGGCTCCCACTGGCCGCGGTTCGCTGCTCCAGGCCAATGGGGGCTGCGGGAAGGGCAGCCAGCACGTCCCTTGGCCCGCGCTGCTTCCCATAAGCAAACTGGTCCAGCCCGCCAGGGGCTTTCCCTGAACAAGCGGCGGACTGGCTTTGAGAACTACTGCTCTATACTTCCAGATTGCATCCACTGAGAAAGCATGTGTTTGCACAGAGAACTCAGACCACTCAGGCACTTTGAAGGACAACTGCTGCTAAAAGGAGACCAGAAGCAACTGGTGCTGTGTGAAATTAAAAATTCGAGAGAGTTAATTACAGAATAAATTGAAGTGGTAACTAAATCGATCTGAGTAATTTAGGTCAAATTTGACAAAATCAAGGAGTAAGTAAACAAAGCCATTTACAGCACACTCAGAGATATGAAAATTATAAACTCTTTGGCATAAGGACTGTCTTTTTGTTTTATGTTTCTAGAGCACCTAGTTAAATGAAATTCTGGTCCATAATTGGGGCTCCTGTGCACTACCATATTACAAAGAAATAAATTGCTGTATAAGAAGAGGATGGCAAACCACCAAAAGTTTCATCTGTGACTGAAAAAGTAGCAGACTGTGGGAAGATTATTTATATTACCACAGCACCTAGGAGCCCTTTTCATGGACAAGGACCCCATTGTGCTAGGCACTGTACAAATGCAAAACAGACTGTCCCCCTGCCCCCAGAAGATTACGATCTACAATAAGACAAGAGAAACAGATGAAGAGAGAGAGATGGGGAGTACAAGTAAACAATAAGACAATATTGGACAGCACAACAGGCAGTTCTCTGATGTACTCTGCTAATGTACTCAATGCTTTTTTTGCCTCTGTCTTCACGAACAAGGTCAGCTCCCAAACTACTCCAATGGGCAGCACAGCATAGCGAGGAGGTGACCAACCCTCTGTGGAGAAAGAAGTAGTTCGGGACTATTTAGAAAAACTGGACGAGCACAAGTCCATGGGGCCGGATGCGCTGCATCCGAGAGTGCTAAAGGAGTTGGCGGATGTGATTGCAGAGCTATTGGCCATGATCTTTGAAAACTCATGGCAATCGGGGGAGGTCCCGGATGACTGGAAAAAGGCTAATGTAGTGCCCATCTTTAAAAAAGGGAAGGAGGAGAATCCTGGGAACTACCGGCCAATTAGCCTCACCTCAGTCCCTGGAAAAATCATGGAGCAGGTCCTCAAGGAATCAATTCTGAAGCACTTAGAAGAGAGGAAAGTGATCAGGAACAGTCAGCATGGATTCACCAAGGGCAAGTCATGCCTGACTAATCTAATTGCCTTCTATGACGAGATAACTGGCTCTGTGGATGAGGGGAAAGCAGTGGACGTGTTATTCCTTGACTTTAGCAAAGCTTTTTACACGGTCTCCCACAATATTCTTGTCAACAAGTTAAAGAAGTATGGGCTGGATGAATGGATTATAAGGTGGATAGAAAGCTGGCTAGACTGGGGGATTGGGGATCAGAACAGTCTAGATCCATCCTCTTTGGAACCCCCTTTCAGGTAGTTGAAAGCAGCTATCAAAACCCCCTTCATTCTTCTCTTCTGCGGACTAAATAATCCTAGTTCCCTCATATATATGAGACATGTAATTGTCCTACAGTTTAGTCTCCTTATTTTCATTTGGATAGGAAAGGAGTCTTCTTCTCATAATAGTTTGCAAGCAAGTTTGGACACAGACCTTAGCCAAAATTCAATAGTTTGTTGTTCTAAAATTTAAAAAGATGAAAATCTATGGAGGTGCACCATCTTGTAAAATACTGAAACTGGAATTTTGTATTTAGTGCCATTAACACCTACAGTACTGTGTAAATAATAAAAACAATTTATCTTGCAGTATAGTATGAAAATTATGCATTTGTCTACAATTCACATTTCCCTATCGTTTAAAAGAAACCAGGTAAGTAAACAAACATTTTAAAAAGCAGATTACAAGTTCAGTGTATTGTCAGTGTTATCTGAATGAAGCATATAGGCTCATTTCAATGTACAGAGAAGATTTCAAGGACTCGGACAAGTTATCAGTGGTTCAGTATGGCTTCATTATGATGAGTGAGCAATAAACAGGAATAATATAGACGGACACGCAGAAAGACTCCAACATCAGTTCAGTCAGATACCCTTTGCAGATTGCTGGCAGGATACCTGATCATAAAATAACAGCTATTTAAAAGTTGCCAAGAATCTATCAGGCTCCAGACTCAAAAGAAGAAAAAATAGACAGAAACTTCTGCCCTTGGATATGCTCACACAACTCCCACTGAAGTCAACAGAATTTCACACACGTCTAAAGGTAGACTTTGGGCCAAATGAACACAAAAATTTTCATACTGGGTCAGACCAGTGGTCCATCTAGTCCATCATTGTTACTGACGGTGAACAGTACCAGCAGATGCTTCAGGAACTCCCACCCTCCTCCCATACATACATAGCCTCCTTCAGTGGGCAGTTATGAGATAGCTGTCCCTGAGGAAATTTCTCCTAATGCCCAGTAATTAGAAAGTTTTGCTTAGATTCCTTCCAAAACTCTTTTCTATTTACTATAATAACTCTGGATATTCTTGTAAGTTAAATAAACATCTAATCCTTTTCTGAATCCTCCTAAGATCTTTACCTCAATAATATCCTGCAGTGGTGAATTCCAAAGGCTAGTTTTACATTATGTGAAAAAAATATATTACTTTTTAGCAGGTCTGAATTTGCCACCTTCCTGTTTCACAAGATGACTCCTGTTCTTCTATTCTGAAACAGGGTGTACAGAAGATCCCAGACTACCTTCTCATTATGGTCCTTTTTATTTACTTATTCTCTAAGGTAAACAGTCCCCAATTTTTCAGTAAAAAGAAAAGGAGCACTTCTGGCACCTTAGAGATTAAGCAATTTATTTGAGCGTAAGCTTTCATGAGCTACAGTGAGCTGTAGCTCACGAAAGCTTACGCTCAAATAAATTGGTTAGTCTCTAAGATGCCACAAGTACAATTTTTCAGTGTCACTTCATATGAGCTTATTTCCATGCCTTTAGTCATTCTTTAGTTGCCAATCTATGAACTCCGACTAAGTGTAATATTATTGTATTTATTTCTGTATGTTGTAAGCAACAAAATTCCAAGAGCATACCCTCCCATTCACCATCTTAAGATTGATTTGCTCTTAATATGTTTTTCTGTGCTTGTTCGGGAATATGAGTTAAATTAAGAAATGTTGAAAAAGAAGAACACTCTAGGCTGTAAGACCTATTTTGTTTACGTTAAACAAGAGCTTCTGTAAAAAATACTTCAGGGTAGGGTGAATCATTAACACCAGCTAAGAAAGAGCATCCTTCTACAGTGATGAAATTCCTTGAAATCAAGCTGATTTTGGCTAAAAGGGAGCCAAGACACCCACAGAAAAATTTATAGCATTTTAAAGTATTTGGAGGCACAGTCAAATAAAGGACACTGCACCACTTGCAGGCTTTATTAGGTCACTTAATTTTTACCTGCAAAGTGGTAGTTCAAGGAGGTTTTTTTGCAAGTGCTTTGGCCAAAGACAAAAATCCTTGTTTTAGTATTGACTTGAAGGATAAGCTCTCTGACTGGGAAATCCTTCCCTCAGAATTTCAATTCAATTCATACCTCAACTATTGTAGGAAAATAACCCATTGCTGACAATGGGTGCAGCTGAACTGATGATAAACATAGCTATCTGCAAGGGCAAACAGAACAAACAATATGTTTCCCTGGTTCAGGTGCAGCCAATGTCAACAACAGGTAATTTTCTTTGTATTAAAGAAGCTTCAGAGCTTATAGTGCAGGGGTGGCCAAAAAGTTTTCAATCAGAACACCCGGTCGAAATGGCACCCTCCCCAGCCCAGTGAAAATGAGTGAGTGAGTGAAGGTGGGGGAGAGCGAATGACGACAGGCGTGAGGGGAGATGGAGTGAGTGGGGTGGGGTTTTCGAGGAGGGGCAGGGCAAGGGTGTTCGGTTTTGTGCGATTAGAAAGTTGGCAATCCTAGGCCAAACTGTGGCTCACAAGCCACATGTGCCTCTTTTGCAGTTAAAGTGCAGCTCATTGAGCCCTCAGGCCCTCCACCCGCCCCCTTCTCCACCTACTAGTCTGGGGGGTGGGAAAGCTCAGGACCTCTGCCTTGCAGAGGGGTGGTAGGGTAGGGGCTTCTGTCCAGTGAGGAGGAGGTCTCGGGGCTTCAGCTCTGCGGGGCACACCTGCCGGGGCTTAGGGCATCAGCAGGAGTGGGGCTGAAGCCCCGAGCCCTGGCAGATTCCTCCCACAGGGCTGAAGGCCTTAGCCGCGGCAGGTGCGCCCTGGCTCTAGAACTTCTGAGGATTGTTGTAGGCAGCTTGGAGGGTCAGTAAGTTTGGCTACCCCGTTATAGTGTATTTCTGACCAAGAAATTCAGTTGCTATCTTGTCTTCTGCCTTAGCTCTAGTTACAGCATGAAAAAAGTTGTCACCCACCTGCTTCTTCCACACCCATAAGGCTGAGTTCTAACCAGAGTAGGTGCCAAGCCTTAGCCTTCCGAAGCACATTTCTCTGCCCAGACTCTTAGCCTCTGTGAGCCTCTCTCCCCTTCCATAAAAAGAGGGCATACTAGCTGGGTTTAGGAAACATTTTCACCTTTAATGCATTATTGAGCCATTGCTGTATTAGGGAGGTGCGTACCTTTCCCTGAAGCATTTAACATGGGCCATAGAATGTTGGACTAGACCAGTGACACTCAGACTGAGGCTTGTGAGCTGCAAGTGGCTCTTTAATGTGTCTCCTGTGGCTCTTTGCAGCACATGATATTAAAATACGGTGTGATTTAATTATTAACCAGTCAGGATGCTTTTATGTTATTAACCAATTGTAACTAATAAAATAATTCTTGGTCAGTTATTTTGCTGTGAGAATCATATTACATATATTTCCCTATTATACTGTTTACATATGAATATATAGTACCATAGTAAATGAAACACTGAATTCACACTACTGGGGCTCTTTTGGGTAATGCTGATCTCTAATTTGGCTCCTGAACCATTGAGGTCTGAGTATCACTGGTCTGGACAGACTGTTAGGTCTGTGTTCTAGTATATCAGGTACTTAGATGGCCTCCATTACTTTTGAACTTTATACACAGACATTTAGAAATTTAATTTCTGGTTTGATATAATCATAGTTTTGGTTAGTAAGCAAATATTTTGAAAAAAGAAAAGGAGTACCTGTGGCACCTTAGAGACTAACCAATTTATCTGAGCATAAGCTTTTGTGAGCTACAGCTCACTTCATCGGATGCATGCAGTGGAAAATACAGTAGGGGGATTTTATATACACAGAGCACATGAAACAATGGGTGCTACCATACACACTGTAACGAGAGTGATCAGGTAAGGTGAGCTATTACCAGCAGGAGAGGAAAAAAAACCTTTTGTAGTGATAATCAAGGTGGGCCATTTCCAGCAGTTGACAAGACCACGTGAGGAACAGTAGCGGGGGAAAATAAACATGGTGAAATAGTTTTACTTTGTGTAATGACACATCCACTCCCAGTCTTTATTCAAGCCTAATTTAATGGTGTCCAGTTTGCAAATTAATTCCCATTCAGCATCTCTCGTTGGAGTCTGTTTTTGAAGGTTTTTTGTTGTAATATTTTTGAGTGTTCTTCCCTTTCAAAAGTTGTAAACTTTGTTTAGTGTGTTTGCCATCAAACCAGTAATTAAGAAGCAACAATATATTTTTATCACCTAAATTGCCCGGGCTGATCCTCATACCTGCTGAGTTTTGTTCAGCTGTGCTGATTTTATACAAAATGCTTAATCAACTAATTTGCATATTTGCAAATAAACTATAAACTTCAGCTTATGGTCAACACACTCTGCCATAAGCAAGGGCAGCTAGAATAAAGAGCAGTACGAAGCTTGGCTGCTATGGCTGAGGTAGATGTGAGTTCTCCAACAGATGGGAGCTTGGGATGCTGGGTCAGCATGTTGAGGTGGCCGTCTGGGGTGAGCAGGTGCTTAGGACAGCCAGGGTATCTGGAAATTTTGAGATTGGCAGGATTGAGGTTCTGCGGTGTCCGAGTGTTGTCTCGTGAGTACTGTTAGGTGGTAGTGGGTAGCTGCCTGGGGCTTTCTGGGAATAGCCTGGGGCTATTGTAGAATATGCCTTCACCTTCTGTTCCCAACAGCTGCCACCACCACCTCATGCTCTTGTTGCTACTACTACTGCCACTGTCTGCTCTTTCCTTGCTCAGGTCCAACATGAAGAGCAAGAGCAGAAGTACAGATGATGTCTGGCTATCTGCTGAGGAGGTTACACGGTAGACACCTGGTTGCTGGAGGAACAAATTATAGCTCCTGCCCACAGCCCAGCTGTAGGTGTACCAAAATCCAGATGGGTTGCCAGAATGCATGACAGGGCAGCCAGATGCAATACACTTCACCGCCCCACCTTATAACACATGGGAAGTCCCACTGATATCACAAGCCAACCTACAGAATACCCCCAATTATCTACCTGGACATCTTCTGCCTTTGTGGTTTCCTCACCAACGGCTGTGGGGATCCCACTTCACCATTTTGAAGCTTTGTGGTCCATGATTACCACTGGGTCTAGCATCAGATGGAACCAGAAATAAGAAGTGGGGATGACACTAAATGGCAAGTCGGGAGTGTGTTACCGGGCCCTTATATAGGTGCAGAAGTTGTATAAACATAAGGCCAATCCTGAGAACAGCGGACTGACTCTTTTTTAGGAAAAACCCTGGCATATAAAAGAAGAAGATTAAATTGTATCAGAAGACATTCTAATAAAAATAAACCCAATATCACAGTCTCAACTGCCCTTAAAACTGAATTCAGTGTTCTCCTTACCACCAATCTTCATGAATTTCAAATGACTCCTAGAAGGCCTATTCCTCCTGTGTTGAATCAGCACTTCTAGAAGCTGCAGCTTTTCTTGATAGCAAGGCACTGTTCCACTCAGTGCTTCTTCAGCAAATTAAGTTGCTGAGCTCACTGCTTGTGGGAGTGGTACAAGAAGAAATGGAAGTAAGGAACATTTGAGAGAGGAGAGGAAGGAAATGAAAGAAGAAAATGGAAATTTTATCATTGCCTTCAGATTCTTGTTTTGAAGATCTGAGTTGAATGGCAACTGCCATAAAATACAGAACTAAGCTATAACATTATTCATTACTTGATTGGTTAAAAAATATGAATGAAGTTTTGCAGCTAACACAAATAGTCCCATAAAGTACATTAGTGACATTACTCAATTGCATTAGTATAAGGACACTGTCCTATAGAAAAATGTGAAATCACTTTTGCCACATTAAAGCAAATTTAAAATGATCTTGGGGGGGGGATCATTGATTTGTAACAACATACACTGTATTTCAGGACAACAGTTCAAACCCACATTGCCCCGATTAGAAGTGACAAGACTATTAGCATACAAGAGCTCTTTGGTGGCTTCAGTGTAGTTCCTAGAAGACAAGGCCAGAAGTTCTTAAACCTCTATGTCTATATTAAGACAACTAAGTCCACATTAGGTATCTCAATAAAGAGACCTATTTTCAGAGATGCTGAGCTGTTCACTTAGCTGGGAGCTTTGGAATAGACACTGTGGGTGCTCAGCACGTCTGAAAATCAGGACATTAATTTAGGTGCATAACACATCTAAATTTAGACACACTCAGTTTCAAAATTTTGGCCCACATGACTACACAAAAAACCCAACCATAAGTAGCATCCTTGTTAGCAGGTTACGCAGTGAAACTAAGGATTGAATGGGCCTGGAGACAAATACCATTCAGATCAGGATCAAGGCGCAGTGATAGGAAGCTTGCAATGCTGTATGTGCTATACATTCCATGACTACAGAAAGGGTTTTTCAGTCTCTAGTAGTAGTCTACATTGCAGCTGTAGTTGCTCCCCTAGCCACCATGTGGTTGCTGTGGAACCTGCTATGCAGTCCACTTGACCCTGATGGCTATGTACTGGCTTGTGCAGCCATTACTGAAGCCAATGCTGTCCTCCCTTTACTTTTAGTAAGTTCATTAGAGAACAGGTAGGGTAGGTAGATCTACATAAGCTGCCATTCACACCCCCGACTTTGACGTGGACATACTGTGAGTTTGCCTATCTACCACTTTTCACATGTATTAAATTCACTTTACCGGTGATGTGAAAAGGAAGAGATTTTTTAAATGAACTGGTTCCCTTTTTTTCCTTCTTTATGATATTAAAGATGGTCTTTCACTCCTTAATGGAAAGGGTGAAGGTGAGAAACTAACAGATATTCTTTCAACCAAGACTTCATTAGACACTGGCATTAGAAAGGTTTTGACAAAAAGCAAAGGTGTACAGTCTTCCCCCTCTCAATTGCTCAGTCTTGCAATGTCATTTCACTAACTCTCCAGTAATCAGACACTTTTGCAAGGTAGAATAGCAGCGTCTTACTTTATTTTTTAAATCAGAAAAAAGATTGGACAAAAATCCTTCAGGCTTTTCTTTAAAAAAAGAAAGTGCTATTTATTTTCTTTGAAGGTCACTTATAAATAAATTTCAGCAACGAGAAAAACTCAAGTATTTTGCTGGTAGTGTGATCATATTTATATTATTCGTTAACTGATGCCATGCATTGCTGTATCCATATAATAAATCTTTGTAAATTTACAGTTTATTCACAGGTAGTCATGACTGGTTATACATGGAGAAATTACAAGACTTTTTTATGCTAATAAGCTCCTAAACCATGATTTTTATAAATGCCATTAAGTACACAAATGTAAGTTATTTTCACTGAACTGCACCTTGTCTACTTTTAAGATAATATACCATTCTATTTCTACATGCTTTCATTGCTAATGGATAAAACATAGATATTTAAAGAAGCTATGAAATCCATGCAACAAAAAATGTATTGTTGTTTTCACATTAATGTAAAATGAAAGTGAGGACAACATCTTCCTGTTAATTTTCTTTTTCTGAAAATGTCTGTCAATCCTTAGGTTTCATCCTTCCTTGCATAGGTGCTAGGGGTGCTGACGCATCCCCTGGCTTGTAGTGATTCCCATTATATACAGGGTTTAGTTTGGCTCAATAGCTTTCAGCACCCCTCCCATACAAATTGTTCCAGTGCCCCTGCTTCCTTGGAGCAGGAACAGAGGCATTTTGCAAACCTGTCGGCCAGGAACAGGTCATCATAGGACCCTCTTCTCTGGAAAATTCCACAGATGTGTACTTCAAAACTTTAACTATTAAATATCTGCAAACGTATTATAACCATATTAAAGTGCCACTCTACTCTGAGGCCAGGTCCACACTACAGACCTATATCAACATAAGTACGTTGCTCAGGTGTGTGAAAAATCCACAACCCTGAGCAATGTAGTTATACCGACCTAGCCCTCATGTAGATAGCACTCTGTCGTTGGGAGAGCTTCTCTTGCTGACATAGTTAATCCACCTCCCCGAGAGGTGGTAGCTACACCAATGGGAGAAGCTCTGCCGTCAGCATAGGAGCATCTTCACTAAATACCAGGTTTCAGAGTAGCAGCCGTGTTAGTCTGTATTCGCAAAAAAGAAAAGGAGTACTAGTGGCACCTTAGAGACTAACCAATTTTTCTCTAAAGGTGCCACTAGTACTCCTTTTCTTCTTAAAATACCAGTCTGTAGTTCTATTATTATTTCAATGATTTCTGTGACTATAGAAGCTCAGTATACATGGGCTGGGTCTTTTTTGTTTTGTTTTTCCTAATTGCCAGAACTGCAAATTCACCTTCCAATTAGAAAGTCATGTTGGGTTCTGCTTCATGCATCATAATATCGTTAACTATGCTGTTGATGATGCACAAGCCACAATAGAATCCAGATCCTTCTCCCAGAACAACATGGGCTAACAGGAGTAAAAAGTAGTAAAAACATGTACAAGTCAGTAAAGCAAGCCGAAATGGCAAAGAACACTCAAGAGGGAGTATGTATATTAATAAGAAGATGCCATTTTTATATAAACACTTTTTAAGAGTAGAATTGCACTTTAGACATAGAAGAACGTAACATTTTTACTTTAATATTCTCCTTACATAGACTATTTTAGGAATTCTTCATGAGAAATATTAGTTTAAATAAAGCAAAGAGACATCTCCTCCCCCTCCCACCCAACCAGGAAACACATACCAGAAGGCAGTGATTGGTGGACATACCATTTTTAGATAAGAAAATAAGAGACATGAAATCTTGCTATTCTTTTGAATGGGAGAGAAAAAAGTCAGAAACAGGAGAAAGCACACACATATCCTAAAAACATTGCCCCCTTTAATGTTTCTCTATACTGTGTTTACTTTGTTCCTTTCAACTTCCCTTTACCACACTTTCCTGGTCTAAATGAAACTTCACGTAGTGAACAGAGATCCAGATATATATGAAGACATATATATTGGCTTACATTGCTGCTTTCTCTCTTTTTATCAAAGCAAATGCTCTCTTGGTCCATGAAGTTGCCATAATTACACTGAGTGGGGGTACTATTTCCCTATGATGCAAGCTTAACCGGTGATTTGTAGGACTAACAGCACCTTACCCATCTTGCTACTTTTAACTTGGACCTTTTACTCCACCACCTCTGGAAAGCTACTTATTCCTTTCTACATATGCTCTAATTGTGCCATTTCTCTTCCCGTGAATTTTGAACAGAAAAAATGGCACTGTGAAGTTATGAAACCTGTGAAAACTGTGTCACATCTCTAGTATATTATTTGCAGCAGGTCTTGGAAGCACTTTATACTTGTGGATTGCTCTTCTGATAATACTTTAAAAGCATGAAATGACCCTTTTTGTTGAAAGTGACAATATCAGGAAGCCACTTGTATTGCCAAAAAATAATAATAGAAATTAAGTAGACAGGAAAGGTGAGCCCTACTGGTGCCTGTAAAGCTATCATTTACATGCCAAGTGAAGCAATTTTCACCTTTGGTGACTCTGCTAATTTAACAGTTCTAAAAAAAATTGATATATATGGGTGCAAGGTGTGAAGTATTTAGTGCCTGAATCCAAGACACTGCCCATTGTGGTTATTCAAACTTCATTATATTTGAACTTATTTTATAATAAGCCACCATGAAGGAATTCAAAAGCATTTATTTGGATTTTTGCCTACACCACGTAAAACTCAGCCATATCCTTAAATAAGCTTGGAGGACCACTTTGCCTTCATTGGTGAAGTCATATCAATCACTGGTTTTGAGCACAACCTTTCACTCTCTCCCTTTTAATGGCTCCCTTGTCTAGCTAAAAGTTTCAGGATACAGCTACAGTATCGGATTTCACTAAAAGGGGTCCCCTCTGGTTTCTGCTTGCACCACTTTTATTATGCTGGACTATAACCTCCTCCTAAGCCTTACTAGTCTTATGAGATGGCATCGTCTTTTCCCTCTGTCTTGATTAATGTCTGTCAATAAAGAAAATTCATATAGTAATAGCTTTGGATATTCCACAGAGAGCTTCTCATTTGCCTAAACATCCCTTTTGTTTGATTCCTTGGAATAAGTGCTCTGTTTTGGCATTGTCTTTTCATAAGAGATCTACAGCTGGCTAGACTCAACTTTGTATTATGTATTATTTTGAATCTCCCTTTGGTCAAACATTATTCACTATTTTCTTTCCCATTTAACCCAGATTACTCTTGATATGATGAGCCTTCGAAATAACAGATAGGGCTCCTTGCACTAAGATTAATATTAGTCCCCGGAGTAACCTTTTGTTCCTTGTGCTTTCTTTCTGGTTCATATACCCTACAGTTGCTTTATTGCCAGTCCTTTTCATAGAGATAATCCTAAATTCTGAAACATATATAGAGCCTTTTTCCATGTTTTGTGAATTCATTAAATTGATCTGTGCTCAACTGACCTTGGCCTAGAAGGCTGTCATCCATTGTTCATACTTTTCTCTGTCATATCTGATGTGAGACCATCAAGCAAAGTGGACTTGTGGTCCAGGGGTTGGCCTGGAACTCAAGAGAACTTGGTTCAAAATCCTAGCTCTACTACAGACTTTGCAGTGTGACTTTAGGCTACTGGCAATCTTTTGTGCCTCAGTTCCCCTATTCTATAAAATGTAAGCTCTTTGAGACAGGGACCAACTGTCTGTATTTGTTCATGTCTAAGCACAAAGAGACCCTGATCTCAAGCGGGAACTGTAGGCATTACAGTAATACAAATAGCTTATTTTGTTCTCTTTTATGTGACACCAAAGCTTGGATTTAAGACACCCCAGAAAAGATTGTTAGTGATTTCTCCAGATTCCTTTGTTAAGACCAGTTGTTTACTATGGCCCAGTATTACCCTAGAACATAAAGGCTGTCCATCGGACAAGTAGCTTCATGTTAGTGACTCTGAGAGAGGGGAGACAGAAATGAAATCAGTTTAATTACCAGTATTCCTGCTCATCAGCATGAAAAATCTCCAGGGTATTTCTGGTGGAGGTATTTCTAATTAACGTACTCCTACTTTCTAAGATGGCCTCCAAAGTTCTTGGTATTAATCCATCTAATTAGAAATTTCAAATACACTTTCTGGGCCACAAACAGGCTTTTCTACAGATCTGTTTACTCCCACTTTGAAGGTGGAATTGGCCTCCTTGCCAGCCAGCTCTAATCCACTGCTATGACAGAAAGGGTTGAGGGGAAAAAATCAACCTCACCCTGATGTTCCTTTTCAGAGCCTGACATTTAACATTTGCTGTTTCCATGTAGTTGGTATCTTCAGGAAGGTTGTCTTAATTGCCCAATGCTCTCAGGAAGGTTTGCTTTCACAGAGCAGTGATGCAACTTATAACAAAAAGACCAGGACTATGCTCTATTGTAATATTTGTATTATTGTAGTACCTAGTGTGATGCTTCCTAAGGGTACCCAGGGCTGTGAGGTCCCTCGCTACCCCCTGTTTTTAGCGTGAGGAAGCCTTGTCTGTGCCTGGCAGAGATCAGCTCTCCATCTCCACCAGCCACTGGCAACACAAAGCATTCCCCTCTAGGCCCTGCTGTCTCTTCACAGGTTAGCAACAGGCACACTCCAATCCCCGATTGTCTCCCTGGAATGTCCACCCCCGCTCCCCTGGACACTCACACTATTCACCGATTTGCTGCTCCAAAAGGAACAGGACACACCAGCTTGCCAGTTACACCTTAGATCACCACTTTGTTTAACTCACATCACCTGTATATTTACAGTGGAAACAAGTATACAATTATTTAACAGAGGATAGAGATTATAGCTGTGGTTCTCAACCCACAGACCGCTGGCTGCATGTGGACCAATTAGCACACACCTGCGGCCCAGCTCAGCTTTGTGCTAAAGGCCACAGGCTCCAGGCTGCCAGCTGCCGCCCAGCCCCATCTGGTGGGCTCTAGGCTGCCGGCTGCCACCCGGTCCCACACAACAGACTCTGGCGTTGCGGCAGGGTCCCTGCCCCCCGCCCTGCCCCCAGCTCTCCACTTCTGGCCCCACTCTGTGGATGGGTCTCTTGGCGGAGGGCGCTGGGCATGGGGTTTATGCGGGGGGGTTAGGTGGGGGGCACTGTGGTTCTCAACCTGCGGACCACAACGATACCACTGGATTATAGTAATAGCAAGTAGAAGTACTGGAAACAAATGGTTACATATCAAATCATAACATGCATTCTAGAACCTTATTTAACTAGATACTTTTATGTTTTACAAAGCAACGCTCACCCAAAATTGTCAGAGCAATTTACAGCCAGGTTCGTTGTGACCCTCTGTTCGTGAGGCAAACATACTCTCAGTTTGTGTTCTAGCTAAAGGATAAAATTTTGTCCCCTCTCCTCTTTTTTATGCAGTTACAGATGATTGTGTCTCACCCTAGGAAGTCCCCTCTTGAGAGTCTTATCTTGGGGTTTCTTTGTCTTTGTAAAATCTCAGGCCTTCACCTGGCCCAGACAGTAAATGTAACTCATCTCCATGGATGTTCATTGCTCTAAGTTCATTGAGTTAGTCCTGAGGCGCACTTAGACTCAGATGACAAGCTTAATTCAACAGTTTTCAAACCTAATATTTTACAGTTCTCAAACTAATTTCTGTACAATTTGCAACAATTATGATGACCAGTGGGCTATTGGCTCTCAGTAGAGAGCTTACATGCCACTCTTTGATGAACTATTATACACATACCTGACCCAGAAGAGCCCTGTAAAACTCTATGCACGCCCTGTTCACTCTGCCTGATGGCACCACGAGGTCCCTGGGACACACCTAGGAGCCCCAAGTCATGGACCAGGACCCATTTTGCTAGGTACAGTACAAATATAGAACAAAAAGGACAGTCCCTGATCCCAAAGAGTTTCCAATCCAAGTATAAGACAAGAGACGGATACAGACAGACTGATGGGGGAGTAGAAGGAAACAGGGAGTCAGTTCTGGTTGGCATGATAACCAAATTGTCTCAGCACACAAGCAGCCTCACCGTTGTCAAGTTTTTGCAGACATCACAGCAAGAAAGATTTAAGGAGAGCTTTGAAGGAAGATAATGAGGCAGCTTTGCAGATGTTTATGGAGACGTCCTCTCAAGCACAAGAAGCAGCACAGGAAAAAGCATAAAGGTGCTTTTTTGAAAACGGAAACAAGTGGGCAACAGAGACTGGCCTCACATCAAACGGAGACAGGAGTAGCTCTTTTGATACCAAGTCAGTCATGGTAGGTAGAGTGGGGATAGGTCATTAAGACAAGTAGCTTATGTTTGATGAGATAGAGGAGTGGAGCCCAGAGAGGGATGCATAGAGAGGAGTGACACGGTTAAAGCGACAGCCTAGAAAAGTAATCTTTGCAGCAGCATTATGAATAGATATGAGTGGGGCAAGAGCTTGACCCACACCAGTTCATCTTTTCTATCATCACTCAGTCCAATTCGAAACTGATAATGCTGCATGGCCTCATTCCACTCAGCGTCAGCAGAGAGAGAACAGAATGTAATAGCATACTAGGCAGCCGATCGACATCCTTGCTGTAGAGTTTGCAGCATGTCTTCAGTGGTCTGGTGGAAGTCACTGAAGACAACTGGCATGGCCTGAACAAACAGCTTCAACTGGCCCATAAGAGGGCCAGACTCTTCCAAGATGGGCAAGGCCCAAGCCAAGGCCTCCCCATGAGCAAACAGGTCTGGTCTGTGGGGAACGATTGGGGATGCAGGAAGAAGAGGAGCCAGCATTAGTTTAGGAAACCTTGGAACGGACTATGATCACCATTAAACTTGTTTGGGAGCGGGACCTTTGACTGCCAGGAAGCCAGAGCCAGGGCTGCTGGAGAAGCCACCAGGGCTGTAGGGTTGCATTCTGCTCCTGCAAAGTGGACACCTGTGCATGCAAGCTCTCTGTAGCCCCCACCAGCTCTGCAAGGGAAAAATAGGCCTGAGTGCAGTCCATACCAATAAAGTGGGTGCCTAGCCTTTGTATTTTGGCTGTTCAAACTGTAGCCTACTGGGCTGTGGGTGGTCATGCCTCGTGGTTGAAACCAAATGCCAGAGTCAGAAGGTAAACCAGAGTCATAGGCTGAAGGCAGGCTGAGACTTGAAGTCAGAGGGTCTGGAGCCAGAGCAGGTATGGAAATCAGGATGGGAACCAGGCAGAGGCAGGGACTGGAAGCAGGCTGGAGCAAGGGTCAAGAAACAGGAGCAGAACAAGTGCAGATACAGGCATGGTATGTGTTTAGCAGCTGCTGACCTGCTGTGGGTGCCAGGCTTATAAACAGGACTGCTAAAAACAAGCAGCCAATCAGGTGCTGTACCTACTCTGTCAGTTCCTAAGCAGTGCAGCTGGTCTTATTGGTTGCCTAGCAGGAAAGTTAGTCAGGAAGTAGGCCAGCAATTGATTCCTGTACCTAATACCACCATATTTTATCTATTTTCTCTTGAAAGAAATCAGCAAGGACCTATGCAGAGAGATAAATGGAAGCAGCAGGAAGGATGGGTTTGGGGAATGAGTCAAAGGTGGGGAAAAGATAGCTGGGATTGCAGGCATGACATTCTCAAGTTGAGGGAAGTATAGTTGTTTGGTTAGGAAGATGGCAGAACTGAAAGAGGTCATTCTTACGTTTATAAATGGATCTTCTAAATAAAAATAAGGTTCCTAGTAGGAAAATGTTGCTACCAATTAGAACAGCAGAGTTACATTATACTGGATCTAGGTCACATAGCCTTAACACTTTGGGCCAAATCCAAACCTTATTGGATTTTTTTTTTTTGGCACAGAAAAGTATACTGTTCACTGACACTGCAAAAACAGCATTAATATGGAAAATTACATTGTAACCTGTATGCTGCAAAGGGTCTACCACCCTTTGACTATTTCTGCCATGGACGAGAGTGACCTGGGTCAGAAGTGGGAAGATCAGGTCAGAGCACTTATATATTCATGTAATATTGACCACACCCTTCAATTCCAGGCCCTGCCCTGGATACCACACAATATCACCACACAATATGACTGGTTTTGATATCAGGGGCATACTTGCAGGGTGAGGTTCATATTTTAAAGGTTGTCATTGTTGGAGTCAGCACTATTAAGACTGACACTGTGTTTTTAATATATGCTTTTCACATTACGTTTGCCTTGTCAAAATTATTAACTGCCTGTGTACACAGAAATCCTAAATGTTAAAAAAAAGTTGCTATCAAAGTTGTTAAATGACTTTTGAATTCTGTGCGTAACTGAGGCGGACTGTCACTAATGACATATGTCTGTCTCAAATATGCACTATGTCTTAAGTTTTCCTTATGTTTCTGTATACATTCCATTGTGTTGTGTTCACCATACACTGGAGGTATGCTCCCAAAATACACTCCCAAAACTTATATTAATAGTATATGGGTTTAAAAGTAAAAAGTACCTTACATGTTACCCAAAACTAAAATTTGTCAGTCAGCTTTTACCTTGTTTTCAAACAGCATTTTAAGCTATCTGGGCCATGAAGGCACTCCCTACCTGTTCCAGGATAGAACAATTATACATCTTGCCTTTGACAGTTTTCCTAGCTGCCTATGCCAAATGCTCAATTGTACTTTTAACAAGGTATTGTGGGATACTTAGCATAAGTGAACAAGAAGAAGCTTAATACAATTTAACATAATTACTCAATATATACCATATTAATACCTATTAACATGTGTGTGTGTGTGTGGGGGGGGGTAACCTATAAAAGCATTAGTTAACAGGAGGGCAGGCCAATTGAAGAGTCACTGCCAAGAAAATAGTGCTATTTAAGTTAATCATGGGTGCATTTTTCGTAAAGGTAGCTGCACTCCCTGCATTACTTCATAATAAGTGTTGGTGATGTTTTCAATCTTTGCAGCAGGGAAAAAATCTTGAACTCAGGTCCTGGCAGGCAAGTGAAAGAAATAATTTTCGAAGAAGAATCATGCAGTGGTTTAAGAGACATTAGATTAAAAAATAATAATAGTGTGGGGTACATTTTATTTGACCTCTTCCAGCCGTTAGAATTCATATTCTCAAGCCTTACTCTGAACCATGAGGACTACAAATATATTTATTTTAAAAAATGAAAGCTGAGATTCTCATGTAAATCACCAGAATCCAAGAGCTGGTACTTTAAGAAAAACACCAAATATTGTGAATGTTGGAAATACTGCCCTTCATTCTGTTAATGATTTGAAACGGTTTGAATCATACAGCTGATGAGCGTTGTGCAGCTCCATGTGTGACATGTTAGGCAAAATTACTTAGGCCTGGTCTACACTTAAAAGGCAGGTCAGCATAGCTACAGCGCTCAGCAATGTGAAAACTTCACACTCAAGAGCTGTACTTAACACTCAGCATAGAGATAGCTAGGTCACTGGAAGAATTCTTCCATCAGCCTAGCTATTGCTACTCAGAGAGATGGATTAACTACATCAATGGAAAAAGCCATTCTGTCCTGCTGGCAGTGTACAGCTGCAGTGCCATATCTGGGCTGCTGTAGCAGCATACTGTAGATGGGGCCTTTGTGAGCTAATCTGGATATGATTAAATTTGCTTTATGGTCATGTGCTGGGGTCATGCCCACCCCACACAAGGCCTAAAGAGGCAAATTAGTCCAATAACCATAGGTTGCACTATGGGTGCACCTGGAGGAAAGCCAGGGGGTGCCAAGGCCTAATCTGCTGATAAAGTCCAGCTGGGGGAGGAGCTGGGCTGAGTTTACAAAGGCAGGAAGCTGGCAACAGAAAAGGGCTGCTGGGAAATACTCTGTAACCCCTTCATAGGAGTAAGAAAGTGTGTTTGAGGCTACAGGGTTCAGTAGCCTCAAATTACTGCCTGGGAGAAGAGCATTTGAGTTGGTACTCCCAGGATGGGGACTAGAAGCTGCAGGAAGGGACAACAGGGTCTGAAGGCACAGTTGCCAGGTATAGGATCCCTGGACTGGAACCTGGAGTAGAGTAGGGGCCTGGGTTCCCCCACTGGGGAAATAGAACCATCAGGGCAGTGCATATGGAGACTACCTGAACTGTTGGTGCGGAAGAACTTTGATACCCTGGAAGGGGAAGACTATAGTGAGCTGACTGGAGGTCAAGCCAAAAAGGCAGAGGACCCTGACACACAAGGAATGAGAGATTTCAGAGCAGCAGCCGTGTTAGTCTGTATTCACAAAAAGAAAAGGAGTACTTGTGGCACCTTAGAGACTAACAAATTTATTTGAGCCTAGAGACTAACAAATTTACTGCAGTAGGCACAGCAAGCAGCAGAAGGGGACATCAGACCTGCATGAAGCTAATCCCCAGATGCAACCACAAGGAGCTGCCCTTGTGATGAGTAGAGACCACTGTGAGGAAAGGTCAGCACAGCCTGCCTAATGCATGGATAGCACATGGAACTGTTCAAAACTTGACAGCTGTGACTGTGGGGGAAATAAAGGGAAGCTAGTGAGTGCTAGGGAAGTCTGCGTGAAAGGTGAAAGCGGTGGTATGTTTCCAATTGCTGTGGGGTGAGTCTGTGCTGGGTGCCTGGGGCTGTCACTGGCACCTACAGGGTGGCTGCTGTGGTTACTCCTGGTGAGAGAGCAGGGGTTGTCTGGGGCATTCAGCCGCTGACTGAGGGGAGAGAAACTGGTACTGTTATTGAGAGCCTTCCTCTGGCTGCAGCTGCCTCTGCTTAAGTGGGGCTGGTTTCAAGCAGCCAGGGGAGAAGCAAGAAAAAACATCCCAACCCCTTGGCTGGCAAGTGCCACAATGGCCTCTAGCTACGGTGACCAGATGTCCTGATTTTATAGGGACAGTCCTGATTTTTGGGTCTTTTTCTTATATAGGCTCCTATTACCCATCACCCCCCTCCCGATTTTTCACATTTGCTGTCTGATCACCCTACCTCTAGCAGCCAAAAGGCGCAACTGCAGGTCTGCTTGTAGCTTGGCCAAATGTGAGAGACTGAGCTGACGGGAGGTGTGATGGATCTGCCAAATATGGGTGTGGCAGCATGTATCATGAGAGGAGAGGAGTGGAGTGTGACACTTGGCAGCACTGCAATCAGAGTTAAGGGGGGGAAAAAGAGTTGCCCATTACTCCCAAACCTTTAATTTCCTATGGAAAATGCCAGTTCCCAAATCAAACTATTTCAATCCAGTGCTTGGAATTGCTATTGTGAAATGTTGCTGCAAACTGATGGTTTCGCAAAACTACAGCAGAGCTATCTTGGCAAATACAGTCTGGTGGACTATTTGCTCTGCAACTAAAAATGTTGCTATTCTTTTTTTCAAATAAAAACTCGTTACAGAATCTTACATCTTACCAAACCAGAATCTTAAAGGGGTATACACCCAGACTTGCACAAATCTGAATCCAAATTTTGCCACTCGTTACTTTCTGTGGGAAAAATTCATCTATTGCACATTGTGTGGCACAGATAACGTTTTGAATTTATAATACAAAACATTCCAGGTAAAGATAGGTCCATTCAAGTTAATGGTTATGGGTTATTGTTTGTCACCAGCAGGGCGTTGTGGTTAAAAAAGCCACTGGAAACTTGACAGGTGCTTGCAATCTCATAAAAAGCAATCACAGACAATGAGCTTTATTGCTATTTTTTATTATTAATTAACTGGAAAATGGATTTTGACAAACTTTTGAAACTCTGAAGTTTTGAAGTTGGCTGAGAGTAACAAGGACATATTTCATCAAACTGGCAACTGTACAACGTATAGCTCATTCCCAATCATTTAGAACTTTCCCAAAACCAGGTGTTTACAGAAAGTTTATATTAGTCTTCAAGACAGTTTCATAAATTTGTGTTTAACTGAGGAAGATTGTGCATTCAGTCTTCTAATAGTATTCAAATTCACTCAAGAATAAGGTTTTTACAGCCTGTGACAAGACAAATCCATACCAATTCATATATATATATATATATATATATTCATAGATATTAAGATATAGGGGGCAAATTTTCACAAAGGTGATTGTCCTTTTGCAGGCCTAAATTACACTTGCAGTTTTGCACTCACAAAATGGATTCAAGTGCAAACCTGGGTACATGCTCATGACTACCTTGTTAGCTGCCTGACTTGCATCCACAGAGGAACACACATACTCAGATTTGTTTTGTAGATACAAAAATGCAGGTACATATTTTGCAGCAGAAATTTTGCACATAAAATGGGAGAATAGATCTTAGGCTTTAAAATTTTGCTCCACAAAATCTTGTTACTTAGTCCCTAAATTATTAATCTCCTTTTTAAATCTCCTTAGTAGTTTATTTAGAGTGGTGTGGATTACAGAAAGAACATTTTGTTAACTTCAGAGTTTTCATGAAAGAACAGGTTAAAGTCATGCAGATAAAGTGAAAAAAGCTGGTTAAGTTTAATGAGTAAATAAATTCCAAGTTGTTTTACAGAAGAGATTTAAAAAAAAACAAAAAATTTTCAACCTTGTTGCAGACTTCTGTACAAGCATGAATTCTATCAATGTAAATTTATCTTCCCAATTTTGAAATCGCATATTTTATTATTTCAAATCTGGCATTTTTATACTGCCATAAGGCTACACTCTTACCTTTTCCTCATGTAGTTAAATAAACCTGGCCAATCCCTTGTTGCAATGTAAAGGCTACAACTTGAACCAGAAAAATTCTTCCTGCTGCTAGTCCTCCATTCAATTTGCTGATTATTGCATTTCACTGATATTGCAAACAGTGTATATCAGACTGCAGTTGGTATACAAAACAGCATTGCAAAATCTTCTGTCAGGTATGAGGTAGAGTAGCTTGGCAGTCCCCACTTGCCTTCCAAAAGGAGGTACACAATCATGGGGCTTTAAAAAAAAAAAGGCCTCAAACATCCCATTCTTACATCTGACTTTACTAACAAAAAGTAATTCCAAAAGAACACTACATGAACCCAGCCTAAGGCTTGTCCACTGGTTTGGCTACTTCCAGGGAGCATTTGTTTCATACTAGCCCCCTCTACCAGAGAGCTATTCTCTCATCCCTTATTCTGAGGATGAAGTCTAATGAGTCACACCTGTTTCAGTGAGTCAACTATAATTGGTGTGCAGTTCCCTGCAGGGTTCCAACATCTGGTCAGCAACAGTTTGCAACTCTGCAGATTAATCTGTGTAGTCATTTTAAACAACATATACTTCATACTGAGAAGATGAACACAAATACAAAGCAGCTGGTCAAACTTCAGACCTTTCCATCAGAGAGAACCATTCCATTCTATTGGCAGGTACCAAAGACTCACTATCCACCTGCATAAAAACTGTCACACTCCTCTAACATGCCTAATATATAAACTCTACTTCACACATTCAAAAAATCCGATTCCTTTTTATACCAACAATCTAGTATCCCTGTTTGGTCTATATACTAAACTATTACCAGAATCTCTAGAAGCAAATTTTAAAATACATTTTCCATGAAAAAGACTGCACTCAATACTCTGTGAAAAAGTGCATTTTACATGGAGTTGTTCTTTGATAGTGATGCATTAAATACTAGTCATCATTCTCTACAATTATGGCAAAAACTAATACTTTCCAGATGTCCTCTAAGATCTTTATTTCACTTTACAAGGAATTGGGTAAATGTGTTCTTTAGGTAAAACCATGAATATATCAAGAAGTTTCCTCCCTTACCTTGCAACTTTTTAAAATTTCTCTGTGATGATTCAATCCCTTCCCATCATGAATGCAGGCATCGCCCAGTAACGTAAAAAGCCAGCTGTATCAAATTTTTTTTTTTTTAAATGAATCAGGACTGCTACAAAAGTAAGTAAAAAAAAAAAGAACCAAAATGTCAATCATTTTCCAACTGCAGGATTTTCTGACAGTGTTTAATTCAACAAAAATTAAATCTAGTAAAAATCAAACTTTAAAGCTACTTAAATTTGAGAGAGAAAAAGCCACTATGACACTCAAAGTTACAATTTACACTATGTCCTTAACTGTAATTGTTTCCTTTTGTTTTTTAAATAGTCTTTGGTTTACATTTTAATTTGAGCATTGCAATTTAGTATTTAATAGTTTCCTCTGACCAAGAAGGTATGTTTAGATGTATTAGACAAAATAATTGCTTGTGCGTGGTGTATTAAAATGTAATGTAGTATCATTCAAGGAGAGTTCAATTACATCCCCAACATACAAAAGAGAAGACAAACTTAGATTGTGTTTACAGTTTTGCAACACATCTTGATGCTAATTTTGTTGGGTTCAAGTTATGATATTTATAGTATGCAAAAGTGGTTTACTTAATAAAAGACCTTTCATTGCTTAAAATGGAGCAGCTAAAAAGAAAATTGCTGGTGATTTCAGCAAGACTTATATTACAGTTGCATACTTGCTCAAACTTCTGCTACCGTTATTGGCACAGAGGAATTAAAGAAACGAGTGGCCTGATACGAATAAGCAACTATGTCAATGTAGCCTACGAAATCAATGTGAGTTGAGGATGCTCAGTACCTTATACAAAATGCTCAAACTCTTGCCAAACGCTTATGCTGTACTTAATTTTCAAGGTTTTTCTAAGTAGGTTAAAGCTGCTGTTGGGTTTAAATAAAACTGTATCTTCCAAATGTGTTTCAACAGGACTAGTTAATAAAAGCATAAGGAAATGGACATTTGCCTGGTGGCTTTTTTACATAGTCATCTGAGCAAATAAGAGTCTAACAAAGCTCGAAAGGGATAATGTGATAGGGCTCCGCATTCTCTCTGCCAGATAAGACCAAATATTGGTTAGGCTACAGTTCCCCTACTATCATGGTTTCCTGTGGTTATGCCTCTTTCAAAGAGCATTTGGCTTTGTAATTCTTTTTAAATTGGGCCACACTTTTAGTATCTATACTAAGTCTTCACAAGAGACTTCCATCATTATCCAGTGCCATTTGGGAATATCCATGTTTTATATCAGGGTACAGAAATGAGAGTGGAGGGTGGTCCATAACCTTTAAATTGTGTCCTGTCCTTGATTTTAATGCATTTCTTTATAATCCATGTCAGGTTTTATTATTCCACACTAAGTCTTCCCTCACCACCCCCTCGTTATTTTTTTTTTTTTTTTTTTAGTCTGTTCCCAATGCATCTGGCAGCATTTGGAGATGACCATAGCATTGTCATGGGAACCGAGCAGGAAGCAATATTCACAGCTGGGTTTCAATATGAATCATACCCAGTTAACATGGCAGGGGATTAGTGAGAAGCACTGAGATCAGGCAATCAACTTGCTGCCTTCTATGAAATTGTAGGAATGTCACGGACAAGCTCTCGTTGTTTGCTTAGGGTGAAAATCACCACTGTGCAGAAGGTGGGACGTAAGTAGTGCATATGCCTTGTATTGGCTCTCTGCACATGGGGAGGGGAGGAAATTTCATTCTAAAAATCCTAAGTCAGTATTTATTGCTCAAACTTCTATTTCAATCAATAGGACTTTTTGACTAAGTTAGTAGCTAAAGAAGCCCTAAAGAGGAGAGAATGACCTGAGCTTGGTCTGGCTGAAACAATTAAGTATCCTCTTATTTATAAATGTAAAGCTCTGCTCATCTGCTTGCTCTTTCTCTAAAGTGGGTTTGTCAAGTTACCTGTCAAACTTGTTGCCCATTAATCAGGCTAGAAACCGTACACATTGGATGGTGAATAGTTGCTTCTTCCATTGGGAATCAAATCTTAAAGCACAGCTATAGACAATCCTCTTATTTCATCCTGAGGGAATATATTCGATTCACAATATTTTATATACAGATTTAAAATGTTAGATTATTGAAAGTCTAAAATGGGGGGAAAGGAGGACTAAAAGCATACAGGATGCTGGCTTCACCTGAGGCTAGGTACCTTGTACTTTTTTACCTGATACAGACTGACCCAATTGGAGTAGACTTGCAAAACTGCATCACATCACTGATTCATCAAGTGCAGTGTCCTGCAGTGGTCAATACTGGAAGGTTAGGAGGAAAGCAAAAGATGCCATTGAATACAAAGTTGTTTACTGGCAAAATGAAAAATCCTGCCTGATACCAGGCAGGATATCAGAGGGGGGGTAGGGTAGAGGAGGGGAAAAAGTGTAGAGTCTTTGGTTTTAGTGATCACTATGTAGATTTCAACACAATGAACTTCTGTGTGATGTTGCTTCATTTCCTTCATAGGAAGAACTGGAATTATGGTCTATTGTAAATCTATACTAAAGTACCTTTAAAAAAAGTACAAATTATTTTTTGAAAAGCACTTCAGTGATGAGTCAAAACCAAAACTCTACATTCAAACGCCCCCTGAATTTTGAAACATCCAAAATCTGAATATGGATTTTGAACCTAGTTGTGGCTAATGCTCATATGTAATTAGTAGGGCTGTCGATTAATTGCAGTTAACTCATGGGATTAACTCAAAAAAAATAATTGCGCTAAAAAAATTAATCGCCGTTTTAATCGCAGTGTTAAACAATAGAATCCCAATTGACATTTATTAAATATTTTGGATGTTTTTCTATATTTTCAAATATATTTACTTCAATTACAACACAGAATACAAAGTGTATAGTGCTCACTTTATATTATTTTTATTACAAATATTTGTACTGTAAAAATGACAAAAGAAATAGTATTTTTCAATTCACCTCATACAAGTACCATAGTGCAATCTCTTTATCATGAAAATGCAATTTACAAATGTAGATTTTTTTTTTGTTACATAACTGCACTCAAAAACAAAACAATATAAAACTTTAGAGCCTACACGTCCAGTCAGTCCTACTTCTCGGTCAGCCAGCCACTAAGACAAACAAGTTGGTTTACATTTACAGGAGATAATGCTGCCCACTTCTTATTTACATTACCTCAAAGTGAGAACTGGCATTCAGTCACATGGCACTTCTGCAGCCGGCATTGCAAGGCATTTACATTCCAGATATGCTAAACATTCGTATGCGCCTTCATGCTTCAGCCACCATTCCAGATGACATGATTCCATGCTGACGATGATCATTACAAAAATAATGCATTAATTAAATTTGTGACTGAACTCCTTGGGGGTTGGACTAGATGACTTCCTGATGTCCCTTCCAACCCTGATATTCTACGATTCTATGAACTGTACACCTCCTGATCTTTTTTACCCACATTCCGCCATATATTTCATGTTATAGCAGTCTCAGATGATGACCCAGGACACGTTCATTTTAATAACACTTTCATTGCAGATTTCACAAAACGCAAAGAAGGTACCAATGTGAGATTTCTAAGGATAGATATAGCACTCAACCCAAGGTTTAAGACTCTGAAGTGCCTTCCAAAATCTGAGAGGGATAAGATGTGGAGCATGCTTTCAAAAGTCTTAAAAGAGCAACACTCAGATGCAGAAACTACAGAACCTGAACCACCAAAAAAGAAAATCAACCTTCTGCTGGTGGCATCTGACTCAGATGATGAAAATGAACATGCAATGGCCTGCACTGTTTTGAATAGTTATCGAGCAGAACCCGTCATCAGCATAGATGCATGTCCTCTGGAATGGTGGTTGAAGCATGAAGGGACATATGAATCTTTAGTGCATCTGGCATGTAAATATCTTGTGACGCTGGCTACAATAGTGCCATGCGAACACCTATTCTCACTTCAGGTGACATTGTAAACAAGGATCAAAGAATCATAGAATATCAGGGTTGGAAGGGACCTCAGGAGGTCATCTAGTCCAACCCCCTGCTCAAAGCAGGACCAATCCCCAACTAAATCATCCCAGACAAGGCTTTGTCAAGCCTGACCTTGAAAACCTCTAAGGAAGAAGATTCCACCACCTCCCTAGGTAACCCATTCCAGTGCTTCACTACCCTCCTAGTGAAAAAGTTTTTCCTAACATCCAACCTAACCCTCCCCCACTGCAACTTTAGACCATTACTCCTTGTTCTGTCATCTGCTACCACTGAGAACAGTCTAGATCCATCCTCTTTGGAACCCCCTTTCAGGTAGTTGAAAGCAGCTATCAAATCCCCCCTCATTCTTCTCTTCTGCAGACTAAACAATATCACTTCCCTCAGCCTCTCCTCATAAGTCTCATGCTTCAGCCCCCTAATCATTTTTGTTGCCCTCCACTGGACTCTTTCCAATTTTTCCACATCCTTCTTGCAGTGTGGGGCCCAAAACTGGACACAGTACTCCAGATGAGGCCTCACCAATGTCGAATAGAGGGGAATGATTACATCCCTCGATCTGCTGCCAATGCCCCTATTTATACAGCCCAAAATGCCATTAGCCTTCTTGGCAACAAGGGCACACTGTTGACTCATATCCAGCTTCTCGTCCTTTTCTGCAGAACTGCTGCCTAGCCATTCGGTCCCTAGTCAGCAGCAGTGCATGGGATTCTTCTGTCCTAGGTGCAGGATTCTGCATTTGTCCTTGTTGAACCTCCTCAGATTTCTTTTGACCCAATCCTCTAATTTGTCTAGGTCCCTCTGTATCCTATCCCTAGCCTCCAGCGTATCTGCCTCTCCTCCCAGTTTTATTTCCTCCCCTCCCCTCAGTGTATACTCCTCCAGTGTATCTACCAAGCCTCCCAGAAGCAGGCAGCATTATCTCCTGCAAATGTAAACAAGCTTGTTTGTCTGAGTGACTGGCTGACCAAGAAGTAGGAATGAGTGGACTTGTAGGCTCTAAAATTTTACATTGTTTTGTTTTTGAATGCAGGTTTTTTTGTACATAATTTTACATTTGTAAATTCAACTTTCATGATAAAGAGATTGCACTACAATACTTGTATTAAGTGAATTGAAAAATACTATTTCTTTTGTATTTTTACAGTGCAAATATTTGTAATAAAAATAAATATCAAGTGAGCACTGTACACTTTGTATTCTGTGTTGTAATTGAAATTAATATATTTGAAAATGTAGAAAACACCCAAAAATATTTAAATAAATGGTATTATTGTTTAACAGCGTGATTAATCACACGATTAATCAAGATTAATTTTTTAATCACACAATTTTTATTCCCTTTTCAGGCTTAATAATTAATTAATTTGAAAGTAATTCTTTCCCAAATTAGAGATGTTCTGATTTTTTTTTTCAAAATGAAAAAAAAATTCAGAATAATTTGAAAATTGGTGACATTTCATTTTCTTAATTGATAAGTTATTGAGTAATAAGTTCATACATTTCTATTTTTACTTTTCCCTGCTATTGGTATAGTATAATATCTAAGCGAGTGTTTGTTTAATTAAGTTACTTTTAGGATGATTCCTTACAACTTTGCTAAACATTAAGCAACTTGTCTATGAACTAGGACATGTTTTAACTACCTACTTGAAGTTATGTTAAATGGCATCTATGTTTATTCTTTAATACAATAATTCCTAGGGTCCTTGGAAACCAATTATTCTACAATTAGGTGCTGTGCAAGATTTATTATTCCAGATCAGATCATCAATCCATAAACTCCAATATCAGATTCTCTGCCCATGAACCATACCTGATGCCTCAGTAGAAGGTGGAACATTGAAATAATACATTGACTGTACACTGTTGTGTGGGTGGGTGGGTGGGAGGATTTTCCTTTTTGACCCTAGAGTCAGCAGAGCACCTGTCTTAAAATTGAATAATTTCCAGGGGGGGAAGGGAGGAAATAAAGCTCTCGTGGGTAGTTCTCAAATCATTACCTAAAGTAAATACGATGAGAAACAGTAATGTTAAGTGATCAAGTTAAGGTTGAATAGTGAAATTCCTTTCTTATTCATTCTTACATGTGAGTATTAACTGAAATATGTGGAGAAATTGACTTCTAAACTCTGAAAGAACCTTTAGTCACGATTTCTTGTATTTATAGTATTTGTTTAGGAGTGGACAACAGCAACCCTATTTGCATACACACACACACACACCACACATGTAGAGGTGAGATCCATGTTATAGTCAATGAATACAGTTTGACTTTAGCATGCTTCTTTTATTTTTGTTGTTTGTAGTACCATAGTGCCTGGGTGCCTGAGTCATGGACCAGGGTCCTGTTGTGCTAGGTGCTGTACAAATACACAACAGAAAGACAGACTGGACCCAAAGAGTTTACAGTTTAAGTAAGACTGCCTCCCTTGGTTTCTGTCCACTAATCCATCTTTCCTCCAGATGAATTATAACATTTCAAATAAAGGTGAGCAAATAACTGATTTTTTTTTGGTTCATAGGCCAAACTGAAAAATCCAATTAGTTTTGAAGTGAACAGTTTTTTTAATTCTTGCTGAAATGAAAGAAAAAATTGTTGGGCCAAACAAACATTTCAAATGTTTCAAAAAAAAAAATATTGCCCAGTTCTATTTCCAAAACATTAACCAGCTTCAAACTGCTGCCCTCTTATTAAATCACATCAAACTGAAAGTTTTCCTCCTTCCCCCCCAACCCCATTGTGGAATTTCCTCAAAGAATTAAACCTGCCTGAAGCCCAAGATTACTGCTGTCTGGACTGACACAATTCAACCCTGGAGCAGTGGCAATTTTCTATATGTAAGAATTTAACAGCTCTGAAGGCTCATGTTTCAGGGTTCTCCAAGGCTAGAAACAGGGGGCTTTACACAGTTTGAGAGGGATGATACTCAGGTTTCCAATGCCTTGAAAAGAATTTTAACTAATAGCAGAAAGGCTGACTGGATGTCACAGTTCCACAGGATTGATGCTATGGCCCCAGCTTTGGAATAGTGTCTAAGAGGAACCCCTGCAGTATGCCAGGCCCCCCAAGGGTCTCACTCTTCCTCCAGGGTAAGTCATGTGGCTTCACTGCCTCCTTAGACTGGATCTCTGGGTCTTCAGAACTTGTGCTTCACACAATGAGCTCTGTTCAGCAAGTCCAACTGAGATAGACTCCTAATGGAGACCTGTACACTCTTCAGGGATTAATGCACCTCAACAAGCATTTCCAGTGACACACTCACAAAACTCTAAGGTTTATTCGTTAACTGGAATGCAGCTTAGGAAGTCCTTAGGATAATATACAGAACTGAAGGTTAAAGTATAGTCCATTCAGGTTAGCCCCGAGCCCAGCCAAGATGTAGTGAACCCCTTGCCTCAGTCTGACTTCCTTTGTCAGACTCCAGGGGAGATCCTCAACTCCTTCCAGCAGCCAGCTCTTATCGCCCACCTCATATCTCGCCAGTCCTTGGATCTTGAACTGGGGGTTGTTGTTCAGCTCCTAAGGAGAAGCGGGCAAGTCCATATCCCTTTGGGTCACTGGTTGCTAGGTGTCAATTTCCTGGCAATTGAATTTGCCATTGTCTTCTCAGATGCTCCACTGATATAGAGACTAAGGCCCTGACTGCTAGGCAACACCCATACCTATGTCTCTCGGCCTGCCCTGTGAACAACCAGTCCTCTCCCACCCTTCTAGGTAACAATGCACCACATGGGGAAACTGAGGCACATACAGGATTCATAAAAATATTACAAAAAATTCCTACCTTATCACCTCAGATTCCATCAGAAGCAGCACTGACACTGTACTAGGGTACATGCTGTGCAATAGCAGCACTGGTGAAGTCAATCATATGTCATAACCATCCTCCCGCCCATAATAGGATGTAGTCTGGTTGCAAGGACATTTTCCTATATCAATGAATCAGTATGAGTCATCAATTTCTTGGCTGCTGAATAGCACAGCTGATGCAGTTGGAAATTTCCTTTTGATGACCAGATTAGAAGATTTTATGAGTAGGATTTTGTGTGAAGGATACGTTAAGGGACCTGGAGAGGTAGCTCAATGGGTGGGCAGAAATAGGAGCAGCTGGGGCAATACTATTTGGAGGGAGAGATGCGCAGGAGGTTGAGTAGCTTGGTGCAAAGAAGCAGATAGAATTGGGTGTTATTTCTGTGGTAGAAACCAAAAGGGAGGGGGAAAGAAGACTAGAAAGTAGCTTGGTGGAGGTACAGTAGTGTATACTGATAGAGTATCTTTAAAGTTAGAAAATACCAGAAATAAAGTCTAACAGTTAATGGAAGACAGAAGAGTTGAACTTTATATATATAAAATAACAGAATATATATAAAACTCTACAAAGGCAAAGGGTTATTTGTACAACTGTTAAAAACTGTGGGAGCAGGAAAAGGAAGGGGAAATATATAGCTCCTGTATAGCCATAAAAGGGCTATACAGGAGCTAAAGGAGCTGTGGGAGAATTCCACTTCATTTGGTCCTACACTCCTCCCCACCCTCAAAAGGCCTGGCATATGGGTTTTGTTGGGGTGGATGCTGAGAGTTGGAGGGGGCACTCTTGTAGTACTGGGTGCTATGGTGATACTGGTCTGCTGCATAGACCATATGTAGCTTTGGGAATGCTGTTAATAACCAGAGAGGCTGCTCTAACTTACACTGGGAGCTGTTTCAGCCCCTGCAGCATTCCATAATCGGGGGAGCAGAAAGATGACAAAAGCCTGCTTTATCTCCTTTCTCTCAGGCTGCCCCACCTGTAATGTGCTTCCTCATAGCCCTATGTCTGTAACTTCTGGGTGCAGCTTGCTGAAATATTCAGTTATGAGACTGACTGTTGTCAAAGACCTCTCCCTAGTAGTCAAGCACTTCTGAAATTCCTGGGTACATCCCTGCTCAGAGATATCAAACTGGTTAGCAAAGTATGAGCAGCCACTCTGTCATATGGCGAATCAAAGCCTCTCATATCTCTGTTAAATATTTGAAAATGGAGACCAGCATGCAGGAGTGAACAAAATAATTAGTATGGAATATGAGATATTAAGCTGCTCTGTGGCAGATGGATTGTTTTAATGTTTCTTACTTACACTGCAGTATCACCAGGGACGCAGATCTGATAAAACTACATCTGCTAGGCTTATCCAAAAGGAATGGTCTTTACACAACATTAATCAGGAGCAAAGTGTAATGCTATAGTATACTCTTTAAAGCTATGGTTATTTTTTCTAATAATAAACACTGGCTAAACTTGGCTAATACCAAGAGTTAGAGAAGGACTAAAGTACAGTACATTGATTCTAGATATTAATTTCTTACAACTAATTCGGAGACTCATGTCCATCTCTCTTTCTGCACCTGGACAGTAGAAATCTAGCACTTGATATTCAAGAGTTTAGGTGGGTAAATGTGTAATGATCTTGACTGGGAGCTGTAATTGTACATCCAAATAATTAGTGAGATACATGAAAGATCACTATTGTGCACAATTATTTCTACTATGTGCAACTAGCTATGCAAATGTGTACAACATGTACCTGAGTAAACTTCTGAAAAATCAGCCCCAAGTGTTCTAGCCTAGATCGCGGAGTGAAACCCTTTAAATAAAATTCTCCTCCCATACCTTCTTTTTTACAAATAGAAGACTGCTGCACTCACAGTACATTAGATGGAGCAATTTAGTTTTGCTACCCATACGTTCTTATGTAATGGTTGTATTCTGGTGTATTTTTTCTGCAAGCTTCTGAATTATATCAGTGAGAGAAGCCATAAGGGGAGTTGGAGGACAACAGCAACCTGAAGTCAGGAGCAGAATACACAATTAAAAAAATATTGTTCTCTGTCCATAGCTAGAATTTATAATAAGTTTGAGGGAAAAAGGTGTGTATGCATATACACTGTAAGGATCCATGGAAAACAAGGCAAAGTCACTACACTTGGGAAAGAAGAATCACTAATTTTTGTTGTGATCCACCTGTGATTCATTTGGATGGGGAATGGAAATTATTTTTAGCGGCATGAGGTCCAGAAAAATGCCAATGTATTGTACATTAATGTACCATACACTCACTTATCAATCTTACCACAGTCAACACCATTGACTGTGACCTGGAAAATTAGTTTGGCCTATACTCACTAAATGTGAGTATAACTACTTTCATTTTGTTTCTTTCATCAGTCCCCTGATACAAAATTATTATGCGAGTATTTTCAATGGAGCAACATAAATGCTGTCTGACTCAAAACATTACCTCATATTTGGTTGGTTTGGAAACAAGAAGAGTGAGATAGAAGTTTAGAAAAAAAATTGAACGGATAAGAGTCACAGGCAATCTCAATCACAGCAGTAAAATCAGTGCTGAGGATAGACTTAACTGACAATCTCTCACTCACCAACCCACACTGGCCAACAGTGAGTTCTTTCCAACCCTTTCAACACATAATAATGATAAATTATGCTGTTTCACATTATTTATACACAGTTTCACAGAAGTGCATGGTGCTTTACACACACAAGTGGTTATAATCTGTTACCCCTTCCTGTGGTATGTTACAAACAAAAGGGTATGGGGGAAGGGCTTTGGAGGACAGTGGTAGATTGTGAGATACACTTGTTACGTATCAGATGTTTGTTTTGCTTGCTCTCTTCACATACGTGTCTCACACACACACAAAAATTACTGAGTGTCCAGAATAAAGGCTGGGGCAGATGTCATTAGCTGAAGACTAATTTAAAGAAGAAATTCCCAAATATTATCAAAGGCAACACTAAATAAATCTCAAAAGATGAAAGTTGTAGCAACTGTGTAACTGTACAGACCAAGAGGAAAATACATCTTCATCCTTAATGTATAGTCCATCTTCAAAATGTTTAGATAATAGCTGGGAGGGAGGGGGGAGAAGAGGAATGAAGAGTTACTGTTAAATTAGTAAGTCTAATTATTTATTTCTGTTATTCACATCACTTAAAGGCCCCAGTCAGCTAGGTACTGAACACATACACATAGAACAAAAAGACTGCAAGTTCTTTGGGGCAGAAACAATATATATATGAAAAAGGTGGACAGATTTTAGAAATGAATACAGATATTACTTCACCCATTATTGAAATGCAGCCACTTCTGTGTGGGAAGGTTGTAGTCTTAAAACGATACACAGCTAAACTACAGAACAGATTGTCTGGAAGTGAAGAATACCATATCAATTGAAAAACATGGGGGATTCTGCTTTACAAAAGCAAAATGGAATTTTGCTCGACCAACAGAGTTAAAACAGCTGCTCTTTAAATGCCATACAATATTTAAGGCTCACACATGATCTGATCTTCTGTTTTATGTGTCATCCTAAAGGAGACACTTCTAGTGCACAGTGGCCCCAGCGCACTGGGCTCCTACACACTCAGAAAAAAAAAAAAAGACTGTAGGTCCAATTTTCTGATTTAGATGGATGTATTCAGTAGAAGATTCTATTCTGAAGAAAGTCTGTGGAACATTCAATAGGTGATTCCAATCCTGGATGAAAGAGTTTTGGTCTGGAAAAGATTCCGATAGGCCATCCAATTCCACAGAGAAAAAAAAGTGCAATGAATAGTTTAATAAGAATTGCTATGCTGTGCACATGCATGAGTATAATGTTCAGGCAAAAGAAGGTGTAAATAACATAAGTTTTTATGGCCCTCATCACTGGTACCAGATTATCTAATAAAATGATATCATTCCCTGTCAGTAGGCGAGGGCTAGAAAGGGTCTAACAGCAAGTCCCACTTCCTTGAATGGGAAGCCAGTTATGTGGAGAGGAGACAGCAGCAGCTGCTGCATTTGTGCCCTGCAAGGAGAACACGGGACTGCAAAAGGAGTAATCATAGTCCTGACAAATGAAGAGGAGCAGCTTTCTTCCCATATAATGTTCTCTAGCGCCAAGGAGAAGAAACACTCCTCTACAGCCTACCTCCTCCCCCCATGTGCTTAGCACTTCATTCTGTCTCAGCTGGAAAGGATCACGACAGAGTCCCCCTGAACAGCAAGAAAGGATCACAGCAGCAGTCACTGCCATCTCACATGGCAGACAGCCCAACTGCACAGGGGCAAAGCTCTTCATGTTGTTACTGAGGAAGGATGTTCTGTGAAGGAATCATCTTAGAAAGTGAAAAGATGAAGGACACTCAAAGATTTGCTGTCTGAAGAGCACCTTCTCCCCAAGGCTGAGGTATCCATCAGGCACATCTTGGGAAAGAGGCACCCCCTCAAATGGCAGTGGAGCGTGAGGGCAGTCGGGGGGAACATAAGAATGGCCATACTGGGTCAGACCAAAGGTCCCCCCAGCCCACTATCCTGTCTACTGACAGTGGCCAATGCCAGGTGCCCCAGAGGGAGTGAACCTAACAGGTAATGATCAAGTGATCTCTCTACTGTCATCCATCTGCACCCTCTAAACAGAAGAACACTATTCTTCAGTGAGACTATCTGTTTTTTCATGAACTTCTCACAGGCAATGAAGTGCCAATGACACTTCATCACACCTAACAGTTTACATAAGCAGTGGCAGCCGCCACCACCCTCCCAGAAGTGATGTGTGGCAACTATCTATTTTGGGTGATGAGCATGTCTAGTCTGGAATCTTAGCTTTTTAAAGTTGTATCACCAATGCTGGGGATTCTCTGTTCTTGAAACATTTTCAGCAATGAATGAGGAGTGATAAGGCTGTGGGAGGAGGGAACACACTTGAACCAACAGGATTTTCCTCCTGTCATTTATACTTTAATACATACTACGGTATCGGTATTGGGTGAAAAAAGGAATTAAGAAAAAGGACTCTCCCCACCACCATTAGCAAACTTAATGCATGAACAGTGCTTGCTTAAAAGCCCAAATTGGTTGTCACTAGGTTTGTATAAAGCCTTAAGGAAGAATGGTGTGAGGGCTGTTTATAGAAAATTACATTGTGTGCAGGCTATTTCACTAATTAACACCTCCTAGCCAAAGAAATCCTTCTTCCTTTTAAAATAAACCTCCTTTAAACTGAGAAAATATCCCAAGACGGTTCTGGAGTATAATGCTCCCCTCACAAAAGTGTGTTGCTGCCTGTGTTTGTGTTAGAAGAGGGTTACCAGGGGGCATTCTTGCCTGGTTTATTCATCATTTCAGGGCTCTCCCATCTGCAAAGCTTCTGTTAATGTCAGTGAAATCTAACCTATACAGAAGTTTCAGAGGTCAGATATTTGGCATGCACCATTTAGAAACCCAAGTACAAAGTTGATAGGGACGCTTCAAACACAGACAGATTACAACGGAAATAGGTCTCCCTGTACCAACCTGGTACCAGGCAAGCTATTGAGCAGACTTAATTCAGAACCCACTGAGGCTGCCCAATGCTATTACAGCTCATATTCTAGCATTATATTTTTACTGACTAAATCAAGCCTCCCACTTTGCAAAGCCAACACAGAAATAACATTTCATTTTTAATGCAATATAGCAGGAACAGACACAAGACACACTAAAACAATCTACTGCATGACCCAGAAAAGCCGATACTCACAGTTCGCAGGAACTGTATTTCATCTTCCCCTCCTTCACCCCCTTCAGCCATGGCTCTTGAGGAGTCAGCTCTGCTAAGACTCTGATTGCCTCCACTGGCAGCTTGCTGTGCTCGGTACAGCTCCTCTTCTCCTATCGGTATTAGCATATAGCTAATCCACAGCCATATAGGGAGCCCAGCTAACTCCACTGCACTGCAGACTGTCAGTCAACCCCCTCACTGCCAGAACCAACTGCGCCGCTTCTCCAGTTCCACAGCAAACAATTCCTTTTCTTTCTGTCTGTCTCTTTGCCCCCTAGAGAAAAACCTATTGTTAAGGTATTGCAGAAAACATTCTGTACATCAGTAGTTCTCCCCCACCACCCCTTATCAATGCCCGTCCAGAGCAGGATTAATGGTGAAGTGTTAATAAAAGCAAAGCTCACACTTCCGTTTTCAGAGATTAGGGTCTACAGTTTTGCATGTGAACGTAACCAATTCAGCAACTCTGGACCTATTGATTATACATCAAAGGATGGGAATACAGATCACATAGCATAAGCTGATTTTGACAATGAATTTTTCAGCCTGTTCACATTAACTTCTATTTATTGCTTCTCCGCATAAGCAGCTGAGAGTCTAATTGGCAAGACGATTTAATGGTCTAACGCCACTACATGTAATTGTTCATCCTGTCTCTTTCAGTTCGAGTCATGCTATGGACTGCAAAGTTTTCATCTGAAGCATTCTGAAGGTGCACTTGAAACATGTTATTAGTGGCTCATATATATATTTCAGTTAAAAAATGATAAGGTACAATTAGGTTAAAAATACAACAAAATAACTTTAAATCCAAGTTAAAGTGAAACTCATGTAAAAATCTTTAGCATTTATGTGTTATTTCATCCATAGCAAATGCTGAAATGAGTGGGATAAAACTGGAACACCACTTTCTCAAAGTTTGGGGTGTTCAGGTGTACCAGGTCCAAACTGACCATGAGACTTCTATGTCCTTAATTCAAGGAAGCGTAGCAACCAACCAGGGAAGAGGGTGCCTGGATAGCAGTCTGTCTTTCCCCCACCTCAGGACTAGGTACCTCAAGGGTTTGCTCTCACTCTCTCTTTACAACGTCAAGGGTATCCAGGAAGAGCAGGGTTTTGGGGGAGAAACAGTTGGTCTCCTGCTCCTATTGCGCAGGGGCAACTCAAAAGCCATGTGCTGACTTGGTGAGGCAAGTGCCTCCGCAAAAGGAGGTACTCAGGTACAGTTGGAGCCCTGATCATTACTCCTAGTTCCTATCCAATTCGGACAGTATGAAAATGGTGACTTGGATCCCTTGCAGTCAAATATCTTCCTAAAATATTCAGATGCCAAATATAGCCAATATTTCTGTTGCTCTGGAAATCAGTTATCCAGTTTCAACCACACTTGAAAGAAGGTTGAGACCCACTCCTCCCATTGTTCCATCTCACTGCACAATGGGGAGATGAGAAGAGAGAGACCTCTCCAGGATTCCCAAAAGGTTTCTTAGGGAAGCAAAATATCCATGGGAAAATTCAATGAAAGGAGTGTGCCTACCATCCATACCCAAAGACATCAAAGCAGGCCACTCAGTGTTCCTCTGAGAAGACAGCAGCAGGTGGGAGCCTTTTGTGCTGTGTTCTCTCCTCTGTCTTTTTACAGTGACAGTGGGGTTTGGCATACAGTAATGTGTACTTTTGCTATGCTAGGGCAAGTTTTCTGTGGGGTCCTATAGCAAAACATACTATCCAACATGCTACTGCATATGAAAAGAACCTAAACTAGAACCGAGTAATAAACTTCGCAAAATGTATATGATGCATGCTCTTAAACTGTACTCATACAGCTAGTTCAGTGGTCACATGAAAGTAGTGACAGTTGATAAATCTGTTGAAATAAAAATGGACTACAGCTACAGAAATAATATCTGCTCTGGACTCGGCATACCCCACACATTTTAAAAGCATCAGGAATCTTGAGTTAAATCTGGCCCATTTGAAAACTATGGGCATTTTCAAAAACAGAATATCAAATATTTTGCGCATAAAGGGATGTTCAGTACCAAAGTTTGGTTCCAGATAATTACATTGTGAGACTCCACTAGGCACGTGAAATTAATTGACATCACTAGCATGCATATCTCTCTGTTTTGTAAAAAGAGAGTGGGTACAATTCTAGCCCCACTGAAGTCAATGGGAGTTTTGCCATTGACTTCAATGGGCCAGAATTTCACTGTCTACTTCTAAAACCAACAGATACATTCACTTTAAATATCCTCTTACTTTGATCTGAAAACTCATAGCCTTAAACCAGCACTCAAAGAACTAACATTCTGCCTAATATCAATTCCCATCAGCAGTTTTGTTTGTTCATTTTTTTGTTAAGGCTCTCTATTCCTTTGCCTGGTATTCAGTTTTACAAAGTACTCTACACATTATTTTGGGAAACAATTTACTGCCTCAATTAACAAAATATTTTGTTTAGAGCCATGGTTTTAAAACTGACAAACGAACTGCAATACCACTGTACAGTACTTGTATTCTCTAGTTTTGTTCTACTTAGTATTATGTCTACATGTTTAATGAGAAATATATTCAGTTGCTATGGTGTAATGAAATTTATAGTCTCCTCAGGAAGCCGAAGCTGTCAATTTTTTTCAGGCTTTCATAGAATCATAGAATCATAGAATATCAGGGTTGGAAGGGACCCCAGAAGGTCATCTAGTCCAACCCCTGCTCGAAGCAGGACCAATTCCCAGTTAAATCATCCCAGCCAGGGCTTTGTTAAGCCTGACCTTAAAAACCTCTAAGGAAGGAGATTCTACCACCTCCCTAGGTAATGCATTCCAGTGTTTCACCACCCTCATAGCGAAAAAGTTTTTCCTAATATCCAATCTAAACCTCCCCCACTGCAACTTGAGACCATTACTCCTCGTTCTGTCATCTGCTACCATTGAGAACAGTCTAGAGCCATCCTCTTTGGAACCCCCTTTCAGGTAGTTGAAAGCAGCTATCAAATCCCCCCTCATTCTTCTCTTCTGCAGACTAAACAATCCCAGCTCCCTCAGCCTCTCCTCATAAGTCATGTGTTCTAGACCCCTAATAATTTTTGTTGCCCTTCGCTGGACTCTCTCCAATTTATCCACATCCTTCTTGTAGTGTGGGGCCCAAAACTGGACACAGTACTCCAGATGAGGCCTCACCAATGTCGAATAGAGGGGAACGATCACGTCCCTCGATCTGCTCGCTATGCCCCTACTTATACATCCCAAAATGCCATTGGCCTTCTTGGCAACAAGGGCACACTGCTGACTCATATCCAGCTTCTCATCCACTGTCACCCCTAGGTCCTTTTCCGCAGAACTGCTGCCTAGCCATTCGGCCCCTAGTCTGTAGCGGTGCATTGGACTCTTCCGTCCTAAGTGCAGGACCCTGCACTTATCCTTATTGAACCTCATCAGATTTCTTTTGGCCCAATCCTCCAATTTGTCTAGGTCCTTCTGTATCCTATCCCTCCCCTCCAGCATATCTACCACTCCTCCCAGTTTAGTATCATCCGCAAATTTGCTGAGAGTGCAATCTACACCATCCTCCAGATCATTTATGAAGATATTGAACAAAACCGGCCCCAGGACCGACCCTTGGGGCACTCCACTTGACACCGGCTGCCAACTAGACATGGAGCCATTGATCACTACCCGTTGAGCCCGACAATCTAGCCAGCTTTCTACCCACCTTATGGTGCATTCATCCAGCCCATACTTCCTTAACTTGCTGACAAGAATACTGTGGGAGACCGTGTCAAAAGCTTTGCTAAAGTCAAGAAACAATACATCCACTGCTTTCCCTTCATCCACAGAACCAGTAATCTCATCATAAAAGGCTATTAGATTAGTCAGGCATGACCTTCCCTTGGTGAATCCATGCTGGCTGTTCCTGATCACTTTCCTCTCATGCAAGTGCTTCAGGATTGATTCTTTGAGGACCTGCTCCATGATTTTTCCAGGGACTGAGGTGAGGCTGACTGGCCTGTAGTTCCCAGGATCCTCCTTCTTCCCTTTTTTAAAGATTGGCACTACATTAGCCTTTTTCCAGTCATCCGGGACTTCCCCTGTTCGCCACGAGTTTTCAAAGATAATGGCCAATGGCTCTGCAATCGCAGCCGCCAATTCCTTCAGCACTCTCGGATGCAACTCGTCCGGCCACATGGACTTGTGCACGTCCAGCTTTTCTAAATAGTCCCTAACCACCTCTATCTCCACAGAGGGCTGGCCATCTCTTCCCCATTTTGTGATGCCCAGCGCAGCAGTCTGGGAGCTGACCTTGTTAGTGAAGACAGAGGCAAAAAAAGCATTGAGTACATTAGCTTTTTCCACATCCTCTGTCACTAGGTTGCCTCCCTCATTCAGTAAGGGGCCCACACTTTCCTTGGTTTCCTTCTTGTTGCCAACATACCTGAAGAAACCCTTCTTGTTACTCTTGACATCTCTTGCTAGCTGCAGCTCCAGGTGCGATTTGGCCCTCCTGATATCATTCCTACATGCCCGAGCAATATTTTTATACTCTTCCCTGGTCATATGTCCAACCTTCCACTTCTTGTAAGCTTCTTTTTTATGTTTAAGATCCGCTAGGATTTCACCATTAAGCCAAGCTGGTCGCCTGCCACATTTACTATTCTTTCGACTCATCGGGATGGTTTGTCCCTGTAATCTCAACAGGGATTCCTTGAAATACAGCCAGCTCTCCTGGACTCCTTTCCCCTTCAGGTTAGTCCCCCAGGGGATCCTGGCCATCCGTTCCCTGAGGGAGTCGAAGTCTGCTTTCCTGAAGTCCAGGGTCCGTATCCTGCTGCTTACCTTTCTTCCCTGCATCAGGATCCTGAACTCAACCAACTCATGGTCACTGCCTCCCAGATTCCCATCCACTTTTGCTTCCCCCACTAATTCTACCCGGTTTGTGAGCAGCAGGTCAAGAAAAGCGCCCCCCCTAGTTGGCTCCTCTAGCACTTGCGCCAGGAAATTGTCCCCTACGCTTTCCAAAAACTTCCTGGATTGTCTATGCACTGCTCTATTGCTCTCCCAGCAGATATCAGGAAAATTAAAGTCACCCATGAGAATCAGGGCATGCGATCTAGTAGCTTCCGTGAGCTGCCGGAAGAAAGCCTCATCTACCTCATCCCCTCTTTCCTTTGAGATTGAGATCTAGCAGTTTATGGAGTTGCACTTAATCAGATAAGTCTCACTTACACAAAACAAAATCCCTTTGATTTCTAGTGTCTGCATTCTAATTTTTCTTGCAGGTCAGCTTAACAGATTTATTTAAGCTGCAACTGAAAACAATTTACTTCCAGTTCAGTGCAGTTTTAATAATTCAGTCTGAAATGGCCAGGTGTGCATTTCGAGGAAAGCAGTAAGTATAGGAAGTATAACTACTTTCATTAGGAATGCAAACACTTTGACCATATTGGGCCATATCTACAGTCAGTTGACACAAACTGGGTGAACATAATATACACAATGGTCCTGATTCTCAACAATTGACCTTAGGGGGCTTCTTCACTGGAGTCATTCCCCTCAGTGCATCTTCCAGCTGAATCTGTTCTTGGCAGAGACTAGGATACCTTAAATTATTCAAAGTAAAAGTCTTCTGTTCCACAAAAAATATAAGAAGCAAAAACAAATCTTGCAAATAAACCCTTCTTTCTGTCATCACCATGGACAGACAGACATGCAGCTCTGCTTATGCTGCAACATCTGGCTCTAGCCTTTTACTAAGAGATTCATGATGACTCTTCACATGAATTCTTGCTTCTAGCTTGGCTTTTGGCAAGCTTTACTGCTGCTGCCGCCAACCAATAAGTCAGAATTTGTATAGTGGCACCAGCCTGGCAATGACAAACACTAGTGTGGAGAGTTTGACAACAGGAACTAAATGTCCATGCTGTGGCCACTGGGAAATATCTGGAGCTGAACTATTTTTAGTTGTTTGTGTTAGTCTAAACAAACCTTGTAAAAAGCTAAGTCAGAAGATTTCTAAACTATATTCACAAAGCTCATTGGTATGAGTGTGTGCACATGCGTGCCTACGTTGGCACTTTCAGAAGTGCATCAGCTTCAGGTGGGTGGTGCCACACTGCTTGTCTATATAATAATCATAGCTCAAAAACTGAGTCACAACACACTTTGGATAATAGCTGGTTCCATTAGGCTCTTCCCAGGAAAGCTCTTGCATATGATATAGGATTTAACATTTGACAGAGACTGGAAATACTTAACTGATTTTCTCAGACAAATTAAAAGGCCGTCTGTAATGCCTCGGGGTGCATGTGTTCAGTTTAATTGTGCTCTTACAGTTGTAAGAGTGAAACATACACCAGTTCAGAAGGCCACCCAAAAAAACCACATCAAACACTTAAAGACCTCCCTAAAGCCTTTAAGGTGAGTTCTAAGTAAGGTTTAAATGATTTGCAGGCAGTCTGCACTGGGATGAATTTCATCAATGGGATTTCACTGCTGGTCACCAAGAGTCAATTGTTTCAATTTTTAAGTCAAAATGCATCTATGGGAATCATACGATATTGATAAACGTAAGAGCCACAGTAATGATGAAAAGATTATCACTATAAGGCACGTTTGCCAGACTCAAGGAGTTCAATCTGTTTAGCTTAAGAAAGGGAAGGTTAAGGAGTGACCTGATTACAGTGTGTATATATCTACATGGGCAACAAAAATTTGACAATGAGTTCTGCAATCTGGCAGACAAAGGTTTAACAAGATCCAGTGACTGGAAGTTGAAGCCTGAAAAATTCAAACTTGAAATAAGGCACACATTTTTAACAATGAGGGTTATTGGTCAATGGTACAATTTACCTAAGGTTGTGGTGGATCCCTGATCATTGAGTATTTTTAAATCAAGATGGGATGTTTGTCTAAAAGCTCTGCTCTATATTGGGAAAGTCCCATGCTTAATTTGTGCCAGGGCTGAGCCCCAGCACTTTTAGGCCTGTCGCATCTGTTATGAAAGTAAAAAATTGCTTGAGCCCCGGCACCTCTTTCATAATAAATTAAGCAATGGGGACGTCCTATGGCCTATATTATTCAGGAGGTCAGATGTTCACAATGGTCCCTTCTGATTTTTGAATCTATAAACCAGGATTGCTCTGCAACAGTTAATCTTTCTTTGGGCTATATTCCTCTGTATCCTGCTCCCATCTCTAACCTGTACAGCAGCATGATGAGAGCCATCTACCATTTTTCTTCCCATTTCTGGCAACTAATACATGTTCAACTCCTACTGAGAATTATAATCTCCCACAGATGGCAGAAAAGATGCCTTGAATATCAGTAAGCGAAAAGCTTTGCAATAATAATATCTGTTGCTTTTGGAATAGTAAGAGCATTAATTCATATTATTTATAATTTCAGCAGTCTGTGTTCTTCTAAGTTTACACTTCTTACTTTTGCGGCGGGGGGGAGGGGGGGGAATAGACTGCTATGTAATTAGAATTATTACAAATTATACCAGAATAATTACAGGTTTAAATTGACAAGATGAAGGACACATTTGCCAACAGATTCTTAGTTTTCTAGTAATTTAAACAGAGGTATGATTTATCTACAGGCATTTCTAAATCTTAGCTAAAATTCTAGGTCTGTTCTCTCCTGTGCTGTCAAAGATTCTATCCTTCTTAGATCTTTAAAATTATCCTGGATGTCAGTACTTGATTTTTCATCAGGGCTGGTTTTGTTTTGAATACTCAGGACATCTTGTTTGATACAATTATTTTTAACGTTTTATGGAGCCCACTACATATTCATAATCAGTACTGCTTTAAGCCCAATCTAACAAGTTGCCGAGTACCCTCAAATGCTACTGCAGTCAATGGGAGGCAAGGCAGTACCTCACAGGAGATGCTCAGACCCTAAAAAGATCCTGCCCACTTTTGCAGGAGACAGCTGCAGGATTGGAAAGTTCCATAGGCACTGCAGAGACCTTCAATGATATTTGCAAAATGAGGCAGTTTTAAGGTGGAGAAGGTTTGAAAACAGAGATATGAAGATAGAAGAAGATTTAGAAGCTTTAGAAGATATGAAAGAATTGTGCTGAGCCTAAAATGGGTATTCCATTCAGAATCAACTCTGAAGGACAAACTAGAGTAGTTTTCTTGTTCAACCTTTCAGCTATTTTAGGTTTGCGGTTTTGTTTTGAAGTTAGCTTTATTTTCACCTACTTAGAAATAGAATTATTGGAACTAAAGTCAAAACTACTTCTAATAACAAAATGAAGTTCTTCAATATGTTTGTATCATAATATTTTCTAAAATAAATGATATGGTATTTAAAATAAAATGTCATTTTATTAATGAGAATTTATTTTGCTAAATTAGAAATTGTTACAGTCCCATTTTCTTTGCCTGAAGCCCCAGTGCTGAAATCTGTAAGACCCACAGTTCAGTATTCGAGAATAGACTCAGGTCTTTCAGGTTCTCTGCCAGGAAAACATACTTCTTAACTCCCATATAGTCACAGCGTGACACATGCTTTTGAAGTCTGTCACACAGTCACATAGCAGCCTAATATTATCTCATGGGAGAAGTTATCTCCATGAGATATTATTAGAGATGAGCTAGAGATAAGTTTTACAAATTATGGATGGCTTTTTTGTTTGTATGTTTTTATAAACCTCAGAAACCTCTCTGTATCAGAGTTTTGAAACTCAGATCTCTTCCGGTTCCTTTTTGGTGATGGTGTTTTTCTTCACTCTGCAATACTGATTCTTTACAAGAACCACTTGATTTCCTGTGACTTCCTGATTACAGAGGCTGCAAGTACAAGATGCTATTGTGCAAAATGGAGCTGATCTGCTTTGTCTCTGGAAACAAAACTATCAATGCTATTTTTCTGTAGTATCTCCCTGCTGGCAAAACATAAAATTTTATTTTGCTGACCTGCATGGAGAGCTGATTGCCCTGTTAGTTAAAAGAAAAATGCTGCTGTCACTTACCAACACTAAGAAGGATCAGGAAAAGATCTCTGTTGAGCAAGCAGGCTGCCTAAACAGCTAAGGTCTCCAGCTTCTGTCGATCAAGTGAAATGCAATTGCTCCAGCTCTGTGCATTTCTATTACTATGGTGAACGGAAACATAGTAAAGAACATTGCAAATAAAGAAAAAGATTGTACAATGAAAATAATAAGTAATTATTTGCTATGCTTCCCTTTTTTTTCCCTCTATTTTGACTGATCTCCAAACTTTATGTTAGATTGCCATCTGGTGGTATACGTGAAAAAAAAAACCCAAAATCTCTGGTTGAGTATCAAGCTGGTAATATGACAAAAAATATTTTATGTAGGACAAAAGTAATCTATTTTCCAACTATATTTCAGAATAAAATAGCATAAAATACACTTAAAACTATAGTCCATGTTGCTGTGAACTTGTAAATTGAATTTTTCCTTGAGAACAAGCCTGGACTGTTCACTAGTTCTTTTCTAAACCCAAAGCATTTAAATCAGAATATGAATCATTCATATTTTAGTGTATTTATTACCAGCTATGCTGCTGAAACTTCCGGAGTGGTACTAGAAAAATTGTGTATAGCAAAATTTTTGAAGGTGTCCATTAATTATTTTCTGGTTGCCCAATCTAGGAAACAAAGAGCCACGTTTCCAGAAGTGTTGAGCAGAGGGAAACAATCCCATAGTTAGGATCCTCATTCCAGATGATGTTGTGGTATCCTCTCGCACTGAGGATACCTCTCCAGGGGAGAGGACTCCAGTTATTAGAAAGAGACAGGTAATAGTTATGGGCAATTCAATCATTAGAAACAGATAGCTGGATTTGCGATGACCGGGAGAACCGCATGGTGACTTGCCTGCCTGGTGTGAAGGTTGCGGATCTCTTAAGACATCTAGATAGACATATGTGTAGTGCTGGGGAGGAGCCGGAGCTGGGTGGTTGTGGTACATGTAGGTACCAATGATGTAGGGAAGGATAGGAGAGAGGTCCTGTAGGCCAAATTTAGGCTGCTAAGAGATTGAAGTCCAGGACCTCCATGGTAGCATTCTCTGAAATGCCTCCAGTTCCATACACAAGGCCAGTTAGACAGGCAAAACTGCAGGGTTTCAATGCATGGATGAGATGATGGTATAGGGAGGAGGGGTTAAGATTTATTAGGAACTGGGGAAACTTTTGGGGAAGGGGGAGCCTATACAGGAAGAATAGGCTTGACTTAAACCAAAATGGAACCAGATTTCTGGCAATTAAAATTAAAAATGTCAGAGCAGTTTTTTAAAACTAAGGGCTGGGGGAAAGCTGACAGGTGCGAAGGAGCATGTGGTTCAGAAAGAAACATCCCTTAGAGAATTTCCATTAATAGATCCTCCCCTATGTCCTAGTAAGGAGGAGAGGATGGAAGATGATAAAATACAGATAGGATTTGATGAGAAGGAGTCAAATGAAAAAAGTCCCATTCAATTACATCATGTAATGGCAGACAGCTAAAAAGTGATAAGTTTTTAAAGTGTTAATATACCAATGCTAGAAGTCTAAATAATAAGATGGATGAACTAGTGTGCCTTGTACTAAATGTGGATATTAATATACTAGGCATCACAGAAACTTGGTGGAATGAGGATAATCAATGGGACTCAGTAATACCAGGGTACAAAATATATTGGAAGGACAGAACAGGTTGTGCTGGTGGGAGAGTGGCACTATATGTAAAAGAAAGCGTAGAATCAAATGAAGTAAAAATCTTAAATGAGCCAAACATTACCACAGACTCTCTAAAGATGGTAATTCCATGCTCTAATAAGAGTATAGCAGTAGGGATATATTCCCAACCACCTGAACACGATGGTGATAGTGACTCTGAAATGCTCAGGAAGGATTAGAGAGGTTATTAAAACAAAAAAACTAAATAATAATAATGGGGGATTTCAACTATCCCCATATTGACTGGGTACGTGTCACCTCAGGATGGGATTCAGAGATAAAGTTTCTTGACATCTTAAATGACTGCTTCTTGGAGCAGCAAGTCCTGGAACCCACAAGAGGAGAGGCATTTCTTGATTTAGTCCTAAGTGGAGCAGAGGATCTGGTCCAACAGGTGAATATAGCTGGACCACTTGGTAATAGTGACCACAATATAATTAAATTTAACATCCCTATTGTGAGGAAAACATCACAGCAGCCCAACACTGTAGCATTTGATTTCAGACAGGGGAACTATACAAAAATGAGGAAGTTAGTTAAACAGAAATTAAAAAGGTACAACGCCAAAAGTGAAATCCCTGCAAGCTGCATGGAAACTTTTTAAAGACACCATAATGGAGGCTCAACTTAAATGTATATCCCAAATTAAAAAAAGTAGTAAGAGAACCAAAAAAGTGCCACCGTGGCTAAACAAAGTAAAAGAAGCAGTGAGAGGCAAAAAGGCATCCTTTAAAAAGTGGAAGTGAAATCCTAGTGAGGAAAATAGAAAGGAGCATAAACTCTGGCAAATGAAGTGTAAAAATATAATTACCAAGGCCAGAAAAGAATTTGAAGAACAGCTAGCCAAAGACTCAAAAAATAATAGCAAATTTTTATAAGTACATCAGAAGCAGGAAGCCTGCTAAATAACCAGTGAGGCCACTGGACAATCAAGATGCTAAAGGAGCACTCAAGGATGATAAGGCCATTGCGGAAAAACTAAACAAATTCTTTACATCGGTCTTCAAGGCTGAGGATGTGAGGGAGATTCCCAAACCTGAGCCATTCTTTTTAGGTGACAAATCTGAGGAACTGTCCCAGATTGAGGTGTGATTAGAGGAGGTTTTGGAATAAACTGATAAACTAAACAGTAATAAATCACCAGGACCAGATGGTATTCACCCAAGAGTTCTGAAGGAACTCAACTGTGAATTTGCAGAACTACTAACTGTAGTCTGTAACCTATCATTTAAATCAGCTTCTGTACCAAATGACTGGAGGATAGCTAATGTGACACCAATTTTTAAAAAAGGCTCCAGAGGTGATCCTAGCAATTACAGGCCGGGAAGCCTGACTTCAGTACCTGGAAAACTAGTTGAAACTATAGTCAAGAACAAAATTGTCAGACACATAGAGGAACATAATTTGTTGGAGAAGAGTCAACATGGTTTTTGTAAAGGGAAATCATGCCTCACCAATCTGCTAGAATTCTTTGAGGGGGTCAACAATCATGTGGACAAGGGGGATCCAGTGGATATAGCGTACTTAGATTTTCAGAAAGCCTTTAACAAGGTCCCTCATCAAAGGCTCTTAAGCAAAGTAAGTGGTCATGGGATAAGAGGGAAGGTCCTCTCATGGATTGGTAAAGATAGGAAACAAAGGGCACGAATAAATGGTCAGTTTTCAGAATGGAGAGAGGTAAATAGTGGTGTCCCTCAGCGGTCTTTACTGGGACCAGTCCTATTCAACATATTCATAAATGATCTGGAAAAAGGGGTAAACAGTGAGCTGCCGAGATTGGCAGATGATACAAAACTACTCAAGATAGTTAAATCCCAGGCAGACTGCGAAGAGCTACAAAAGGCTCTCTCAAAACTGGATGACTAGGCAACAAAATGGCAGATGAAATTCAATGTTGATAAATGCAAAGTAATGCACATTGGAAAGCATAATCCCAACTATACATATAAAATGATGGGGTCTAAATTAGCTGTTACCACTCAAGAGAGAGATCTTGGAGTCATTGTGGATAGTTCTCTGAAAACATACACTCAATGTGCACCAGCAGTCATAAAGCAAACAGAATGTTGGGAAACATTAAGAAAGGGATAGATAAGACAGAAAATATCATATTGCCTCTATTTAAATCCATGGAATGCCCACATCTTGAATACTGCGTGCAGATGCAGTCGCCCCATCTCAAAAAAAGATATATTGGAATTGGAAAAGGTTCAGAAAAGGACAACAAAAATGATAAGGGGTATGGAACAGCTTCTGTATGAGGAGGGATTAATAAGACTTAGACTTTTCAGCTTGTAAAAGAGATGACTAAGGGGGGATATGATTGAGGTCTAACACATCATAACTGGTCTGAAGAAAGTAAATAAGGAAGTGTTATTTACTCCTTCTCATAACACAAGAACTAGGGGTCACCAAATGAAATTAATAGGCAGCAGGTTTAAAACAAATAAAAGGAAGTATTTCTTCACGCAACGCATTGTCAACCTGTGAAACACTTTGCCAGAGGATGTTGTGAAGGCCAAGACTATAAGAGGGTTCAAAAAAGAACGAGATAAGTTCATGAAGGATAGGTCCATCGATGGCTATTAGCCAGGATGGACAGGGATGGTGTCCCTAGCCTGTTTGCCAGAAGCTGAGAATGAGTGACATGGAATGGCTCACTTGATAATTACCTGTTCATTCCCTCTGGGGCACCTGGCATTGGCCACTGTTGGAAGACAGGATACTGGGCTAGATGGACCTTTGGTCTGACCCAATATGGACATTCCTATATTCAACAGAAAGTTTTCCACTCCTCTAAAGACTCAGGTCCTAGGTATGCAAAGCTAATCACCCAATTACGGAGGGTCTCAAAATTAGGAGGTACTTGTGCAAGTTTTGGGCATAATATCTGCCTCAGGTCACTACCTGAGGAAAAATAATAGTTCCCTATCTCACAGAAGTGTTGTGAAGATAAATGTATTAGTCTTTGTAAGGACTCAGATACTACCATGATAATGGGCATGCAGAAGCCCATGGGGAAAAAAACTGCCCTATTAGTGCAGTGAGCATGGTGCCTGCCCCTGTGGGCATGGCTGGGGATGGTACAGCCTTGCCGGAGGAGCTGCCCAGGCTGGGAGATGGCTCCTGTGAGCGGCAGCTCGACATGCTGCTGCTTTCGCCACTGTGGTTCCTGGTAGAGCCTTGCAGCTCCACGGATATCCACTTTATTTATGTGATATCTGCATCCACAGATATAAATTTTGTACCTGCGCAGGGCTCTACAGAGCAGTCACTTCAGAGTAATGCTGGAGGCTTACAGGGGTGGTGTTAGAGTCAGAACTTTGAGATACTATGGATAACAGAGAATAAATATTTAATTAATTCTGCTGAGCTCCCGTGGGAATGCTGAATTTCCATGATTTATAACTGAGCCAAACACTGATGGATAGTCACAAGGACGGCAAAATTCCTCTGCAAAATTTCAAGTTCCAAATCCAAGCCCTTAAAGCACCAGAGCTACTCAAAATTATTATTTTATGTTAGTAAAACTAACGTTGACAAAACTGCCGGTTTTTTCACTAGCTTTATTGTTAGGTATCTGAACTATTTTGACCAAGCTTTCCAAAAATCTCAACCTCTGGTAGAAATCAAGTATGGAAATTGCAGCAGTAAAGATGGAGTTTTACAAAGTATAAGCAACTGAAGAGAGAGACTTAAAATGTAAAGTGATCAGTAACCTTAGCAGGCATTCAGTGGGTTGAAATGAGCCCATTAAAACAAGTTAAATCATCATTTCAGAGTGGTACCTACAGATGCGCATTGCAAACCACCCGGAGTTTAGGCAAAATCTTATGCAGCAAACCAGCCAATAGGGAATTGCACTAATTCACTTTTGCGGTAATAAAAGCACAGCTAATCACTTTAAGGTCTGACTGAGACAGAAACAAAATCCAAAGGAGGTTGATTTTTAGTAAAATTCAGTAGGTTGTGGTTAAGCACACAGAGTACTGAAATGAATTAAATGCACAATTATCAAAATCTAGCATGACAGCATTGTAAGAGTTAACATGTAATTACAGTTATTTCTATTGGAATTGCCATATAGATAAAGACAAAATGCCAAGCCCAAATTAACTGGAGCCATGAGAATAATTCACAATGAATAATTTATCTGACAAATTTAGCTTCTTTCTGCTTGCTAAATATCTACAAGTCGATCAATCTACTCAAATTCATTTATTCAACTTTTTCTACCCTACAGATTGACTATGTTTATGATGTTTATTTCATACTTTGTATTCAAGCTGGGATGCTTAATTGTGATTTGTCATTAATGTAAAGCAAACACAATGAGGGTGCAAACATGGCAAGCAAATTCATTACAAATGTGAACAAATATCCTCAGAATACTTCAGCATTCACCTATTTTTGTAAAAGTCTCATGGGGTCATAACTTAGGCCCTGCCCTCACAGAGGACTTGCATTGTGATTGACCATTAAAAGCCCAAGGCACCTTTATTCACTGTTTGTTTATCCCACTGACAGAGCAGTAGTTCATCCCAAACATCCCACTATCAGAGAAGCAGTTCAGCTGCACTCAGAAGTCCTGACAGAGGCGAGGAGAAGGTTGTGTGTTGATACCAGATACAGAATTTTCTTTTCCTCTTTAGGTTTATTCCTAGTGGAGTAATGTTAGTACCAAGAGAGCTGAGCAGGGAGGAATATGCTGATGTGGATTGAGGGATTAGAGATTGACAAGAACATGAAGGGTAAGATCCAGAGACCAATCAATGCAGGATGTTATATTAATTTAGATAGAATATATAGACCACAGGTGTTAAGATAACCCAGTCACTGTCCAACATTAAACAGTGTTAAATTTCAGAGCTTACTACCATGTCAAACACAATTGAAAATCATTTTAATATTTTATTAAAGATAAGGAGAAACAGGTAAAGCATTTGAAATGTGAAGCATGAAATAAGGTTTTCATTTTAACAACTTCCCTTGTTCCCTTTCTCTTTAACTGGAGAGAATTCTTAGAAGGAAAAAATAAAAGTCCAATCCCATTTCATCCGAGATGGTGTTTGGGATTCAGCTGGAGCTTGTAGAGACATCAATGGTATCTGGGTCTCTCTCTCTGGCCCCATCTGGTCAGGACATCTCTTAGGATCAGGATGATGAAGGTCCAGGCTCCCAGGAGACAGTGGGGATGGTAGCTGTGAGGATGAAGCTCACACCAGTACCAATTTTTCTCCCTAAAGTCTCTTTCTTTAAGGGCCCACAAAGGATGTGATGGGCATAATAACCCATCCCCTCATTATTTTTTCCACTAGTTTCTGATGCATCAATTTTGGTTCCACACTTCTTACTTACCAAGCATGATCTTAACAGTCCCTGAATTATATTAGTATGCCTTTTTGTTTGTACTAATTCAGGCTGCCTCTTTTGTACCTTTCCCATCAACATGCGTTGTTATAGGTTTCTGTGACATTTTATCAACTTTCACATACTTTTTACAGTTGAACTCACAATTTAGGTAAATTTGTAGGCCCAATTATCAAAGCGGGGGGGAAGGGAGGAGAGAGTAATAAAGACAAAATAAAGAGTACTGTAAGAAGACAGGCAACGGGGATTAGGAGAAAACAGGAAAAGAGAAGAGTGAAAATTTAACACAACTACAGAGGAAAACAAGGAGACTAAAAATATATCCATCAGAAACATTGCCTCTGATTAGTTGCAGAGAAGAAACTGTGATCTAGAGATAGTTTAGGCACCAGGATAAGAATGACAGATGACTTGGGCTTCCCTAACAGAGACAGGTAAAATGAAGGGGAACAAGAAAGGAAAATGAATCATTGTTTGTTTTGCCATTAAAATGTGTCTGAATTGTATCTACGCTACCAACATGTTTCAAGAGAGGATTCCCAGATCTTCCTGTTTCCTAAATCCATCTACATTTAGGATCTACAGCCTACAGCAAACTGAAGTCTCTTCTCGCTTTTCCCCTCCTTCAGGTCAACTTGAATCCACTGCAGTGGCTGTGCCACAATGCCAGCAAAAGCAAGCTCCCTGTCAAGTCTTTGCTTTTGATTGAACACTATGGTTCTGTGTATGCTTGCAAGTGGCCCTCTAGTTTTGTTTTCTAAATTTGCCACTAAGCCAAACACATTGCAGGGCTCTCAAACTCCCTTAATCCAGCCCTACTTAATAATGTGCCGTACTACGTGATTATTGATGTATGAGCTAGAATTGTAACTTTGATACTTCTTGAAAATACTTTGCAACTTAAAGTAACCACTGAATTCTTTAATATCAAAAGATGAGAGTAAACAGAAAAGGAAGCAAAAATATTAAATTCACACTGAACGCTAATGTTACAGAATTAAGAGAAAAATCAATGGAAATAATAATTACTATCTGGCAGCTTCTTATGTTGATGTTTTAATGAATTTGTTTTGTTAGTATCTGTTAAATAATGCTGTCTAGGATTTCAGAATCTTAATGTCCTTGAAAAAGGCTTTATCCTCAAAAACTTAATCAAGCTTGGGTCCCCCCTCCCGCCCCCGCACCTTTATCATTCTTACATAGATGTAAGACTAAAACTTTAAGAAGAGTCAAGGAGCCACACACACCAATAAAAGAATTGGAAACGGAAATAGAAAACAAAACCAAAGCTTAACAGATACTATGAAAAACCTCCTCTAAACTTTAACACTACATGTTATCATATGTCCTACTTAAATTATGTAAAAGCACGCAGCATATGGAAAGAACACTTGGTGATATTTTTTAAAATGGACTGAATGTAAGGGGACTGTTGCCCCCTTACTAACATTCAGTGAGGGTGTTTTGGTTGGCTAGCTCCCAATACTAAAAGGGGAAGTGTCTATGGGAAACCAGGACCCTGAGACTAATAGTCCCCAGGAACAATGGGGAGAGGCCAATGCTCCTGATCAGCCTGAATGACAGGGCAGGCAGGCTAATCAGAGTGTCAGGAGGCCAGGGAGGTCCCGTCCCCCGTGTGAGCTAGATTTGCTTGGGTCAGACAGAGTGGGGCTGAGCTAAGGAGAAAGCAGAGGTCCAAGCTGAGCTGGGGAGCAGAGCTGTGCCAGATCCAGAGGGACCAGAAAAGCAGCCCAGAGAGAGCAGACCCTGTCCTGGGAGCAGAGCTGCAGCCCCAAAGCCAGAGGCACAGCCCAGAGAGAGCAGACTTGCCCTGGGGGAGAGCTGCAGCAACCAGAGCCAGAGGGGCAGAAAAGAAGCCCACGAAGCAGGTCAGTGCTGGGAGCAGAGTCATGGAAGCAGCCTGCAGAGCAGACCTGTCCTGGGAGCAGAGATGCATCAACCAGAGCCAGAGGGGCCAAAGAAGCAGCCCAGGGAGCTGGAGGCAGAGCAGCAGCAGCCGTGCTGAGATAGAATGGTGGAGCTGGGGCAGTCCGGAGCTGGGTGCGCTGAGCAGCTGGGGAGACCGAAGGGGACCCTGGGCAGCAGGCCCAGCACAGGGAGACGCCTCAGCCAATGGGCTCTGCAGGCCAGGCTCAGATCATAACCCTGACATGGTGGAGGCGACACTGGGAAGAAGGGTCCTACCACTTAGAGCCTGAGAGCGTGTGGCCACCACCAGAGCAAGTGTCCAACCCACAGCATCCCTGCAGCAAAGCCAGGGCCTGAGAAGAAGGCCTGAGACTTACAAGGAACAGACTGTGAACTGCCCTGACATTCCAGAGACACTGTTTGTGATGTTCCCTGCCACAGAGCGGGGTGATGTGTTTCCTTTAACCTTTCCCATTTTTCCTTATTCTTTTTAAAATTAATTGTTGATTAAATAACTTGCATTTGCTTTAACTTGTATGTAATGATCAGTGGGTCAGAGAAGTGCCTAGTGCAGAGAGAGTATCCCGGAGTGGGGACACCCTAGCCCCTGTCCTAGGTGACCACAGCAGGGTTGGGGGGTCGAGCCCCACAGGAATCCTGGGCCCAGCCTTGTTGGGGTTATGAGGACTCTGCCAGACAGGAGAGTGGAAGGGGAGTCCTCCAGGGCAGGGAGGCCATGGGGTAAAGGAAGTGGGAGTGAGGACTCAGATCCTTTCGCTAGCCCACTTCACTGGGATAGTGCAGAAGCCAGGAAAGTTCCCCCCAATAGCGGGACAATTCCCCCGCTTACATAATTAAATAGAACAACAATGACATGGCATAGGTATAGTACATAATTGTTATTATGAATAAAAAGGTATTCTCTTTTAATCTGTTCAGAAAATTGTTAACTTAAGGCTAGATGTAAAAGGGTATTTGAGCATCTAACTGGCACTTTAAGCATGTCCAAAATTTAGATCCATGTCCATTTAGGCAGTCCATGTCCAAAATTTAGATCATCCAAACCCCTACTCAGCTGTCATCTAACCTTGTAGGCACCTAAAATTCTTAGGTGCCTACTTTTGCACCAATAAAGTCTCTCAAAATCTACCATAGGACATGCACACAACTGCTTCAGTCCTGACATCTGAATGCCACCAAACATGGTATTTCCAAAACAAAATCTGCTTCCTTGGGACTGGAAGCGGCTGAGTGAAATTGATAAGTATGTTCCAGGGCTGCGGCTGATGTTCACACCTTCTTCTTAACTAATTGGCTCCTTTGCTGCGGCTCGTTTTATGCCGTTGCTCCTCTTTTAAGGCCACCAAGCCAGCTCCTTTATTCTAAACAGTCAGAGAATTCTCAGATCTGATTGCTAAAAGAACCCTTGTTAGAAGAACAACTGAGCTCTGCCAATTGTCATGGTATCTATCCCTTCTAGAATGTCAGCATGAGCTCCCTATCATAGAATCATAGAATAACAGAGTTGGAAGGAACCTCTGGAGGCCATCTAGTCCAACCCCCTGCCCAGAGCAGGACCAATCCCAACTAAATCATTCCAGCCAGGGCTTTGTCAAGCCTGACCTTAAAAACTTCTAAGGAAGGGGATTCCACCACCTCCCTAGGTAACGCATTCCAGTGTTTCACCACCCTCCTAGTGAAAAAGTTTTTCCTAATATCCAACCTAAAAACCTATCCCTCATTCCCATCACCTCAGCAACATATTTTAGTGTGCCTTTTGTCACTGTTATCTCCTTCCTCCCCAAATTAGGGTATATTATCCATACAAAGGGAAAGATGCCACAAGGAATTTAATATTTGAGGAAGTGCCACGTTTCCTTTTAAAACAGACTCAAAAAAGAAGGAAAGTAAAACATTACAGAGTTTTCAAAATTATCTAATTAAGAGACAGACTTTTCAGAATTCATTCAGTATTAGTGAAACCACATAATGGATAAGTAACAGGGTATGTCTACACTATAGGTGGAAGGTGTCAATTCCGCTTGAGGAGACATACCCACACTAGCTCTGATTGAGCTAGTGTACTAAAAATAGAAGTGTAGATGGGGAGGTGGGAGGGTCTAGCTGCAACAAATACATACTGATGGTCTTGGAAAGAACATACAGTAGAACCTCACAGTTACAAACACCAGAGTTACAAACTGACCAGTCAACCACACACCTTCTTTGGAACTGGAAGTGCGCAATCAGGCAGCAACAAAGACAAACAAACAAACCAATTATAGTATAGTACTGCGTTAAACATTAACTACTAAACAAAATAAAGGGAAAACTTAAAAAAAGATTTGACAAGGCAAGGAAACTGTTCCGTGCTTGTTTCATTTAAATTAAGATGGTTAAAAGCAACTTTTTTCTTCTGCATAGTAAAATTTCAAAACTGTATTAATAGTCAATGTTCAGTTGTAAACTTTTGAAAGAACAACCATAACGCTTTGTTCAGTGTTACAAACATTTCAGAGTTACGAACAACCTCAATTCCCAAGCTGTTTATAACTCTAAGTTTCTACTGTACTCACGACAGCTAGCCCCTTGTGCCGCCATGGCTACACTTCTATTGTTAGCAAGGTAGCTTGATCAAAGGTAGTGCAGGTATGGCTCCTCGAGTTGAAATTTACACCTTCTAGCTCTAGTGTAGACATATCTAGAGATTTAGCCAAGCTGAATACAGGGCCCCCCAACTGCCTTATTACAACTTCAAAAATTCAACACCAGAACAGCACTACTAGGTGGTTTCATGAATATGCCAGACAACTCAGCGGCTCACATATTGATACACACTACAGAGAGAGAGTTCTTAATAAAAGCTCGTGCAAAGCAAAAGAGTAGGCCCAGAAAGCTACTTGAAAATTATTAGAAGCCATATTTAAAGACAGCACAATGAAGCCTAAATTTTACAGTAGTAGTACCTAGGAAGCTAGCAGGAAGTAGTGGAACAGGAAACAAAAGCTTTTAGTAAAATTATGAAAGATATAGACTTCTCTAATGCCCTTTTAAAACTATAGTAGTATTTTATTTTTCTGGAATTATTAGATATATTAGTCTCTGCATGTTCAACCGTACAAAAGAAATACCTTCATTTTTTTGTTAGAAATCAAATTGCTTAGAATTAAGAAAACATTTTGTAATACACTGAATTAACAGTAAACAATAGAAAATATATTGAAAAACTTTTGTGCAGAGGACAATATAAGTGCCATTTATAAATTGTGTTTTATCTTATAGGTTTGTGCTACAAAAGGAAATAACTAGATTGTTTTTGACAAACAATTGCTATGGACGTTCTTATGGAGTTGCTGTGGAAGTTCCAACAGATAGGTTTCTCAATACAGATCATGTCAGGTAAATTGTCTGCATAAGATAATCATTTGTCAAGGCCAACTGACCACTGTTTTTGCATAGGTCCACATAAGGTGAAGTCCCGGTATATCTGATGTGTATCTTTGTATAGTAACTGTCTGCATCAGATTGGAAGCAACTGACCAGTTATCATCTTAACCAACACTTGCTCTGTTTAATTCTTCCTCTTGTACGGAGTTACAAGTGAGTGATCAGCTTATTTGGTAGTGATGATGACTAGCGATGAACCAAATACCTAGAAAATGGCAAGACTGCTTAGCTTCCCGGGGTCAGAGTTAAGGATACTTAAAGATCTGGGTGCATCAAATGTTCAGAATATGGCAAATGTGGTTCACACCTCTGGGCATTGTGCTATTGCTATGCTGCGGGAAAGGGCAAAGCTATGCACCAGAGTAATGGTAAGAAGGATTGTAACAGGGAGGCTTTCTTTAAAAAATATACAACGGATGCAAGTCTGAAGGTTCCTTTTTACGAAGAACACTGCATGAGGTAATGGATTTTGATGATAGTACAGCACAGCATTAGTAAAAACTATCTGAAATGCTGCCTGAGAATGGGGGGAAAAATCCCATCAATTGAAATTGAGTGGACTATTGTACATGGCTGCACATGCGCTTGCTTAGAGTAATAGGATTCTGAACAAGTGTTGACAACCGTGACTCTAAACCAAGGCTGTTGACACATAAGTTATAGATGGATAATCATGAAAGAATATAAGTAATAGGTTATGTCAGTACTAAAAAAAATACTTATTAATTAGCAACTAAATGTCACAATGGTACAGCTACAGCATTTTATTCTAGTAAAACAGATCATTTAAACATGACAAGTTGTATGAATGGAGAGAGTAAACAGCAAGTTCATAGTGACAGGTTGAGCACCACTGATCCAAATTATGTTTTAATTGGCAATAACATTCTTAATCTTTTCTAGAAACTGATCCTGAATAGAGTATATGCAAGCCAAGTGGAATCACTGGTATACCTGTAGTAACCTGTCAGACAAAGTGAACTGTATTTAAATACAATATATCTTCAAATGACATTAGGGATCATTTATATGCTTGATTTAATGGTTCCTTGGGAAAGACATTAAAAGATATATAGTCAACAACTGTAAAGTTTAAGCAGAATAAAAAGTTATTTTAAACATTTCTATTTATGATCAAAGGTTGACACCACCTATAAAACTAAAATTGGAAAATTTGGTTCTCAGGTACAATAAAATAAAAGTTATGGAATATGTTTCATATATTTAGGATTAAATAAAGTGATATCAATTACCTCATATGATCTAAAATCTCATTTAGGGTCTAATATTGCTAAACCCCTGCAACTAAGTCTACAGTCATTAGTGTCTTGGCATCCAGACCTTTAACTTCATTCTTGGAACATATACTGGTTAGGCTGTATGCCATACTAACGTAGAATTATTTCTGAATTCATTAAATATAAGGAGTAAATAAGGGCATAATGGACTTTACCTTTACCTTGAATTAGGCATGACTCACACGGACTATCCCTGTAATTTGAAGATGTAGCCATGTACATAACATCCAGAGTAGAGCCTCAAATAAAACCCAGAATTACAATATACTGTAAACATCAGCTGGTATGATTGATCACACACAGATGTGAACATACTTGAAAATATTTTTACTGTGACACACAAGTGGATAGTTAGAAGAGGCTTGTGGAATACTAGAAAAAAAATTAATATAATCTAAAAATGTTGTTAAAAAACACATGAATTCTTTTCTAAGACCTTACTAAAGACCGCTGCTGGCTATTCTTCATAATCAAATGAATCAAAGATGCATTCACCTTGTTACATGTAGGTAAAGAATAAGAGCTTTTGGGTAAAAACTAAATATCTGAAAGCAAATATTGCATCATCCCTTTGTGCCCATTAAAGCAATTATTGTAAAAATTCAACATTGAAGAAATGTATTTTTGCCCATCTACTTCTTTCTTCTAAATGTTTTGTGCAATAATTTGTTTTACTATGGTTTCTTTGGATTATAACTAAAAGTAGTTTAATAGTATAGGAATTTGATAAATAAATTATCAACAAAACACAGCGGAGGAAAAGTTATTATTCTGTTTGTGTAAAGTCCTGTGATGGATTATGTATTAAAATGTAACATATTCCCCTATTCAAAGGGTGTGATACCTAGTAGTTGACAACGCACACATCTTTTGCAGAGAGAAATGGTCCTTAAGCAGAACTGTATCTACATCCAGGGCAAGCCCAATTTGGGATTGCTATGGGAAGCTGTATACATGTACAAAAATGGGGAGCTTCCCTGGAAAAATCTGGAAATACCAGCAGCAATGCCTGCACATCAGTTTTTTTTTTTAAATAAAATATGTATGGCAAAAATACTAAGTGGCCTGGGCAGGGGACCTGGCTTTGGGGCTGACAAAGCCCTCAGGGAGCAGCAACGGCAGGGGGACAGGACCCAGGAGCCTAGGCCAGAGAAGGTCAGTCTGTGCCACTGTGGGGAGCCTCAGACCCTCCACCTCCCTTGGGCAGCATGCCCCAGTGGGCAAGGACATGGGCTAGGGGCTGCTCTTGGACACCTTAGCTCCCCCATCTGGGCTTACTTCTGCACTGCTGCTGGCAGGGCGCTGCCTTCAGAGCTGGGCAGCCAGAGAGCAGTGGCTACTGGCTGGTATAATGTTAAAAACTGCTACTCGACAGAATTTGCTGCTTGACTTGTACTGAGCATGCACACACTGACTGAGCATGCTCAGTAACATCTGCTGAAGCTGCTGTCCTCACTTGGGATTCAAATCTGCGGTCTGTTGTTCACAGAGGTTCAAAGGGGGGCAAATCAGAGGGGGGTATGGGCAGGGTCTGAGCAGGGGGCAGAAACTGACTGCATAGGGGGGTCAAATAGTTGGAGGCAGGGGAAGGAGAGGAGCCAAGGGGCAAAAATCTGAGTTCAGAGTAGGAGCCAGGATTAAGCCTAGAGTTGAGGCACTTCCAGACTGTGGCATAGGGAGGGGCAGAGGGGAAAACAATTGCCCCGCTGGGATGAGCCACCTGCAGTGTTAGCAAAATAGTGTGTGGGACAGAGGCGCTTTCTTATTTCCCCTCTGACAGGCCATCACAGCACACGCTTTCTAAGACTGTGTCCTTAAAGGCACAGGGCATCCTGATGCCTAGACACCGCAGCTCTTCTCTGTCTGATATAACACAGGAGACTTGAAATATTTTACATCCCCCCCACCACACACACAAACAAAAGTACAATTTGAGTATTTATGCAGACACAAACTGATAAGGGATTCTTTTAAAGTCTCATAGCAATTCACTAAATTTGTCTTATCAGCTGCTGTGATTTCCTGAATTGCACTCTCTGTCCTGTACTGCATTTTAAATATAGTTTTGCTCCTTCTAATTGTTCACTTTTTAAAATATTTTTGTTACTTAGAACTTCCATCATTTACCTTTATCAACATTGTGTAGATGAATGTAAGTGTGCTATTTAATTTTTATTTTAACAGCAAATAATAATTGAAAATATTTATAAGCAAATAGTTGTTAGTGGTTTTATCAAGGACATTTGTGTTTCTAGTATAGCACTACCTACATTTTTACTAAAAAAGAACAGGAGTACTTGTGGCACCTTAGAGACTAACCAATTTATTTGAGCATAAGCTTGATGAAGTGAGCTGTAGCTCACGAAAGCTTATGCTCAGATAAATTGATTAGTCTCTAAGGTGCCACAAGTACTCCTGTTCTTTTTGCGAATACAGACTAACGCGGCTGCTCCTCTGAAACCTATATTTTTACTATGATTTTTAATTTGGAATTTTTAATTCTAAATTTTTCTTTATTTTTATAGCACAAGCTCATTCTATTGGATCATGTGACTTCTAGTCTGACTGATTTCCTGGCTTGGTGTCAATACTTCATTTTCATTTAGGTAATCGCCATTGGTCAGGACCAGCTCTAGGTTTTTTGCTGCCCCAAGCTCCGAGAACGCCACCCCTGGAATTCTGCCACCTCAAGCATGTGTTTGCTTTGCTGGTGCCTAGAGCCGGTCCTGCCATTGCTGGATTGCTTTTCTGAACTGTTATTTTACCTTTCAATCCAGCCCTTAGTGTTTTTTCATATGTCACTGCTTGTGTGTAGAACTTGGTTCCCAAATATTCACTAAGGGCAGTATACTATCTCATATGAAATCCTCCTCAAAGGCAAAAATCTACTGTAATTTTTACTGGACATAAGAATAGTCATACGGGGTCGGACCAATGGTCCATCTAGCCTCGTATCCTGTCTTCCAATGGTGGCCAGTTGCTTCAGAGGGAATCAACAGAACAGGCAGTCATCAAATGATCCGTCTCCTGTCATCTACTCCCAGCTTCTAACAGTCAGAAGCTAGGGACACTCGGAGCATGGGGCTGCATCTCTGACTGTCTTGGCTAATAACATTGATGGACCTATCCTCCAAGAACTTCTCTAATTCTTTTTTTAAACCCAGTTATAATTTTGGCCTTCACAACATAATGAACACACATGTACAACCCCAAGATTGCTTGACAACCAAAAGAATTCAAAATTCGGGACTGTGAACCCATAAGTCATGAAATTTTAAAAAAGAAATAAATGACATTGGGGGTTTTTTATGTGCCTTTTTGTTCCGGAGCCTTTAGGGTTCAGGAGGCTCAGATCCACAGGAGGAGCCTAAACACCTGAGTGAATCTTGGCCTAGCCGCATACTTTTGAAGTTACCATTCCCAGATAATTCATATACCGAAGGCCATATCTACACAACAAACTTATGTTAACTCAAGTTACATCAGCATACTGTCATTGCAGTTACTATGCCTACTGGGCTCCTTGTGTTGGTGGTGAGCGTACTCACCAGTAGCGCTTGTATTGATTCAGAGTGCAGTCCACCATGGGTATGTATCCCACTATACAACTTGCCACCATCCACTGCACTGTAGTTTGGGCAATGTATTCTGGGGCCCAAACCGGTCACATGGGGTGACTAGGATCAACTTCCCATAATGTAATGTTCACCATCCCACAATGTTATGCTTATCCCATAATCTTTGCACCTTTTTTCCTAAATCTCACAAACCCATGTAGCCCGCCTCACAGGGGCGCCATTTCAGATTTTCGTAGGAGGCGCAATTTTAACTGAGATTTCAGGGGCTACTTAGGCACCTGAAAACTCTAGAGGTTTTCTGGTTGTTGTTGATTTTTTTTGCACGCATATGCACATATAATTTGGAAATTGCTAGGAACACTGTATCTAATTCCTATATAAAGAAAGAAAAAATACACACACACACACACACACACACACACACCAATTACAGCCATATTTTAAAGTTTAAAACAATCAGTAGATAATACAGCAAGATATTCCCAATCCCAAGCCTTGAGATATCAGTTTTGGAGTCTTAACACAGACATCAGAAACACAAGTTTGATACTTTGCACGTTATCTTTAGTAGAGAAATAAAAATAAAACAAAATTGCTTAAAATCTGTTTATTTTCTCCAACATTCTATGGTACTGCCATTATCTACTCTATTTTAGTCTATTTTTCATACCACTAAAAACTTACTTAATTTTAAAATATGGGGCTAAGGTTTTTCTTCTCTTAATAAGAATGGGAATTAATTTTTCTCATTAATTTGGCATTTATGGTTACCGAACACAATCATGTACGTAACTCACTAATATTTGGCTCCATCTTTACTATTACTATCAGACTTGGAACCACATTTATTTTCATATGAATTAAGTTATTTTACAGACATAATTAAAAATACAATTTGAAAATAAGCGACTTTCATCTGCAGTGTCTAAAGTCGTGTTTTTAGCTATTATTTGGTTGTACCACTTTAAATAACAAATGACAAAGAATAATATGGTAATAAAAGTAATAATGATGATTACCTCCAACCAGGACAGGTTAGGCATTTTAGAACTCACTACTCAAAGAATTAAATTTAAGCAAAAGAGAAATAAAATTATGAAATGCACAGACCAATTAAAAAATTAAAACAAGTACTGTAATCCTTAACAAATTTTGAGAGAATACATGCATTGCACATTTTGACAAGTACCACCAAGTGTTAACAACACTACGACCACAAGTTTCTGTGAGAGAGACAGTGTGTGTTGGGGGGAGGGGGAAGAGGAGTGTGGGAGGGAGACTGTGTGTTTATGTGACAAAGAGAATGTGTGCTGGGGGAGTGTGTGTAGGAGACTATATGCACCCGAGTGAGCATATCAATGTGCTGTCTGTTTAAGCCAAGCACTCAGGAGCCTGAAGCTTATTCAGTACAGCAGCAGTCACAGCTCCCAATCCTAAGGCAGAGGCACCAGCACAGACAGGCTCCCTGTCTCCCCACCCCAGCTCAGTAGAGACCCACTCAGGCATGGCCACCTCTAGCATGGGGCAAGCTCCTCCAGCGCCCCACCAGCCATGGATCAGCTTCCCAAAGAAAGGAGCTGGGCAGCTGGAAAGTGGTGGCTGCTGGCCTGGTGCCCAGCTCTGGGAGAGGTGGCTAAGGGAGGGGCACTAACACAAATTTTGGAGTGGCTATAGCCCCCGCCGGTCCCTTCCCACTGCCTCCCCTGACCTGGAGTTACTATGTACCACAGGTGGCCCACAGGTTGAGAAAACCATCACTGAAAAGCACTTTTGTACACTAATATGCTGCCAATATTTTAACAACGGGCTGCCACAAACTTTTCTATGTATTTCCCTCCCTATAGGTTTGTTAATATGTGATAAATGTTTTAGGTCAATCCCCTATGAACCTTCTTTATCCACAACTCACATTCTTACTGGTAAAGTCCACTTAAAGCAACTAGGAGGTCTTCTTCCTGACAGTCTTCTCTCACCCACTTAATCCATTCCTGATCATCCTCTTAGATCATTGCAAGCGGGTCAGCTGTTCTGCAACCACCCAGGGTGCAGCTTCTTCCCTAAAGCTTCACCAGAAGAGAGAAAACCTAGATAATCTTGCTTTCTCTTTTCTCATTTTCTTTTTTAGGTCCTAACTACCACAGGAGTGTGTGGGGTGAGTTCAAAAGGTAATTCTTCTGCATAGCAGGCAGCCACACCAATAAGGAGTGGTTTGCTTGCAATTGGTCCTGGCGACTCACTGAATTCTCACTAGTGGCTCCAAAGTGGTGTGTGGGCAGCACCACACCCCAGGACCTCGCTGGCATGCTAATCCTAGTGAGGGAGAGCTAGCAGAGACTGCTAGTGAAAGGAAACATTTGGCCCTCCAAGTCCATGAAGTCTTCTATGGCAAAGCAACTTCCAAAGTATAACAGTAGTGGAAATGATTCTGGAGCAAGCTAGCGGATAGCAGTGTAGTAGATGGATTACAATACACTGGTCAACCACAAAGCCAAGGAGCCATTGTTGAAACACTTGGCGAATATAAGACCATAGAAACTGAATGAAAAATGGAAAGAAAAAAAATACAGTGACTCAGTTGTCGCCTGGACAAAATGAGCTGTGGTCCTCATTCAGAAACCAAAACAGGGGCGAAAGCACACGAGAGGCAGAAACCCAAAACACAAGCACAATATCCTTGTAATGTAATGATCTCAAAGGATAAGACATTTTTCAGAACATGGAGTGTAAGAACATTACACCAGGCTGGAGCACTTGCAGTAATGATGCACGAACTGAAAAGATATGAGTGGGAAATCTGTTTATGCAAAATGAAATGAGAAGGCCAAGGAGAATTCTACTATGATGAACATAGGATATTAACATGGGGAGGAAAAGATGGTGGGCACCAGGATGGAGTCACATTTGTGCTAAAGCCAAAGGCAAGCCAGCATTTAACCTAATATCTCCTCATATGCTGAAGATGAGATTCAGGATCAAATCTGGTACAGTTACAATAGTACAAATATATATGCCAACTTGAGCAGCATCCAAGGAAGAAATTAATTAATTTTATAATGATCTACAGAAAGCAATACCAGATGTTTCAAAACAAGACATGTTACTGATGAAGTGACATTTTAATGTGAAAGTAGGATCAGGCTGTTTTTCCTGCATTGGAGCAATAGGATTTGGACTAGGTGAAGAAAATAAAAAGAGGAGAAAGTCTACTCATTTTATGCCTAAGTAACAACCTGGTGATGATAAACCCACTATTTGAACAAAGAAAGCTGTAGAGGAAATGGACTTGGATATCACCTGATAGGCAAACATGACACACTTCATACTTGCGAATCAGCATTCATGTCTTTTCAATTAAAATGTCAGAGATTACCATAAAAGGACATCTCTCAGAAGTCTTCCAGTAAAACCAAGGAAAATCTGAGTTGACATTCCTGAAATTTCTTAGGTAAAATACACGCAAACTCCCTCCCCTCCACTTAAAAAGCCCAATTTAAAATAATGTAGGTCATTTTAGGGGAACACTCTTGCATATCACTGCTAAGGAATGTTCCAATTTATTTTTTTTTTGTTCAGATTCATCTTTAATAAAAGTGCTATAATTAAATGCCTCTAGTAGCCATAGTAAAGGTTTTAAAAATCAAATGGTGTCAAGGTTCCTTCCCCACTCTGAACTCTAGGGTACAGATGTGGGGACCTGCATGAAAGACCCCCTAAACTTATTCTTACAAACTTAGTTTAAAAACTTCCCCAAGGTACAAACTTTGCCTTGTCCTTGAACAGTATACTGCCACCACCAAGCGTTTTAAACAAAGAACAGGGAAAGAGACCACTTGGAGACATCTTCCCCCAAAATATCCCCCCAAGCCCTACACTCACTTTCCTGGAGAAGGCTTGATAATAATCCTCACCAATTGGTACAGGTGAACACAAACCAAAACCCTTGGATCTTAAGAACAATCAAAAATCAATCAGGTTCTTAAAATTAGAGTTTTAATTAAAGAAAAGGTAAAAAGAATCACCTCTGTAAAATCAGGATGGAAAATACTTTACGGGGTATTCAGATTCAAAACACAGAGGATCCCCCTCTGGGCGAAACCTTAAAGTTACAGAAAACAGGAATAAACCTCCCTCTTAACACAGGGAAAATTCACATAAAACAAAAGATAACTAATTCGCCTTGCCTGGCTTACCTATACTGGTTGTAATATTGGAGACTTGGATTAGGATGGGTTGGAGAAGATGGATTTCTGTCTGGCCTCTCTCAGTCCCAAGAGAGAACAAACATGTAAACAAAGAACACAAACAAAAGCCTTCCCCCTCCCCCAAGATTTGAAAGTATCTTGTTCCCTTATTGGTCCTCTGGGTCAGGTGCCGGCCAGGTTAGCTGAGGTCCACAACCCTTTACAGGTAACAGGATGTTGTCTCTGGCCAAGAGGGATTTTATAGCACTGTATACAGAAAGGTGGTTACCCTTCCCTTTATATTTATGACAAATGGTAATTGCACATATTCTCCTCAAATTTAGAGTAGGCATTTTAGGACTATTAGTTATTTTGCTGTAAATGAAAATACAATGGATGAACCTTAATTAAGTTCTTTAATAAGATTCTGCTGCTATTAGATTTTAACTCTAGGGAAAGCATAAACCACCAATTACAGATTATCAATTGCAATTAAGTCTTCAGAATATTCCCAAAATGCAATTGTGAAGTCTGAGGGAAAGATGATAATGAATGCCTCAAATGATTGAAAGATTTTTTTTTCCATTTAACATAGTGAGGCCCAGCACTGCCATTACTTTTAAGAGCCTGTCAGCAATTCTAAGGAATTTACAATTTCCATAAACATACTATGCAGATTAATCTTGGCATACAATTTTAATTAATGAAAAGTTGTATCAAGGTAGTTTTGGATACACTGCAGTTGGGGAAAAAGAATGCTATTTTCTTTCCTGTTACAAAAGCTTTTTTGTGCCCCTGTAACTTCCCCAAACTTTGGAAATGTTCAGCATCAGGGTTCTGGTTCAAGCTCATTTCTACTTAGAAAAAAAAAGTATATTCAGTGTCATAATATATATGGAAGATGCTGCTGATATCCACTAGTTTCTTTAAAAAAAAGAAAACAAAAACAAAGAACATCTTTCAAAATTATGGTGGGAGTACTTAAATATCTAGTTTCAGAGTAGCAGCCGTGTCAGTCTGTATTCGCAAAAAGAAAAGGAGTACTTGTGGCACCTTAGCGACTAACAAATTTATTTGTTAGTCTCTAAGGTGCCACAAGTACTCCTTTTCTTAAATATCTACTATTTTACCAGTCCTACCACATTATGTCAGAGATCCTCACAAATCAGTAAAAGCCTATCAAAAAGGTCAAATATAGAGAGTTACCATTTTAATCTCAAGATACAAAATATACCTTAAAGGGTGGCCTTTTGTGGATGAAAGATTGACTTTCTTCACATGTAATGAAGAGAAATTAATTAGGCAGTCAATTTCAGTTCAAAAATTGCTGTGTGCCTTCTTTGTTTTATATAGCGTGGCTAAATTGCCAGCATAAAAAGGAGCAATACTCTCTCAAGCCCTGTGGTTAAGGCATGGTATATATTGACAGCCTGTAATGCCTGGTGCCTCCTCCCCAATATAATTTGTCATGCCTCCTGGCTGGGGTATCTCACCATCCAGTGCCTTGTGCAGATTGCTTTGCCTTTGCTCTACCGTAGTAGTTCTCATGGGAGTCCGTACAGAGGGTGGTTTCCTGTTACCTTCCCTTTGGTTTGTGGCTGCCATGTCTTACATTATGGTTTAAACTTCTTTGCCTTTCTATGGTATTGCCTCCTGTGACATTATCTGATTAAAATATGACCATATAGATCATTGTTGCAATCACTGTTATATATTTGCAACAAATCTTGTATAAAATGTGGCATGCAAAACGTTTGTGGAAAGGTTAGGATTTGTTGAATATAATTGTGCTATTTGTATGCATGTATCATTTTTGTATTTGAAGTTATGAGCATTGGCTCTATTCCTGTATTTCAAATGTTTGCTCTTGGAGTAATGCCCACAAGGTAGTTAGCCAGCACATCTTGAAGGGACTATTCAAATTAAGTGGCTCATCAAGAGACACTTAACTCACAATGAACCCTGAGAGACGCCCATCTACACTGAGTGGACATTCCATCTGAAGTATAGATAATGGCTTCCTTCAATGACTAAGCGAAATCGGGCATGCACAGGTGACTTGCCCATGTGACTCCAAACTCCCATCTTGTCATCTGTAATTTTCCACTAGCTGTGCTGAGGGCTTTTTTTGAAACAATGGGTTTCCCTCCACATGGCAGAAGATATAAAAGGCCCTGGAAAGCCCTCCATTTTGGACTATGTGGCCTCCTGAGGTCTTTTCCAACCCTAATCTTCTCTGATTCTATGTGCAATCTCAGAGCTGAGTTGGAGGGCTAGGGATCATTTTGTGGTGATGGATGGATACTCAGTATACTATTCAGGATCTGAGAAAATGGGGTTTAATTTATCTTATCCAAAGAGCCATCACAGTGTATGCTTTGATATAAACCAGTCAGTGATAAAAATCACTACAGTTCGCCTTCAAATAAAGCCAGTCAACGTATAAGTCATATAAGGTTAATGCCCCTACAACAGCATTCAATTCTGAATTTCTTGCTGTTTTCAGATATTCCAGAAAAAAAGAGCCCATGTCTTTTGAGCGGATAGTAAATATTCCATGACATTTTTGTTTCTCTGCCTTTGCCAAAGTTTCCCCATTGGTATCCAATGTGATGCATACCAACTGACTGTCACTCTCCACATCTGTCATAAATATAAAGGGAAGGGTAAACCCCTTTGAAATCCCTCCTGGCCAGGGGAAAGCTCCTCTCACCTGTAAAGGGTTAAGAAGCTAAAGGTAACCTCGCTGGCACCTGATCAAAATGACCAATGAGGAGACAAGATACTTTCAAAAGCTGGGAGGAAGGAGAGAAACAAAGGGTCTGGGTCTGTCTGTAGTCGTCTTGGCCGGGGATAGACCAGGAATGGAGTCTTAGAACTTTTAGTAAGTAATCTAGCTAGGTATGTGTTAGATTATGATTTCTTTAAATGGCTGAGAAAAGAATTGTGCTGAATAGAATAACTATTTCTGTCTGTGTATCTTTTTTGTAACTTAAGGTTTTGCCTAGAGGGGTTGTCTATGTTTTTGAATCTAATTACCCTGTAAGATATCTATCATCCTGATTTTACAGGGGGGATTTCTTTATTTCTATTTACTTCTATTTTTTTATTAAAAGTCTTCTTGTAAGAAAACTGAATGCTTTTTCATTGTTCTCAGATCCAAGGGTTTGGGTCTGTGGTCACCTATGCAAATTGGTGAGGCTTTTTATCCAACATTTCCCAGGAAAGGGGGGGTGCAAGTGTTGGGAGGATTGTTCATTGTTCTTAAGATCCAAGGGTCTGGGTCTGTAGTCACCTAGGCAAATTGGTGAGGCTTTTTACCAAACCTTGTCCAGGAAGTGGGGTGCAAGGTTTTGGGAAGTATTTTGGGGGGAAAGACGCATCCAAACAGCTCTTCCCCAGTAACCAGTATTAGTTTGGTGGTGGTAGCGGCCAGTCCAAGGACAACGGGTGGAATATTTTGTACCTTGGGGAAGTTTTGACCTAAGCTGGTAAAGATAAGCTTAGGAGGTTTTTCATGCAGGTCCCCACATTTGTACCCTAGAGTTCAGAGTGGGGGAGGAACCTTGACAACATCAATGGTAGCTGAAGTTCAGTAGTGCTGCATATGCGTTTGTGATGTATTTTGGCATCTTTCCAGACGAAAAGCACTCTTTAAATGTAAGGTAGTGCGGAGATAAAGGAAGGAGGCGGCACGCGTCAGGACCCTAATTGGGCCCTGGGTGATTGCTACTTCCTACCACCCAACACAGATGTAATGAGGTTGAGTAGTGCCTGTATAAGAAAAATTAAAACTACTAGTTATTCCTCAAAAAAGGTTTTTAATTATTTTTGACTATAAAAACAACACAGACAAAATAAGAAAAGAAAAAGTAAAGACCAGCATTGGATAAGACAAGAACAAGTACATGTAATGTTATGAACCATTAAGGAGCTAATGAACAGCAACCCTACATACACTGGTCCTGGCAGGTTATACTGAAAGCCCTGAAGACAAGCATATGTAAAGCTATCATCCACCAGTTATTTATCACTGGTTTTACACTACAGTATCGATACAACTGAGATCAATTTTGCTCGAGCAACCAAACTTCTTTACTCCATAATCTTACCCTGCATTCGTCCGAAAAATGCGTTACCCTTCAGTCGGCCATTTTCCGCTCTGGCCAGGTACAGACAGTCGAGAAGTGCACGTCCCTTCGGTTCAGAGGGTGTGGGTCAGGTTTCCCTTATGACCGAAACACATGCACAGTCCCGTGCTTTTGTACCTTTTATCTGATCTGTTGGCCGTGTTTCAAAACAGACCAACCAATCAGGACGGACCACATCGTTAATGTGGTCAGTGTGGTTGCCCCAATAGTATAATTGATGCATACTTATCTCCTTATAGCCAATTGTCGGTTAATCGTATAATTCAGACCTATTTAGCTTTTGCAGCCAATTGAGTTTTAAGTGTGGTTAATGTGGGTTTGCTTAATCCATAGGAGTCAGCAAAAAGTTGTCTAGTTGCAGCGTATCCTGATCACAAGTCTTAACTTCCTTTTGCAAAGCTTGCTTTTCAGAGCTTCCGGAAGTTTGAAGCCTAACACTGACAATACTTTTGTTCAGTTTAAGCTTGACAATACAGTTGTTCAAATTATTCACAGGTAGTATTTTTCCCTACTTTCTTCTCTTACTGTATGTTTAATTATGACCATGAAGACTCCCTAGCAGCTCTCTCAGTCCACTCTCTCCCTTACTCCCCAGGTTCCTTGTCCCAATCTACTCCCTCACCATCACCACCAGGTCTCACTTTTGTCACCTCTCCATTCAAGTCAGGTCAAATGCTTCTCCATGCTGCCTGGGGATCAGCAAGGAGAGTACTAAAAACACAAGAGACAGTTTTCCTGCTCTCAGCACTACATCTGTTCAAAGGCAAGTAGAGTAGTTGCAGGAAAAGTATTGCTCGGTCCCCACAACCCCAGAATGAAGCATGCTCGATATAGATGGACTCTTTGGAACTTTTACCTCCCAAACAAGACTCTACAGAGCATGTGTGAACTGAGTTTTTCAAAGACTCATAAATTGGGCAAATTTAAACAGTTTTTCCACAGGGACAGCAAAGGTTACATCTGTGACACAAAGACAACCTGCCTGCCAAATCTCCAATGAGCTCTGCTCCAAAACATGGAGATGCTAGAGCTTATAAACAAAATGGTTGTAAGAATTTTTTGAACACGGAGAAAACAATGTATTTTTCTAGCACATGGATGAGCCATTTTTCTTGAACCTTTCTAAAATAACTCAGCCTGAGGTAGCCACCAAGCAAGGAAAATATCAGCCCAAAAGGTAAAAGTTTCACAAGGTTATAAGGAACTGAAAACAATATTTTATAATGGGAAGTGTCAGGCAATCTTAATATAGGTGACATTACCAGCAGTCTATATTTATGGTTATTAATTTGAAATTATTTTTCTCCATTTCTCAGATTATTTCAGCGAGGGCTTCGGCTGACATTGCTACAGGTGAGTAAACATATTTCAGTTGTGATTCTGTAATGGATGTTGTTAATGGGCTCTTACACAGCAAACTGTTTGTTGGCAGAATGTTTACTGGAACACTGACAGAATGTTTAGGAATGCCAAGCGCCAAGCTCAGTACATAGATATTTTCTCCAGCCCTATCCTGTGCAACGAGCAGGATTTTTCCATCACATTTGTTTTTCTTGCCACTGTTGATAAGAATTTTTACCCACAGTCACTGCCAACTAGAAATATTTTGTTCAATTTATTTTCCTCATTGACTCTCTTTCTCAAATCTCAACTGAAAATCCCTTTTCTCCCTTGCCTGTAACTTAATTTCGCTCTCTGCTATTTAACTATGTAACTATATTAACAGAATTAGCATAAAAGCATGTAATTTTTGTATTACAAATCATGCAGCTATATAGGGGGCAGGATAGAAATGGAAGCCAGCAGTCGCAAGTCATTGACATAAGGTTTTTAAAAAGGCATGCATATTGCAGAAAATGTCAACTTCTGAACACAACTCATACTTACAAGCACTCTCCTTTCAGCTGGTCCCATTCATGATGTTACATGTAGAGTTATAAACAAATTAGGCTTAGTACTAAATACTTCTACAAGGCACTCGACTACTGAAGTGCTGAGTGTGGTAGAGATGCCTTTATAGAATAATTTTGCATTTATAAAAATCTTCATTTGAGTACACTTCTGTGTTTTTTGTCTATTTTTATATTTTGTGGAAATTGTAACTTCAGCCTGCTAAGCTTCTCCACATAATTTCTCCATGGCACAAATGTCTGTCCAAGATAAAAAGAGGGTACTCCTTTGTACACTGCAATCCTAAATCATCTTGTGGTCACCACTAGTAATTACGGTTCTTCAGGCCAGATGATGCCCTCGTATGCACCTGGGTTTGCATACCCATATGTGTTTGTACAGTTATAGTTGAAGGCATAATTTGGTCTGCAGAACCTCTATTACTGATGATGTATGAGAGGGAAAGTATGCAGGGTTTCTGGCAGATCCCAAGTGACTTTGCAGAGCTAATACTAGCCATACACCCCTCCACCCAACCTCATACACCCATCTTTTTACATGCAAACCGATCTATTTTTTAAAAAGCTGGTTTTTAGGGTAGGTACTTAGTAAGGTTAGAATACGCAGTATGATAATGAACTAACATAGACTCATTTAATTTTGTTTGAAATTGACTGTGCCAACCATTTAATTCTTTTATTGACAAATTCAGCATGCCAGTTTCAAATGTATTATCTCTTAGACCAGTGACAGTCAGCCTGAGGCTCTCAAGCCACAAGTGGCTCGTTAATGTGTCTCCTGTGGCTCTCTGAAGCACATGGTATTAAAACACTGTGATTTAATTATTAACCAGTCTAAGTTATCGAAAGATCAGGATGGTTTTACTATGTTATTAAACAAATTAAGTTATCAACTTACACTAACTTATTTGCTGTGAGAATTATATTTATATATGAAACTAAATATTTCCCCTGTCATACTGTTTAAACGTGACTAGTATTACAGTAAATGAAACAATGAATTCACACTACTGTAGCTCTTTTGGGTAATGTTTATTGCTAATTTGGTTCCTGAATCACTGAGGTCTGAGTATCACTGCCTTAGACAACCCTCTCTTCTGAAAGAACCGTAACTCATTGTTAGCCAGTTTGAAAGTTATTTGTTTTATCATAGCATTAGGTTGACTAATCACCAAGTATAGGAGGCACCCAGTGGAGAGCTCTTTCAGGGCCTACATGTCCACAGAAACTGGTCATTCATAAATGTTTAATCTCCAGTGCTTTATATTGCCACTAAAAGCATCCCTTAATAACAAATTTGAGCAACAGGATCTGATAAATAAAGCAGTCTTCTCCAACCTCTCAGGAAGCTATGTTTATTTTAAACTGATAGAAGAATTACCCAAGCTAGAATAATAAAAAACAACCATGGTTCTCCATCTCAGCTCCCAGATGTACTAGGGTTTTGTTAATAACTGACAATAGCAGCATTTGGCTGTCCAAAACACAGACCCCCGCCCAAAAAATCATATTTCACTGCTATGAGTTATAGTCTCTGTGTTACCAACTATCACTCATAAGTAGAACTGCACATTTGTCATGGTGGTAAAAAAAAATAGTCATCGATAACATGATTCTTCTGTTTGTCACAGATTTTTGTCTGTCTGTCTGACTTTAATTAAGCAGTGTTCCCAAATGGTGGGATGATAGACGATGGAGCAGAAAGAGCCCAGCAACTCAGGGCATCTCCACTTCCCACTCCCAACCTGTGAAAAATGGGGTGGGTCTTCTTTGATCTTCCTCCCTGTAACAGGAGAGGGGCCCAACGTAAGTGCTGGAACTAGGGGTCCTGCCGCACCCCAAGGCTTGAAGTGGTTTTCATTATATGCAGGGTTTATAGTTTGGTTCAATGGCTCTCAGCACCCTCACTATACAAATTGTTCCAGCACCCCTGGGCCCCACTGCAGCTGCCCCCTGGGAGAGGGGACAAAGAACCCCAGGAGCTACAGGAGGAGCAGAGGTGAAGGGGGCAGGGGGAAGGGAAGAGAATAATTGATGTGGGGGCAGGCAGATGTTGAGCAGAATTGATGGAGTTCTGGGGGAGAGAGTTGATGTGGAGGCTGGGGGCAGAATTAATTGTTAGGCAGGGGAACAAATATGTGGGGTGAGGTGACAATTAAATACAATATTGGTGTTTGGAGAGAAACTAGAAGTTCTGCAACACCTGGCAACCAGAAAGACCTCTGGCAGCAGGGGCCAAAATTCAGTAAGTTTGGGAGAGCTAGCATTACTGTCTTTCTCACACATGGGGAGTAGGAGAAATTAAAAATTAAGCAAGTAAAAAAACATAATATAATCTTGTTGGGGGGAGGGGTCTGATTCATGATTTTTTAACTTTTGGGATTGACAATATTGAATCTTTGGTTATGTGCTCCCTAGGATCTGAGCTTCCCAGAGTCCTAACGAGAGATGGTCATCAGGTAATATTGTTCCCAACTTCCACACCCCCCACCTCTCTCTCTGTCTCTCTTTCAGACACACACACTCTCTCTCTCTCCCCCCTCCCCTCCCCGGAGTAAACAAACAGAGCCCTATTCCAGGGACTAGTTTCATAAGGGATGCTGATGGTGCAGAAGAGGTCAGCTCCCAGACTACTGCACTGGGCAGCACAGCATGGGGAGGAGGTGGCCAGCCCTCTGTGAAGGAAGAAGTGGTTCGGGACTATTTAGAAAAGCTGGACATACACAAGTCCATGGGGCCGGATGCGTTGCATCCGAGAGTGCTAAAGGAATTGGTGGATGTGATTGCAGAGCCATTGGCCATTATCTTGGAAAACTCATTGCGATCAGGGGAAGTCCCAGAAGATTGGAAAAAGGCTAATGTAGTGCCCATCTTTAAAAAAGGGAAGAAGGATGATCCTGGGAACTACAGGCCGGTCAGCCACACCTCAGTCCCTGGAAAAATCATGGAGCATGTCCTCAAGGAATCAATTCTGAAGCACTTAGAAGAGAGGAAAGTGATCAGGAACAGTCAGCATGGATTCACCAAGGGAAAGTCATGCCTGACTAATCTAATTGCCTTCTATGATGAGATAACTGGTTTTGTGGATGAAGGGAAAGCAGTGGACATGTTATTCCTCGACTTTAGCAAAGCTTTTGACACGGTCTCCCACAGTATTCTTGTCAGCAAGTTAAAGAAGTATGGGCTGGATGGATGCACTACAAGGTGGGTAGAAAGTTGCCTAGACTGTCGGGCTCAATGGGTAGTGATCAATGGCTTCATGTCTAGTTGGCAGCCAGTATCTAGCGGAGTGCCCCAAAGGTCAGTCCCGGGGCAGGTTTTGTTCAATATCTTCATTAATGATCTGGAGAATAGTGTGGATTGCACCCTCAGCAAGTTTGCGGATGACACTAAACTGAGAAGAGTGGTAGATACACTGGAGGGCAGGGATAGGATACAGAGGGACCTAGACAAATTGGAGGATTGGGCCAAAAGAAATCTGATGAAGTTCAACAAGGACAAGCGCAGAGTCCTGCACTTAGGACGGAAGAATCCAATGCACCGTCACAGACTAGAGACCAAATGGCTCGGCAGCAGTTCTGCAGAGAAGGACCTAGGGGTGACAGTGGACGAGAAGCTGGATATGAGTCGATAGTGTGCCCTTGTTGCCAAGAAGGCTAACAACATTGTGGGGTGTATAAGTAGGGGCATTGCCAGCAGATCGAGGGATGTGATCGTTCCCCTCTATTCGACATTGGTGAGGCCTCATCTGGAGTACTGTGTCCAGTTTTGGGCCCCACACTACAAGAAGGATGTGGAAAAATTGGAGAGAGTCTAGCGGAGGGCAACAAAAATGATTAGGGGACTGGAACACATGAGTTATGAGAAGAGGCTGAGGGAACTGGGATTGTTTAGTCTACGGAAGAGAAGAATGAGGAGGGATTTGATAGCTTCTTTTAACTACCTGAAAGGTGGATCCAAAGAGGATGGATCTAGACTATTCTCAGTGATAGCAGATGACAGGACAAGGAGTAATGGTCTCAAGTTGCAGTGGGGGAGGTTTAGGTTGGATATTAGGAAAAACTTTTTCACTAGGAGGGTGGTGAAATACTGGAATGCGTTACCTAGGGAGGTGGTGGAATCTCCCCCTTCCTTAGAAGTTTTTAAGGTCAGGCTTTACAAAGCCCTGGCTGGGATGATTTAGTTGGGATTGGTCCTGCTCTGGGCAGGGGGTTGGACTAGATGGCCTCCAGAGGTCCCTTCCAACTCTGTTATTCTATGATTCTATGTCCTGAACCGCAAAGGACCAACACACCATGTCAGACTGGCCTTTCCTCCATCCTTTGTTCATCTTTATTTGGACTGAAAGCACCTCTTGGGAGGAGGAAGTTTGTCATTTTATACTTGTAAGTCTATGAAGAAGCTAGCACACTTTATGACAATATACAAATAAAAAAGATCTGCAAGAGGAACACATCCCCTCATCTCACAATCCCTCTGACTGCATTCTGTAGTGACTGGGAGGACCTTTGATTCCCTGACCATCCTCAACAAAGTATCCAAAAAGTTGTAATCCTGTGAAGAAGACAAGACAACACACCAATTAAAAAAAAACTGAAAAGAAACTTGCAACCACACCTAAAAGCTCCAAGAGTACTTCCTAGCAGTGCACTAGAAAACCAGATAATCCATACTAACTGCACAGTATAAAAACATAATCTGAACCATACAGATAGGAAGCCCTGTGACACAGACTGAGGAACTCATGCTAATTTGAAATTAATATTTATTCAGTTTTTGAGAAAACAATGAGTAGCAGCATGGCTGCAGCCAGCTTTTAAGTTGTTGATTACGGAATCAAGCTGTGCAATCAGGCAACTCAGGAAGTTTCCATGTCTCCAGCCAGGGGCAGTGAATACTCAAGAAAGGGTGTACACCGCTGGACTGTCACTTTGAAATTGAATCAATCAGGCCCACAGGCACCTTCTCAACATGCCCTGTCCCCAGCTTTAGGGTCACCATGGTTCAGTCTCATCCTCAAGATGCTCATGGGGTACATAATCTGATACACAGACAGCAATATAACAGATATTTACATGCATACCACTGTTTGGATATATGCATATGAGCACATGGGTTTGAAAAATCTCATGCCATCTTCTAGAAAGCGTACACAATTTATAAATAGCACTCAATGCTTAAACACTTCTAAAGTGAGTGTTCCAACCAAAATCCCGTCAGAATATCAGAATTCATTCAGCAAAATCAGCAATAGTGCTTTCACAGAAACTTCCTGGGAAAACAACTTAAAAATGCCTTAGTATTTTATCAGATTGTTATGACTAATCTTTGTCTGTACAATAGACCAGGTTTAATTGTGCTGTAGTTGTGAAAATAATGCAAGTCTCGTGTTGTTCCTCCAAACAAAAGACAGATGACAGATTATTACTTACAGAGTAATTTATATTCCTAGACCTAAAAATAATATATAATCTAAAGCTTCAATCGTAACCATTTTTCCATGTGGATACAAGATCAGGGGCTAAAACAAGACACATACACAGGGATAATAAGAGAAAGTAACAGTACAGGTAAGGATGGGAAGCATTCATAATATAAGTGGGCTTTAAGGAGAGATTTGGAAGAGTAGAAAGGGAGCACTTTGTGGACAAGATCTACTGTAACTCTTTGACAAGGTAGTTGACTAAAGCATCCATTCGGTGGGCATCAGTATGCCGTTTTATATTTTTACTATACCCTGCTGTTCAGTAACATTCGTAACTTAGGCCTCATTCCTGCAATGAGCTGTGAGATAAGCCTTGTAAAGACTAACCAAAAAGATCTGCAAGTACTTTACAAAAGGTAAAATAGATACATTTACCTTCCTGTAATTTGAAGTCAAAGCCCTTACTCAAATCTTCCAAGAGATGCTAAGCGCTGCAAAGTTGTGAAAAAATGTGTCTCAAATTTAAAACAGAGGTCAATGGGAATTACACCAGGTATTTGATCCTTATTTAACATTGCACACAGAGCAACTAAACACTTAAAAAAAAACTAGGGAATTAAAAATCTGAAATAAAATTAGCATAAAGAAAGAGAGCTGTATTTTATGTTTTGAGGTTATAGGGTAGGATAACAGCTGTTCATTAATTCATTTCCCCCTGAAATTTATCAAGCAAGAAGTGTTACATTGTTTCCATTTCAGCTTGCTATATTATCTTTCAATGTTGTATTTGATTAAACTTGTGTAACCAGATACCTGTGTATTCAGCGAACTGATCACTCTCACAACAGCTATTTGGTCCCCAACATGGGCTGCAAGCAGATCTATGCATTCTCTCTCTTGCACATCCATAGAGTGCCCCTGAAGAGCACAAGGGTCCACCTGCACAGGACTACTTGCAGGATGAGGGTCATAGTCTTCAGATTATGCAGTAGGTAAACAAACATGGAGAACCTACAGATATATTAATAAAGATATAATAAGAAATAAATATATGGACAGGGCTGACATTAAATATAAACAAAGGAAACAGCCTCTTGCTGCTCTACATGCCACACTAGCACTGACTCATGGGCTGGCCTTGTCACCTCCTATAGCTGGTCAAGGGGGAAACATCTCCTGGTCTAACTTTCCATACACACATACTACTAGTTTAGAGCAATGTATTTACTTGGGATCATGGGATATCATGAGTTCAACATTATATGGAGGCAGATTAAAACATACTAAGAGATTTAATTATACATGTGATAAGAAATTGTACTTTAGTCAGCCAAGAAAGTGTCGTAGGTCCTGATCCTGCCATTGACTGTGGGTGGATGCAGCCTGGTCCTCACATGGAGCCTGGCTGACTGCCATGTGAGTCCATACAGGTATGGGCACCTGCAGTCCATTGCAATTGGGGCCATAATGAATATTTTAATAGATGGCTAAATATTCTTGGCTAATAGACTTGGTGAGGCTTTTCTTTTCAATTGCCTCTAAGTACAGGGATCTGTTTGTTTGTGTAGGGGTTGCTTTTTGTGGTTTTTTTTTTTAAAACCAGGTTATAACTTTTGGTTTCTGCCAACATGGCTTGGAATTTATATGTATTATCTTCCTTTTTCAATTTTACAAAACAATAAGAACTTATTAAACTGTCAGGAAGAGCAAGAGGGGAAGAAAGTATGAAAAAAATCCAGTATTTTCTTATCCCAGAGAGCAATTATTATTTGTTATTAGCACCTAGGAGGCTCTGTCATGATTCAGAACCCTATTGTGCTTGCTGCTGTACAAACACAGAACAAAAAGACAGTCCCTGTCCCCCCGCCCCCCAACCCCATACAATCTAAATAAGATTGTAAAATTACAATTTTATTATAAAGGCAAGGTTTATTAATTCCCACTATGCTCACCTGAGGAGCTTTTTCTAGAAGATTCACAGGCATATACCTCCCCTCCCCCAAAAAATAAAAATAAAAAACACCTTAAATCAAAACGAAGGAGCAAACATATTAGTATAACTCAGAACCCTGGCTTATTTAACTCCTGTTCTCGAGAAAGACTGCAACACAGAACACATGGACTGTACTCACACTGAGGCCAACTCTTGCAGGCTGATCAGAGTAATGAGCTTTTAGCCTCCACATAGATTTCAGCCCAGCTGAGGGGAAACCACACCACTCTGAGATTGACTGACTTTCTCAACTCCAACGAAGAGCTGCCAATCAGGGTCACTGCAGGAGGCAGCTGACCAATTTGCCCCCAGCCCTGGGAGTCTACAGCCCTTTCTGGGGAAGGAGGGAGAGCAGCTAATTCCATATTCACAAGCGGGGTGGAGAGGAAAAAGCAGAAAGAGATCCATAGGTAAGGTTTCAGAGTAGCAGCTGTGTTAGTCTGTATTCGCAAAAAGAAAAGGGGTACTTGTGGCACCTTAGAGACTAACAAATTTATTTGAGCGTAAGCTTTCATGAGCTACATAGGTAAGGGCAGCTCTGTCCCCTTCCCCCTATGAAAAATGGTTCAGTCTGCTTTCTGCTCCTCTCAGTATTCTACAGAACTACCCTCCTCCTGCTGCCCCCAGTCCTGGGAAGAAAAAGTCCGGGGTGAGTAATCCTGAAGTTATCACCCCAGACCTATGAAAAGGACCCCACTGTAGCTGCCCTATTACACCTGGAAGATGAGGACGAAAAACCCCTAGAGCTGCAAGATGAGCAGAGGAGCAAGGGGGAGATAGGGGGATGGCAGAATTGATGTGAGGTTTGGGGGAAGTACAGAATTACCTAATTAGAATGTTTTGGGAGAAGCTTAGAAGCTCCACCCCATCAGGCACCATTTTATACAAATCTTTGTAATTTGATCTCTGTTGGGTCCTCCAGTGGAGGGCTAAAATCACTCTACTTTACAAGCCTGTAAGGTCACGCAATATTTGATGTTTTGTAAAGGTTTTCTGAAGGCCTATCTCAACGCTTATTTAACTGTTTTCCATTATCCTTTCTTCTGGCTATTTCAGTGCTAAAATTCTTATACAAGCCTTGAGTACCTCTTTATATTAGTTCTGTTCCTTAGGGATTTACTTTAAAAAAAAATCTTCACAAGATATGGGGAATGGAACATTGACTTGTTAGAAAAGGTGACTGGGGGCCAGGATTCTTGGCCAGATCTGAGGCTGACTTGCTGTGTGACTTAGTGTATGTCTTAAGATGGCTGGATCTCAGTTAACCCATCTGTAAAACAATTACCCTGTAATATACCTCATGGGTTTGAGGCTTAACATTTGTAAAGCGCTTTGAGATCCTCTGATGAAAAGTGCAAAGAGAAATGTTTCTAAAATGCAGCAAAAGTGAATTTAAACTCTCAATTAAGATTTAAGATATTCTTTATTTTCATCAGATGAAGAAAATGGTGCACTATTGTGCAGGCTAACATAAGCTTCTAGCTGAAATTTGGTCTGAATATTTTGCATAACATTATGAAGAAATACCAAAGTACTCTACATTCTCTCACAGTTGCCCTAGAATGTTTTTTCATTGATTGGTAGTAGCAAGAAATAATTTATTATGAGCAAGTGCAAAATTGATTTATCTTTATGGTACAGGCGCAGAACTGGACATCCTTGCCTAGTTTACTATCCAAGTGTGCCCTTCCTTACTGAAACCCTATGCTCTGGATCTGATAGGAATACTTCATCTGTAAAAATTCCTGTAAATAGTTCTCTCTCATACCCACTGTGGCATTTTATAGAAATGTGCAGGTATTTTTTAAAACTTTAGTTCTGTGTTAAGCAATTTTTTTGGTTATAAATCGATTGAAAATGAGCTTTGCTTTCACTATATTAACTAGGTTTAATTGTGATCAGAAAGGACTTTTAGTGATGATTTCCCAGCAAGAAAATTGTTTTTGATAAGAGTTAGCAAACACTATAAACTGTAAAGCTGGTTTGGTGGGAGATGGTTATAAAAAGCATTGGGAAAAGTTTTTAAATTTTCAAAACCGTTGTTTTCTATTTTTTTTTCTAGTGAGAATTTTTGGCAGAAGATTTTAAAAATATATTTGCCTCTGCTCTTCTACTCAAATTATTTGAAAATCAGCTCCATTGGAACCACTCTGTAAGGGACTCCCCATCTTATTGCTGACTCTAGAAGCCACTTTAAAGGGGATTTCTTCAGTGGCGATGGAGTGCAAGTTTAATGCAGCCCTCTGCCAAAGCTTACTCAAAGGAAATATAACTTATTTGTCCCTCTGGCATTACAATCTGTGGGGACTTCTGAAACTATGGAAGGCCCTCTATGGATGTGAGGATTAAGGTTTGTGCCACAAAGGCAACAGACTTCTCTCTGGCCCCCTTTATGGGTGGGAAGTGTAGATCTGACTGTGAAGAAACCTCCATCCATATGGATCGCAGGGATAAGTTCCCCCTTAGTTTATTTGTCTGTCTGTACGTCATTGAAGTGTCCTTTTCATTTGTCTGCCAAGATTTACTAGAGAAGATTAGAGACAGTCTATGATGGGATGTACTAGGCCCAGAGGCCCTCTGCTGAACCAGGAAATGAGCAATAAAGAAGTCCTCCAAGCAGGCTGGAGTGGTTGCAGGGGACACAGCCAATGAGAGAGGCTGCAGGGACAACCAATCAGGGCCTAGAAGGGCTACATAAAAAGAAGCTGAAGTGCCAGAGACAGTTAGCTCCTTGCTGTAGCTACAGAAGTGCAGATGGTGCTCCTGACTGGTCAAAGGGAACTGCAACACCAAAGACAGCTCTGTGCTGGCAGGGACTGGGGAAGAGCTCCTGGCTGGATGCTGGGCCTGAACACAGAAGACCCCTGTCCCAAGGCTGGGGAATTGTCCCAAGGAACTGAAGGCAATTTAGTTAAAGGGACACAGTGGCATGTGGCTACTATCTTAGGGTCCCTGGGCTGGGACCTGAGTAGTGGGCCGTCCTGGGTTCTCTCCTGCCCCATAGGCCACTGGGGAAGTGGCCTATGATCAGACAGCAATAAATACCCAGGAAGGGGAACTGACCTGTTAAGAGGCCCATCTGCAGAACTGGGGATAGAACAGACCAACAAGGCAAAACTGTTACCTCCAGGGCCTTTTCCCAGGAGGCATAGCCTGATACCAGGGCCAGGATGGTTTAAAGACCACAGACACACCTGACCAGAAGGGGTGCTTTTGAGGGGTGGATGCCACTCCATTCTAGTCATAAAGTGGAGAGGAAGGAGAATGCACAAACTTTTGAAAAATGTCTCTTCTTTTGTAGGATTTTCTAATGAAAGTCAGTGTTTTAATCAATGAAAACACCTCCTGGTTAGAAAGAAGAAGCCCTTTTTGTTACTGCTAAGATTTTTTTTATTTTTTTTTAGCAATTTTTCTCTTTATTTCTGGAACACCTATTGTATGTGGACCCAAAGAAAATGGTATTGTCTAACTTCCCTAAATTAGGGAAGATTAGTGTAATGTGATTACTCTAAGGAAACTATCCCCATCAGAAGCAAGTGAATTTGACAAAGCCAAGAGCACAAGGGAGTATGAAAAAAGTCACCCAATTAAGATTAAAATCAATAACAGAATAAGTTACTCATTAATCAAGAAATCTGGTACATGACAGTACAGTTCTAGAAGAGGGGATATAAAACTGCTGCTGATCCTCAAATTCTGGATATGTGGGAACTTAATAATTTTAAGTGTGCTCTCATTAATCCTATGGCAGGGTGATAGTCTCCCTGTTTCTTTGGCCCAATAGGAGCTAGAAGATCGAGAGAGCTCTCCAGGCTAGACAGACTTGCACTAGTGTGGCTCAAACTAAACTCCCAAAATAGCAATGTGGACATTGTGAGTGCCAACGCACTAGGTGTGAGATCCCAAGCGGCAATCTCCACGCTGCTATTTTTAGCATGCTAGTTCAACTCCGCTAGTGTGAGTCTGTTTACCTGGACTGAGAGGCTTGTTCCCAGCTGCAGAATAGACTTACCCATAGTTCCTGTAATCTCCAAATTTCTGGAGGAACAGGAGTGCACTTCAAGGTGCCTTTTGTTTCCAATCCCACTGCCCAACAGGGATGTTAAGCAGTTTGAAACTGCTTCAAGTTCTGTAAAAACACACAGCACTAACTGGTTGCTCATGTTGAAGGCTATCCCTGCCCACTTTTATTTTCCTGGAAGTTAAGTAATGTCTAGAGTTCAATCACTTTTGTCATCATACCCAAGTCTCATCTTTTTCTTAATTTACTTACATCTAAAAGCATTAGCCAATTCACTCTTAATTATGTTCCTTATTTTCTGTTTCAAAACTTGGGGTGTCTTGTCTGTATATATTCCACTCTGAGCAGAGGCTAGGAGGAAAAATAAAGTGAAGAGCAGCTACAACTGACTGGACTTTCAGGGATGCCATAGCGTAAAGCCAATGGATGTTGCAAACCAGACCTAATTTGCGTGGGCAGGGGCTCATACACTGTCCTGAGCGTTGGGTTGCAAGAGGCTTTCAGGTGCTTCTTGTTTTGCATGTAAAAACATAAAAGGAAAAAGGTTTCTTTTAAAAGGGGAGTTCTGGGATCAAGGTTTATACATAAGATCTCCTAAAATTATCCAGAAAATCCCTTTAGTTTGGAACCTCAAGAAGAACAAATTTATGTGGAAACCTAAGTTGCTTCTGGACTTAGCTGAGGGTAAAACTTGTTGGAAACCCTTAAGCAACACTTTTTGGTACTGCCTATTTTAAGATTCTAATCAAAATCCTTTTTTCTGCTGTAAAATCTATTTAGTAAAAACCCCTTTCGATGCTTTAAAATCTCCTTCTGGAGTTGGACACTTGTTTCAGCCAATATAGGAATACAAATCCCCTTTTCATGTTTTCCCTTACTCTCAATACCTTCATTCCCCTTGTAATCCACCATAGTACAAAATGATCAGTAGCAGCAGGTGCAGTTAGAGCTAATGCACCGATAACAGGTCTGATGAGCAAAATTATTCTGCTGTTTGGAATAACACATTCTACCCCCAGGAAACTGTTTGAAAGAATATGCTACTTAAATCTCTGTTAATTGCCTGTGTAGATATGCAAATAACTACCTTTCATCTCCAATGCATAGCCTTCAAGGAAAGTGTGTTTACTAAATGAGAGATGTTTGTGTAGCCAATTACAAATTTAAAATATATAGTCCCAAAAGGAATGAGAGACATCATCCATCAATGCCAGCTAAAACATATTTGACCTTGAGCTAAGAACTTCATTTATTCATGACTTAGAAAGACGTGAATTTTCCCCACTGCCTTTTTTTTAGTGGAGAAGAATACTTTATACAGAGCCTGATTAAAAATCTATATAAGTCAGCGGAAAGACTCTCCATTGACTTCAGTGGACTTTGGATCAGGCCTACAATTATTAAGTATGCGTTCTGGTTGCTCTGGCAGGAACATCAATCTATGAGATGGAAAGCTTTCAGACATTGACTTAAAAATGCTACTTAGTGTTACATGTAACATCTAAGATTACCATAGCTGAAAACAGATTATAGAAAATGTTTTGTATTTTTTCAACTTGTTTATTTTGTACATATTACCAAATATGCTCTCAAGTCTGTTTCATTCTTTCATCCGATGGCTTTGTGTAGGTCTTTCACATGGAAACAGGGAAGAGGAAGAAAACTTCAGGACATGCATAGTACGTGAAACTATTTTGAATTTTTGTGTATGGAAATTGACTAGGTATCAAGCTCCCTATCTTCTTCAAACATACTCTCCTGCCCCAAATGGCAGATAAACATAAATTGTATATATTGTACATTTTCATATACTTAATATGCTACAAGAGTGGCTGTAAACACAGGGGAAGCTGAAAAATATCTGACAAATAACTGTGCCTATAATATGCTCTAAAATAGGAATTTAATGCATTCTTGTTGGATTCTTGCTTATGTCTACCCTCTAGCCACTCTACCCCCAAGTTTACTATAACAGGTTAACTGATGCAAAATTTTACTTGACGTTTTAGCATGTTATGATTTCAGGGACTGTGACTACAAATTTACCCCCTTGATAAGTGATCAGTTTTGCATATCTACAACAAAAATGCCATTTCTGTTAGTGTTACAGTAGATCTTCTATGTCTTTTTATGGGAGACTGGAAATCAGAATTCTTGGGTCCTATGAAGAGTCTGCCACTGCCTTATTGTGATCTCAACTTTTCTGACTCACCTGTAAAAACAGGTATTGTGCTTCCCTCACAAGGGGCATAGTGAAACTTAAATTTGTCAAACAGCACAAACTAAAGCAAGTGTGTGCATGTTTATATGCATCATCCTTGTGAAGGGGCATGCCCTCTCACTGTCATGGAGGAGTCTGATGAGCTCCTCTGGGCCGGTGCTGAGCTAATGAGGTGCAGCTGCACAGCTTGTTCCTCCTGGAGGAGGCAGGACTTAAACAGGGAGGGGATGGTGACTAGAAAGAAGGCTGTTCCATGCAGAGTCAGCTGGTTACAGAGGCAGGCCAGTCAAGGAAGAGAGAGCCATTGAACGCATCACTTCCAGAGCTGCCCTTGCTGACAGGAAGAGGGTTGGGAGGCAAACCCCATGAAGGGGCAATAGAAGATCCCATGAAGCCCTATCCATGGGCTATCTGAGAGGTTTACCCCTGTTCCACCAAGACTCTCCTCTCTTGCAACGGGAAGGAAGGAAGAAGAACCAGCCCTCTTCCAGGGAGGGTGTGCCGCAGAGAACTCCCCTCCCCCAAATGAGGCCACTGGGGGAACAGAAGGTAAATTAAGGACAGTGGGACATACGGGGGATCTAGGGAGTCTCACCCCCCCCCATACACTCCTTTAACTTTTATCATAAAAGGATCGTTATTACCTGTGATCATATTCTTTATTTTCTAAGAATTTAGAAACTGCTCCTTCTCTCCCTTTCTTAAGATAAAGTTTAAAACTTTCAAAAGGTGTGTTTTGCATCGACAACATTTAGGTGCACAAATTTCCCAATTCCTATGCTTAATTCAGGGTTGTGTTACACACACATTTATGTGCATGCACATTGGGGGATTGTGTACCCACATTTGGTGTGCAGGCACACACACTTTGAAAAATGTCAGTGTACTCTATGAGAACCTGGAGAACCTGGATTTGTGCAGGAAATGGCCTAACTTCATTATCATGCACATTGTGTAAAGAGTTGTCACTTTGGATGGGCTATCACCAGCAGGAGAGTGAATTTGTGTGGGGGGGGTGGAGGGTGAGAAAACCTGGATTTGTGCTGGAAATGGCCTAACCTGATGCTCACTTTAGATAAGCTATTACCAGCAGGACAGTGGGGTGGGAGGAGGTATTGTTTCATATTCTCTGTGTATATATAAAGTCTGCTGCAGTTTCCACGGTATGCATCCGATGAAGTGAGCTGTAGCTCACGAAAGCTCATGCTCAAATAAATTGGTTAGTCTCTAAGGTGCCACAAGGACTCCTTTTCTTTTAGTGTACTCTATGAAGCTAAAAAAACTAAATTAATTTTAACTCATAATGTTCATTCAAACAAACTGCTCTCCCTGCTAAAGCTGCAATGAACTGTGATCATGGAGTCTGAAAAATCTCATGAGCGAGCTTCTTGGAGCTCAGAAATGTATAGTCATTTGCCTGGTTGTCTCAATCTCCATCCCAAGCCTTAAAATGCCCATTAGACTGTCACTGAAGAGTGCTGTCACTGAAGAGTGGGATTTCACAAGAAATCCCTGTCAAACATGCTAGTAAATTTGAAGGAAATTCCAACTTCCTCAAGTGCAGAAGCCAACAGAACTCTTACTACTTTATATTAAGAAGGACTAGAATTGGCAGAGCCAAATGAGCAGTTAGGCCAGCAGATCACTAACCTAGGATAGAAAAAAGTAAAGAGCCTTGGCTTGGTATTATAAGGGGAACAGTAGCACCTCCTATATTAAAGTTTACAAATAAGTTCCATTTTAAAGACTTCAAACCATTTTTAAAAAGAACTTTAACATCTCTAAGGTTTTCAGCAGTACTCTGAAATTTGGCAGGCGGTAGTCCTGGGGTGAGAGAGATGTCTTATGTTTTCCCCATGAAAATCCATTGTGATGTGGCTGAGTTCCACATTGTCAAAAATCACTATTTGCAGGATGCATTACGATCATTAAAAATCTCTCAAGATTCTGCCCTCACTGAGTATGGCTTGCTGACAGCAGTGGAATGATGAGACTCCGATATTTAGTTCCATTCCGGCTCTGGTGGGTACTATGCTGTAGTGGGCAAAGACTCTTATCTGTTCCCCTCGGTCCTTGACTGCTTTTACTCCGTCCTGTCCAGCGTGTCCCTGTCTCTTTCCCATCTGTGGCTCTTTGTCCCATTCCCGTTACTTACACGCCCAGTCTACACCCCAAAGGCTTCTTTCCCAGTTAGTCTCAGTTCCCCTTTCCCGGCTCCTCATTTGATCTGTCTTCCCTTCCCTTATAAGCAACTGAAAACAAGGATTTATAATGGGAGGTGTTGGGCAACTTTAATTATAGGTAGTGCTGCCAGCCCTGGCTAGAGTACTGGAAAAGTCACTTAAGAAAATTTTGGTTTAGGTGGCCCCTAGCTGTGTGTGCCTTATATTCTGGGTGCCCTGCTTGTGATTCCTTAGTCCTGATTTTCTGAAGCAACTGGGCATGCTCAATGACAACCAGAGGAAATGAAAGCTGTGAGTCCTCAGCCTCTGATAGTAAGGAAATGTAGTCTTGTTGATGAATTTTTAGGAAACTGTATTGATTTGTTATGGCAAAATGCCATAACTATTAATAGATATTAAGGTCAGAAGGAACCATTATCATCATCTAATCTGACCTCCTGCACAATGCAGGCCACAGAATCTCACCCACCCACTCCTGCGATAAATCTCTCACCTATGTTTGAGTTATAGAAGTCCTCAAATCATGGTTTAAAGACTACAAGGAGGAGAGAATCCTCCAGCAAGTGACCCGTGCCCCATGCTACAGAGGAAGGCGAAAAACCTCCAGGGCCTCTTCCAATGTGCCCTGGAGGAAAATTCCTTCCCAATCCTAAATATGGCGATCAGCTGAACCCTGAGCATATGGGCAAGATTCACCAGCCAGATAACCAGAAAAGAATTCTCTGTAGTAACTCGGATCCCACCCCATCGAACATCCCATCACAGGCCATTGGGCCTATTTACCATGAATATTTAAAGATCAATTAATTGCCAAAATCACGCCTTCCCCCAAAATATCACCCCCCCCCCAAGCCCTAGACCCCCTTTCCTGGAGAAGGCTTGATAATAATCCTCACCAATTGGTACAGGTGAACGCAGACCCAAACCCTTGGATCTTAAGAACAATGAAAAATCAATCAGGTTCTTAAAATAAGATTTTAATTAAAGAAAAGGTAAAAGAATCACCTCTGTAAAATCAGAGTGGTAACTACCTTACAGGGTAATCAGATTCAAAACATAGAGAATCCCTCTAGGCAAAACCTTAAGTTACAAAAAGACACAAAAACAGGAATATACATTCCCTCCAGCACAGCTTATTTTACAAGTCATTAAACAAAAGAAAATCAAATGCATTTTCTAGCTAGATTACTTACAACCTTTACAGGAGTTGTAAGGCTTGCATTCCCGATCTGTTCCTGGCAAAAGCATCACACAGACAAACCAAACCCTTTGTCCCCTCCCTCCAGATTTGAAAGAATCTTGTCCCCTCATTGGCTATTTTGGGTCAGGTGCCAGCAAGGTTACCTTAGCTTTTTAACCCTTTACAGGGGAAAGGATTTTGCCTCTGGCCAGGAGGGATTTTATAGCACTATTGTCATAAATATAAAGGGAAGGGTAACCACCTTTCTGTATACAGAACTATAAAAATCCCTCCTGGCCAGAGGCAAAATCCTTTCCCCTGTAAAGGGTTAAGAAGCTAAGATAACCTCTCTGGCACCTGACCAAAATGACCAATGAGGAGACAAGATACTTTCAAAGCTAGAGGTGAGGGGAACAAAGGCTCTGTCTGTCTGTGTGATGCTTTTGCTGGGAACAGATCAGGAATGCTCTTCAGAACTTCTGTTAAGTTTGTAAGTAATCTAGCTAGAAACGCATTGGATTTTCTTTTGTTTAATGGCTGGTAAAATAGCTGTGCTGAATGGAATGTATATTCCTGTTTTCGTGTCTTTTTGTAACTTAAGGTTTTGCCTAGAGGGATTCTCCATGTTTTGAATCTGATTACCCTGTAAGGTAGTTACCATCCTGATTTTACAGAGGTGATTCTTTTTCTTTAATTAAAATTCTTCTTTTAAGATCCTGATTGATTTTTTCATTGTTCTTAAGATCCAAGGGTTTGGGTCTGTGTTCACGTATGCAAATTGGTGAGGATTTTTATCAAGCCTTCCCCAGGAAAGGGGGTGTAGGGCTTGGGGGGATATTTTGGGGGAAGACGTCTCCAAGTGGGCTCTTTCCCTGTTCTTTGTTTAACACGCTTGGTAGTGGCAGCATAGGGTTCAAGGACAAGGCAAAGTTTGTACCTTGAGGAAGTTTTTAACCTAAGCCGGTAAGAATAAGCTTAGGGGGTCTTCCATGCAGTCCCCACATCTGTACCCTAGAGTTCAGAGTGGGGAAAGAACTTTGACAACTGTATACAGAAAGGTGGTTACCCTTCCCTTTATTTTTATAAATAAAATCACAGATAGCCAGTGTTTCACCCTGTGATTTCTTCCTGGGGCTCTAGGAGAAAACAGAGTTAAAAAGACAAATGCATCTCTAAATATACTACTAACTGTATAAAGGACTAACAATATTTTCCACATCTCAAGGACGATTTTAACCAGTTGATTCGGGGAAACTTTCACGGGAGACTGCATCAGCCACTCTGTTAGAAGCTCCTGAAATGTGTTGTATGTCAAAATCAAAATCTTGGAGAGCTAAACTCCACTGAATACGGTTTTTGTTATTTCCCTTGGCGGTATGAAGCCACTGTAGAGCAGCATGGTCGGTTTGCAAGTGGAAACACCGTCCCCAAACGTATGGACGTAGCTTTTCCAGAGCGTAGACAATGGTGTAACATTCCTTTTCACTGATTAACCAGTGGCTTTCCCTCTCAGACAGACAGCTTCTTACTGAGAAACCCGACAGCATGGAACTCTTGATTCGGTCCTTCCTGCATTAAGACTGCTCCCACACCTGTGGTTACTAGGAACAGTTTGTCAAAGTCTGGGGCCCTTAGCACAGGGTCAGACATGAGCGTCGCTTTAAGCTGGTTAAAGGCCTTCTGATACTCTTCAGTCCACTGAACTGCATTTGGCTATTTCTTTTTGGTTAGGTCTGTCAGTGGGGTGGCAATTTGGCTGTATTGTGGTACAAATCACCTGTAATATCTGGCCAAGCCTAAGAAGGATTGGACCTATTTCTTTGACTTTGGGACAGGCCACTTTTGGCTAGCATCCACTTTGGCCTGTGGGGGATTGATAGTTCCTGACCCACCTGGGTCCAAGGTAAGTCACTCTGTTTAGGCCTATTTGACACTTCTTAGCCTTAACAGTTAGTCCTGTCTCCCTTATGCGCTCAAAGACTTTTTGTAGATGTTCCAGGTGTTCTGGCCAGGAATCCGAAAATATGGCCACATTGTCAAGGTAGGTGACTACATATTCTCCCAATCCCTCTAGGAGACCATCTACAAGTTTTTGGAAGGTGGCGGGTGCATTCTGCAGCCCGAAAGGGAGCACGTTAAATTTATACAGCCCGACATGTGTGATGAAGGCTGACCTTTCCTTGGCAGATTCATTTCAGTACCCCTTGGTTAAGTCCAAGGTAGAGATGAACTGGGCCCATCCCAGTTTCTCCAATAGTTCATCTGTGCATGGCATTAGGTAGTTGTCTGGGCGAGTTACAGTCAACCCAGTCTGCCTAGCTGCATGTGAGTGCCCCACAGCAGCCCTTACCCCCCCAACCTGTGTTCCCACTGTTTCTGCACTTACCAGTGTGGATTTGGGTTTGTGCTGAAATGCAGTAGGATTTTTTCCCAATCAGTTGTGTCAACTGTGGGAGAACGTCTGTCCTCTGGAAGGGGGAGGGTATTGTGGGAAGGGCATTGCATTTTGCATGTCTCCTCACTGCAAAATAGCTGGGGTTCCAGTCTGAGTTAAACCAGAGGCTGAGTTCTAACCTATACCCACAGCTGGATAAACAGGCTCAGATTTAAATTGCCTCCAAAGCCTGATCAAAGGCTTTTTCTATGTAGAAAGTTCAGGTTTGGGTAAAACCTTGGCTAAAAGCCCAGGTTAAAACTGTGCAGTGAAGGCATACACTGCACAGTGATTGGATTAGCCTGAGGCCCTGATGAGTTGTGCTAATTTGAGCTGTAGCCTATCTACATCCCACTGCATTACTAACTTGAACTCAGCAGCACACAAGAATCAACCCATACTAGGCTGCTTAACTCAAGCTGGGAGACTTCTCTGTCACAGGAGTTGGGTTAGGGGCAACACTGTAGCTGTACCTCAAGCACTTAGCTCCATCTGTAGTGAATTTGAAGATTACGGATGTGCATCAAAACACAAGATGTAATGATCTCTCTCTCTCTCTTAGTTAAAAGGAAAGAGAACAAAGCACTTCTGGAAAGGAAGTGGGGCAGGATTCTTAATCAGCAAATTAAGATTTTGTTGAATTAATAAATCAAAATTCAGAATGTCAGGATGTAGCTGAATTTAATAATAAGATTGTTTTGATATTAAACCCCACTGACTGAGATAAATAAGAAATTAAAAATGTGGCTTCCCTGTTGGAACAACACATGAATAAAGGCTGAAAGAATAAAGCAAGGCTTCTCAAAGGTGGAAGGCTATAGTGAGGTTTATACATACTGTGCTATAAGGTGATGTACTTCTATTTAAAAATGGACTAATACAAATCTTATTTCCTTCAAAGATCAATTGGTTTTGTGCAAACAAGCTTAAAGATGCAAATTTGATCTGCTAAAACCCAGTCTCTAGTAGTGGAGGAGAAGTCAATGTACAGTGCCAATCCTTGGGTTATGCTGAAAGGAAATAGCTGAATTGTTTTAATCTTAATTTAGCTGAAAAATTTGTATTTCAAAATATTTCTTTGGGAGCAAGAGGAGAAGGAAGACATGACTGACATTTCAGATCAGGAAGTCATTAAAAAATTATACAATTGGAAATGGCTTTTGCTTATCCATTTTATATAATAAATGCCTAAGAGACAGGTCTAAATTTGCAAAAATAAGCATATACTTTTATTGCTACCTGCCAGGAATGAGGGGCTGCAGCTGCACCAGCCCAGTTGTCAGGCAGCTAGTCAGCACTGCTGGGCCATAGTAGAACCCATCTGGTTGGCTAAGGCAGTCAAGTGTTTGCTCTTAAGCCCAGCACATCAACAGCTGCTCAATACATATGCCTGCGGATTCTGTCTACCTGTGTTTGTCTCACTCCTTCACTGCTCCAGCCAAGACACTGCCCTGCATGCAGTCTCGTTCCAGTTCTGTCCCAGCCTTGTTCCTGCCTTCCCTGACTCCAGGTAATCTGGTTCTTATCTTCAGCTTGGATTTGTGACCTCAGTCTCCATTCCTTGGCTCTGGGATTTAGACTCTGACTTTTGGCTCTGACTTTTGGCTCTGATACTTGGCACCAACCACTAGGCCTGACTCCTGCTCTGACCACTATGTCTGACACTGCCTGACTTCAATCGGCATGACTCATGAAGTATGTGAACAAGTGAGAAACTGAGAGTATGTTCTCATGTATTTACACAAGTCATGCACACATTGTTCATTGTTCTCAGAAGATAAGATTTTTCTTTTCATTATTTACATTTATGTTCTCTTTAGAGTTGGCAGAATTTGATATAATTCATAGATATTAAGGTCAGAAGGGACCATTATGATCATCTAGTCTGACCTCCTGTACAATGCAGGCCACAGAAGCTCACCCACCCACTCCTGCGATAAACATCTCATCTATGTCTGAGCTATTGAAGTCCTCAAATCATGGTTTAAAGACTTCGAGGAGGAGAGAATCCTCCAGCAACTGACCCGTGCCCCATGCTACAGAGGAAGGCGAAAAACCCCCCAGGGCCTCTTCCAGTGTGCCCTGGAGGAAAATTCCTTCCTGACCCCAAATATGGCGATCAGCTGAACCCTGAGCATATGGGCAAGATTCACCAGCCAGATACCCAGGAAAGAATTATTTTTAAGCTTTTCTTTAGATTTTAATCAATTTAAAATGTTCACAGTTGTGGGAAATTTTGGGGGGAGTCAGACAATGATGTAATGACAGTAGACATTCCTAAAATTTAACTTGTGGCATGAAGCACAGGGATTGGAGAAGGGGGGTGTGGGAAGAAGAGAAGAGGGGAATTTCCCACATACATACTTAAATGGCCCCTGTGTTTCAGCTCCAATAATGCTACCATTACAACGTGTATTATACACATTAAGGTGGAACTCTTAAGTTCTCAAACAGCATTTTTCTTTCTTTGCTTATCTGTAAATTTCAATTATTATTGCTGGACATATTTTTTCTTCTTTGTATGTGCAGTGAAATTGACATTTGCTGATATGCTGATAACTCATCTTGGAAAGACGAGATTTTTATCCTCTTTTTATCTCTATTCTACTTTTCATTTCTGGTGCTTTTATTAGTATGTTGACTAGATTACTTACTCTTCCAATTTCATTTTAGGTTGCCTGGTTTACAGTGTTACCAATTCCTGCAACTTTCAAGTTATCACATTATTTGGTGACTTTCTTAAACGGAGTTCAGAAGCTGGGGATTTATATAAGAATCTCCACCTTTATTTTTTATTTTTAAAGATTCTACCCCTCATGGTAGTGGAGAAAAGCCTGAAAACATGAAACATAAGCCTCTGACACTAGCAGTCCAATAAAGAACATGTGTGGTGTTGGGGTTTTTTTTGTTTTGTTTTTTTTTTAAAGGGCTTGCGGGGTGGAGCCTGACTCATGACTTACGAATGCTTGGGATTGACTCTACAGGGTCAATCATCTACATGTGCATGCAAATGTTGCTGGTGGCATTCAAGCTTTTCCATATTTTAGCCTAATCTCCTCCTCCTCCCATTGCCTGAGTTGATCTGCATAAATATTTAGTGAAGTATTGCTATCTGTGTAGGGGTAAAAAGCAGGAAAAAGGCTAGGACTGAGGGAAGGGCAAGGTAGCAGTTGTGATACATGAAAGGGGGCGGTGAGTAGCTCCCTTTGATGGACACCCAGCCAGCCGATTAGCTGTAAAATCCCTCTTGGTCTGTTCTCTGCTTGCTTTACCTTTTAAAGGGTCAACAAGCCCACAGGAAAAAGAAAAGGAGTGGGTACCTGACTAAAAGAGCCAATGGGCAGGTAGAACTTTTTAAAATTGTGAAAGAAACTTTCCCTTTTGTCTGTTGTTCTCTGGGCTGCAGGAACATGGAGCAGTAATACTGTAAGCAGCTTTAAGCCAGGTATGATTAGATTATTAATTCATACCTCGAACCTACTTATTTGGAGCCTCAGATATGTAAGTAAAATTAGGGAATGTCTAAAAAGACGTGATTAGGGTTATTTCTTTTATTTTTTATTGGCTTGTGGACTCCTCTGTGCTAATCCCAGATGCTTTTGTTTGCTTGTAACCCTTAAGCTGAACCCCCAAGAAAGCTATTTTGGGTGCTTGGTTTTTGGAATTGCTCTTTTAAAATCTAGCAAAAGCCTAAGTTTCAGATGTATTTTCTTTCTTTTTCTTTTTAATAAAATTTACCCTTTTTAAGAACAGGATTGGATTTTTGGTGTCCTAAGAGGTTTGTGCATATGCTGTTTGATTAGCTGGGGGCAACAGCTAATTTCCTTTGTTTTCTTTCTCAGCTCTTCCCCAGGGAAGTGTGTGTGAAAGGGCTTGAGAATACCCCACAGGGAGGAATTCCCAAGTGCTCCTTCCTGGGTCCAAAGGGTGGGTTTTTTTGCAGTTGGGTGGTGGCAGTGTTTGCCAAGCCAAGGTCAGAGAAAAGCTGTAACCTTGGGAGTTTAATACAAGCCTGGAGTGGCAAGTATTATTTTTTAGAATCTTTGCGGGGCCCCACTTTCTGCACTCGGAGTGACAAAGTGGGGATTCAGCCTTGACAGCAGGGCCCTTGTTCCAGATTGTGGAATCGAAGATTTGCTATCAGGTTTTCCGGTGTGTCTAGATGGCCAGCTCACTATCTTTAAAGATTTTTTGCTGTCTTCCCCTCTGAAAGCCTCTTTAGCCAGTTATACTACAGTATTCAGATTTTGTGGGACAATGGGGGAGTATTAAAAGGGGGAACTTTGGGTTGTGAAAATTAGTCACTAAGTCTCCATTCTGAGGTTCAACACACTTGAAGGATTTCATTAGTTAACTATCATTTCCATATTTCCATATTTGTCATGGGACTGGGTCTATTGGTTCCCTTTCCCTTCTTGGACTCTGTCAGCTGTTGATCCCAAAATGCTATTTTGCCATGGTAATAGTCAGGATTTTACAGCAGAATTACTTTCTCTGCCTCCCAGACAATGCAAGTAATATAGGCAGAGGATGATCATTTGTGACTATTCCGCTCAGGGATACTTGATGGCAACTCCCTAGAAAACTATTTCACAAATTAAATTTCCCATTCATCCTTTTTCTTTCACTCCCAAGAAATCTTAGCCGTTCCATAGTCATAGGTCCATTAGAAATACCTAGATGAGTGGGATCCCCCTTTTTTATTTATTTATTTTTACCTGCTACTCAAACTTGGTATCATAATGGCTGCCCTTCTCACCACTGAACGGCAGGTTAATGTTGTTCTTCCTTCCAAAGCCTTTCAACATGTCACTTGATTGAGTCGGATGTTGCTATAGTATTTTCTGTGACTCCCCCCTCCAAGGTTTATAGCAGCAGTAGTACATGATCTGCACTGGTTTCCTGTTTTTCTGGGTAGAGTTCAAGGGACCAGTTTTGCCTGGTGATACTATCAACATAGTCATTTGAGCTTGCCTAGCTTAAATGGGAGAGGGCTTTAGAAAGATTTCTCCATGAGAGTTAGTTAGGTCTGGAACAAGCTCCACCTTTTACATTTCTCCTAGATTACCCTTCTGACCAACGTGTAGAATGACTCTGGCCGACTCTGGAAAAAGCTGCAGCCAGCCATGTTTGATTGGAGGTTTTCTGAAATGCAGAACTCTTTAAGGAAGATGTGTGAATAATTAACAAAAAAAATCCCATTTACTATGAACATTAATAAACATTGCTTCCTGATGAAAGAGCTATAAGCACGTTATCTTAAAATAACATACATGTTCAACTATTTTTGAATTACATAGTCTTGATTTTATCGGTAGTGCTTTGCAAATTATGAATTTGACAGTCTTCATATTCACTTACTAATCGGCATCAACCAAAATCCTTGAAAGTATTATTTGAAATTTAGAAAGTTGTACACAACAATTAACTATGGCACTTAAGTTAAATAGGAAGAAAATCTTACCCTGAACGCATACAGAGACAGAAACTGGAAGAAGTGAGAGAAAGGAAAGACAAGAAGGGAGAAAATTAAAGAGCCAATTTTTGGAAGGAAAGAGGCATAGTTAAGCAGAGAAGAAAATCAGCAGGCATGCACCTTCAGAACTGTAAGAGTGAACAGTGGCCTGGGGCACGTCAGGAACCCAGGAGAACAGCTAAGGGCTTTTATTTTTCTGTAACATAGGGGAGTGCTGAGCTTAAATCATTAGATGTATTGAAACTTTGAAATTGCTGTATTTATTCTACTAGATGAAAGTATTGAATATCAGAGATGAAACAATTCCTAGTGTTAAGACTGACAAAGAATGAAATTATACTTACTGTTTTGTGAATAAATGAACAATTCTTAAAGTAGCCTATATATAATTTAGTTTGTCCTGTTTGCTTAATATAAGAGTTAATAAGGCAAAAGTATAAGAAATTGGCACTTCTAAATGTCTTGCATCACCCTAATTTGATGTGATTTTATTCTTATTAATTGTGTGTGTACTATACAAGTCTTCACAATTTTTGACTGTATTTTTGTGCCATCAGAAAAATAATGTAGCCACATTATTTTGATTTCTCTCATCTTACCACCCTATTAGTCCTACTTCTGAACCATTGCTACCTGGGAAAAAAAGTTAATGAGATTTAAATTATTATTATAGTAAGTATCCAGGCAGTGTTTTACATGGGGGGAAAACTAGCAGCAATAGTAATACTGAAAGAGGGCTGACAGTGGACTGAAACCTAGGTACGAATTTGTAATCCTAGAAATGTAGGACAAGAAAGGACTTGGGTAGGTCATCTAGTCCACTCCCCTGCACAGTGGCAGAACTAAGTATTATCTAGACCAGGGATCGGCAACCTTTGGCACGCGGCCCATCAGGGAAATTTGCTGGCGAGTCGGGACGGTTTGTTTACCTGCAACGTCCGCAGGTTTGGCTGATCGCAGCTCCTACTGGCCGTGGTTCACTGTTCCAGGCCAATGGGGTCTGCGGGAAGCAGCATGGGTCGAGGGGTGTGCGTGGGCTGAGGGATGTTGAGCTTCCTGCAGCTGGGGGAGGTTACTAGGGTTGGGTCTGACACAGCCCCACCCAGTCTTTGCAAGGGAAGAGGAAGTTCCATCCTTTCCTGCCTCCAGCCCAGACGGCACTAGCAGCTGATCCCAGCTCAGGTTAGGAGTGTCTCCAGCCCTGCGGTGATTTACTTCTGCGCTGGCTGCCTGAAACAATGTACCTGCGCAGCTAGGGAGTGGTGTGTGACTGCTCCTGCAGCTTCCCTGTCAAAGAGTCATTTTTCTGCGGGGAAGCAAAGAAATCTGTGGGGGACATGAATTCTGCACACATGCAATGGCACAGAATTCCCCCGGGAGTAATTTATTTCTGAATTCAAGAGGACATCCTGAGCTTTATCATATAGCAGGTTACCAAACTGTGTAACTACAGATAGATTTTAAGATTCTCTATTTTCCATCTTGACTGTAACCGTCACGCAATAAGGAAAATTATTAGCTTAGATTGCTGTTCTGAATTCAGCTGGAAACCTCTGATACTTTTATAACTATTAGCCTGTTCTCTAAGCAATGTGGTGTATATTCTTTTGCTGACAGCAGCTATAGGTAAATATTCTTAATGAGTCTAACTTTAGTGGGGTGAAGCTTTTTTCTCCTGTATTTTATAACTTGCAGGTTGCTTATAGAAGACACTTGCCTGATAAGTCACAGGTGCACTGCTTTTGCTCCCTCTTAAAGTACCAGTGTCATCCTATGATAACACAGAGAGATCGATACTGCTGCAATTGATGCAGCAGGTGTCAACTTAGCGGGTCTAGTGAAGACCCACTAAATCGACAGAGGCATTCTCCGGTTGACTCCATTACTCCAGCTCCCCGAGAAGAGTAAGGCAAGTCGACTGGAGAGCGTCTCCCATTGACGCAGCATGGGGAAGACACCAGGTTAAGTCGACCTAATCTACGTCGACTCCAGCTGTGTTACTCACGTAGCTGGAGTCGTGTAACTTAGACCAGCTTACCCGGTAGTGAAGATAAGCCCTAAGTATTAGCTATTCCCATCTGAATGTATGACAGGACTTTGTCAACATGTTTAATTTGGAATTTTATCATGTATGTGTGCTCCAGAAGGGGAGGGAGAAAGTGAAGACTTTCTTCCCTGTAAATATGCTTCCAGTTGACACTTGCATATTATTTTTGTCATTCTGACCATTAATCACTACAAATTCTTTCAGTCAAAGTATGAATATCTGGAAAAATGGTATTGGAAACCTTTTCAGTATTGATATGTAATATATTTGATTTATCCATAATTCAGGGACTTGTATGTTCAAGAGTTACCAAGAAATCTGGTTTAGTATCAATAGTCAGTAATCAATTTCCTTACTGAATTTTCTAATTTTCCTGTTAGCTTGGTTCCTGCATTAGTTTTGCAGAATGGCTTTAAAATTCACATGAATTAATTGTGTTGATGCAAGTGCTAAAGAGATCACAGGCTTGCTAGATTTGCTTAATTTAAATCATGACAACCTCACTTAATTGTGTATATAGTGTGTGTGTGTGTGTGTGTATATATATATATGTATGTGTGTGTATATATATATATGTATATATATACACACTGTGTGTGTGTGTAAAATATATATATATATATATATATATATAATCTGTCAAAACCCTTCATGAAAGTAACACTTCCTTTTGAAGTGTGAATCTTCTTCTCTGCATAACTCCTCTATTGATGTAGACCAGGTTATCACTTTGATATATCATTTTCTGCTTGCACTTTCTCTGAGTTCTGACTGTTGTCTCCTAATCTGAATGGTTTTCAACTGAGTTCATCTTTACTTGTTTAGGTTGTCTTAATTGCTAAACTGGACATGGAGTTGTTTATTTCCAGTGTATGTTTGTATTCATCCCTAAAACACAATTCAACTTTAAGGCCTTACAGGTCAATATTTGAACATTCAACATAGAGAAAGTCTTCTGGTTTGAGTACTGATGGTAAACTTTGCAAATATCTCATTTTGGAATTAGTTGGCAGAGCCAAGTAGGATTAAATGCTTCATATCTTATTTTTATGTTTGGCACCTCTGTTTCAAATGACAATATAGCTAATTGTAAATCATGGAGTAATATGGCAAACTTGTGTCCACAGCAGGAACTTCATAATTTCTTCCGTTATTTTTTCTAAAGGAGATTCAGTCTATTAATGTGAAAGCAAACTTACCATCTGCACACGTATAGCACTGGTACTATTAAAAAGAAAAGGAGTACTTGTGGCACCTTAGAGACTAACCAATTTATTTGAGCATGAGCTTTCCTGAGCTACAGCTCACTTCATCGGATGTAGCTCACGAAAGCTTATGCTCAAATAAATTGGTTAGTCTCTAAGGTGCCACAAGTACTCCTTTTCTTTTTGCGAATACAGACTAACACGGCTGTTACTCTGAAAACTATTAATAAAGTGATTGAAAACTTTGAACTTAATCTGTGTCAGTTTTTGATACTGCCTTAATTATGTCTCTCAATTGTACCTTATGAGCGATCACTCATTTAGGGTCTAAATGTGCCTCACTGTCATTCAAACCAAATATTATCTCTGTTGCTTATTGAAATTGAGACTGTAGGAAATTTTAAGCATGTTAGAGCTATGTATAACTTCACTTCCCTACTTTTTTTGTTTTGTTTTGTTACCTATGTCAGACCATCATAAACTAAGAACGTCAGTGTCACATCTGAGCCTTGTATCTTCTTCACAATAGCTTCCAGACAGCATCTAAGGATTGGTTATAATGTGATTTGTCTATCATCTGCCCTTGAACCAAAGCATTTTCTGCGTGTAGTTACTCCATTGCTTGGAACCAACGTTTTAATCCATTTTGGAAATCTAGTGCTTTCTCCAATATAGTAATCAATCACTTTTGGAAGTATTTATTTTGAAAATAATGAGACTTCAGCTTAATAATTCTCAGAGTAACTTACATTTTAGCAGCCCTGCATGAATATTAACTAATCCTTTATAGTACTCCTTTGAGGTAAAGCAAGTATATTACCCAGTTTTTCAGATGGGGAAACTGAAGTTTTAAGTGATTTGCCCCCAAATCACAAAGCAAGTCTGTGGGAGAGCCATGATTAAAATGCAGGAGTTCCAAACTCCTAGTCCTTTAAATATGGTGCTTCTTCAAAATAACTTTTCACTCCAGCTTTGAACTATGCTACGTATGGGGGAGGTATTCATGAAAAACTGCATCACTTTATCTAATTCTGGCATACTTTCTTCAATACTAGTGGAAAGGATTACAGCAATAACAAAAATATTTAAGGCTGTTTGGCCCTACAAATAAACTGCTCACATCATGAAGAGTTTTCTTCCTTGGCCCAGCATGGTTAAACTTAAGAATATTGACCACACAGTGCATATTGAAAATTTCTGAAGGCAGGATGGGCAAATGTAGGAAATCAATCATCTAAATGTCTTGGAAGGACGCACTTGTGATACCAAAAATAAGACAAAGCCCCTAAAACTAGGGCCCAATTAAGTAAAAGACACAACTGAATTTAAAAAAACAAAACAAAAACCCTTATTTTAACACACCACTGCCCCCAAAACAAAATACATGAGAAAGGAAACTGTCTTCAGTCCTGTCACACATGGACTTGGTCTTAAAGGAGAGCAGTTAATAATTGCACAGAGCCTCACTAGAGAAGGCTCGGCCTCCCAACCACAGAATATAATGGGGGCAATCAGCAAGCCAAGCCCATAGAGAGCTAGGGCAGGAGATAGTCCCTTAGGTAATTCTAAAACTTTTTACTTCCCTTTGGAAAAAGTGTAAAGCTCGGGATCCCATCTCACAGACAAGCTTTCATAAGAAGAAATGCATAACCTTGCAAATATGTAATGTTAAAACTGTGTTTTAGAATGTGCCATTCATTTCTTTGTTCCTGTTCTCTGCAGTTGTAGTCAGTATGTTCTCGTGCAACATGCCCTATTGATGTCTCCTGCTGTGCTCTGTATTTGATGTACGGCAATCAGCATTGTTTGTGATGTTGCACTTTCTCTTTCATGTATGCAACATTTGCAAGTCTTTGAGATGTTTTCTAGTTAGTTAGTTTTGCACTTCGAAGATTTGCAACATATCTAGAGTACTAGTAGGAATATGGTATTTGATATCGACCTTTAAGAATGCTGTTTGTTTGTGTGGTTTACAAATAGCTGGAGCAAACATAACAGCCATGACACGTGCTTGACTCCCCCGCTATCCCCCAGGATCCTTCCTCTAACAACAAACTAGTATTTAAATTGGGCATGTAATAACATTTTTATTCATATCTTTAACTATAATTATTTCTATTCACAAATAAAGAAGTGGTGTTTTACCCACGAAAGCTTATGCCCAATTAAATCCCTTAGCCTTTAAGGTGCCAGTGGACTCTGAAACTTGTTGTTACTGTTCACCCGTATTTAGCTTGTGATCCACTATAACCTCTGGATCCCTTTCCGCAATACGGCTTCCTGCTCAGTCATTTCCCATTTTGCATGTGTGCAATTGATTGTACCTTCAAGTGTACCTTGTATTTGTCCTTACTGAATTTCTTTTGCGCATGGTACTTTGTAGAAGAATACAAATACTAGTTGTGACGTTTTGGCCATATTCAAAATTGAATTTTACCTATCTAATACTTCATCTTCAGTTTTAACTAGAGCTAGCCAGGAAAGTGAATTTCATGTCTGTGAAAAATTTTGAGGCTTTGGGAAAAAAAGATGTCCTGAATCAGGTGTAAAAGCCAGAACTACCAGGAAAAATTGAAGTGAATTCTTCAACATTTAGTTTCAGAAACACTGAAACATTCCTTTAGGTGAGCTGCAGAAGAGCCAGGAAAGTTGAGAACCCCATGCTTGGCAGGCTGCTGAGAAGCCTGGGAGCCCCAATTCCACATCAGTCCACTAGGTGGTCTGTGGAGGACTGGGGCAGCCTGAGCATTGCAGCGCATGGGGCTCCCAGAGTTTCAGGCTCTTGGTTCCATGTCAGCCTGCCAAGTTTGCTGCAGAGGAGCTGGGAGCTCCCCACAAGATGAGCTGCTGGGGAGATGGATGGATAGCATGCTGGCAAGAAACCAGGTAGAGTTCTCATGGTCTCTATCAAAAACCTACCTCCCTTTTCTTTAAAAGATTCATAGAAATCTACACATTCACTGAAAGCAAAACATTCCATGGGAATGTGCATTTTACAACAGAAGAATGTTCTTTTGGAAAATTTCTGAGCAGTTGTAGTTTCACTCTGTCATAAACTACCGTGTAATCATACCGAGTGCTATTTAAAAGTCATGTGTCTCACTCCAGAATTAGCTGTATTTCGGTGGTGGGGGAAGTGATTCCTATGTGGAAGCCGTGGTGACTAGTGGTTAGAGAACTAGATTGGGATTCATGAGACCTAGATTCTATTCCTTGGACAAGTCACTTCCTCAATTTCCCATCTCTAAAATGGGAAAGGGCTTTTTAAACGGCTTTGAGATCTGATGAAAATTACAATATAATAGCTAGATGTTTAATATTAGTAATAGAAGATGGGATGAGGAATCATGAAACCTAGGGTTTGGTCTCAGTTCTGACAAAAGTGACTTTTAAATGTGTATACCTGCTAGTCCTTCTGTATGTGAAACTCTTTTTTGCCACAATTCAGAAGTTAGGCAACAGCTCGCCCTCTGAGCATGCTTGACCTGTAGCTTTCCCTCTTTGGAAGAGTCAGTCTCATTGCCTGCAGAATGCAGGCAGTTAAGGAAAGTGTTTCAGCCTCTTCAAGGCTAATGTCATGGTAGGATTGTTGGAGCAGGTTGAAGCATAGGAGTTTGTAACCTGAAATTCTTTCCCTGTTATGATAGAGATTGTGACTCTACTGATCATCAGTCTTTTTACTTTAACCTTTGTCATCCTATTCGGTATCCTTCATCTAGTGTTCACCTTCCTTCATGTTGTCTGGATGGTGATGTAAGGTCTTTGATATGCATGATGCTTTATAGACGGATAAAAGTGCTATATAAATAATAAGGTATTGTAATAGAGTTACTGTGCTGGCTGGATGAGTGGGTGTTTCATGCACATCCACAGACATCCCATAAAGGGAAGGATGGTGGTTTTTCCCAGATGGGAAGTACCCCTCTTTCAGGAAGTAACAGAGAAAATTCCGGTATTTTCTTCCTTTCTTTTGGGGAAAGAAGAAAATGTTAGTGCCAGCAACAGGAAGTAAACTTCTTCTTGTGTCTTTTCCCCCTCTATGTGGCAGTAAGAAGAGCCACCTGGGCATGATAGAGTTGTGGGGAGGCAGGAAAAAAAGGTTTACTAAATATACAAGGCCTAATTATGTTCCCTACTACACTAGCTGGTTTCTAAAATGGAGAACACAATGAGCACCACAACAAGGCTCCTGCACAGGAGAGAAGAAGGGGTCCTCCCACAAGAGAGAAACTATATAAAGTCCTAGGAGACCCCTCCATTTTGTCTTCAGCTGGCTCAAGATATAGCCTCTCCACCCCAAAGGATACCTGAAAGAAACTGGAACAAAGGACAGGAACTACAGGGGTGTGTGTGATTGCTGGACCCAGACTAGAAGGAGGCTAGTCTATAATAGAAACTTACTGGAACTTCTCTGAGGGTGAGATTTCGTCTGCAAAATCACTTTCTTACTGTATTAGGCTTAGACTTACGTGTTTTGTTTTATTTTGCTCGGTAATTCACTTTGTTCTGTCTGTTATTACTTGGAACCACTTAAATCCTACTTTTTGTATTTAATAAAATCATTTTTTACTTATTAATTAACCCAGAGTATGTATTAATACCTGGGGGGGGGGGGGGGCACACAGCTGTGCATACCTCTCTATCAGTGTTATAGAGGGTGAACAATTTATGAGTTTACCCTGTATAGGCTTTACACAGGGTAAAACAGATTTATTTGGGGTTTGGACCCCATTGGGAGTTGGGTATTTGAGTGCTGGAGACAGGAGCACTTCTTAAGCTGTTTTCAGTTAAACTTGCAGCTTGTGTGGGATGTGGTTCAGACTTGGGTGTGTGTTTGTAGCAGGCTAGCTTGTCTGGCACAACCAGGCAGGGCACTGAAGTCCCAAGCTGGCAGGGAAAACAGGCTCAGAGGTAGTCTCAGCACATCAGGTGGCAGTCCCAGAGGGGGTTTCTGTGATCCAATCTGTCACAGTAGGTTGGATGACATTTCCTACTAGATGTAGGACATCTATATGGTGCACGAATATACACTTGAATCATTATTAATTCACTTAATGCAAGGTCCACATTTGTTGGTTACGGTATAGTCAAGGTCCAGACTCCAGAGAAAAGAATACAAAAATAATAAGTAAATAAAAAGATTTTGCTGTCCATTCAAAAGCATCTGGCGGTCCAGATTTGGCCTGAGGTCCACCTGTCGATTTACCCCTGACTTAATAGCATTGGTTGGCTATAGAATGATGAACTAGAGGTGACAGCATCAATTATGATGAGGAAGGAAGGTAGGAACAGTGAACATTAGCCTTGGCAATTATTTCAGCATGCACACGTTGCAGACAGTAATAGTTGTTGTATTCAGATGGATTTCTTTACCGATGCAAATTTGGATTTTTGTCATGTCAGAATTATCCTGAGAGTGAGATTTTCCTCTTCCTGCACTGTTTGTGTGACTTTGGGATTCTGGAAGATAAAGTGATCTGAAGCTTAATCCCAGCTATAAAAATTCCTGAAAGTGTCAATTATGGATTGCATTAGGTATAGTGATTTTTCAAATATACATAAAATCTGGGTAGCATTAGCATTAATATGAAATGGACTCCTGTTTGCCAGGAAACTGTAAGGTAGTGCAGAGAATGAGTCCAACGGGACTTTCTACTGAAATTTCAAATTGCACCTTTAATCTGTACTTTTAACTTTTACCTGCACTTTGGAAACATTTTAGTGCTGTAAAACAATAGTGATTGGACTTAAAACACTTTTTACACACTAATTATGGTTAATAGAGGCTGGTGCACAAGTTTAGTATTGTGAAGGGTTTTGAAATTTGGCTTCATTACAAATCAGAACAACTGAAAAAATTGAAATTTTCCAAAGGAAAATTCTGAAGAAAAAAATTATTTGTGGGGAAAAAAATTATATGCTTCATTAGGAGACTCTTTGTTACTTTAAATGCTCAATCACAGCTGAAATCAGTTGTGGTGGGATTGTGTTTCTGCCCTGCCTGCTAAGAGCTGAAAATTACTAAGAGATTGATGTTCAGAGGTCACAGCAGAGAGGCAGATGGTAGCAGAAGGTGATTGACAGCTTGTGAACGAGCGGCTGGCAAGGCTATGAGCAGAAAGAATGGCTGGCGAGGTGGCGAGCCAAAGCAGGTACTCAGATGGTGGAGCAAACAAGGTGCCTTCTTCCCTGGGTGGGAGGTGAACTCACACAGATGGGTCCTCTCTAACCAAGGACAACCTCTGTGAGTGGGGTTTGGTGAGGGAGCAGAGAGGGGCACAGAAAAGGAACTCAAGAACATGAGGTGGAAGGCACTGCCCCATGCACTCTGGGGTGGGCATTCTGCTCACAGTTTTAGGATTATGAATCCTGCTTGTGGCATTTTCCCTAATTAATGTCAGGTGACTTCCCTCCTTTCATTAAAAGTTTCTTTTCTACACCCAGACTCTGTGCTTGTGAGTGGGGAAGTATTGCCTCTCAGAGATGCGCAGGGGTGGTGTGTAAATTTTCCCAGGTTACTGGATGGAGGCATGAGCCAGTTCTATGTTGTACCGTTGAAAATGAACCTGTAGATATTGAACCCAGCCCTGGTTGCTGCTGGCTCCACCTAGCAGAAGGGTTATAATATAATATGTGGTGGAGAATAGTATATAATAGAAATATTTCATTCATTGCTGGAACTCTTTTCCCATTTTTTCTGAATGAAATTTGGCTGAAATGATTTAATGTCATGAAGCCTTAAGATTTCATCATAGGAATTGCCATACTGGGTCAGACTAAAGGTCCATCTAGCCCAGTATCCTGTCTTCAGACTGTGGCCGGTGCCAGATGCTTCAGAGGGAATGAATAGAACAGGTGATCCATCCCCCGTCAACCATTCACGGCTTCTGGCAAATAGAGGCTAGGGACACCATCCCTGCCCATCCTGGCTAATAGTCATTGCAGGACCTATCGTATTCCTCCAGAACATGGTTCTGTCAAAGTTTCTCTGAAGAGTAATCTGCTGAGTAGAACTAGTCAATCTAATGAAAGAATTTTTGGTTTCTTATTATACCACATTCTCAGTACATTTTGAAATTGAATCTCACCTGCTGCATCCATTCCTTTCTCTGCTTCTAATTACACCTTAACAGATTATTCACATGCAGATATTAATATCTGTGCTTTAAAGAATAACAGCTGTGAGTTCCTCCTTCCCTTTTTTTATTAAACCCTAAATTCAGGCTTTTATCTTTACTGAACGGTGAGCATATCAAAAGAGTGGGAAATATTTTTTCCTATACTCCTTAACTTGCATAAATGAGACAAGGGGTTTTGTAATATAATGGTAGGGTGGGACACTATTTTATCTTCTAGTGGCTGGCAGCAGCCCACAGAATGATAAAAGCCCTACTACTTTTGATAGATAAGGGGGGACTTCTTTTACCTCACATATTAAGAAGCATGTATTTTACAACCAAGGGTCTTTGGTTCTATATATTATGATGTACATGGCAGTTAAGATGGACATTTGAGATTTTTGTCAGTGACCATCCCCCCCCCACCCCAGTAGAATATGACATAGTTGGATGAAAGACATTGTTTCTGGCCAAAATGAAATAAAGCTGGTAAGTCCCTTTATAACTGTGAGGTTTTGGATCCTATTGTCATTGACTATCTTTTATCACTTGGACAAAGTGGGGCTGTTGAGTTTAGAGACATGATAACCTAAAATAAAGTTAAAATACTATGCTGGTTGAGGAACTAAGGGCTGACATAAGATGAATTGAGGAAAGGCCACTTTTATTCCCAATAAGTGTCCAGATGAGGAGTTATAGTGGTATTATTATTATTATTATATCAGTGTGGTAATAATGCTCATAGATTTCTCCATGTAGACAAATCCCATGCATCAAATGGAAACGTGACCAGATGAACTGAGTTTAGTCCTTTTTCTGCCTTCAGTAGCAGTACACTCTTAAATTAGGACTTCACTGTGAACTCTGAAGGCATGATCTTTTACTTTCACTTGTAGAGTTTCTCTCACGATATTTCAATGCTCATGAAAAGTGATGGACTGATAGGCCTGGTTCTCCATTTATCAACAGACTCAAGAACAACGGAGGCAGCTGCACTGCAACTTTCCCCGTACTGCTCTGTCAAAGTGCCTCAACCCTAACCTGGAGGACCCACCCTAACAGCAAAAGTGGAAACTAAATCTCTGGCACCCTTTCAGACTGTGGCTTCCAGGTTGAGATGGTCCGTTTTTTTAGCGGATAGGTGTTCACATCACAAAAAACACCTGCACAAAATGATGCTGTTTTGACAAAGTCCACACACACATTGCTGATAAGCCATCAAAAGGTGGCAATTTTCTTTCCCTTCAATGTTGATGTAGGCTAACTATGAAGTGGTGATGAAGACATGATTTCTAAAATTTAGAAAGATTCTACTGTGTGGGTCAGATTAAATAGCAAAATGAATTAAGCCCCTAGATGTCAACTATGGCCCTTTATTACATATTTTTCTAAACATTTGTTAGTATTGTCATTTGGTAATGTCTCTGCCACATTCAAACTGAATTAGTGGAATAAAACTAAGTACAGGTGCCATTGCTCTGTTAGCCAGAATATCACTTGCTAGATTTCAATACTCTTGATCCGTCCACAGGGAGGAATTTATTCAAATGTAATATCCACCTCTTCATTAAATCAATCTTATGTCAAGACTTTCATGTACTAAATCCTGCTGGACTGCAGCCTTCCTTTCTGAAATTGATTAGCTGCCTTGAAAACAATCTGACAATGTTGTTACTTTCAGCCCAGAAAAAGGTCAATGTTTACACCACGCTAAAGTTAAGGTATACTTTTTGGATGTGATGAAAGGTTTGAATATGAAGAAGCAGATCTGTCCTATTTTTGTTGTAGATGGCAGGCATGTGGCTTTTCTTCTTCTTTTTTTTTTTTATGCCTTGAACACAAATGTATTCACTGAGAGAAATTCTGCTGAGTGCAATACACAACCATAACTCTGAGCCTGCCATAGGCTCCTGTCCTCTTAAGGTTTCTTGCAGTACTGCTCAGATGGGCCATAGGATGCATCTTTATAATTAGGTCCTTTTGTTGCTTTTTACAGTACAAGTATTTTGAAAAACAGGACTTCTTATGTAATTGAACTGTTGTGCTCCTTAATTCTCCCCCTGCCAGTTTCATTGTCACTATAATTTTCAATTCTTAATTACAGCAATACCTCACGGTTATGAACATCTCTGGAATTGAGGTTGTTTGTAACTCTGAAATGTTCATAACGCTGAGCAAATAATTATGGTTGTTCTTTCAGAAGTTTACAATGGAACATTGACTTAATACAAATTTGACCTAATACAGCTTTTATGCAGAAGAAAAATGTTGCTTTTAACCATCTTAATTTAAATGAAAGAAGAACAGAAACAAATCTTGTCAAAGATTTTTCACTTTATTTTCAGTAGTTTATATTTTAACACAGTACTATACTTCATTTGCTTTTGTCGCTGCTACCTGATTGCATACTTCCGATTTCAAATGAGGTGTGTGGTTGACCGGTCAACTCTGATGTTCTACTGTACCAAGTTAATGAAAAATCTGAATGGTAATAGCTTTAATTATACTCTTGAACTCTAGAGGATGGTTCAAATATTTGGGTGTTTTGGGGGTCCTATGGGAGCTAATTCTACTTTCCCAGATCTTCAGTCACAGGCCCCATGTTACCTTAGAATCCAACTGTGCAGCTTTGAGAATGGAATGAAAGTACTCACTTGAAAGCAATATGAGATACTCCATAAAGATATTCCTCTGCAGCATGCTGACCTTGAGACAAGGCTAGGGGACAAACTCTGATTCTCCATATGTGACAGCAATTTGTACTATCATAACAGCTGGACTAGGTCAGCATGGAATTCTTAAACACATCGGTCTGGATTTTATTATTATTTATTCATTCATTCCTTCTCTGCTTGTTTCTCATCCCTACCCCAAAGAAGGAAGAGTTGGGAAGCAGTTTACAAGAGTATAAGTGGGTGGAAATTACTTGTTTATAATGTCTTTTACAACTAATCTCACAAGCAAACTTATCTTTCTAGTGTTTGAGCCAGTTTTCTGGTGGGAAGTTTGAATCCCTTCTGCACTGATCACTCTGGGCATTCCAAGACTCTGTAAAATCTCCAGGTTCTGTGTAATGCTTTCAGTTACTGGTTTTTTTTAAAAAAACCCTAACTAAAAATAAAGTAGGTTGAGTTCAAAACACAATTAGCTAGGCTAGGTATTAATGAGTTTAGACTTGTACATTATTGAATGTAATTAATGTGGTTTATGTTTGAAGAGGTTCAGCAGTGTATGAGACACTTTACAAACACATGAGACCCAGGTAGTGACCTAAGGCATTTTTAACTCTCCTCTTCAGATAAATAAAAACAGATCTGACACATACAGTCCATCGTGTTCCAGTCTGTGTTGGAGATGAAGGAGGAATCATCATTTCTAGAAAGCTTTGTGGAATAATTGAGGTTTTTTGTTTTTTTAGGAGGAATCCTAATATTGATACTGTAACGCAGGGATTACTGAAAAATGAATTGCCTAGTGAATTGCTTTTTAGATAAATGTTCAGATTTTTTTCAGATTCTTTTAATATGTTTCCCCTTTAATATTACAGAACATAGAGTATTACAGAAATCCTAGCTCTGCCTTTTAATGCAGTTTGACCTATTTAAATGCAGTCAGGTTTTTTTTGTTTTGTTTTCTGCTCTCCTTGGTTTCCATTTGTATGTAGCAATTACTCTCAGGCAGTCTCTAGAATGAATTTCTTTCATTCTGTGTTTGTCATCTTCTTCCCCACTCTAATATATGTAATCAGTGGACATCCCCAGCCCCCCAAAAATCATTAAGAAATTTCTAATGTGACCGTGTTTGCTAGATAGTCACACAGTTTTTCTCCCCAGATAAAACCCTTTCATTATAGTTTTTCCTATGAAACCTGTTAGTATGGGTTGGGTTTACAGCTTTTACTAAAACTACCTTAGTTTTGTTTTGTGTAGTCGTTCACAAGGAGTGTTTAAAGACTAAGCCAATGGAGATGTCCTCTGTGGAATCCAAAGCAGTGTGATATGCATCTCCTCCACAGGCTCAGAGGCTGTCTCTTTCAGAACACTTCATAATGTCTTTATTCTTTTTTATAACCCTGTATTCATCCTTGTTCTGTGAACATTAGAGAACCCTATCATCATTTGGGTTGGAACTGGGTAATTGTATACACCACACTGCATTGTGGCAGTCATAAGTTTTCAGATTCTATTTAGTGCCTTTTCTACATGGAGCTGTTTGGCATCTGATCTTGTTCTATTTTTGGGAGGGGTGCACGTGTACATACGCATACATACAGGGGTGAAGAGTACACCACTGCTTCATCTGGTTGAGTACAATGACCAGAGTTTACAAGTGACATCTATAAAAACAGCTGTTACCCAAAACCTTTGCTATAGTTAGTCTTTAGTTACTGTCTTTAATCTACCCCCCTGTAAACCTAAGGAATTGTCTACTGTTGCAAAGAAGAAACCATACTTCCAATACCAGCCCCCAAAGCTGGGATTCTTTTGATTAAACTTTTGACAGCAGATTCCCACTGTGCATGTGAATCAAGATTTTTGGATAAACTGATGTCTCTCCAGAAGACCTGTTGCTTCTGAATTTACATACTATAAATCTGATAGACTTTTTCTTGAAAATTCTGTAATTGGTACTAACATTTTAACAAACATTAATTCTCACTGTGACAGGGTCAGGGGAATCCCATCCAGTGCAGGGTGAGTTCACTCTGTCCTTCGAGCTGCCCTGTGTCTGTAGGCAGTTTCACCTAAGGGCTAAAGTCAATAGAGTTGCCCTGATCCGCTGGGCTGTAAGACCCAATGGCCAGAGTCTATATAATTGCCTTGATCCACAGGGTGATACGGTCTCATGACCCACGTCAATGGGGTCACCCTTCTTCACACAGCAGCGAGGCCTAGTGGCCAGAGTCAGAGCTACCCTGTGTTTGCAAGGCCTAGCGGCCAGAGTCAATAGAGATACCCTGGGTTAGTGGGGCCTAGCAGCCAGACTCAAAAGAGTTGTCCTCTGGGACAGGGCTGTATGGCCTAGCAACCAGTTGGGGGTGTGTGGTGGCCAGGGTAGGGGGACCCAGGCTCTCCCTGCTCCATCGGGTCCCAGCCCAGGGCCCTGTCAGTGGTGAGGGTGCTTGCCACTGAGTCAGTGGGGATCCGTCCGCAACACACTGACTATCATGGGGACAATAGTTAGTCTCCCCAACCCTGCGCTGAGCTACTCGTGATGGTGGTCTGTGTGTCTTTGGGATCTCCGGGTTTCTCAGCTAGTGCAACTCCCTGTAGCTCAGACCTCCCTGGGGAGTCTGCAGGGAGCTGGACATCTGCTTAGGCCTCTAGCTTCCATGGTCTGGGGTTCTAACTGCTCCCAGCTGGGAGCCGGCAAGGAGAAGCCTTCCCCTCCGGCAGTCAGCCCAGACTGAGCTGGGCTGCTCCCTCTTTTACTGTGCTATACCTGGAGCATGCCCAGTAGGGATGTGGGGGTGTGGTTTCTTCCACCATCAGAGAGGCGTTAACCTTCCCCATCCAATATGGGGCTGGTTCATCCCATCACGCTCATGTTACCCTTGTCAGTCAGGTAAATTTAATATTCCCAATTTATAGATGGGGTGGGGGTGGGAGGAAGTTAGGCAGAGAGGTAAAGTGATGTGCCTAACACCAGGAAAAGAGTTGGTATAACAGCTGGAAATTTTACTTCAGTTTTAAGATTAGATCCTTAGTTTCCATCAGTGTTATGTGGCCTAGTCGAAAGCAAATGCATGCAGATTAGACATTACTCCCTTTAAACAGGTTCTGAAAGTTACTGTACATTGCTGGAATGTGATCTATTTTACAACTGTTTCATTCCAAAAAGCGCTGTTAATGGGTTAATACGTAATAGTATATGGTAACTTTGTTACCAACAAATTATAATGAATGAATAAGAAATTTTAGAAATAGGAAGAAGTTTTCCAATGCAATCTACCTTAATCCCACTTTCTTTTATTTCTAATAGCCTCTTTGAGGAGCACATCTAGATGTATCTTAAACTTTTTTTTTTTTTTCCGGTCACCTTCTCTGCAAACCATTCCATATATTCATGCCTGTTTCCACAAAACAGGCAAAGATTCCTACAAAAGACCAGAATGGCAGAGGAATGATATGCAACCTATTAATTGTGAGACCTGCTGATGACCATGACACTTTGGAAATAGTAGCTGGCTAATACAGTGACCCAATGCAAAGTAGAAATATGTGAAGATTAGTGCTTTCAGCACAGCTCAACACAGAGGGACCCTTTTTCAAATTTTCCTTTCTAGAAATCCCTTAGTTAGGGCCCTACCCAATTCATGGTCCTTTCTGGTCAATTTCACAGTCATAGGATTATTAAAATAGTAAATTTCATGATCTCAGCTATTTAAATCTGAAATTTCACAGTGTTGTAATTGTAGGGGTCCTGACCCAAAAAGGAGTTTTGGGGGGCTTGCGGTAATGCTACCCTTACTTCTGCGCTTCTGCTGGCGGTGGCACTGCCTTCAGAGCTGGGCAGCTGGAGAGCAGCTGAAAGCAGCTCTGAAGGCAGAGCCACCGCCAGCAGCAGCGCAGAATTAAGGATGGCATGGTACGGTATTACCACCCTTCTGCACTGCTGCCTGCAGAGCTGGGCGCCCACCCAACAGTCGCTGCTCTCTGGCCGCCCAGCTCTGAAGGCAGCAGTGCAGAAGTAAGGGTGGCAATACTATGATTCCCCCCCCCCATAACCTTGTGACCCCCTGTAACTCTTTTCGGTCAGGACCCCCAATTTGAGAAACGCTGGTCTCCCCTGTGAAATCTGCATAGTATAGGGTAAAAACACAAAAACCACCAGGTTTGGGGGGACCAGATTTCATTGTCCGTGACGCATTTTTCTTGGCCGTGAATTTGGTAGGGCCCTAACCATAATATTTGCAAAGACCATATCTGTGAGGGAAGACTTGAGAGGATTTCTTTACACACAAGAAACTTGCAAAATAAACTTTATTTAGGAAAAGGGAACAGCAGGATACTTAGAAACATTCACCTTAGCTACACTGATGTAGATATTAAATGAGATGTAAAGTGGACTAGGAAAAAAAAGAAGTGAACTCCCTAAAACAATAGCAGAGAGATTCAGAAGAATAATTGAGAGAATAAAATAGAGGAGGGGAAATTAAAGTAAACAAGAGAGGGCTTGAAAAATCCACATCAATAGTTTTCACTGGTAAAAGGGAAACTTTCCCTAGAGAATGAAAGGAATTAAGATATCATCTTCTGTAGAATTTCAGCTTCCATTATTTAAATACTAATACTAATAATCTAGCACTTAGAGTTGTGAAAACAGTCCTCCAAACAGTGCAGAACCCCCTTTCTAAGTAACATTTTGCCAAATATCTTCCCCAGGTATTGTGGAAATTTTGGGGGGGAAAAAGTTTTTATTTAAAAGCAAAGTTCTTTCAAACACTAATATATTGTTTAGTAAACTGTTTTGGGTAAGCGTAAATATAATTGACTTTGTTCAACCGGTTTTGTCAGTTTCCTTTGGACATGGTATGCTTAATGTCCTGTAGTTCTGCTGTACACTATTTCTACTACTGACATGTTACTTACGTGAAATTGTTGCAATGTAGTGTTGGGGTGAATCGATTCTTGATATGTACAAAGATAACATTGTACAATGTTTTGGGATTCTTCATGATGAAGGGATGCTCTATAAATATAAGATGTTGTGCTTTGTCACAGGATAGCTGGCCCTTTAAAGGAAGATGGGTCACAGCCCCACCTGTGACAGAACACTCTCCTCCCCAGACAGGGAAAATTAAGATCATGTGACTATTGGTCCTGTGTCCCAATCAGGCTGAGGTAGATACAGCAGAGGCTATTGGAGAGCCATGAGGAGCAGGAGAGGCTGATGAAGAAGGCAGCAAAAGGCCTTGGGTCCTTTCCAAGAAGCCCTGGGAGTACTGATGAAAGAGCAAGAAGACAGTGTGATAGGATCCCTGGGGTGCAGCCTGGGGCCATGGGACCGCTGTGCCCCCTTAACTCTCTCCAGCCTGGGCTCTCTCACCAGGGCCGGCTCCGGGCACCAGCGTTCCAAGCAGGTGCTTGGGACAGCAGTAGGAAAGGGGCGGCAGGGTTTCCGCGGCGGCGGCAATTCGGCAACAGCTTCTCTCTCCCCTGCCGTCCGTGGCGGCATTTCGGCGGCGACAGTTTTTTGTTTGTTTTTTTTTTTACTGCTTGGGGGCGGCAAAAACACTAGAGCCGGCCTTGTCTCTCACAATGCCTTGCTAGTAACCAGCAGCAAACCTCTCCAGGTGCTGTTATCACTGGAGCCCCACACCCAACTATATTGCATGAATGCTCCCAGAGCCCCTCATGAATCACACAGGGAAAAGCACCAGCCCAATTTCCCCCCCTCCTTCCTCCACCCAGTTCCCAGCACTGTACCTCAGGAATATACCATCTTCTACTGCTCAAAACGAGCAATGCAGATTTATTTATTGGTTCACCACTTCATCAATGGAAAGTGGATATACACTAGGCTGTTTGCTTTCAAGCTTTCTTTTCCTAAGGGTTTTTAAAAATGTCAGTTCTCTGACAAAAGAGCTCCACTTTCTTCTTGGCTAGAAATATGTGTCAGTAAAGTTCTCAAACAGCTTATCACTATGTTTTCTTCCAATATAAGCAAGTAGCTGATTCTTTTTACATTCGTTATTTTTAGAAGCTTTCTAAATATCTACCCAGCTGACAGTTGCTGCCTTTCATAGTCTTTTATTCTGAGACTCTTGATGGCTGTGCTATCCTAAACAATTAGTTGATCATTGTCTGAAACTTTAAATGGGCATGTGTGGGAGAGATTTTATAACTTTGAGATTTGACCTGCAGACATTTTGAAGATTGTAGCAGTACTGGGCAACACTGGTTTTCCACTGTCTGAATTTGGAATCACTTGCTTATATAACAGTTCTTATTGTAAACAAAGTCAAAGGTGACTACAAGTGCATATCATTACAGTGTCATATGTAAAATGGTTAATGGTTAAAGAGTTGTAAATAGAGGGATTTCCCCTCCCCCCCCCCCCAAAAAAAACAACAACTTTATTTGTTGTTTTGGAGAAATGGATAGCTTAGTGCAGTGGTTCTCAACCAGGGGTACATATACTCCTGGCAGTATGCAGAGGTCTTCCCGGAAGTATATCTTCTCATCTAGATATTTGCCTAGTTTTACAACAGGGCTACATAAAAAGCACTAACGAAGTCAGTACAAACTAAAATTTCATACAGACAATAACTTGTTTATATTGACAGGTTTCAGAGTAGCAGCCATGTTAGTCTGTATTCGCAAAAAGAAAAGGAGTACTTGTGGCACCTTAGATAATTGGTTAGTCTCTAAGGTGCCACAAGTACTCCTTTTCTTTTTGTTTATATTGCTCTATATACTATACACTAAAAGGTAAGTATAATATTTATATTCCAATTGATTTTATAATTATATGGTAAAAATGAGAAAGTAAGCAAATGTTCAGTAATAATGCGCTGTGACACTTGTATTTTATGTCTGATTTTTGTAAGCAAGTAGCTTTTAAGTGAGGTGAAACTTGACCAATCAGACTCCTGAAAAGGGTACAGTAGTCTGGAAAGGTTGAGAGCCACTGGCTCAGTGGAGTATCAGTGGGTTTATAGTGCTTTTCACCTCTTGAACCTAGCCCAAACTGATAGTGATTGAAGTTGTTAGTCCCCAATGATGCAAATGGATAGAATTCTACCCTGCTCTGGGCAGACTGTATATGTGCTGCATATAGTCCAAATTTAACAAAAAGGCAAAATGTCAGTGTCAAGGTTCCTTCCCCACTCTGAACTCTAGGGTACAGATGTGGGGACCTGCATGAAAACCCCCCTAAGCTTATTTTTACTAGCTTAGGTTAAAACTTCCCCAAGGTACAGACTTTTTTGCTGCCACCACTAAGCATCTAACAAATATATATAACAGGGAAAGAGCTCGCTTGGAAACGTCTTTCCCGCAAAAATCTTCCCCAAACCCTACACCCCCTTTCCTGGGGAAGGCTTGATAAAAATCCTTACCAGTTTGCATAGGTAAACACAGACCCAAACCCTTGGATCTTAAGACCAATGAAAAAAGCAATCAGGTTCTTAAAAGAAGAATTTTTAATAGAAGTAAAAGAATCACCTCTGTAAAATCAGGGTGGTAAATACCTTACAGGGTAATCAGATTCAAAACATAGAGAATCCCTCTAGGCAAAACCTTAAGTTACAAAAAGACACGAAAACAGGAATATACATTCCATTCAGCACAGCTTATTTTCTCAGCCATTTAAACAAAACAGAATCTAACGCATATCTAGCTAGATTACTTACTAAGTTCTAAGACTCCATTCCTTTCTGTTCCCGGAAAAAGCATCACACAGACAGGGAGAACCTTTGTTTCTCTCCCCCCCCCCCTTCCAGCTTTGAAAGTATCTTGTCTCCTCACTGGTCATTTTGGTCAGGTGCCAGCAAGGTTACCGTAGCTTCTTAACCCTTTACAGGTGAAAGGGTTTTTCCTCTGGCCAGGAGGGATTTTAAAGGTGTTTACCCTTCCCTTTATATTTATGACAGTCAGGAAGGGAGTAATTTACATTACAAGACATACAACCTCTAACTCAGATTACAACAAGACATACAACCTCTAACTCAGATTTCTACTTTCGGCTGCTCCAAGCTTGGTTGTAACTAAGATTTTCCTTACAGGACCTCCTTTCTCCCAGCCCCTATTTCCCTCTCCCCAGAGAGGCAGTAGAGCCCCTTTTACTATATATCCTATGTAGAGGCAACAAAACCCACCTGCAACTGTGTATGAACACAGTTACCCTATTACCCTAAAACTTCAGTCAAAGTTAAAACATCTGAAATCCAGATGACACAGGAGCCTTAAGTCCCTCTGCACAGTCCTATAGTCTGCTGTCCTGTTCCAGATAGCTGTTGAAAAGATTATATGAAATGAGTTAGTTCTCAGATTTTTTTTTTTACCCAGTGAAGGTGCTTACATTAATTTAATTTAAAAAAAACCCAGACAAACAAAGACCCACACACCATAACTGGCATTAATTGGCATTCTTGCTTATAGTTCTAGCAGAGAGGCAGAAGATTGAATAGGCATGAAAATCAACTATTCTTGCACTTGTAGAAGTGTGGCTCCTTCAGGTTACAGTTGAAGGGCAGCGAGGAAGCTTGTACTACTGGCGCTGTACTTGTTCTGTGGCTGAATGGAAGACTTCTGGGCTGTAAATCTAGACATTTTACCAAGCATGAAATTCTATCAAGGAAAAATGCAAGGGGGAGTCTTTATATAATATAGATATAACAAAGATTTTTATAATTGAAAATGTTAGTACCCTTGGGAAGCTGTAGCTTAAAGTCTTGTCTGTCAGCATACAGCACCACTACACATGACAGGCAAAAGAAAATCAAACAGTTATAGTGAAATTTTCTCATTGTTAGCGTGCAAAACCTAGGTGCATGCCCAAAGGCATAAAATTAACCTAAAGTGCTTTATTAAAGTCAATCCAGTGTTGGTTCTGAAGGTGTTACAATCCCATGTATCCGCAAATGATCAAATTATTTAATGTAGTGAATATTACATACACAAAGTACTGTAAAATAACATTATTAAAATTGCAAAGTGAAGCACTCAAAAGTTAGATGCAAGAATTAAGGTTTCCTGGGCAACCTTAATTTGCCCTCGTGTGTGCGCGTTATGATACAGCCTTTAATTAAATAGCTACATACTGTATTTTCTACTCTACTCTGCTCTGGGGATGAATCGGAGTTGTGTAGTAATGGAGGCTGTTGTCTGTAGAGCCAAGGTCTCACTTGCTGTAGAAGCAGAAAGATGTGTACTATTTGTAGTACTGGGGCAAGGGATTGCAGGAAGAGAAAGTGGTCTCATGGTTAAGACAGTTTGATGCTGCCCTGGTGAACTGGATTCTATCCCTGTCTCTATGGCAGAGTTCTCATGTTATGCTAATCAAGTCACTTAAATTAAGCTTTTCACAGGTGGTCACTAATTTTCTGTGTGCCCAACTTGAGACCCTTGAGACACTTGTCTGACTTGCACAAATGCTGAGCACTCACAACTGCAACTAAAGTCAATGGGAGCTGTGCTTTGAACATATGAAGTGCTATATAATGTTGAGTGCTTCTGAAAAATCAAAATTAGTGGATACTCTTAAATCTTAATTTCTCTGTGCCTCAGATCCCCATCTATAAAGCGGGGTAATACCTGCCCCGTCACCTCACAGGGGTGTTGTGAAGATAAACTAATGTTTGGGAAGCACTTGGATAATAAGAGATGGTTGTTACATGAAAAGTCTGTGAGGAAATAAATAAATTCTGTCTTCAGAGCAGGGTTTGAATAGTGTGCAGTAAATAAGGCCTTAGACCACATGTTGAACAGTGGGGATAGAACAAAACATTAAGTAGCTGCTCATTAACTGCGAATAAAAGGAGTACTTGTGGCACCTTAGAAACTAACAAATTTATTTGAGCATAAGCTTTCGTGAGCTACAGCTCACTTCATCGGATGCATTCAGTGGAAAATACAGTGGGGAGATTTATATACATAGAGAACATGAAACAATGGGTGTTACCATACACACTGTAATGAGAGTGATCGCTTAAGGTGAGCTATTACCAGCAGGAGAGCGGGGGGAGGGGAGAGAACCTTTTGTAGTGATAATCAAGGTGGGCCATTTCCAACAGTTGACAAGAACATCTGAGGAACAGTGGGGGCTGAGGGGGGTGGAAATAAACATGGGGAAATAGTTTTACTTTGTGTAATGACCCATCCACTCCCAGTCTTTATTCAAGCCTAAATTAATTGGATCCAGTTTGCAAATTAATTCCAATTCAGCAGTCTCTCATTGGAGTCTGTTTTTGAAGTTTTTTTGTTGAAGAATTGCAACTTTTAGGTCTGTATTCAAGTGACCAGAGCCAGAAGAGTACCCAGAAGTCACCTACTACAGGACAGGCCCAACAAAGAAAATAACAGAACACCACTAGCCATCACCTTCAGCCCCCAACTAAAACCTCTCCAGTGCATAATCAAGGATCTACAACCTCTCCTGAAGGATGACCCATCACTCTCACGGATCTTGGGAGACAGGATTACAGACAGCCCCCCAACCTGAAGCAAATACTCATCAGCAACCACACACCACACAACAGAACCACTAACTCAGGAACCTATCCTTGCAACAAAGCCCATTGCCAATTGTGTCTACATATCTATTCAGGGGACATCATCATAGGGCCTAATCACATCAGCCACACTATCAGAGGCTTGTTCACCTGCACATCTACCAATGTGATATATGTCATCATGTGCCAGCAATACCCCTCTGCCATGTACATTGGACAAACTGGACAGTCTCTATGTAAAAGAATCAATGGACACAAATCAGATGTCAAGAATTATAACATTCAAAAACCAGTCGGAGAACACTTCAATCTCTTTGGTCACTCGATTACAGACCTAAAAGTGGCAATTCTTCAACAAAAAAAAACTTCAAAAACAGACTCCAACGAGAGACTGCTGAATTGGAATTAATTTGCAAACTGGATGCAATTAACTTAGGCTTGAATAGAGACTGGGAGTGGATGGGTCATTACACAAAGTAAAACTATTTCCCCATGTTTATTCCCCCACCCCACCCCCCACTGTTCCTCAGACGTTCTTGTCAACTGCTGGAAATGGCCCACCTTGATTATCGCTACAAAAGTTCCCCCCCCTCCTGCTGGTAATAGCTCACCTTAAGCGATCACTCTCGTTACAGTGCGTATGGTAACACCCATTGTTTCATGTTCTCTGTGTATATAAATCTCCCCACTGTATTTTCCACTGAATGCATCCGATGAAGTGAGCTATAGCTCACAAAATTTATGCTCAAATAAATTGGTTAGTCTCTAAGGTGCCACAAGTACTCCTTTTCTTTTTGCAAATATAGACTAACACGGCTGCTACTCTAAAACCTGTCATTAACTGAGCACTCTCCATCCTGGGCGCTGAATATGGGAGGGGTCCTGTGAGGAAAAAATAGTATGTGATCATGTAGCTAAAGACCATACCATAATGCATATGTACAAGAGGGATAACTTCAGGTTACACAGACAACCTTAATTCTAGCATTTCCTAACTTTTGAGTGCTTAATCTTGCAACCTTAATGTTCTTTTAACATCGTTTTTATGTAATTTCCTAAGTGGTATTTTAAGCAAACTGAAAAAACAAATTCCATCATGTGATGTCTTGTTAACACTAATATCGTTCATCAGCAGGGTTGAAACCTTTAGGTCCACTGCACAGAATGCTGCCACTTGAACTAACAATAGTAGGTTGTCATCCTCTTTGTGGAACAGCACGAGAGGAGGAAGAGACTTTTTCAGTTGGTTTCACTGACAGTGGAGGAATTGTGAGACTCAAGAATCCTGAGTTGCATTCCAGGCTCTGGAGGAGAGTGTGCTGTAGTGATTACAGATTCTTTCTCCTAAGCTATGACCCTTTTCTATCCCATCCCCTCCAACCTGTCTTTCTCCCAATCCTGTCTCTCCTTACCCCTTGGCTCCTCAACCCAGTTCAAGTCTCCTTGTCTATCGAATCCCAATCTTCCCCTCCAGGTTTGCTGTCAAAGTCGCATCTCCCACTGTCTCCCTGTCATCCCATCGTCTGTCCCCGTCCCCCCCCCGGTTCCTCATCCTATTTGTGCCTCCCCTTCCCCTGACCCCTCCATTGGCTCCCAGTCTCCCTCCCTGGGCTCCTCCTCCAATCTCAGTCTTCCCACCACCTCTGCTCTCTCTTTTGGCTCCTTATCCCATCCACTTTGTCCAGCCAGTCCCAGTTCTTTGTATGATCTCTCTCTCTTCCCCCACCCATTCATGAGTCACACCCCCAAAATCATGACTGTTTGTTAAATAATGATGTTTTGGTTTTGGTCTGTCCTTTGATTTTTGAATTCTCCTTGATGACCCCCAACGTGTGTGACAGTTAGTGTAGCCAATACTCTCCAATTTATTAAATTGATTTTGGGCCCCCACTGCAGGAGCTCTCACTTCCACATCTGCCTGCCCCTGTCAGTGTTGCCTCTACATCTGCTTAGCTCCCCTATCAATTCTGACCCCTTTCTCACAACTTCACCTCTGCTCCTCCTGGGCTCTTAACTGCCCCCTCCCCCCCCAAGGTCTGGGGGTGGGGGTGGTGAAAGAGGCTGCACTGAGGTCCTGGTCTCACCATTCCAGGCTGGGATGCGGGGCAGCCCAAAGGGTTCTTTATCTTCCTCTTCCCCTTACCAGGCCTGGTGTTGCAGGGGGAGAGAAGGGAGGCGCAGAGAGTAGCCGTCCCATTACTCAAAGAAGTGCTTCTGCTCCCTCCTCCCCACCCCACCCCCAGCTGCTGGGCTCGTTTTGCTCCCTCCTGTGAGAATGGTGTCTGCTTCTGGGGGATAGGGGAAGTGATCTGCCTGCTTCCTGCAGCAGGCCTGACTGGCTACTCTTTCCCAAGAGACTGGCCAGTAGGGAAGGCAGCCAGTCACAGTAGGTGCTTCCCTAAGCAGAGCTGAAATATGCAAGACAGCTGGAGCCGCTCCTGCTATTGCAAGGCTGCTATCTTCCTCTCCCCTCCCACAGTTTGCAGTCTCAACCTCCTTTCCCAACCAGTTCCAGCTCCCATTCCCCCAAGCTGCCAGTCTCCCCGGCCTCCCTGCTACCACTCCTAGTCTTCTCTCCCACCCCCAACTCTGTCACATTTTTCCTGCCCCCGTCTGGTCCCAGTCTTGCCAGACTCCTTTTCTCAATCTACTCCTTTCCCTACTTCCCTAGTCTGGCTCTTGTCCCCAGTGCATTCAGATCAGATGGCTTCTTCCTCTATGCTGCCTGGGTGCCAAAATGGAGGTCATGGGCAACACAAGAGAGATGGGCTCCTTCCTCTTATTTCTGAAACCTGGACCAGGCCCAGAGCATTACAGGGAAAGGCTTCTTTAGATATGGCTACACTGCAATAAAAAACCCATGGCACCAAGTCTCAGAGCTCGGGTCACTTGACTCAGGCTCACAGGGCTCAGGCTGCAGGGCTTAAAATAGCAATGCAGGCATTTGGGCTTGAATTGGAACCCCGGGTTCTGGGACCCATTGTGCCAAGACTCCAGCCCAAGTCCAAATGTCTACACTGCAATCTTATAGACCTTCAGCCTAAGTCAGCCAAGGCTGTGCTCCAGCTCTTTTATTGCAGGGTAGACATAGTCTCTGACTCCGTTGCTCTACAGAGATAACATATGCAGAGTCTGGTCAGCACAAGAAACTTAGCTGTTAGACTCTTGCAATTCTCTACTTAGCATATGTAAACTGCAATTTTTCAAAGGCTTATAACTTGGCCAGATTTGGGGGATGGCAAATCCCTGACACAAAGGCTACCACCTGCCACATTTGAAGGCTGTGCTCCAAAGCATGGGGCTCTAGGGAAAGGGTCTCAAGAACCTTTTTAACTTGGGCAAAACAATGTATTACCTACCCTAGTTCTTAGCACTGACTCAACCATTTTTGCTGAAAGTTTTGGGGGAAAAAATCATACTGAGACAGACACCTAACGTGGAAAATTTCAGCCCAAATGGTTAAAGTTTGGCAAAGTTATAAGCAGTCTTGTAATAGGAAGTATTGAACAACTTTAATACTAGGCATAGCCTGCAATAATGCCAAGCTAAATTCAATTTTGAAAAAACTACTCCAAATGTTTGCATATTGCATTTAATAATAGTCAGCCAGTTCCATTTCATAGTTTTCTTCTGCTTGGTGTCTTTGTTCATTTTGCTCTTTCTCTTAAGCTTATGCTGAAGTCACATAGTCTCATTTGGGTTTTTTTATCTGCACTTAGTTTTGCTAGGTCCTGTGATAAGCTATGGTATTTTAGAGAGAACAGGATCACATGAATGTGTTGTAAAATATTAGTTTATTTTTAGTAAGTATCAGTGAATAAAACTGCCTGTGTTTAGAGTTGTTAAAATGTTCTACGTGGCTTATAAATGTCAATCTGCTGATCTCAAGCTCATATGATCAATTCACTAGGTGACCATATGGGTAGGTCATGAGACTGAATCATCCAGTATTATCCATCCTCTTCTCTACCTTCGGCATCCCCCAAACACATCCACATCCACAGTATTTAGTGCAGCCAGATGTGTAAACTCTTACATTTTGTCAAGATATAGCAGAAAGTGACCATTATTCAGAAATGTGAAAAAACTCAGAGGAAAGGATTGTTTAATAAAGAATAAGTAATTGATGGATTTAGTAGCTAACTTAGGGTTGTGTGGAAGTTTTAATGTTGAATGTATTTCCATCAATTTGTGAAATTAACTTTAGATTATAAATCTGTAGTTTTTTCTTTTTTCCTGTAATATGTGGTGAGACAGGAGTGAGAAGCTGAGGTGGCCATCTTTGTTTTAGCAGATAGCTTGAATACTGAGCAAAGGAGCTATTAGAGAGCAGAGGGATTAGAATAACAAGTAAACAGTTTTCCTAGCTGTAATTGTGTAGCTCACGCTTTCACTGTGTGGAGCTCTGTCCCCCTCTCTGGGTATGGACTATACATATTGCTATAGTCCATACATAGCTTTGTCTGCTACATTTTGAGCTCTGGATTTGGTTTCTTTAGCTCAGGCAATAGCATTTTATGCTGTTCTATCCAGAGGTTCATGGTTCAATTCCAACTGACATGTCCATAGCCATCATATTACAATTGAATCATGGTTATTCAGCAATAACCACATAGAGATTATACAAACAGACATTTAGAACCAATCAGAGCTGCATAATTGGAGGGGGGAGTACAGTTAGGGATCAGTTACCTCAACAGCCTTGCACGCTAGCTGAGGACAATTCCATTCCAATAAAATGTTTGTTGGACAATTAATTCCTGTTAAATAATTTTATCACTAGAAGGTAATTCTATTTTTCATAATCTACATCTTATTTACCACTCCATTGGCAGGTGTAGCATTCGTACTAACATGCTTTATATATATTTTACAGTTATCATTCTGAGCTTAACAGGGTTCTTAACAATTTATTATAATTCCAGTATTTCCAGCCCCAAGAATTCAAAAATTATGAGGGAGACCCCACCCCCCCTTGAAATCATGAGACTTATAATCTTTTTATTATGGTGGTTTTGGTTTGTGTGCATGCATAGGTGACAACTAGTGTTGTCCTAAATGTACTGAGTGATTCTGGCCCACACGGCAGGAGCACTTGCAGGCTGCCAGATAGAGCAGAGCTTCCAGCTTCTCCCCCAAACCTCCGACTTCTACCTAATGACTTCTGTGTCTCCTGCCCGCTATCTGTCATTCCGCAGCTCAGCAATTAATTATGCACCTCCAGCCCTCACATTAATTCTGTCTCCCTAGCCCACAATCTGCCTGTTCCCCCAGCCTCACTTTTCTTCTCCTACAGCTGAAGGGGTGATTCATCCTGCTCCCTCTATCTCAGAGTGTTGCCAGGATGGAAAGGGAAGAGGAACAGAGAGCACATCAATCCATTGTTGACAGGAGTGGGGGAGCCCTGAGCTTGGTTTTCTGCTCTTCCTCCTCCCCCCCGCACCTAAAAAGTTCTCTGGCTCCTGAAAGGAGAGGGAAGAGCACTGTCTACCTCCTGCAACAGTCCAGATTGGCTGCTGTTCCCCAGGAGGTGGGAATGGAGGGCACACAGAGCTCCTGACCTGGTGGGTGGTGGGGGAGATGCAGGAAATTCAGTCCCAGGCATGGGGTGAATGGGGGATCACACTAATTTCCTGTCATGGTGGGGGACACAGTTTCTGGCATGGGAATAGGAGAATGGATGACAATGGTAGGGGAAGGAGGGCATGGGGGGACCCCAGAGGCACTGAGATGGTGCTAAGGGAGACATGGGAGAAGGGAGCATCACAGAGCCCCTGCTGGAGAGTGTGGGGGAATGTACAGAGCGTGGGGCAAGAGGAAGGAGATGGGAGCCTTGCAAGGAGTCCCTGAAACAGAAGGGGATGGGAGGGTGGCACAGAAAGCTTGTGAGGGAGAATGGAGGAAGACACAAGAGCTCCTGGTGTGTGAAGTGTTCTTGGCCTGCAGAAGTAACAAAAGGTATGTTTACAGTGTGGTGTTAAAACCTCCTGTAGCTAATCTTAGAGCCCAGCTCTACAGCCTCGGGCTCATGCTCTGTGGCTAAAATCAGCTGTCCAGGATTGCGGTCTGCACCCTGGGGTTGAGGATGGGTTTCAGAGCCTGAGCCCAAAGGTCAACATAGCTGTTTTTAGTGTTGTAGCACAGGCCCCACAAATCTGAGTCTATAGACTCTGCTCTGAGTCTCACAGCCATGGGGTTTAAAACACAGCATAGACATACCCAAAATGTGTGACCTTCTTCTATTGTACCCTATACAGATATGACAGATGCAGATTATACAGAATCTAAGCTTCCCCCCCTCCCGCCCTTGGTGGTGGGGGAGAAGGAGGAAGAATTCTAGCTCTTCTGGTTGCAAAACTAACTTTCCAAATGTGAATCAAGTATAAGCTGATGAAGTGATGATTTTCCGAGTTTGGAGACATCTTGAAGCAATGGCATTGGGAGATTTGAACTCCTCTATTCCCTATTAATTACACTGGCGTGTCAACTCTGCCCAGTGATGAGACTTGCATATAAACATTAGCTATTTAACTGCTGATTACTTTAGAATGGGGAAAGGGCATGGGGTGAGGGGGGGATTGGGAGTTGCTGCAGGAAACAAAGTGCAGAAGGAATGCAGGGGAAAACCACGAGGACAGAGAACAGGGAATGAAGAAAACAGGAGGATTGAGAGGGAAGGGAGGAGGTGGAAATAGCCGTGATCTTCCATTTCCTGATGGGAAAATGTGTTCATCAAAGTTCTGAACAAATAAAAACCCAGAGCTTATTTAGTAGATAAGGGCCATATCATCTGTGTAAACCTCCCATTGACAGCAGTGGACATTCTTCTATGGGTTGAGGGGAGTATGGAATACTAATTTTGTGTCTCAGTTCATGTCCCATAATTAAAAATGGGACTCAGCCCTCTCTAATGAAAGTTTGACATCCCTGCTGTAGTGGCTTGTAAGGGAGATAGAAAACTCTCTCTGCTAGGAGGGAAGATGCAGTATTTTGCAGAGCCACTGCCTTTCCACGGGTAGCTGTAAGGAGCGCTAGGACTCAAACTTGGGTCAGCAGACTAACCAGGTAACTAACACCTCCACACTGCCACTTGGCAGCAGCTGTAAATAGGTTGCTCCTGGCAACTTGCAGATCACAGTGGATGTACACTATGGGAAATCCTGCCTGACAGACCTGATTTGGCAGCTTCCTGGGAGGCTCCTGAATGGTCCTTTGGCTCCATATAAGCCCACAGGCATACCAGGAAGTGCTCAGGTAGGCTGTCATGACTGACTCTGGTCCTGGCATCAACTTTGGCTCTGACTTGGATTCTGCCCCTTGCCCTGAATCTGGGACCTGACACCATCCTGACCTTAGCCAAGAAATCTGACTTTGAGCTGCTCAAGCCCTGCCCTATGACCCTGAAAGTAGGATGGAGAGAAACTCAATGGAAGAATAGTGGCTGTGAAAGGAGTCTGTGACAGGGGCATGCCCTTTTCTGCAATAACTGTAACTTTGAGTCCCTCCCTCACACCTTTTCTGGAACATCACGATAGGCCCCCTCAGGGAAAGAGAAAAGAGTCCACGGTTGGACCACCCAAAATGGCCGGATTGGTGTGGGTATAATGTGTGCTTATGAGCATCTTGCTGAAGTCAAGAGTAACTTTTTGAAGGGCAAGTTGTATTGAAAAAACTAAATCCCATGGTGTGTAAGCAAAACATATTTTCCCACCCTTGGAAAAATGTATTGCTAGTCTTTATATTTCCCATAAATAAAGATAGTTCTTTCTTGTCCTCCCTACACAGTACTCTACTCTGGTAGGTTTTGGCTAGAATGCTTCGAGTTACTTTTCCTGTCCCCTAGCACTTTTGCACTTTAGATGTTACTTCTTGCTTTGGAGAACTAGTGTCAATGTGAAATTGTTTATGTATTGGGAGGGTGACAGAGCCACAGTTCACAAGACACTTTGCTCCTTTCCTTGCAGGAATATTACTATGTGTAAAGGAGGCACTTATTTGTTCTCCTGCTATGAATCTCCAGTTGTAGGAACCTTTGCATACCCAGTTGAACTAAGCAATACAACCATACAGTCACCTTGATTATTTCCACTGAATGGAGCCTGAAGTTGTTCAGGAAATTCATCTTTGAGTGCGGCTGAGCTCTTCTTTGAGCAATAAGTACCACTATTTCCCATCTACAAACTAACAAAATTATAGTTCAGCTAAAAGTGAGTCTTAGTTCCTCAGATGGTAGCTCAACTGCCATATTAAAAATATAATGAATGGTTTTCATATCTAATCTGGGTAGGAACTCTGCTGGTAGAAGACCTCAAACTTCAATGTGTCCTAAGAATGGGATACTTGCAGGAAATTTAAGTCAAGACACTTCCTCCTAAACTCTGTACTTGTTTTGTTTCATACAAATCTACAGTAGCTGTCTCTGTAGGGTAAATGAAGCAGCAGGGAGGTTGCATTTATCCCATGTCAAGATGAAAAGCTGATTACACTGATGAGCGCAGATGAAGCGGAAACCTCTCAGAGATTAGGTTTTGCTTTCCATGTGCCCTACATTGCAGGTTGACATAATTGTGTAATGTTGGCCATTTTACATGTACAGTCTTTCCTCTATCTCCTTATCAGAGTGCAAATGCACCCAAAAAGTGAAATTTCTATCAGCAAAGTATAATAATTCATCTCCCTTTGAGAGAACACATTTTAAAAAGAAAACAACTAACTTTTCAAAGTACTTGGAACTGGTATATCTGTTTTCTGTTCTGTTCACTGTATTTGTCTCTATGATGTGAAATAGTGATGTTATAGGTAAGGTAGTGCAAACTTGTAGGTTACTAGATGGGAGATGGCAAGTATATCATGAGAATTCTTAAAGTTGTAGAAACTTGATAGTTTGATCTGCAGTGATGAAAAGAAGTTTAAAATGATCAGAAAAGATCTCAAGAATTTTAGGTAGAAGTAGCAAGTGAATGACTTTAATTATTATTAATCATTATTTACTTTAAGATTTAATTTTGTTTATGAAAGACCTGTCCTTCACATGTTATGAGCTAATTTTATCAACACCTGTTTATTGCAGGAAGCACTCTTATCCTTCATTAGGTTGTGGGCCTCTAGTGTTGGAGTCTTGTTAATGAATCTAAGGAGAACCACATGTGTAGCCACAAGAGATGCTACATTTTGCCTAAGCATGAGATGTCATTGTAATGTGTTAACATTTACAAAGGTCTTCAAGCATGGCTGGAATCAAAATACCATTTTTCCTCCCAAATTGTACAGTCACTATTAATGTCTCACAGAAGGCTATATTAATTGCAGCTTTTAAAAATTGTGTCTTTATAAATCATATGTGTAATAAAATAATAAGGGTCTTTTGCTTCTTCCCTGCTTTGCTCCAGAACTGAATGTTTCAATGAACAATATCAGAAAGATTTTTAGGTAAGAAAATAGATTCTTTAGCCTCCACAAGCTCAGCTCCTCTATGGCCCATGTTTGAATTGAAGTAAAATAACTGCAGGGACGGTTCTTGTAGCTTTGAGTGTTAGGAAGTACCTGGGTTGCGCCTTTATCTAGGAAGCAACTCAGAAGGCTGGGCGATGATTATCTTTTTGTCGATGATGTAAATTCCAAAGTGGAGCTTATTTCCCTAAAAGCCCTATTTCCATCATAACAAATAATCCTGCTCCAGTTCGCCTTGATGCTGGGCTCGGGGGAGGACGATTTCATGGATGCTCCCGGGAGAGCAGCAAGACAGATATAGCCAGCCTGAGAAGCCCAGACGTTGCAGGGGAATGTTTTCTGCCATGGGGATTTAACAGCAACCCACATGAGCAGTGACTTTCACAGGACCAGAAAATACCCCCAAACACACACGCGTTTGTTGGCAAGGGGGTGGGGCAGGGAAGGGAATGGGTGGTGATGGATGGATAGTCCCTGGGGGGCAGAGAGCCACTGAAATCTAGCTGGGGGTCGGGGGGGGGGGGAGGGGAGGTTGCTCCTCTGCTCCCTTGTTTCGGGGATTTTGGCTGCTGCTGTCGCCCAGGCCCCATCCGCTGCTGCGCCGCTTGGCTCCCGCGTCAAGCCAGGAGCTCGAGGCAGCTGCCCTGGCACCGGCACCGGCCCTGCCCCTCTCTGTGGAGCTGCCCCGCGCGGGCTCCTTTGCTGCGAATGAGCCCGGCAGGCGAGACGGGGGCAGGCTGTAAGTGCCAGGCGGCGGCAGTGGTCACCCTGAGGAGGAGGAGGAGAGGAGCGGGATTAGCGCGCGGGCAGCCGCCGCCGCAGCAACCGGACTGGGCAGCGCCTCTCTGCACCTGCAGGAGCAGCAGCAGCCGAGCCGAGGACTGCGCGTCTTCCAAGGTAACAACCCTTCGTCCGTCTGTCTGTCTGTCTGCCTGCTCCGCTCTGTCCCTCAGCTTCCCGGCAGTGTCTCCTCCCGCCACAGCGCAGGGCTGCCCGCTCGCCGGAAAGAAACTTCGGATTTATTCGCAGTCACCGCGCGAGTGCAGAACACAAGGGAGAGAGAAAATCTTTATTGCCAGCTCTCTCCTCCTGCTGCTGCTGCGGCTGCTTTATAAATAGCTCCTGGGCAGAGGCAGAAGCGGGGATCTCTCTCCTGCCTTTATTAGTTTCCCTTGCAGCCCTGTTAGTTCTCCCCACCTCCTACCAGCTGTATTAAGGCAAGATGTCGCTGGGTTATTTTTGTTTGTTTCTGAAAACTGTCAGAATTGTGTGCGGTCCCTTCCCTCTTCTCCTGCTGCAAGACGGATGCAGCAAGGCTTGGACTGGGGGGTGGTTACAAGTTCCCCCTATAGCGGGCTTTGATGGATGCAAATTCCTTTCTGCACTGGGGAGGGTGGGTGACTAGAAGACACATGATTAATGTTTACAGCATTCAAACAATCTGTCTTCCTCAATGTGTAGAGTTTGGGAGGAACCACCGTGGAAAATAGGAGACTGCTCAACTCTATCCTGTGTAAGGTTATATACAAAGTCCTGGTGTACTGTATATACTTTCCCATAACTTTGTTTTCTCTGATTTTTTTTTAATTAAGAGGCCAACCCCCCCCCCCCCCAGAAGAAACTGTGTGTATCAACAATATATTGGCAAAACATTATCATTGCTCTACTCTGGAGTCTTCCTAACACACACATGTCAAAGGCTATGTGTATGTAGGTAATTAAAATAGATTCTCCTTTCTGAAGCACGCTATTATATCAGTTGAGACATTGTTCCAGTGGCCAGATCATTGGTCTGGGGACCAAAAATACCCAAGTTCTGAATCCTAGTTCTGCTGCTGTGTCATTATATGGCTTTGTGCAATTGATTTAGGCTGGCTCTTCATCTGTGAAGCCTGTGTGTGTGTTGGGGAGTAACAATATTTCCTTGCTTTCTAGGACCTCTTTAAAGATGAACTAATGAAAAACAATAATTTAGTCAACAAAAAGTAGGGAAAAAATGATCCAAATCCTATCTAATATTACTGAGCATCATAAAGCGTCCATTATCTGATTGTGCATAGAACACTTCGAGAAGTGCTATGCATGTGCTAAGTATTAATTGTAATTGTATAATAATACATGAACAAGTCTTATTTGTAGAACTATATCAATAACACAAGCAAGTATAAAAATTAAGTTAAACAGATGTAACTTTCTGAAATTTTTTATCTTTCAGACAGAAATAATCCTAATTTGGCCTCTGCCTAGAGATGAATTTATTTGTTTTGGCAAGTTTCAGCAGAAACTGTTCAGCCTTTTTTGATTAGAGGGAAAATGGGAGGGAGGCAGAAGTGTCAGTGTTTCATTATTAGAAAATAAAAAAACTACTTCTTTCTTTCTTTCTTTCTTTGTAACAGCTTTCCAACCAAAATGTCTGGGGCTAGGAAGTCAATATTTGATATGAAATTGGCCCTTTTTGAGAAGTACCTTCTAAGGTTCCAGTGAAAATTCCTTTTGACTTGACTGAGATATGCCCACTTGAAAATCAGGTTCTCTGCACCTGGAATACATTTTTTCACAAAGCTTGTAAAGTGCACAGCTATGTGTGCATACCTACGTTAACTGCATAGTGAGAAGTTAGCAGTTGGCATAGGGTTTCTTAACACTTTTGGAAAGTATGTTGGGATGGAGGCATACATACCTTTAGAAGCATGGATAAAAGTTAAATATTTCTGTGAACATTATGCCCCCACATTTAGTCAAACATTTGAAAGAAAAATGAGAATATCCTAGAAACACTTCTCAGCTGAACAATTCAAAAAGAAACACAGCAGATAAATGACTTATTGTCCTAATACAGACCTTTATCTCAGGCCCTTCCCTTCCCTTTTACAAGGTGTGCAGGAGCCCTGGCAGTCCCTGTGCACTCAGGGTATGTCTACACTACGAAATTAGGTCGAATTTATAGAAGTCGTTTTTTTAGAAATCGTTTTTATATATTCGAGTGTGTGTCCCCCCACAGAAAATGCTCTAAGTGCATTAAGTGAATTAACTCGGCAGAGTGCTTCCACAGTACTGAGGCAAGCGTCGACTTCCGGAGTGTTGCACTGTGGGTAGCTATCCCACAGTTCCCGCAGTCTCCGGAAATGAGATTCAAAAGTTTGCGGTTCTTTTCCTGTCTACCTGGCCAGTGCATCTGAGTTGAGAGCGCTGTCCAGAGCGGTCACAATGGAGCACTCTGGGATAGCTCCCAGAGGCCAATACCATTGAATTGTGTCCAGAGTACCCCAAATTCGACCCGGCAAGGCCAATTTAAGCGCTAATCCACTTGTCAGGGGTGGAGTAAGGAAATCGATTTTAAGAGCCCTTTAAGTCGAAAAAGGGCTTCATCGTGTGGACGGGTGCAGGTTTACATCGATTTAACGCTGCTAAATTCAACCTAAAGTCCTAGTGTAGACCAGGGCTAAGATTAGTAGGGTTCACAGAAAGGAACCCAACTCTTTAGAAGTTTCACAACGAGATGAGGCCACAAGGGAGAGTGGGTAAATGTCAGAGATAATGACTTGCTCAGATATATTAGCTTTACTGAAATAAATTAATAACAATGTCAACTCTTACTAAACTAAACAACAAGTGTAAACTCTTACTAAAAAATTATGGAACCATTTAATATTACAAAGATATGGGAAAGCTGATCAGATTGACACGCAGAATGAGAATGCTGATGCTTTGTTTTGTGTCATCAACCAGGCAAAGAATGACAGTTCCTGCAGCCCCAATGGCAAAGAACACTTCAACCTTTCCAATATTGTTACTGAATACATGTAAATGTAAAGGGTTAATATAATCTCAGGTCTTTAATGAGGAATTCTTTTCTAAATTCTGAAGTTACTTATGTACATAAGTGTTTATAGGATCAGAACCCCAGACTGTGAAGTAACATTGTAATAAACCCCAATCCTTTTTTTAATTTAAGGTTCTAAGATGAGCCATCTTTCTGACTTAAAGAAAATGTATTTAGTATGCAGTATTTATGTAAGGGGTGAGTAGAAAAACATTCCTATTGTTATATGTACTTCTAGTACTACCTCTTCCAAGAATTACTTTCTCACCCCCCTCCCCCAGCACTTTCACAAATGTGTTTGTTAGCTTTAATCCTGCTTCATCCATTTTGGCAGGAACTGGTATACATGGAAGAGCATTCTTCTGTTGAATGAACTAAGCTCTAATCTTATGACTTGTATGTATATGACCATACTTAATTACATAACTTGTGTTTGTAGACTATATTGACTTTTTTTTGTTACTTTGATAAGCAGTGAAATAAAAGGGTCAAGATCTTTTTAATAGGAAATAGGGAATCCTTTTGCCTGTGTCATGCAGCTATCAGAGGGCTATAATGTGCTTATATTTTGTGGACTTGGTAACTGGAGTATGAGCGCTAAGTGTGTGTACAATTATATTAGGATTGTATCAATGTACTTATTCCTTTATTCCCACTTCACTTGCTGTTTTCCGCTACTCATCATTGCTTTTTATAGCTGGCATTTGCTGGTGATGGCTGACAGGCTTACTGTACTTTCATGTTTCTTCACTGAGTCGTTTAGGGATAAGCATAATCTAGGGGCTGGTATGTCATTTTAATGACACACTTTGGAATGCTATTGTCCCTCCATACCAAGCAAACATAACCAGGGAACTCTATACTTACCATTACTATTATTCCTGATCAGGTGAACAACTTAGGGCCCTACACTGCCCAGCTTTCTTCTACAACAGCAGATCTTACAGCTCTCTGTAGCCGGAGATGGTAGCTAGATCCCCTCAGAGTAACATTCCCTCCGAGTAGATCCCCTCAGAGTAACATTTTTCCCTCGCTTTGAGAGGTGGTCAAAAAATTCTGGAAGTGAACCACTGGCTAGGTAAGTGGTATAAAGTAGAGGGGTTTGATTTTGTCGAACACTGGTCCACCTTCCATGGGGAGAGGGGGCTGAACAGTTTGGATAGCCTCCATCTCAATAAAAGGGAAACCAATCTTCCTGGGCACAGGTTGACAAGTCAGGATGGCATTGAATTAATAACAAAAGGGGAGGGCAAAAAGAAGGAACAAATGAAGGAACAAATTGTTGATGCTCTCATACTAGAAGTTTGAGAAACAAACAAGAGAAATTGCTCATTTATGAGCATAAATTCGACTTAGTTGGCTTTATTGAAACCTGAATTTCCACTACATGCATCCAACGAAGTGGGTTTTCACCCATGAAAGCTTACGCTCCAATATGTCTGATAGTCTATAAGGTGCCACAGGACTCTTTGCTGCTTTTACAGATCCAGACTAACACGGCTATTCCTCTGATACTTCAAAATAGTTATAACCTACTTAGGAATGATCAAGTGAACAAACAGGGAGAGGGAGTGGCACTCTGTCAGAAATAACATTACCTGTTTCTGAGTCACTGATACCTTGTAAGAAAACGATCTTGAATGCTTATGGATCAATAACCGGATGGGGTGTTAGTTGATGTCTGCTGCTGACTGCCAAATCATACTAGGAGACAGGATGGCCGGCTCCTTAAGCACCTTATCTATGTTGTGTAGGAAAAAAGCTGTTTGATTGTAGGAGACTTCAATCTGAGTGACATATGCTGGAGGTTTTATACTGCCAGTAGTAAAACATCTTTGGAATTTCTAAATATTATAGATGACCATTTCCTAACTTAAGAAGCATTGCATCCAACATGAGGGAATTCTATATATTAGACCTCATCTTGACAGATAAAGAGGAATTGATCACAGAACTAAAAATTAGTGGTAACTTATGTACAAGTGATCATGAGTTAACCATGTTTATTATGTACAAATAGAATAAAGCCCAACACAGTAATATATATAGTTGGTGCTTTAAAGGCTAGTTTTCAAAGCCAAAAACACTTATGAGCCAAATCAGTTGGGAGAAAGAATTTAAACAGAAAAATTGTGAATGATTGGGAATTGTTAAAGCATTTTACTCAATGCTACAATCAAGAAAGAAGGCCACACTACTTTAAAAAACAACCTGCCTTAGAGGCGAAATAGTCATCTTAAAAAAAAAATAAGGGGGATGGGAAGTTGGTAGTAATTAATATAAATTAGAAGCTAGAAATTGTAGAAAATTAATAAGGGATGCAAAAGGACACAAAGAGTATGGCCGTTCTTATGTTCTAACAATAGTATTGGTCAATTACTAGAGGGAATAATAATAATAACGTCAATAAGAATGCAGAAAAGGCTGCCATGTTCGATAAATATTCTTGTTCTGTGGTTACGAAAAAAACCCAGATGTGGTCAAATCATATAATGAAATAGTTTACATTACAATAGTAACTCAAAGGGATGTCAAACAACAGCTCCTAAAGTTAGACATTTAAGAATCAGTACGTCTGGATAATTTACATTCAAGAATTTTTAAAAGAGCTGGCCAAGGAGCTTGCTGGGGTTGCTGTTCAATAACTCTAGGAACACATGGGAAGTTTCAGAAGATTAGAAGAAAACTAATATTGTGGTAATATATTAAAAGGGTAAACAGGATGACCTAGGTAATTATAGACCTGCCAGCATGACATTGATTTCGGGCAAAATAATAGAATGGCTGATATGGTGCTCAATTAATAAAGAATTGAAGGAAGGTAATATAATATCAATCAACATGGGTTTATGGAAAATGGATCCTGCCAAATGAACTGGATATCTTTTTTATGAGATTAAAAGTCTGGTTAAGGTAACAGTGTTGGTAAAATATACGTATAGATTTCTGTAAGTTGACCAGAAATGACAAATAAAATAACCAGTCAGAAGTACACAGTTCTCTACAAAAGGACTAAAAAAACCTCCCAAATGGGATACTACAGTTTTACACTGTTTTCTCTGCTAGAAGTGTCAGATTTTTATTCACTTTTTTTTGTTTTGTTTTGTTTTACTTTTGTTGATAACACAGTCATTCTGTCAGGAGACAAAGGATTATATTTGAGACATGGATAGAGGCCCGTACAAGCTGTTGCAGTAGGGCTAATTCAACTTTTATCTTGTTTGTGTTACTTGCAATATCAGCTGAATAGTAACTAGTATATCTTTTCTAAATAAGACCTCCATACCCAGAGGCAAAAATGTTTCTTCTTGCCTATAATTAATTTTTGCCTCAATTTGTAAGGTCACTGAATATTGTCCACATGCTCCTCTTGTGCATGTACCCAGCGATGACTATACATTTTGCATTTCAAAGCCTCTTACAATTGTGAGCATTTGGCTTATGTATTGAAGGGGAATTTATACTTCATAGTTGTTTTCAAACTCCCTTTGATTAGAGCATATTTATTGCCCTAGATCATAAACAGCAAAGCACAGAATATCCATTTAATACTGTTGTTGAGAAACAAATCCCACATTCATTTTAAAATGGATTAAATAATCATAACATCAGTTTCATTTCCAGATTTTTGAAAAATACTCCCTTCTAGCCTAGAGGCATTTCAAGCATTTTGAAACTTTTAACAGTTTCAGCATATGGTCAGCACACGGACTGGTTGCCAGGAACTCCCAAGTTCTAATATTGTCTTTGACACTAAATCCCTTGTGATCTTGGGCATGTTCCTCAATCTTCGTTCCTTAGTTATCCCACAAGCAAAACAGGGATAAATGCAGCTAGGGATGGCATGAGGATGAATTTAATGTTTGTCAAGGATTTTAAATCAGTCAAAGCAAGGTGGAAAGCACCCTGCACCTTGCAGCCAGAATGCAATTGTATAGTAGGGCTACAAGGGCAGCCTCACTCCAGGAGGTGCTGCAGTACCAATTAGCTGGGGACATGGCATCTTTAAAGAGAGAGGGTCTTACTGGTCAGTACGTGGACTTGCAACGAGGCCTTAGTTAGCTGGGGTTTTCAGCAGCCGCCAGAAGTGGGCCTCTCATTGCTTCATCTGCAGTCCTGCAAAAGAAACTTTATAATGAAATTTTTCCAGATATTCAATCTAAATATTATAGGCAGAGCTGGTACTTTCCATTATAACTATGTTTTCAATTGCACAGAACTTGACATTTTCCATGCCTGGTGTGTCGTAAGCTGAATTTTTTTGGGAAAAAATGTTTAGACTGTGTTAGAAAATTCTTAAAACCATTTCGTTGACCCCTTGATGGTATCAGGAATGTGCCTTTTGCTATCCCTGAGAAAATCCACCCACATTTGGCCAAGTTATGAGCGTGTGAAAATTAGCAGCTATGTTCTCTGAGCATATTGCCTATATTGGGTATATTGCAGCCCATGGTACAGGAGTGAAGCAGAACTTTAGCTGCAATTGCTCCTCTTGGCAGCCAAGGGTTGTTATGGTGCTGGGAACAGAAACTGAGAGCAGAGAGACTGTCTCACCTGAGCTCTCAATGCTGTTCCTGCTAGTGCCCGGGCTGGCAGATGGAGAAGGAAAAAACCTGACTGGAATATAGGGTCGTGGGGGGGAGGGTATGGTAGCAGCTGGGTTAGGGGTGCCTGAGAGGGAGACTGAGAAGGGACTGGAACAAAGGGAATTGGTGGGATGTGGGCAGGGGAGAGCATGTGATGGGACCCTGAGAAAAGGTTGTGTGGGGAGCGCTGGGATTGGGAGGAGAAGCTGTGGGAACATGAACTGGGATGTGAAGTTGAGGTGGGTGAAGGAGGGAGTGGGATGATGTGGGACTGGGAGGCTAGTGGTGCACCTGGTAAATTAACAAATCTCTTGCAGTGAATTGAGATTAATATGATGGTCTACACATAAACATTTTATGGGCATATCTATGTCAATTAGGGGTGTGAAATTTATTTATTTATTTTGCCAACATAGCTATGCTGGTAAAAGCCCTAGTGTAGATGCAGTTACAGTGGTCTAAAAGTGCTTATGTCAGTGTGTCATTGAATCAGAATAAACTGTGCCAGCATAAGTACTTCTATAACAATATAACTCTGCCTACACTAGCGGTGCTTTGCCAGTTTGCATAACTAAATGTAAACAATGCCTTAAATAACAAAGCCTACTAGTGAAAATCTTGTTGTGTACTTCCAAAATATTTTGTGGGTAAATATGTCCCCAGCAGTCTCCTTCCTAACACTGCATTAAAGACCCAGCTTCCCAGAAAAAGAAACTCCCCCATGACCAGGAGTGAATTAGGGGCAGAATGGGCCCACCAGAAGTGGTGGAACTGCTCTGAGGCAATAAGCCACAAGTGGTATTCCTGGCAACACCTGGAACTGGAGCCTCACCAAACACCTCTCAGGGGCAACATATAAAGGCTCAAACCAAAGGGAGAAAGGACTTCTCATCCGGAAGCAGCAGCATGCCTTGGCATCCCTCTGACTTCTATGGACCCAGTCCATAGAAAGGGAGTCTGTACAAAGGGAAATCTAAGGATAAAGTGCTGACGAAGGATAAAGGGTCATGTGAGAGAACATGGAAGGAAACATTTGGGGCACTAGGAGAGGGGAAGAATGAAGGCTGAACTGCAAATCTAAACTGGAATTTGAGAGTTACAGTAACGGGGGAAAAGGAAAAACTGGGTATCCTTTCTCAGTTCCTGTGCGTATGTTATCTGTTTAGAGGCTCATCATGCAAACAGGACCCTTGCTCTTGCAGAGAATCTCACGTGAAGTCAACAGAGCTGAATGTGGGAGTAAGTTTCTGCCCCTTGAGATCAGTTTGCAGAATTGAGCCGTTCAGTTCTAAGCATTTTGTGTGTCTGTAAACTGCCTAAAATACTTTTGCAGGGCTGCAGTAAACACAATACTACTGTTAACACAGGCAACGTTGGTGAGCATCCCATCTGACAATGAGGCCAGCAGAATTGAGGAGAACATCATTAGTTACTTCAGATTCCGTATTTGAGAGCCTTGATATCAGCTGGACTGGCTGCTAACAGAAGGGACATGTATGATGAGCCCTCCCAGAGTGACTGTTGGAATCTTTTGCTGTCCTGTACAGGAGCCTCGAGTGCTTGATGTGTTCCCGGCACCAGGCTGAAGTCTGCTTAATGCCCATCTACTCTTGCTTCTGAAATATCCCAGGAGAGGTGAATGTTCCTGCTGCTCTGGGATGTGTCATGGAGGATGGTATACTCCCACCACACATGGATTAACCACTGGTATGGTCACTGAGCCAGGCAGCTGGTCTCAGAGCAGGATCCACGTTCACTCATATTGATCACAAGAGTGGTGCAAAACTGTACTGATGTAATCAGTGCAGCTTGGTACTACTGGTGAAAACAGGGAGACAGGGACCTTTATTAATTGAATAAGGGTCAGGAAGAAAAGGGTTTAGTGCACTTGAACTGTGGGGATGGAGGCCTATTGAAACTTGAGACCTGGTACACACCCCTTACTCCCATCCACACCACAAACTGGCACAGGTATAAAGCAGTGCCATAGCCTGAGGCATGTATCGCTGCAGATGAAATTTTTGGATGGCACATTAAGAAACAAAGCAAAATTTGTTTAATTTTGGTTTTCAAAGGCTGACATTTTAAAAATCTAGATTTTTTCTATGTTGTTCCCCTTTTTCACCACTGAAAGTAATAGAATGAATGATAGCCAGGATTTTGTTTTCTTTTTTTTTTTTTCCTTTATCCAATCTAACTTTTCAAAACTTCCAACTTTGAAATAGTTACAGTGTGGCAAAAAGAAAAATGAAATTCTATAATGCTGCTATTGCATAACTTTTCCCAAACTTGGAGAAAATTAAAAAAATTACAGTGATGAAAAATTCTGGACATTATTTACTTTATTGCAGCTCATGGCAAAAAGAGAGGTAGTGGAAAAGGGAAAAAAGGGTGGAGAGAGAAAGAGATTAGGGGAGAACTAAAAACTTCAACAATGTGGAAATTTTCAAAAAGTATTTTGACAAAAAAATTGTGACTAAGTTCACTTCTTGCAGTTAGTAATGGAGGACTGACTTCCATCCAAATCAACTGAATTAACTAAAAAAAAAGAGATAGAAAGAGAAATATCAAGGATGGCATTTTTACAGCACATCATATTTTACTGTTGGAATCCTTGTCCTCCTTTGTTTATATCATCCCTTGCTGTCTTATGTCTAATTTACACAGGAAGCCCACAAAGCAAGGGCATGTCAGAGTCTTTTTGTCTCTGAAGTGTAATGGAGACCTAAGGTGCTATACAAATGATGTTTATTATGAGATGCATGAAACAGCAATGTTCCACTTTAAGGACACAATCAAACTGAAATATAGTTAAGGTTTTTTAAAATATAGGTTTTTGTAATACTTGAATCTCCCCTATTACTTTTTATGATTTTTACCATCAGTTTTATATTTTTCTAAAAGTGTTTTTGTTTCCCTGTTCCTTAGTGAAAAACCAACATGAACAAAATGGGAAACTTATAAGGGAAATAGTAAAACTGACTATATGTAAAGTGCTGGTAAAGACACAAAGTAAAAACTGAATAATACATTATGGCAACAAACAAAGGATTGAATCTCTCTGCAGGAAAGCAAAACTAACTATTCAGCTTACAACAAAATATATTTGTTTTAGGATAGCACTGGAAGAAAGCTCAAATATCACTGACTAACTACTGAGAATGATGTGAGGTGTTGATAATGGATATCAGATAACTGTCTGAGGAACTTGCAAGCTTACAAAGCCTACCTGGCACAACAAAGGGTGTAGGTATCTTCAAATATCTTGCCAGAACATTTGAGGAGCTGGTCTTGAAATGAGATAAACTGGTGGGCATCCTGATTGATCACATTTTTTGCTATGGTGGGGAAAAATGGAGTGTATTGCACTGAAGACAAGGTTGAAGTATCTGTTAAAAATGTTCCCTTTTTTCATTACGTTTATCACTGAAAAGCACTGTGCAGAGAAGTATGTTCTGTACTCAGGATGAGAAATATACTGTATGTTAACTACAGGTACACTTGTGCTTGTGTACTAAACCAATAATTCTAACCACTTCTCTATGAAATAGTTGTACAATATGTAGACTTTGCATTCGACACTAGAGTTTTATGAGTAAGTGTTGACAACATGCATACAATACCTCCATAGTTTAGGGTGAACATCAAGCTATGTATGGTGATTGCTTTGAGTCAGCATTTTCCAAGAGTTGCCATATAGTTGTATCTGGAAAATGGCATCATTATCCTACAGTTGAAATAGGAAATAACTGCAGTGTTTTAGACAGTGAGCTGTGGTAATTGTTGGCAAATATTGACCTTTTAATAGCAACCACAGAATGGAAGGAAAAAATTTTACCTGTTAAAGAAAAGTATGATCCTGTGTATTTCTGACCTTGCATTGTTTGACAGATATTACTGCCCATTTCAGCACCAAATTACATGACTCACTAAGTCATGCCTTTTTGATGTAGTGAAAATGCTTGAGAATAGATTTCTTTGTGACACAAGTGCATTTTGGATAATCATAATGTCCGGCTCCTATGACTTAAAAAATACCTGAGATTTCCTCTTCTAGCCAACACAGTGAATCTGGTGCTATGAAACTTCAAATGGCTTTTCAGCGGAGACTTCATTAGTTCGGAATAAAGGACAAGTAGAAGACTCTCTTTTTCTTATTCCTTACAAGGCGGTGGCAGAAAAGATAGCTGTTGCATCTCAGATGTAATTTTCTCAGCTCCATTGCATATTGGCCCCATACAACACACTGTGATAACTTCCTATTATTGAATGCTTGATTGTTAGGCATAATAATCTGAATACGATGAGTTTTCTTTGTAAAGAATGTACCAGAAATTATTTTACAGGCATTTTTGATGCAGTCTTATAATGATACATTCCAAAGTTTAAACCAAACATTTCACTGGCTTTAAAGATTCAGCTTCATTCACACACAAATCAGCCATCATTGAACCTGAAAAGTTTTTGCTGTTTATCACTTCAAACATATCGTAAACTATAAATGAAACAAAAAATGTATGTACAATTCTAATTACGTAGCATTGTCTGAGAAAATAATACTGAAACAGTGCACGTCTCTTACGGTTTGCCTGTGAAGCTTCCCTGTCCCCATATGCTGTGGCTGTCAAGGATCGGTGATGAGAGCTACGTTCTAAATATTGAAATTGTTCTTCATTGATATCTATAGGATGATACACAGTCATTATTCTTGTTTTTAGCTGAGTATCAGCTGGCTCAAATCAGACAAGGAGAGGCAGAAAAAAACACTATGACCCAGCATGGTATTGCTTCTATTGATATACAAGTTTTTCATGATCATATCGTCCCTGCCTATGTTGTTAGTAACGGTGGCTTTACATTTCATCAGGAAATTTTAGTGGATGAACATATAACATGTAGATGAGCCTGTCAAGTAATGGTTATAAATTTTAACACTTATTATCTTAATCTGATCATAAAGTAGTGATTCAAATATTTGAATACTGTAACATCTTGTTTAATGGACCTCTCCCCCACCCCCCGACAGCTCTGTGTGGATTAGCTTGAGCAGAATGATATGGTGAGGTTTTAACGAAATCCTAGCTGCATTTTTAACATGCTTTCCTGGCCAACTCAGTCTACACCTTATCCCTTGATTTGCATTTATATATAAAAATCACCCTTTTTGGTAAACAAAACACTACACACATTCATTGTGGCTTATCTTGGTGACTTCAACCTTATGTTCTGAGTTATCTCTTTATGGGTCCAATGAATTTGTTGGCAAGGTTCATAAATCCGTTTGACTGATTTCCTCTCTTTAGGAGTGTTTAACATTTTGTTGGTGTGATGGCGTGTTCACCCCCACACTGGCAGGGAAGGGATTAATCATAGAAGATTGGAGTTGGAAGAGACCTCAGGAGGTCATCTAGTCCAACCCCCTGCCCAAAGCAGGACCAGTCCCAACTAAATCATCCCAGCCAGGGCTTTGTCAAGCCAGGCCTTAAAAATCTCTAAGTATGGAGATTCCACCACTTCCCTAGGTAACCCATTCCAGTGCTTCACCACCCTCCTAGTGAAATAGTTTTTCCTAATATCCAACCTAGACCTCCTCCGCTGCAACTTGAGACCATTGCTCCTTGTTCTGTCATCCGCCACCACTGAGAACATCCTAGCTCCATCCTCTTGGGATCGCCCCTTCAAGTAGTTGAAGGCTGCTATCAAATCCCTCTCACTCTTCTCTTCTGAAGACTAAAGAAGCCCAGTTCCCTCAGCCTCTCCTCATAAGTCATATGCCTCAGCCCCCTAATCATTTTCGTTACCCTCCATTGGACTCTCTCCTATTTGTCCACATCCTTCCTGTAGTGGGGGGCCCAAAACTGGACACACTACTCCAGATGTGGTCTCATCAGTGCCAAATAGAGGGGAATAATCACTTACCTCAATTTGCTGGCAACACTCCTACTAATGCAGCCCAATATGCCGTTAGTGTTCTTGGCAACAAGGGCACACTGCTGACTCATATCCAGCTTCTCATCCACTGTAACCCCTACATCCTTTTCTGCAGAACTGCCACTTAGCCAGTCAGTCCCCAGCCTGTAGCCATGCATGGGATTCTTCTGTCCTATGTGCAGGACTCTTCACTTGTCCTTGTTGAACCTTGTCAGATTTCTTTTAGCCGAATCCTCCATTTTGTGTAGGTCACTCTGGACCCTATCCCTACCCTCCAGAGTAGTGCAGACAGGGACCCGGGAAGTAGAGAAGGAGCTCTGGACAGGCTGTTGAGACTGAGTAGGGTTCTGTGGTCACAGGGCAGTGGACCAGGGAAATGCAGCAATAGTCGAGGCAAAGGAATGCATTAGGTGACTTTGGTTCAAAGGGTCCCTGGGCAGGGACAGGGAGTAGTGGGTGAGCCCAGGTCCTTCACTTGCCATTGGGGAAGTGGCTGGGCAATTGGACTGCAGTACTATCCCCAAATGGCAGGGCAGAGCACAAATGGTGACACAGCAGGAGGTCTGTGTCATGAAGAGGACTCCGCAGTCCTTGGAGTGACGTAGGTTTGACAGCAGATATGATGGTTGGAGAGGCACCACTGGGAGCTCCAACTTATGAAGCCAATCCCCAAGATGGCCAGCATGAGGTACCAGCATGGTGAGTGAGCCCCATCACAAGTTGGTGGAGAATGCAGGCACACAGTTGCCCCTGAAGTAAGGGGAGGTGGAGAGACCACTGGTGCACAGTGAAAGATGGTACCAGATGCATATCCTGATATAATCGGAGTGAGAAGGACTAAGAGAGGCTGTGGTGCACTGCAGAGAAACAGTACAAGAGAAGAAAAGAGACAATGGAGCCACAGTATGCAGAGGCCTTCTTTGCTGAGGGCTCTTGTGCCCTCCTATGCTGGACTCCAGGTTCAGTCTCTCTGCAGAAAGGGACTGACAGATAGTGGGGATGGCTCGAGACCTTGCTGCGGGAAGTTCTGGAGAACGAGCAGAGGCAATGGAAGGCACAGAGGTATCTCCAGAATTATTTGGTGCAGATCTGCCAGCTATACCAAATAATTCTGGAGATACCACCACGCAGAGCAACAGGTGGCCATAGTAAAGCTCCTGCGGGGAGAAATCAGTAGAGGCGACAGGGGGCAGGATGGGTAGAGAGGTACCAGAGCTAGGAAGCCAGAGACTGGTCTGAGGGAATGTTATGCCGGTGGGTGACAAGGACACTGGAAGGGAGAGTGGCCCTAATGGGATGGGGGCCAGAAGTCTCACCCAGAGAACAGAAAGAAGAGAGAGCCCAAGAGAGTCCAACTTGTGAAGAGAACAGGGATACGCGGAAGCGTTGGGCCTGTGGACAACAGGGGCATCTGCAGTGCGAATGCCCATACATGAGTTGTGGGGTAAAGGCTAGCCCAGGGGAAGGAGCTGAGCAATGGAAGAACAATGGGAGGCCCATGGCCAAGGGGAGGCAAAGAGTTTGCTTTTGGTGCCATGAAGAGGGCCATATAAAAAGATATTGCAGCCTTACAAGAAGGTGGAATAGTGAAGGGGTATCTGGGGACCAGGCTAGGTCATAGACGATCAGGACAGACATGGCAGTGATGACCATAGACTTGTCAGGGAGTCATCTCCCACACCCAGCAGGGGATGGCAAAGAACTGATAGGTAAGATGAACTCAGATGAAGAGGGCCCAGGCAGATAAGGGAATCAATGCAGGGGCAGAGCAGGCTACTGTGGGGATCCAGACCCTGAATGAAAGGAGGCCGGGCACTCAGCTGGAACTGCAAGAGAAACTAGCAGTGGTGGAGCAGGCCCGACTAAGGGCAGAAAGAGACCAGGCACACCTAAGGGAATAGTTTAGGCATACTTTGAAGAATCAGGAAAATGTATGTTTCCTGTTGAGGGAAGCTGAGAAAGAGAGGGATAACCTGCGGGGTCATCTTGGACAGATGCAGGGCAAGAGGCATCCCTACCCTCGAGGTCTGAGGGGGAAGGTGTGTGATTCGGTGTTTGCCCCACACTGGCAGGGAAGGGGTTAATAGAGCCCTAGGGAGGCAGCATGGGAAGCAGCCAATCAGGGCCCAGGGGGATCACATAAAAGGAGCTCTGGGAGCTTGAGGAGAGACAGAGTGGGCTGCAACCCACAGCACCTTGGACAGAGCAGTGCAGGCAGGGACCCAGGGAGTAGAGAAGGAGCTCCAAACAGGCTGCTGAGACTGAGTAGGGTTCTGTAGCCACAGGGAAGTGGCCCAGAGAAATGCAGTGGTAGTTGAGGCAAAGAAATGCAGTAGGTAACTTCAGTTCAGACAGTCCCTGGGCCGGGATCCGGAGTAGTGGGTAGGCCCGGGTTCCCCCCCTCCACTCGCCACTGGGGAAGTGGCTGGACAGTTGGACTTCCATACTAAGCCCCAGAAGGGGAGATTACAGATGGTGACACAGCCTCATGACTGTATCATGAAGAGGATGCTGCGGTCCTTGGAGTGATGTAGGCCTGACAGCAGATGTGATGGCGGGCAAGCCACCATTGGGAGAGGGTGTACCAACCTGCGCAGCTAATTCCCAAGATGGCCAGTAGGAGATGCCACCATGGTGAGTCATGCGCTGTCACAGTTGAATAAAGCATTATTTTGATCTTTGATACAGGTTGCATGTGTTTATTCCTCAACAAATCCTTGCTAAAGTAAGACACTGCTATTTGCCAGAATGATACAATATATTTAAAACTATTACACAGGTAATTGTAAAGCACCATGGTTTAAATCTTCTTCCCTTTGTTTTCCAATAAATAGGAAATAGGTTTATGGAATTGTGATTTCTATAACTGTGTCTGAACTGATTCATAGAAGCCTGTACCTCTTTGTCTCCAGAAGAAGATAAGTATCTTTTACCTTTATAACGATAGCAGTTATAGAATCATAGAATATTAAGGTTGGAAGAGACCTCAGGAGGTCATCTAGTCTAACCCCCTGCTCAAAGCAGGACCACCAACTAAATCATCCTAGAGGTTTTTAAGGCCCGGCTTGACAAAGCCCTGGTTGGGATGGAGATTCCACCATCTCCCTACGTAACCCATTCCAGTGCTTTACCACCCTCCTAGTGAAATAGTGTTTCCTAATATCCAACCTAGACTTCCCCCACTGAAACTTGAGACCATTGCTCCTTGTTCTGTCACCTGCCACCACTGGGAACATCCTAGCTCCATCCTCTTTGGAACCTCACTTCAGGTAGTTGAAGGCTGCTATCAAATCCCTCTCACTCTTCTCTTCTGCGGACTAAATAAGCCCAGTTCCCTCAGCCTCTGCTCATAAGTCGTGTCCCAGCCCCCTAATCATTTTGGTTGTCCTCTGATGGACTCTTTCCAATTTGTCCACATCCTTTCTGCAGTGGGGGGCCCCAAACTGGACACAATACTCCAGATGGGGCCTCACCAGTGTCGAATAGAGGGGAATGATCACTTCCCTTGATCTGCTGGCAGTGCTTCTACTAATACAGCCCAATATGCTGTTGGCCTTCTTGGCAACACACTGCTGACTCATATCCAGCTTCTCATCCACTGTAATCCCCAGGTCCTTTTCTACAGAACTACTGCTTAGCCAGTCGGTCCCCAGCCTGTAGCGGTGCATGGGATTCTTCTGTCCTAAGTGCAGGACTCTGCACTTGTCCTTGTTGAACCGCATCAGATTTCTTTTGGCCCAATCCTCCAATTTGTCTAGGTCCCTCTGGACCCTATCATTACCCTCCAGCGTATCTACCTCTCCCCCCTGTTTAGTGTCATCTGCGAACTTGCTGAGGGTGCAATTCATCCCATCATCCAGATCATTAATAAAGATGTTGAACAAAACTGGCCCCAGGACCGACCCCTGTGGCACTCTGCTTGATACCGGCTGCCAGCTAGACATCGAGCCGTTGATCACTATCCATTGAGCCTGACAATCTAGCCAGCTTTCTATCCACCTTATAGTCCATTCATCCAATCTGTACTTCTTTAACTTGCGGGCAAGAATACTTTGGGAGACTGTATCAAAAGCTTTGCTAAAGTCAAGATATATCAAATCCACCACTTTCCCCATATCCACAGAGCCAGTTATCTCGTCATAGAAGGCAATCAGGTTGGTCAGGCATGACTTGCCCTTGGTCAATCCATGCTGACTGTTCCTGATCACCTTCTTCTCCTCCAAGTGCTTCAAAATGGATTCCTTGAGGTCCTTTTCCATGATTTTTCCAGGGACTGAAGTGAGGCTGACCAGTCTGTAGTTCCCTGAGTTCTCTTTCTTCTCTTTTTAAAATATGGACACTATATTTGTTATGAGTAAGTCAAATGGTAGTTTACAAGAACCTCATGGAGTGTGTATGAATCAAGATCATTTTAGCAATGAGAAGGAATTGACCGTTACACTTCTTTGACAGATGTCAAACAGTATGTATGTTTATTAATACAAATAGTTGGATTATGATATCTTCATATATTATTTCACTTTCATTTGACTCATGAATTGGATCTTTGTTCTATTTCATTTCTATCCCACTGGATTAATTTTAGAGTCAGAATTAGCAATGTAGTTTAACAATTGTAGGATGACATACGTTCTTCTTGAAAAGGAATAATCTGTATCCATCATACTGTGGGCTGTGATTTTTTTTTTCTGAATTAAGTGTGCTTAGCATATTGAGGCTTGGTAGTATGTGGGTGTGAGATTTCCAGTGAAAACAAAGGTGCTTTAGATAGTGGTGTTGGTCATTCCCTTTTTTTTCTGAGTCTTATTTCTTCAGCATGGTGTGGTAGAGACACTGTGATCCAGGTGAGACAAAAGGCAGAAATCCTAGCCACCTGAGGTCATAAGAGTCCATAGCACCTTTTGATGTTTGAGTTAGATACACTGTCGCTGTATGCAGTACTGCCACCCCAAATGTTCAAAAATTATTAGTCTGGCCCCCCAAAATCATGAGATTTTAAAAAATAATAAATGTTGTTTGGGTTCTGGCTTTTGAGCCTTTATGGTGCACTAGCTTTATGTTTTTCAAGACTTTTCTTTGCAACCATAAAGGCTACACACCTTTTTTCTTCAATGAAAGCTGAGATTCTCATGCAATTGGATCTTTGATTCTGGGCTTTAGGAATAACACATGATTCTGGGCTTTAGGAATAACACAAATCACAAGAGTTGGTCACACTGTAAAAATAATAACTAATAGCTCATATAATGTTCTAGTGGCCATATTCCACCCTAGATGTTGCTGCATTTCATTGGCGAGTGAAGGTGTGTGTGTGTGTGTGTGCAGTCTGCAAAGTACTGGGGGATCCCTTGAGCATGAGTGGCATTATATAAATGGCAAATATGATGATGGTTACTAAGACGATGAAGATCTGTTTATACGTTCCATAGATTCTTTGCTCAGTCATCAATATTTTTCACAAAAAAATGCTATGTGGTGTTAAGGATACTCCTTCCATTGTGTGGATATCTTGGTAATAGATCTCTCTCTACTTTTCCACCTGATTTGGTTCTCTTGGTGCTATCTACCCCACCCCTCAGTTCCGTCCTGTTGCCTGCTCAGATCCCCCCTCTCTCTGCCTTCCCATCTGATTTGGTTCTCTTGGTGCTATTTACCTCACCCCTCAATTCCCTCCTGTTGCCTGCTCAGATCCCTGGGATGGAGGGTTGAGGGGGGAGGAGCGGCAAGTCCTCTTTCCCCAGTTAGTGTTCATCTTTGGGGAGCTTCAACAATGGCTGGTAATCCCACTTCATAATCCTGCTTCCATCATGCCAACAGATTCCCAATATTGGCTGACCCCTGGTCCTTGACTCTTCCCCTCCTGATGCATTTTCAAGAAAAACTTTGGCCTCCTCTAAGATGTTATAATGGAGATGAAGCTTCCTTCTTTTAAGCCGGGGGAGCTATCAAGGGTCTGTAAATTTCCCCTTACCACTTACATAGTTTTAGTCTGTTTCAAACTTTGACCTTCTATTGTTTAAACAGTTTACTCATCCAAACCCTTTACTCACCTTTGTCCTCCCAGGAACAAAGACAAATCTTGATCCTTGTTTTCACAGTTATGCATGGAATTTCAATATCAAGTAAGATAATTTTAGTCACAGTGATGGAGAACAGAAAAAGCATATCCTGTCACTATTGTGACAGTATTTCTACAGATAGAATCTAATAGTTTCATCTGCACTGTTTCTGTGAAAACTTTATTCCACTGGTCTGCGAAAATGACAAGATTAGCAGTTCCAAAGGCACCCAATTCTGCGTGTTCTTTTGTGTTTTTTTTCAGGCTGAAGACTAAGATTGGATGGAGTTCAGTAAACAGTTCTCTCTGGCTCTGGTAAAACCACCACTATGATATTGCATTCAGTTCTGGACATTTTATTATCCAGAAATTTGAATGTGGATTGGAGGGAGTTTCAGAGAAGAGTTATAAATATGATTAGTGGGCTGAAGGGATTTGCTTACAAGGATAGTTTTAAAAGAGCTAAAAATACCTAGCTTGACTGAATAACAGTTTAGAGAAATATAACTGTCTGTAAGTAACATCACCAATACAGAATAATTCTTTAAGATGCCACAAAACAGAATAATTAAAGTTGGAGGATGAAACTGAGAAGACAATTTAGTGTATAGCGGGAGAAATGTCCTGACAGTTTGGTCACAGTCTGCATATATGCCCAGTAAACAATACGTAGAAAACAATTCTGTACAAAGAGATGATAGGATTAGATTTAAGAGATATTTTCCATCTCTATATTATTTGAAAATGGGAAAGTAAGCGACTGCACTTGAGGAAAGATCTAAGTTTGATATCACAATGTTGCATTCAATTTTTATGCGAGAGATCACTTGAGTTAAAATCTTCCAGGACACTGGGATCATTTGGTCACCTTGTTTTCTCCTGTGCTGCCAGTTCCCTCTAGCTCCTTGCTGCAATGTTGTTCTTTCTCTGCCAAACATTTCTCACTGCTTCCAGGCCACCTCTTCCAGACTCCATCTAGTTCCAGGTCATTATGCCTGAGTGTGCATTTCACTTTTTTACTTGAACACCCTACTGTAACAGTGGACTGTGCACATACATTCCTAACCACACGAAGCAAATGACTTCTGAAAATTGTTTTTGGTGATGGAGGGGAAGGAGTAGATATTATACCATTATATGTTACTTAACAGAGTTGCATGCGGAAGCCTGCACAGTGTCTCCTCATACAGTTCTTAGCTGTAAGTAGGGTTGGTCCTTGACTTTCATAAGCACTTTCATAAAGCTTTCACTTTATGTAGTCAAGATACCCTGTTGCATTTTGACAGTTTAGGCAAAATGAGTATATGACAGAGCAAGCTTCTCTCTCAGCTGTTTCTCCAGTGAGTTTGGTTTCTGATCCCTATTTGTAATGAATATCTTGTGTCAGGTAATATTTTTCCCATTAGAATGCTAGAAGCTTAAGACTTCTTACACCTGCTCTTAATGTGTACCTTTGCAAAATGTGTAAGTGACAATTGCTAGTGGTGGTCAGAGGTATAGCAACTTAAGAGCAGATTGACAACAGAATTGTTGAGCGTTTTTCTGCATCTTTTTAACCTAATTGCATCATCATGTTCTCCTGCCTCCCCCTTGATGTTAACCCCTTCTATTCTGATTAGCTCGCTGTAGGAGTTGTCAACTGTCACTTAACCCAGAACCTCAGAATATTTTGTTCTCTGCAAAGTTTCAAAACTACAAAATTCAAAAGTGTTATCCTGTGCTTTCTTATTAAACTAGTTGTGTGCACACAATGCTGTTACAATCTTTTAACATGGTGTAGTCCTGTCCGAATAGCAGGCTAAATGAGTACTTTGAGGGTGATATCTGACTTAAACCAATGTAAGAAAAGCATTTCATAGTTAATGCTGATAGTGTCCTTAATGTAATGTGCCTCAGTTTTCTCTGCATATAGAAGTATAGAAAATTATCCATTTATCTGGTAAAGGATCATATCAACTGAAATACTTAAGATCTATTAATAACTTTGAGCCATGTGATTAATGTGTATTCCACCCAAATCCAATATTACGTTAACTTGGCTTTAGGTGTATGACTTTCCATTTTCAAAATTGAACATATTAATTAAAAAAATATATACAAACTGAGAATTTTTAAAATGCTATTTAGGAGCCACTGTGATGGTCTCTGGCTAAAACCTTCATTATCTAAAACATATCTCATAACTTCTGAAAATATTTTGTAGGCTATAATTACTAGTATGGCCTGCCTAAATATGAATATATAATATCCGTTCTTAACACATTCACCTGCTAGGTGATCACTATAATCCTATTATACAAATATGCTGTTAAATATTTAGAAAGCCCAGATTTTTTTACTTGCTAGACAATTATAAGTCTGGACAGACTCCATAAATCCTTAAGAGCTGCAGATTATTCAGAATACGCATTACTGCACATATCAAGAAAATACAAACAAATTTTAAACTGTAATTTTGTCAGCCAGTTATGGCTGAGGGGAGAACAAGGGAACCCAAGACTTTAAGGGCATGTTTGTGGAATGTTCCTCTCACTGTATAGTGTGCTGAAGTGGGGACAGCTTCTTTAAGCAAAGGTTTACTTGGAATACCGAAGCGGGGAAAGTTGGAAAACCAACCACTCATTGTAGAATAACAAAACATCATTCTATCCAGTAAACAGCAGCTTTGATACAGAGTACTTGGTTCAGTAGTAGCTAGAGCTCCCTTCCTTCCCCACTCTGAACTCTAGGGTACAGATGTGGGAACCTGCATGAAAACCTCCTAAGCTTACTTTTACCAGCTTAGGTTAAAACTTCCTCAAGGTACAAAATTATTTTACCCTTGGATTTCCACTGCCACCACCAAACTTTATCTGGGTTTACTGGGAAACGTAGTTTGGACACGTCTTTCCCCCCAAAATCCTCCCAACCCTTGCACCCCACTTCCTGGGGAAGGTTTGGTAAAAATCCTCACCAATTTGCATAGGTGACCACAGACCCAAACCCTTGGATCTTAGAACAATGAAAAAGCATTCAGTTTTCTTACAAGAAGACTTTTAATAGAAGTAAAGGAATCACCTCTGTAAAATCAGGATGGTAGATACCTTACATGGTAATTAGATTCAAAACATAGAGAATCCCTCTAGGCAAAACCTTAAGTTACAAAAAAGACACACAGACAGGAATAGTCATTCTATTCAGCACAGCTCTTTTCTCAGCCATTTAAAGAAATCATAATCTAACATATACCTAGCTAGATTACTTACTAAAGTTCTAAGACTCCATTCCTGTTCTGTCCCCGGCAAAAGCAGCATACAGACAGACACCGACCCTTTGTTTTTCTCCCTCCTCCCAGCTTTTGAAAGTATCTTGTCTCCTCATTGGTCATTTTGGTCAGGTGCCAGCGAGGTTACCTTTAGCTTATTAACCCTTTACAGGTAAGAGGATTTTTCCTCTGGCCAGGAGGGATTTTAAAGGGGTTTACCCTTCCCTTTATTTTTATGACAATCATTCTATCCAGTAAACAGTAGATTTGATGCAGAGTACTTGGTTCAGTAGTAGCTAGAGCTCCCTTACAGTTACTGGTTTTCTGGATTTCACTAATCCAGATGGAGACTAGCCATTTAGAGAATACAAACAAAATCAAAGCGTACTTGAAAATGAAGCTGAACTGGAATTGATCATATAATGGTTGTCATTTGGGGATATTAAATTAGATGCATAATGTAGTTACTGTGTCTGTAGCTTCTGTAGTGCTGTTAGCACACAATCAGTACATCGTACTTTGGCAATAAAATATCTAGTCAGTCAAGAAAAATAGACAACAAACAAATGTGTTGGTCAAGCTCTTCACTTAATGATGGCACCTTTTTATCCCTATTTAAAACTATGAAATCCACTCCGACACAGACTGACTTACACTAATGTACGTGTTTTAAGTAAATATTTGCTTGGCTTTCAATTATTTTTCTTTTATTTTCGCTCTGAATATGATGCACTGGCCAATAATGTGTTATAATGCAACACTTCTTTTAAGGGAACATTCAGCAGCTCCTGAGTAATCTCTACCCTGTTGTTTCTTTGAACGCCCTTGTTTCTACCTCATCATCCGAAGTCCTTACTCACAGAAATGGGCCCCAGCAAATAACAGCAAGCCAACATTTTGTGCACTTAAGACTGTTTTTTTATAAACAATTACACAGTAGTCCAAACTAACACACAATGTCTGTTGAGCTAGTCTTTACTGAAGGGGACTCCACTATGCAGGGGTGCTTTGGAGGGCAGGTGGGAAGATGATTGCAATGTGGAGATTTTATGATTTGTCTATTTGTAATATACAGTTGTTTGTTCAGCCTTTTTCCAGCTTCCTGTTTCACTGTATTTAGTTTAAATAAAGCTGGTTGGTGTGGACTGCACACCTTCTGACTTCTTGCGTATTTTATTGGCTCCTTATACTGTAAACATTGCTACCATTAGTGTCAGTGAATTTAATGTGGTTTTCCCTGTTAAGTTTCCTGGGGAGACTGAAGCCTGACTCCAGTGCTTGTCTACACAGGGACACTAAGGAAAACTGATTCAAATTAACTAAATGTGCCAATTAAAAATGGATTCGTTTTACTGTATGAAACTCCTGTGTGGACACTCTCATTCAGAATTAAAGAGGCCCTAATCTGATTTAATTTGATTCACTTTGGAAGTGTAATCTCTGTATAAAGGCAAAACTGTGCAGTTTACTATAATTTGTGGCAGATTACTCAGAGCCACTCAGTTTCCATTTTGCTTGCAAGAGACCAGTACCTGGACGTTACAAGGAGAGGAGGATCAGGCGGACCCTTCATCCTGTTAGGGGTGTTTTCTCCTTTGAGTCTCTGGTTTCACACTTTCCCTGAAGTTCTTGGTTTCCCATCTATTAAATAAACTTAATTTTGCCCACCTCAGACAGGAGTTGAGGCTTACTTTATAAATATTAAGTTGACTTGTCTGATGACTTTATTTGAATGAAAAGGTATTTTTATTGTTAATGACCCAAATTCTATAATCAAATACATGAATGCAACTTCCATGGGCAAAACTTGCCTCAAAATGCTGTTATAAGGAAACCTATTTCTGCTTTCTCTGCCATGCTTTTATCTTAAGAAGAAATGTGCTTGCATAGAAGGAGCTGTGGGGTAACTTGTAACTGCTGGCAATACACTGGTCAGAGCCTTTGGAGAGAAAGCAAAGTGCATGTGCTGGCCTTCTAAGGTAGTTTGGGCTTGGTGGGAATATCACAGTGTAGGCAGGGAACTGTTCAGCCTTAAAAAATCCCCAGTCAGAAGGGAGTAAAATGTGGGTCTCTGCCCAAGAGATGTGATAGCTGGGAGCCAGAAGTCTAAAGTGACTTCTTGAGTGACCACAGGGGGGAAATACAGAAACTGTAACAGATCCTTGTTATGGTTTAGACAAATTAGTCAAAATAAATGGCCCCAATTTTTTTCCTCCTATGGAAACCTTATTGACCTCAGTGGAGTTGCATGAATGTAAATATGGGCAGAATTTGACCCACAATCTTTTTTAATTGTTTGAGAGTGGTTTGGAGGTTCTTTCATGTGAAATAAATATCAGTGAAAGTTATTGTGTTTGGGAGTTTAATGGTTATATTTCTGGTGATGTTGAGTGAAGTGGAAATGGCAGCTTACACTTTTCATTAAGACTGTGGTTACTGATACTTGTATCAGCCAGGGAGTTCAACAGTAACTTACCTTTTCAGCAGTGTATGGGGGGATATCTGCAGAGTTGACAAGCAACTTGGCTTTGGAAGGGTGGTGCAAGTTCCCTGGAAAACTCCATGTAACCCCTTGAAAAGGCCCAGATCAAGAGCACCTGGGGGTAAATGTTATGACATCAAGCATGAATTTTAGTGTTGCCATCCTTTTTGTGTTAAATTCTTCAGTGGAAAGAAGGGCATCAGGAAGTATATTGAGAGAAGATTGTGAAGTTGTGCTACTAATTTGAAGTTTGTTACATCAAAATTGCTTTCATTAAGTTTGACGGCTTCCTTTATTTTTCCTTTTTACAGGCAATGTTACTGTAGAAGATTAGTCAGATGCCTTCTGTACATTCTCCACATCACATGCTGTCTCATGCAAGCTTTGAAACACTGACCACATAATTTAAATGAATGAATAGTTAGGTAAGCATAATGGAAGGCACTCATACTATCCTCCAATTGCACAGGCCCATTATGGAACTCTGTTATGTCAGCTTCTATCTTCCAAAGGGAAAGGTCAGAGGATTTACATACAAGGGCTGTGTAACTCTAGACAAATCCAATAAACGTTTTCATAACTGCTGTCAAGTAAGAGAAGGGTCAGAGACAGCAGAACTGAGAGAGCAACCTTATGAAAATGTTGGAGATATTTTTTTCAAGCAAACTACCACTAAAGATATTCTCAGTGAGCTGTATAAACTAACTGCTGAAAAAGAGAGGCTGTTAGCTAACCTGCTCAGTTCACACAACATTCTGGGTATTAAAATGGGAAATCAGGAGGGGATGCTACAGGATGCCTCTGGAGGACTGAAATTTAAAGATGATGATCTCTTAAGTTTCAAGGATCAGCAGGAAATCATTTTGGGATCCACAGATCAGAAACCCAAATTGAGAAACAAAAAGATGAGGAAAACTGGCAGAAGGAGAGAGAGCTTGGAGGAGTTCATGAACAAGAAAGTGAAAAAGAAGGTTCATGGCGATTTGGAACCTTCTGTGTTAAACAGGACAGACAAGCAACTGGAAAATAAAAGGACATTTCCCACCAAATGTTCTGCTGGCAGCTCTCCAGGTTCCTTTTCCAATTCTAATTGGCAGACAGTAGAAGACCAGGATGATTTACCATTTGACATAAATATACCACCAGAAAGATGGAGAAAAGATGGCGATTTTCTTGAGTGCAGTGGGACTTTGAAATCAGATACAGACCTGTCTGATTCTCTATCTGAATATGACAATGATGTATTTGGAAGTTGTATTACACATCCCAGTGCTGGTCTACTGGGTGATGCAGAGGCTACTCTTAAAGTAATGAAGGTGCAGCACAGCAGCCCTTTGTTGAACTCTTTCCAAGACAGTTTATCTAACAGATTTGAGGCCTTAAACAAGACTGCAGCAGCTGAAAGCCTGCATGGTTATGAATATACTGAGCAGACCTACAGTGAGAAACCTGCAGCCAGAGTTGTTCCTAAAGTACAGGATTTGAGAAGGTGTATTCAGAAAGTTATAAAGACCCATTCAGAGTCTGATGATAACCTTTCTTACACTGATACTCAAGAAGATAAGGAAACTGTTAAACCTGTTCTCTCTGAAGTGTGCAGTGAATTTATACCAAAAGCTGAGGTATTCAGTATAGGTGAAGCTACTGTAGACTCTAAGTACACTGTGATGCAGGAAAAGGAACGCAGTGGCTGTGTTTTGCAGTGCAAAGAAGAGAGACCGCAGATTACTGATGAGTCATGCAACCTTGTGGGAGCAGTCAATAAAACCCTTCTGAAAATTATCCAGAATGACAGTTTAGATGAAGCTGCAGAATGGACGAGACTACAACAAATTACAAGAGCAGACAAAAACCTACCAGGCTCAATTTATGACAAAAAAGCTACCGTACCCCAGGAGAGCAACAAACGTCTGTTTTTAAATCTGCCAATACATTTAAGAACTGATATTTCTCAGACAAGCACTAACGTTAAACCGGAAGAGAAAAGGCCGCTATCACCCTCTATAGTTGCTGTCTGTAATGTTTTTAGAAATTCACATTCAGGATCCAACGCACACAAACAAATGTCACCTATTCCTTCTCCTTTATCTTCGAGATTGCCTAGTCCACAGCTGCACCATAGGATTCTTCCACTACCTACACAGAACATTGAGGAAGAATCTGTGTTGAATGACTATCGCAGTGGGAGACACGATGCCACAAACCTCTCCTTTGCTAATGATTTGGAATCACAGTTCTATCTGAAGTTTCCTGAATCTGGAGAATTGGGATTTTCTGTAAGACAACCGGGCCTACATCAGTGCACAACCGGAGAGTGTTTGGAAAAATGCACTATCCAAGAAAAACTAACTACTCAGACGCAGCAGCAGCTATGTTCAGGTTAGTCCCTATTTCAGACTATAAAAAATTCTGTCAAACTCTAAGCATCTCAGATGTGGTCTTTTTAATAATCACCAATTCTTAGGGCTTAAACAATGCATTTGCAATTAAAGTAGTTTGTTTACTATTTAAGGCTCTGATTCAAAATCTGATAATATATTTGGCTTTTATTAAAGTGATCATTATAGTTTGCGGTGTTTGCCAGATATTTAGGTTCACAACATTTATCAGAAGCTGAATCTTTCACACATGTAAGATATTCATATCTACCATATGATATGCATCCAGTTATAAGTGCATTTCCTACACAGCGTGAAAATTTTTACTTGCTTATTTTCCTGTTTTATATGTTCTAGATTGTCAAATGGACCGAATATCTATTGTCAAAACCATTTTGTAGTTGATTTGGGTTATCAGATGGTATTTTGCACTTGTAGTGCAAGTAAATTAACTTATACTAACTTGGTTTAAGATTGGTGCTTTGGCCATGTAACTACAACAGATTCATATAAATGCTGTGATAACAAAATGTTTGTGTTTTAAAGTGTTGCACGTGAGAATCATGTTACAATATACTTGTATAATGTGAAATATATACTGCATGCTGGACAAATATCTCTGCATCTTGTTAACTGGCACAACAAGGCCCAGGTTCTTCTGGGAGATTGGAGTACTGGGGAGTTTTAGTTCTAGAGCATCTGGGTGTGAAGAGTTAGGGGAGGGGTGAGCATTCTTTGTGTGATTTTACAGCTTAAGGGAGACGGCTACACACTTCAGTGAATTCTCAAAGTTCTTCATAGATAAGGGAAATGAGAAGGAAACAGAACAGTGCTTCCATACCCGCAAAATGAAACTCTACTCACCACCTTCATAAAGATACTGTTAAAAAAAAAAAAAAGTCACTACAGTTTTTCAAATCTTTTTATCCAATATCAAACTTTTGTCTAACTACAAATCACTGAACTCTAGAAGAGAATAGGATCCAGGTGCCAGATCCAGATTTTTTGGAACTGTTTTACCATGCTGTGTCTGGCAGGGGTGCTGGAACAAGTGATCTCTTCGGGTTGGTTTGTTTGTTTTAAAGGCAAAAATCCAACATTTAGTGGTATGACTGTGAATGAAACTTTTCATACAGCTCTACACAAGCAATTCCTTCCTCACTCCCACAACTATCAACTGAAGTCATGAGACTAGAGAATCAAGATGACGACTATGACTCTTGTGCTGTTATGAATAGGTTTGGGTGGATATTTACGCTCTTTCATTCTGGGATACCCACTGCACGCTCCAGCAGTTTAAATTGGAATACTTAGCTGACTATGGATAGTAGTAGATGCACTGAAAGCAGTTCCACGATTTGGTGGGTAGAGGATGCTCTCTATATATGCTTCCCTGGCTCTTTGCCATCGCTTTATTTATAGCAAATAAAATGTTTTGGTGGCATTGGGCTTATATCTTTTCTTGCTCAGGTTGGTAGGGCTGCCAGGTGTCCAGTTTTTGACCAGAACGCCCGATTGAAAAGGGACCCTGGCGGCTCCGGTCAGCACTGCTGACCCGGTTGTTTAAAAGTCTGATCAGCAGTGCTGCAGGGCTAAGGCAGACTAGTCCCTACCTGTCCTGGCACCATGCTGTACCCCAGAAGCGTCCAGCGGGTCCGGCTCCTAGGCAGTGGGCCCATGGGGCTCCACGCACTGTCCCTGTCCCAAGCACCGGCTCTGCACTCCCATTGGAAGCTGATGGAAGGGCAATGCCTGCAGGTGAGAGCAGCACACAGAGCCTTCTGGCCCCCCCGCCTAGGAGCCAGACCTGCTGGCTGCTTCCGGGGCCCAGCGCGGCGCCAGGACAGGCGGGGAGCCTGCCTTAGCCTTGCTGCACCGCTGACTGGGAGCCAGCCAAGGTAATCGCAGGCCCCAACCCCAGCCCTGAGGCCCCTCCCAAACTTGGAGCCCCCTCCTGCACCCCAAAACCTTCATCCCTATCCCCACCCAAGAGCCCTCACCCCTGCCACACCTCAACCACCTGCCTCAATGCGCAGCCCCCTCCCACACTCCAAATCCCTTAGCCCCACTCCGCAGCCTGGAGCCCCCTCCTGCACCCCAAACCCCTCATCCCTGGCCCCACCCAGAGCCTGTACCCCCAGTCCTGAGCCTGTACCTCCTTCCACACCGCAACCCCCTGCCTCAACCCACAGCCCCCTCCCGCATTCTGAATCTCTCAGACCCACCCCACAGCCTGCAGTCCCCCCCGTACCTCAAACCCCTCATCCCCAGTCTCACACCCCCAGCTGGGGTCCACACCCCCTCCCAGACCCCAACTCCCTACCCCAGCCCAGAGCCCCCTCACGCACCCTGAACCCCTCATTTCTGGTCCCACCCTGAAGCCCGCACCCCCAGTTAGAGCCCTCACCTGCTCCAGCACCTCAACCCCCTGCCCCAGCCCAGTGAAAGTGAATGAGGGTGGGGGAGAGCAAGCCACCAAGGGAGAGGGAATGTAGTGAGCAGGGGCGGGGCCTCAGGCAGGGGAGAGGCCTCAGGGAAGGGGCAGGGCTATGGTGTTCAGATTTGTACGATTAGAAAGTTGGCAACCCTACAGGTTGACTATCCATCCTTCACTTCAACGTACGGATTTCTGTATCTCTTCACTTATACTTGTACTGAAGTGCAACTGCTGGCCCACTAAGCAGGCCACAGCTTTCACTTTATCAAGTGAACTATTAGCTGGACAGAATTTATGGTCCAAAAGTACTTCATTAGTAGAATTCTTGAGAATTGTTTCTACGGGCAGTAATGCTGTTTGAATTATCAAAGTCCAAATTAAAAGTTTAAGAAGAGATTAAGGCTTGCAAGAAATAATTAAATAACTCCCGTTTTGAAGTTTCTGTAGCCTACCATGCCATGCAAACTTTGCTGCCATAGAAGTCTAAAACCAAACCCTCTGTAGCTGCTGTTTAAATGTTAACATTTAAAACACTATGGAAACTTGTACCATTTTTCTGAGGACATATATTTCTGTGTATATTAAATGATGAGCAAGCCTTGTTGTTAGTTGTTCACTGTGGTAAGAGAAGCAAAGGGGATTTCTGTTATTTGGATCTAGTTGGAGATCATCTGATAATGTTACATATTTGAGTTGGCTTTGTGAGATGCTGCAGTGTTTTCTTTACATTTTAGTAGCCAGAAGTTGATTGACATGTCTCAAATGGACATGACATCATCATGGGCAGTTCAATCAGGCCCCAATTCCTGCAAATGCTTATGCACATGCTTAACTGGGTTACTTGTGCATGTGCTTAGCTTTACCACTATAAGTAGTCACAGGGGGATTGCTTAGGGTAGTGAAAGAACACACATAAGTCTTTATAGGATCACGGCCACAGTGTGTATAGTTCACAAAAAGAAGTGTATGGTAGGGGGTTTGTGCTGCCAAAGACTTGACTGCAGTTCTTGGGCTACATCATAAATACACTTGTGAGGCCTCTGTCTATCTTACTGTTACAATCAAGTTGAGGACCTGATTACAAATATCTGTACTGTCAGACCCACCCATTCAAAAGTCACGTATCACGTCCATCAAAATCGTGAGATTCTATAAAAACAAGAAATGTTGTCTTCCTTTTTTTTTTTTTTTTTTTTTTAAACTGTAAGTTAAGATTCTTGCATGTCTCCCGGAGCTGTGGCTTTAAAGAAACTACCAAATATCATGAAACTCACAATAAGATCATGTGCGGACGTTGCTTCAGTTAAATTACCGTCTTACATAAGACCATAAGAACAGCCATACTGGGTCAGACCAAAGGTCCATCAAGCCCAGTATCCTGTCCTCTGACAGTGGCCAATGGCAGGTGCCCCAAAGGGAATGAACAGACAGGTTATCATAAAGTGATCCATGCCCTGTCACATAATCCTAGCTTCTGGCAAACAGAGGCTAGGGACATCATTCCTGCCCATCCTGGCTAATAGCCATTGATGGGCCTATCTTCCATGAATCTATCTAGCTCCCTTTTGAACCCCGTTATAGTACTGGCCTTCACAACACCCTCTGGCAAGAAGTTCCAGAGGTTGACAGTGCGCTGTGTGAAAAAATACTTTCTTGTGTTTGTTTTAAACCTGCCACCTATTAATTTCATTTGGTGGCCCCTTGTTCTTGTATAATGATAAAGAGTAAATAACACTTCCTTATTTACCTTCTCTAGACCTCTATCATATCCCCCCTTAGTCGCCTCTTTTCCAAGCTGAAGAGTCCCAGTCTTATTAATCTCTCTTCATACGGAAGCTGTTCTGTACCCCTAATAATTTTTGTTGCCCTTTTCTGAACCTTTTTCAATTTCAGTATATCTTTTTTGAGATGGGGAGACCATATCTGCACGCAGGATTCAAGGTGTGGGCATACCATGGATTTATATAGAGGCAATATGATACTTTCTGTCTTATTATCTATCCCTTTCTTGATTATTCCCAACATTCTGTTCGCTTTTTTGTCTGCCGCTGCACACTGAGTGGATGATTTCAGAGAACTATCCACAATGACTCCAAGATCTTTTTCTTGAGTGGTAACAGCTAATTTAGACCCCATCATTGTATATGTATAGTTAGGATTATGTTTTCCAATGTGCATTACTTTGCATTTATCAACATTAAATTTCATCTGCCATTTTGTTGCCCAGTTATCCAGTTTTGTGAGATCCTTTTGTAGGATTCACAATCCTTCACAATCTGCCTGGGACTTAACCTATCTTGGGTAGTTTTGTATCATCTGCAAATTTTGCCACCTCACTGTTTACCCCTTTTTCCAGATAGTTTATGAATGTGTTAAATAGCACTGGGCCCAGTACAGATCCCTGAGGTACACCATTATTTATCTCTCTCCATTCTGAAAACTGACCATTTATTCCTACCCTTTGTTTCCTATCTTTTAACCAGTTACCAATCCATGAGAGAACCTTCCCTCTTATCCCATGACAGCTTATTTTGCTTAAGAGCCTTTGGTGAGAGACCTTGTCAAAGGCTTTCTGAAAATCTAACTACACTATATCCACTGGATCTCCTTTGTCCGCATGCTTGTTGACCCCCTCAAAGAATTCTAGTAGATTGGTGAGGCATGATTTCCCTTTACAAAAACCATGTTGACTATTTCCCAACAAATTATGTTCATCTGTGTGTCTGACAATTATGTTCTCTAAGATAGTTTCAACCAGTTTGCCTGGTATTGAAGGGCGGCTTACTGGCCTGTAGTTGCCAGGGTCACCTCTGGAGCCCTTTTTAAAAATTGGCATCACATTAGCTATCCTCCAGTCATTTGGTACAGAAGCTGATTTAAAAGATAGGTTACAGATGACAGTTAATAGTCCTGCAATTTCACATAAGAGTTCCTTCAGAACTCGGGTGAATACCATCAGGTCCTGGAGACTTATTACTGTTTAGTTTATCAATATGTTCCAAAACCTCCTGTAATGACACCTCAATTTGGGACAATTCCTCACATCTGTCACCCAAAAAGAATGGCTCAGCTTTGGGAATCTCCTTCACATCCTCAACAGTGAAGATTGATGCAAAGAATTCATTTAGTTTCTCCGCAACGGCCTTCTCGTCTTTGAGTTACATGTTTATATAGTCTAACACACAGGGCCTCCATTTGATTGGGGTTTTTGGGTACAACTGAAATATAAATAATAATGTAAATATAAATAATAATGACTTATAGTAGAGACAGGAGACTTATTATGCTAACTATTAACTGGGACCTGAAGAGACATCCAGTGAAGTTGAGTCCCATCTATGATATGAATTAGAAGCATGTTGCAACCAGATCCCCTGACTCAGCTGTAACTCTAGTGTAGACAAGGCCTAAATCACATGCTTCCATACTTGAACTTGGAATCCCCTAAAGTCTCTGTTGCCAAAACTATCATGTATTTGCTTGAAGGGAGAGCATCTAGTTTTAAAATTTTGAATAGGATAATTTTTGAGTTCATATGAAAAAAATGTCACAAGGGTCTTGTATATTATCATTCTTTTTCTTACAATGAAAAGGAGCTCAGCTTTCCTGTCACTGAGATGTCCTCCTAGGTCAGAACAAAAACTAAGTGATCAAACCCCATTATTTGGATGCACAATGATTTTGTTTTCTTTTCCTGTTTTAGTGCCAAACAAATAGAAGTGTCAGAATAAAAATGTTAAACATAGAGGAATTAATTCCATTCTCACAAAAATACATCAAATATATATTAAGGCTGTCAAGCGATTAAAAAAATTAATCGCTATTAATGTGATAAAAAAATTGTGATTATCACACTCTTAATAATAGAATACCATTTATTTAAATGTTTTTGATGTTTTCTACATTTTCAAATATATTGATTTCAATTACAACACAGAATACAAAGTGTACAGTGCTCACTTTATATTTATTTTTTATTACAAATATTTGCACGGTAAAAAACAAAAGAAATAGTATTTTTGAATTCACCTAATACAAGTACTGTAGTACAATCTCTTTATCATGAAAGTTGAACATACAAATGTAGAATTATGTACAAAATATAACTACACTCAAAAATAAAACAATGTAAAACTTTAGAGCCTACAAGTCCACTCAGTCCTATTTCTTGTTCAGCCAATCGCTTAGACAAACAAGTTTGTTTACATTTGCAGGCGATAATGCTGCCTGCTTTTGTTCACAATGTCACCTAAAAGTGAGAACAGGTGTTCTCATGGCACTGTTGCAGCTGACCTCACAAGATATTTATATGCCAGATGCGCTAAAGATTCATATGTCCCTTCATACTTCAACCACCATTCCAGAGGACATACGTCCATGCTGATGACAGGTTCTGCTTGATAAAAATCCAAAGCAGTGTGGACTGACTCGTTCATTTTTATTATCTGAGTCAGATGCCACAAGCAGAAGGTTGATTTTCTTTTTTGTTGGTTCAGGTTCTGTAGTTTCTGCATCGAGTGTTGCTCTTTTAAGACTTCTGAAAGCATGCTCCACACCTCGTCCATCTCAGATTTTGGAAGGTACTTCAGATTTTTAAACGTTGTGTTGAGTGCTCTAGATATCTTTAGAAATCTCACATTGGTACCTTCTTAAAATGTTCTTTAAAAGTGTTCTTAAAATGAACAATATGTGCTGGGTTATCGTCCGAGACTGCTATAACATGATATATAGGGCAGAATGCAGGTAAAACAACCACAGACATACAATTCTCCCTCAAGGAGTTCAGTCACAAATTTAAATTAACACATTTTTTTTAAATGATAGTCATCAGCATGGAAGCATATCCTCTGGAATGGTGGCCGAAGCAAGAAGGGGCATACGAATATTTAGCATATCTGGCATGTAAATACCTTGCAATGCTGGCTAAAATGTCCCATGCAAAATGTCCCATGTGAACGCCTGTTCTCATTTTCTGGTGACATTGTAAATAAGAAGCGGGCAGACTTGTCCTGGGGCAGATTTTTTGCCTCCAAAAGGTAAAACCTTTCCTCCAGCTCCACCCAGCAGTCTCTCCACCCTTAAGGAATCTATCTCAGCAGCAGGGACTGTACCTTTTGTAAAGGAAATGTTCACGCTAGTAAACAAAACTCCAGAGAAACTATTCAGAGATGTTTTTATATTTAAATAATACAGAGTGACACTCTGTCACATTGCCTTAGGAAATAGTGTCTGGGACAGGAGAAAGAACAGGAGGCACTTGTGGCACCTTAGAGACTAATAAATGTATTAGAGCATAAGCTTTCATGGGCTACAGCCCACTTCATCAGATGCATAGAATGGAACATATCGTTATATACACACATACAGATAAGTTGGAAGTTACCATACAAACTGCACGAGGCTAATGTCAGATTTGTGTCTATTTATTCTTTTGCGTAGAGACTGTTCAGTTTGGCCAATATACATGGCAGAGGGGCATTGCTGGCACATCATGGCATATATCACATTGGTAGATGTGCAGGTGAACGAGCCCCTGATGGCATGGCTAATGTGATTAGGTCCTATGATGGTGTCACTTGAATAAATGTGGACAGAGTGGGCATCGAGCTTTGTTGCAAGGATAGGTTCTTGGGTTAGTGTTTTTGTTGTGTGGTTGCTGGTGAGTATTTGTTTCAGGTTGGGGGGCTGTCTGTAAGCAAGGACTGGCCTGTCTCCCAAGATCTGTGAGAGTGATGGGTTGTCCTTCTGGATAGGTTGTAGATCTTTGATGATGCGTTGGAGAGGTTTTAGTTGGGGGCTGAAGGTGACGGCTAGTGGCGTTATGTTGTTTTCTTTGTTGGGCCTGTCCTGTAGTCGGTGACTTCTGGGTACTCTTCTGGCTCTGTCAATCTGTTTCTTCACGTCAGCAGGTGGGTATTGTAGTTTTAAGAATGCTTGATAGAGACCTTGTAGGTGTTTGTCTCTGTCTGAGGGATTGGAGCAAATGCGATTGTATCTTAGACCTTGGCTGTAGACAATGGATCATGTGGTGTGTCCTGGATGGAAGCTGGAGGCATGTAGGTAAGTATAGAGGTCAGCAGGTTTCCGATATAGGGTGGTGTTTATGTGACCATCGCTTCTTAGCACAGTAGTGTCCAGGAAATGGACCGCTTGTGTGGACTGGTCCACGCTGAGGTTGATAGTGGGATAGAAATTGTTGAAATCATGGTGGAATTTCTCAAGGGCTTCTTTTTCCATGGGTCCAGATGATCTACCAATGTGATGCCATGATGTGCCAGCAATGACCCTCTGCCATGTACATTGGCCAAACTGGACAGTCTCTACGCAAAAGGATAAATGGACACAAATCTGACATCAGGAATCATAACATTCAAAAACTGGTAGGAGAACACTTCAACCTCTCTGGCCTCTCAGTAAAAGATTTAAGGGTGGAAATTTTGCAACAGAAAAGCTTCAAAAACAGACTCCAATGAGAAACTGATGAATTTGAATTAATATGCAAACTAGATACCATTAACTTGGGTTTGAATAGACACTGGGAGTGGCTGGGTCATTACACATATTGAATCTATGTCTGTAAGTTAAGTATTCTCACACCTTCTTGTCAATTGTCTAAATGGGCCATCTTGATTATCACTACAAAAGTTTTTTTCTCCTGCTGATAATAGCTCATGTGACAAAGTTCCTGCTCTACCTTGGTGGGTCTTGTGCTTATTGGCGGATCTGCTCGCCTTGGAGCTTCACGGCAGCCCCTCAGCTTGGCCGTTTTTCTGAACCCACAGTCCAGGTCAACTCCTCCTGTGTCTGACCAGGAGTTGGGAGGATCTGGGGGGAACTCGGGCCCACCCTCTACTCTGGGTTCCAGCCCAGGGCCCTGTGGAATGCAGCTGTCTAGAGTGCCTCCTGGAACAGTTGTGCAACAGCTACAACTCCCTGGGCTACTTCCCCATGGCCTCCTCCCAACACCTTCTTTATCCTCACCATAGACCTTCTTCCTGGTGTCTGATAATGCTTGTACACCTCAGTCCTCCAACAGTCCACGTTCTCACTCTCAGCTCCTAGTGCCTCTTGCTCCCCGCTCCTCACATGCACACCACAAACTGAAGTGAGATCCTTTTTAAAACCCAGGTGCCCTGATTAGCCTGCCTTAATTGATTCTAGCAGCTTCTTGATTGGCTGCAGGTGTTCTCATCAGCCTGTCTTAATTGTCTCCAGAAGGTTCCTGATTGTTCTGGAACCTTCCCTGTCACCTTATCTAGGGAAAAGGGACCTACTTAGCCTGGGGCTAATATATCTGCCTTCTATTACTCTTCTATAGCCATCTGGCCTGATCCTGTCACAATAGATCTTACTATATGTTTCATTCTATGCATCCCATGAAGTGGGCTGTAGCCCACAAAAGCTTATGATCTAATAAATGTTAGTCTCTAAGATGCCACAAGTACTCCTGTTCTTTTTGCAGATACAGACTAACACGGCTTCTACTCTGGGACAGGAGAGAGACCAGTGGTATTTTTCTCAAATTCACTGAAGCACATCCATGGTTAGAATAGGAAACTGAAAGTAAGCATTCCAAATTCTGGCAAAGCCTCTGTGACCTTGGGTGAGTCACCTAATATTTGTGCCTCGGTTTCCCCATCTTTAAATTGTGTGTAAAACCTACTTCATAAGGGTGTATTGAACATAACTAATGTTAGTAAACTTTAAACTTATTGGCTTAAAGGTTTTAGGTACATTAAGTACAAAGTATCATATTACTCTGTGTGTGTGTGTGTGTGTGTGTGTGTGTACACACCATAGGTGGAGCTGGCAGTGCCACCTGTTATTCAAGTTGCCCAGCACTTCCCATTTGAAGACCCTGTTTTCAGTTGCTTATAACTTTATCAGACTTTTACTGTTTGGGCTAAATATTTCCATGCTGGGTGGGTGTTTGCATCAGACTGAATTGTTTTGAATAGATTCAGCCAAAATGGTTCCGCTGATTCTAAAAACAAGGTGGGGGGAGGGGGAATGTGGGGATTTGCCTTTGTGACAGGGATGTGCCTATTGCTATACATATGAAAATCAGCCCAATTTGGCCAAGTTATAATCCTTTAGAAAATCTCAGTTTACACATGTTCTGTAGAAATACATTAGTTTGGCAGCTAAACTCTTTCAAGATTCCATCCACACTGAACATAGGTGAGGGCATGGCTAAAGCCACTGCTTCTCCCCTGTGATGCCCTATTGCTAAAGGAAGGTGTGCTAGGAGAAAGGGGAGATGAACTGCTGATTACTTTTATTTTCAGAAAACGTTTCCTGTGTTCTTAAACTTTCATTCCTGAAACATTGCTAAGGAAATTCCTTTTTTCCACATGAACCATAAAAGTCCAATTCTACATGACTTTACTTCCAATATAAAACCACCTTAGGAAAAGGAAATTAAAGATGATACTGCCTTGGCTTGTGCCTAGAGATACCTATTGAAGTCTGGTAGTTCTACTTGTGTGTGGAGTTTCATATCGTATGGCTATATTTAGAAATAATAGGATGAGTTAAGGACTGAGTCAGTCTTAGTTTTGAATTTGTTTGATTGTGTTTGGTTTGACTTTCTTGATTAGTAGTATGTATGGGGCTTTGCTAATAAAATTGTAACTGAAAATTTAAATGCAGATAAGGTTTCATCTCAGCAGTTTAATGTAGGTGGCAAAAGTAATGAATATTAAGTTCTTCTTTGAATGATTGCACATATCCATTCCACTTTAGATGCGTGCATGCCCAGCACACTAGTGTTGGAGATTTTTCCTTTGGTGGTACCCATTGGGTCTTGTGTGATCCTCATAGCACTAGTTGGCCACACCAGCATTGGTTCTCCAGTCTGCAGCGCCCTCTCTGCCGGGTTTCCTTTAACATTACCTACAGAACCCGACCTGATTTCCAAGAACAACAGTCTGTTGCTATTTCTCTGTCTGTCACTCTCCATCTTATGACCTGGATACTCCATGCTCAAGAAGTGAAGCTTAGGGGAATGTGCAAAACATTCTCCTGAATCAGCAGGAAACCATCTATTAGATTATACTGACCTGTTGAAGTGAAAGCAATTCTCCTTATGGTCAAAGCAGAAGGGTGTTCTGCCAGTCCTGGCCTCTATCCAACATATTTTGGACTATTTATTCCACCTGAAACAACAAGGCCTGTCAATTTAGTTCCATCAGAGTTCAACTGGCAGCTATCTCTGCTTTTCATCCACCAATTGTGGATCGCTTAGTGTTTTCTAATCCTATGTCAGATTCTGAAAGAGTCTGGACATGTTAAGGAGATCATGGATCCCATTCCTCCCTGGAACTTAATCTGGTGCTAACAAGGTTGATGGGTTTGCCCTATGAATGTGACTGCTCTTTGCTGCATCTAACCATGAAAACAACTTTTTGGTAGCTATTAACAGGGGTGGCGGAATTACGAGCACTGGTAGCTGACCCACTTGACACAATTTTTTTTATAAGGGCAAGGGATACTTTCATCCACATCTGAAATTCCTAACTTAAGTAGAATTGGACTTCCACCTCAATCAAGTCATATATTTACTGACTTTCTTTCTTAAGAATGAGAAGAGGCTCCATTCCTTGGATGTAAGAAGGGCACTGGATTTTTACTTGGACAGAAGTAGGTCTTTTAGATCATCAGCCCAGCTGTTCACGTCAGTTGCAGATAGTATGAAAGGCGCAGAGGATTTTGTCCTAGATTTCATCCTGCATATGTCTGTTACTACATTTCCAATGTACCCCCTCCAAGCAAGGCGGTAGCACACGCTACAAGATCTCAAGCAGCTTCCACAGCTTTTGGCTCTAGTACCTATAACTGGCATTGGTAGAGCTGCAGCTTGGTCATCAGTATATACCTTTGCTACTTATTATACTATATCTAATCATTCAAGAGATGATGCCAAGTTTGGACAAGCAGTTCTTCAGTCATTGTTCAGGTAAACTCTGAAACCCACCTCCTGAATTGAATTGCTTGTAAGTCACTTAAAGTGGAATGGACATGTGCAGTCACTAACATGTTCTGTAACCGTTGCTGTTCTTTGAGATGTGTTGTGTGTCCGTTCCACGACACACTCTCCTTCCCTTCTATATCACAATCTGATAAGAAGGAACTGAGGTGGTGGTCTGGGAAAGCTCCACCCTTTATACCATTATGCAGTAATATGAAATAGCTAAGAGCACATATGCCGTCCTGAGAGGTACCACTAAAGGAAAATCTGACTCTGGCGCACTGAATACACACACACACTTGATATGGAATGGCCATGCGCAACACATCTTGAAGAACAACAGTTACAGAACAGGTTAATAAGTGGTTTTTACTGCTTGAATTTTATATTGGTATGCAGGGGTTGTGTTAACTAACTAGCTCTTTGATTTGAAAATAGATAAAAGCAATAAGACGAATTCAGTAACTAGGTCTTGTGATCTTTTCTTGTACCGTGGCTTTGGAAAAAATCAGTTTTTAAGCTCTCTTTAAAGACTCTCTTAGAATAGAACACAGCTGATATTATACTGATTCTTTATGCTTTTTGTTTGAAGAATGAAAAGGGTTTGTAAATATCTTCTCTAAGTGGTTGAGATAATTGCTAATTAGCATTTTAAAAATACTATGGGTTTTGTCCATAAATAATTTGCATTTCCTGAGGTGAGTTTGCACATAAGTCACATGGAAAAATCATGCGGTTTCTCATGTGTAATTCGCATGAAAATGGTATACATGAACGTTACTTGGTTCACAACAGAAAATTCAATGTGAATACTCTGAGCATTTTGCAAAGAGTATAAAGAATGAAGAGGTTGGGGTAAGACCACTCCCTTTTCTGGTTTTAATACATTCTAATTCAGAAATGAACGTAGATATGTATGATTTTGAAAACCTCAAGTTGGCACACTGCAATCTCACTTTGTTCATTTTTCTAAGTAACAGAAAGAAAGCACATATCCATTGCAGAAACTCATAAGGTTAACTTACTCTTGTTCACATACATGATCTATTGTTTGATTTAAATTTGAAAGTAATTTTTAGTTATTTATGATCACTACCTTTTTTGCTATAAAATATGTTACAATTTGGATTTAAGATAACTGGGTTTCATGTTGGATCCAATGGTAACTGAATGGAGCTGGAGTGACACAGTGCAATGTATACTTGAGAACACAAGAGGGAGCTGGGAGAAGGTGTAAAGGAGGACATAGCGGGAGAGCTGCCACATTTTTGTGACAGGTTTCAGAGTAACAGCCGTGTTAGTCTGTATTCGCAAAAAGAAAAGGAGTACTTGTGGCACCTTAGAGACTAACCAATTTATTTGAGCATGAGCTTTCGTGAGCTACAGCTCACTTCATCGGTATGCATCCGATGAAGTGAGCTGTAGCTCACGAAAGCTCATGCTCAAATAAATTGGTTAGTCTCTAAGGCGCCACAAGTACTCCTTTTCACATTTTTGTGGTTTGCTTAAATAAGGCATCTGGTTTAATCCTACAGATGGCTTGCTCACCTTAGTCAAAATACAGTTTGTGACCTTCCCTTTCCCCTCAGCTTGCCTTCCTTTCCCTTCCCTCTCCTACAATTTTCTCCTCCTTCTCCCCTGTCACAGATGCAGCAATTTCTTGTCTGCTCTCCTCTGTCTCTTGCCCTAGTGACCCTGTCCCATCCCCTCTCCTGATCTCCCTTGCACCCACACTCATGCCCTATCTTACTCTTCTCCTCAACCTTTCACTCCCCTCTGTCTCTTCCCTCTCAAAATAGAAGCATGCTTTATTCTCTCTCATCTTAAAAAGTCCTAAACAAAACCAACCAAAACCCCAAGCCATGCTTAACACCACTTGTCTCGCCAGCAACTGCCCCATCTCCCTTCTCCTTCTCATCTCTAAGCTCATTGAACATGCTGTTTACAATCGCTGCAGTTCCTCTCCTCCATTTCCATCCTACACTCTCTCCAGTACAGCTTCCACTCCAGGCACTCCATTGAAACTGCTTTCATCAAAGTCTCTTATAGCTTCCTAGCCAAAGCTCAGAACCAGTATTCCTTCCCCATCCTCCTTGACCTGTCAGCTGCATGCAATGCCATCAGCCATGCTCCTTTTCTTGAAATCTTCTCTCCTTTGGCTTCTGTGATTCTGTCCTCCCCTGATTCTTTTTCTACCTCTCTAACTGCTCCTTCAGCATGTCCTTTGGAGGATTTTTCTCATTCCCTTCCTCCACCTTTCTGTGGGGTTTCCACAGGGGTCTGTTCTTGGTCTCCTCATCTTCTCCCTCCACATCTTCGCTCTTAGTAATCTCAACTGCAAAGAAATTAAATTACCATGTCTACGCTGATAACTCGCATCTCTACTTGTTTTCTTCTCGCCACACTAAAATCTCAGCCTCTCTCTGACATCTTGTGGACATCTAGCCATTAGCACAAACTCAGCAGATCTCTTAATCTTCCTCTCCTGCCCACAAGCCTTCCAGACTATGTCTAAATTTTGCAGATTCTTTCTCCAGAACATCTCTAAGATATCGCCTTTCCTATCTGTCTAATCAAATAAAACTCTTGTCCAGGCTGTCATCTCACGTCTCAGTTGCTGCAACATCCTTTTCTCTAGCCTTCGGAAATGCAATCTTGACCTGCTCGTATCCATTCAGAATGCTGCTGCAAAGATCATTTTCCTACCCCATCATTTTGACCACATCACCCCTTTCTTTCCATTCCAACATTGGCTTTGCTTTCTCTGTCACATCAAACATGTGCTATTTGTCTTTACTTTTAAGACCCTTCACAGCATGTTCCCACCCTATCTATCATCTCTCATATGCTATCTCGAAGCCAACTCCCATCTCCGATTGGCCCATGATGCCAATCTGCATAGCCCACTTGTTAAACTGTCAAAGAAGCACCTTCATGCTTTCTCCCATGCTGCCCCTTGTGTGGAAGAAGCTCCCTGTAAACTTCCTCAAAACTACCTCACTATCTTCCTTCAAAACCCTTCCTAAAACTCTCCTTTTCTGTGACGCCTATGCTAAACTTGACAAAAGTAGGCCACTGGTATGATGAGACCACTGTCTATCATGCTAACATTGTTTTCTTGTACTCCCCCATTTGTCTGTATGGTATCCTCTGTCTCTTGGCTTCTGCTTGGTCTTTGCCCCAAAGAGCTTACAATCTACTTATTTTTGTTCTGTGTTTGCATAGCGGCTAGTACAATGGAATCCTGGTCCATGACTAGGATTCCTGCGTGCTACATAATACAATATATATAAAAAAATTTAATATAAACGGTTGATAGGTAAACAGTGAAGAATATGTACCAGGAAGTGAAACATGGTTTTAGCCAGTAAGGCCAACTTTTAACTGAAATATACACCTATTTTTAAAAAGGGGAGAGGTATTGAAGAAATGTCAACAGTTTCCTGGAGGAAAAGAGTAATTTTAAACGTAAAGTCTACATCTTAAGAAACGAATACAATAAAAAAATACTTAGTATTTGGTATGGATCCAAAACAAAACAACAGTCACATTAAAAGGCAAGGTAATCAGCATAGTTATGACATTTTGAGCTGTTACCAAATAGTATCTGTTTGCATACAGCTATTCCCTACTTTAATAGATGGACATGAATTTCCATTTCTCCTCAGATCTGCAAAATTTGTTCCACTCCATTCAACCCTCCAAATACTTGAATAAGAGTGACTAACGGAAAATTAGTACATTTGTATCCCACTTAAATTTGATGACATGGCTTTTGGATGAACTGTTTGGAATCATCTCAGTGTGTCAAGTCAAAACATTCTTAGGAAACCCTTAATCAACATATCATTTATATGGTATAGTAAGAGCTTCTTCCAAGTTTTGGGACAGTAATATTATGTTATCCATCAGTGCTTGTGTTCTATATTTAAATAGGAGAAAGCTACTTCTAAGAGTCTAGTGTGATAGTTGGATTTTTCAATCTCGTAAGGTGCTTGGGTAGCACAGTTACTAAGTGTGATATAAATATTTAGCTCTCTAGATATATCATTTTGTTTCCAAGTATATTCAGCACAATCTCTCACTCAGATGCCATCATCAGGCAATTTGACCCTTTCATCCTTACTTTAAAGTGTCTTAGGTACTGTATCTGTTGCATCACTTCTTAACGTGATACTATAGATCACCAAGACTCCTGTCCAGTGAAGCTAAAACTTTAAAATAGTGTTAACAATATGGTACTGTAAATCCATGCTGCACGCTTGACTTAGTCTATAGGTGTACAGTAGTATGAAAAGAATTAAGCAAAACTGAATATTCAGGACAAAGCCTTTGAGTTTACAAGATCCGGTTAAGACTGACCTTGATAGGTACTGTGAGCAAATAGCTCCAGTTTTAATTGAACGACTTCCCAGCATGACAAGCTTAAGCAGCAGTTGTATTTTTGTCTCTATATAACATGTGACTTTCCAGTCAAAGCCAATCACTGAAGGGTAGCCAAGTGAATTAAATTGGAATGAAAAATCAAAGGCAGCTTAATGCTTCATGCTGGTCATAGATTAACAATTTTATGTTGCTGTGGAACAAAAGGCCAATGCATTCACACCAATTTCCAGTTTATAACGCACTGTAATTCAAAGACTTACCTTAAGGAAACAAGGCATTTTTCTTTATCAATAGATGAAGATTTCTTTATGTAAAAAATGATAGGTGGCAGCTATAAATTATTGAAGTCATACATATTTATGCACTCAGCTAATACAACACAAATCAGTTTGAGAATGGATTCACTAAACTAAACTGAAAATGGTTCAATTGAAATCTCTTACTGCCGGAGCAGCATGATATATAAGCTGAGACCAATTACGAATATTTACCTGTGTAAGTATAAAACTAACAATATGTAGGATTTTTAAATGACATGCTAAGTGCTGTTTATTTTTCTCTCTCCTCTGTTTTAATGAAGTGGAAAAGCATATTTTATTAAATTTACCAGAATAGCCAAATCTGACTTCTCATATTGTTTGAGAAAAATTCTGCATATTTCCTATTAAAAATGTTCCCTATTCTTGGCTAAATTACAAGAGTAGAATGTGAATACTTAATTTCAAATGTAGAATTTTTTTCTAATTTATGTATCATGAATGATGAATTGATATGTAACATTAGCATGTTTTGCAAATATTTGTAAATTGAATGTAAATATTTTATTTTAAAAGGGCTTAATTTAATGTGTACTACATTAAACAAGATGTAAACAATTAAATAATACATCTAAGTAGTGAATGTTTTTTAAAAGCACATACATTACACTATACCTAATACTATAATACAGTTTCTGACAATCCAAACAGATGGTTTCATTGTCTAAGTTGTGAGAAGCTTCTTTTTTTTCCATCTAGGGTTGGATTGTGACTAGCCGTTATGCTGCTCATCCCCACCATATGACTGCATTAGGGTTACCCACAGTATGGGTCTGGGTTTTGTGCAGGGTGTGTTCTCTGGGTGCCCCCCATAGAGAACAAGGTGGTGGTGAAGAGGCAGAGACTGGGGGAGAACTGTCTGGATACATGGCAGGGGAAGTAAGCAGCATCCTTTCAAAGGCTGCAGTAAATTATTTCTCCCCAGAACAAGAGGGGAGCAGGGGAGGTACTCTAAGTCACAGTTCCGTGAGGGGAGGTGTAATACACCATATTGCTGCTTACTCTGGACTGTACCTAAGGATAATATCTACATCTTAATATATACGATAAAGACTTCGGCGCTTTTTATACCAATTTTGACCTTTCCTCCCTCTTTATGGAAGTGTTACAAAGGAAAGTGCTTTCGTTTGCAGTTTGTAGTGCTTGATATTACAATACGGTATAAAGCTTGCCTGGATACTTGCATGAGTAACAGCATGGAAGCATTATACCTGTATCACAGTCGTATCCGCTAGTGTTACTCTAATGGCTTGTCTTCACTACGGGGGTAAGTCGACCTAAATTATGCTACTCCAGCTACATGAATAACATAGCTGGAGTTGACGTAGCCTAGACTGACTTATCCCGATGTCTTCACTGCACCAAGTTGATGGGAGACGTTCTTTGGTCAACTTCCCTTACTCTTCTCGGAGAGCTGGAGTACTGGGGTTGACTGGAGAGCACTCTATCGATTTAGTGGGTCTTCACTAGACCCGCTAAATTGATCCCTGCTTCATCGATTGCAGCAGTGTTGATCTCCCCAGTAGTGGAGACCAACCCTAAGTGATCTGTAGTAGTTTATCTTATATCTGTCCATGATTTAGAGGTTTAGAACTTTAGCTGATTCAAAACAAAAAGTCATTGTGAACAAAATTTAATGGATAGTTTTGGCTCTGTAAGTGCACAATGACCCTGATATTTTCTGGTATTCAGGAGAACAAAACTTTAAAATATATATATAACATCTTCTACGTTACTTCAAATACTTATGGAACAAAAACTTTATACATCAGTGTGGTTCTATTATGAAAAGTAAGTTGGTGGAAAAAGGCATTCTGTATTTCTGTTTTTAATAGTCTGTCAGTGATTTCCATATCAAATGTGCTCAGTTTACAAGTGAAGATATAATTTTCCTGACTGTCAACATCTGTAAGTTCATCCTAGAATCTGAAAGGCCAGGTAGGCCCCTTCTGTCGCATGTACTTCTACAACCATAGTCAACAACAAAAATCTGCAAAACAAAAACTAGAACTTAGTTGACGATTCTCTTGGTGATGTGCGAGCTACAGTAGAATCCAGCTCACATCCCCAGAGCTGCATTGGCTTAGCGGAGTCAACAGCAATAAACAGTAATAAATCCCAACTGTGTGTAGTTTTGCCAATAGTAAATTAATGCTACCCTAAATATTAATTTACTACTCGGGTTTTTTTTTACAGTAGTTTGTTTTTTTCCAAACTAGGACTCATAATCATTTGGCTTTCTGGGATTCTTCAGAAGTCTTTCCTGTTTTGGAGTTAGATTTTGTTTCTGCATCTATTATGTAGGATCATTTTTGTTGTAACTTGATACAACAGAATACCATATCGGAGGTATTAACCTGTATGTACAATCTGGAGGTAGGTTTTCTAGTAAGTCTCCACACTTCTTTGCATACAAGCTCTGAGATCATATTGAATGTTGTCACTTTATACTGGCTATTATAATATAAGACTGGATATTCCCCATTACTTTTGAAGATAGAACAGGGATCAGCAACCTTTGGCACGTGGCCCACCAGGGTAAGCCCCCTGGCGGGCCGGGCCGGTTTGTTTACCTGCTGCGTCTGCAGGTTCGGCCGATCACAACTCCCACTGGCTGTGGTTTGCCTCTCCAGGCCAACGCGGGCTGCGGCAGCCAGCACATCATTCAGCGCTTCCTGCAGCCCCCATTGGCCTGGAGTGGCAAACCGCGGCCAGTGGGAGCTGTGATTGGCCAAACCTGCAGATGCAGCAGGTACACAAACCAGCCTGGCCTGCCAGGGAACTTACCCTCGTGGGCTGTGGGCCAGAAGTTGCTGATCCCTGGGATAGAAGGTAGCAGAATGGTGTGGTAACTGTGATGAGATAGAGAGAAAGGCAAGTGTTAGCTCAGGGGTGTGTTTCACCCCAAGAATCCACAGAAGCCTCTTGCAAACATGGCTTCACAGATTCTGAGTAAGAAATGGGGAACAGCCATTCTCCATGGCTTCCTAACCTTGCAGATTTCCAACCAGGAGATAGTGTTAATGTTGCTTATAACACTGCTATTCTGCAGCTTCTCCTACCATCCAGAGAAAGTTGTTAGCAAACCTCATGATGTTCTAGAAATACCTTTTTCCTTCCTGTTGGAATTTTAACAGGACAGAGAGTGTCAGTGGCAAAGTTAAATTGTGGAAACAATTAAAGGTTCTGCTTTTATAAATGCAGCTCTTATTCCTCCATTTTTATTAATTCCAAAAAGCTACATAATGAGGTAGAGATGGTCTAATGTAGCTGACACAGCATTTAAGTAGGATGAATTAACAAATTACTGATGGTATTAGGGTAAAGGGGGACTGCAGAATTCATAAATAAGTGTTCATGTTTTGATAATTATTTCCTTCTCACTTATGGCCAGATTGTGAACCCCTTACTCTCACTGGTAAGCAGTACTTACAACTGCAAGCGTGAGCAGACCCCTTACAGTCAATGGAGCTACTTATGTGTGTAACTGTCCACCACAATGAGTAAGGGGTGCACCATCTGGCTGTTAGAGCATGTGGGCCTGAATCTCCTCTCATGTGTGTCGCTGTAAACCAAGAACTCTTCTTAAGTCAATGGAATTACACTGGTCTAAAATGGCATCAAGTGAGGAAACCCAGTCTTGTTTCTCACATTAGATACATTCATTTCTGGAAGGGGCTGTGAAGGACCAGAGAAACCTCACAGCAGCAGGAGAAGGTTAAAGAGAGCTTATAGGCCCAGCTAGCCCTGCCCCACTATACCTGCAGCCAATGCAGAGAGTGAAGTGTGGTATTAGACTGTAAGGACACTGTGGGGCTAGGCCCCCTCCAACTTTACATCCACCCCACCCAGGGGGAATAAGGCCATGACAGGATGCTGCTAAAGGTCCACAAGGGAGTACCATTCCAGGTGAGCCAATACAGACTGTTTGGGCTATAAGGGCCAGGCCCCAAACTGAAGGGACAAAGGTAGGAAACAGCCCTGAGCAGTTGACTTGGACTCTCTGCCAGGAGGATCTTGCTAATGTTGCTACATACAGGGCCCTGGACTGGGACCCGTGGACAGGGAAGGCCCTGGCCACCCCTACCGCACTCCATTAAGGGCTGAGGCCCAAATATGAGTGGAGGCCCGACGGTTCCCAGTCTGGGTGAGGAACCAGGCACCTCTGCCAGAAAAGCAAGGACTGGAAGTAAGGTGTCCTAACAGTTAAGCTGCCCAGCCTCTTAGCACCATACCACAAGGACCCATCTGTATTCAGGACTAAGTGTGTTCACCAGTCTGTACAAAATTACAATAAATTAAATGTATGCCAAAGCTGATCTCTAAACTTATTTCTATACAATGCATATTAACATACAATAATTTAACAAACAAATGTATTACATAGTACAAAAGTGGTGGATACTGTCAAGCTGTCTGGAGTGGCTCACAACCATCAGTGCCAAACTCAGGGCACACTGTTAAAAAGCAGGGCACAAACTGGTTGCGTGTGTTCCATACTTACATTTCGTCAATCAAGTATGAACCTCCTCAAGCACTATAACAACTTAACGTGGAGTCATAGACAGTCCCCTTGGGTACTCTGGTCTATCTTGCCACCCAGGCAAGCTTGCTGGTATGATAGATGGTCCCCTACACCAAAAATCACAATAATTATTCAGGTTACTCTTAGTCTCAAAGGACCAGTCGCTTACCCCAGGTCAGTTGTTCCTCAGATCTCACATCAAAGACAATGCTTGCAGCCAATCCTATAATAAATTAACCAAATATTATTAACTAGGAAAAAAAATTAGTTTTTTACAAGGTTAAAGAAGAAATCATGCACAAATGAGTTACAAGGTGTCAACAAGTAACAGAAGCTGCTGTAATGTGCAAGCTCTATATGTCCTTTAGGACTAACCCAAGCTTAACAGCCAGGGATCCCTCATTTATGCTTAGAAGACTTGCACTCTCCGTGAAGTCCAAGTAGCATAGGTGTTGCCGGCACAAAGTGCCCGAGGCAAGCAACAGCAAGGTTCGTTGCCTGGTATGCGTCACCCAATAATCACAATGGGGTGGAGAAGCAGAAAAGTTTATTTGAAGCTTCAATATGGTACAGGGAGATATTCACCTCAAATCCTGTACACAGAGCAGGAAATTACACAAACTTTTATACGTCCTTTCTTCAGCATACTTATTCAATAGCAAGCTGCCCTAAGTATCCATATAGCCAGCCAATCCAGATACCAGCTAGTTCCCTTTTTCTTTGTATCATCTGTTAAACCATATATAAAGCTGCTTTGTTCAGCATTGTTTTGCCATATCTGCCCTGTCTGGTCTTGTTTAGTTTCAGACAGTCTGACTTTGCAACATATTGTTGCAGATCCTCAGCATAACTGCTGTGAGTGCCTCCAGGCGGGAGGGGGGGGAGGGGGCAAGGTCACTTGGGCCTAGTGCGAGGGGGCTTCATCGACACTCGTGGTCTTCCATCCCCTCGAGTTACCTAGTGGCCATGCCCAGTGTCCCCAACATAGGGATAACAATTTCTTCCTGACAGGGATTTTTATTCCCTTCCCCCAGAGCTCGAGTGTTTGTGTGTGTGTCCCCTCTTCGTGGGGGTGGGGGGGGGAGCAATCAACAAAGTCTTTTGTCTACTGATGTTCCATGCTGGCTTGTCTGATGTCTATGGGCCTTCTTCTGTTGGAGAGGAGATGACACCTCCTGTGGTAAGCTAGCATTTCACACTTGCTAATACTGCTCTCCTGACTTGGTTACAATTTAGAGCAAACACTTAAATATAACCTTATAACATGGAATACAGATATTATAAGTGAGATTAATGCATGCAGCAACTCACAAGCATTTCAAAGTCTAAACACATTTTTGTAAATCCAATGCCTATTTTAACAATACTAACACACAGGTGAGCCAGTGTGGTTTCCAGCTATGCGTTTCTCAGTGTTCATTGAGGCCATGGTGTGAGCAGGCATCTGGTCTGCCAGCATCACAGATATCTATGAAAAAAAAAAACTAAATCTATTTTAAAATGTAGCCTAAATGGCAACTGGTTCATAAACACAAGATGAGGAGGCTGTTATATTCAGAGGGATATTATTAAAATAAGTTTAAAGTTTTTGCTTTTAAACATATTTTTCATATCTTTCTGAAATGGTAGCATATTTTATAATGACAATATGGATTCCAATCTTTGTTTGGGGGAGACTGTGAGGTTTCCTAATTTCTTATGTGTATATTATTCTCCCTTCTGGATCCAGGACAATTTTTACTATATAACCATCACTATCTGTTAAATATCAGCTGCTTTTTTGTGACCTAAAATGGGGTGTATCTTCTTTCTTTTTTTCCTGTGAAATTATTTGGCGGTGCCCCCCTCGCTCCTTCCTGGCAGGGTCACCAGGGCAGCTTGGGTGGAAAATTCTAATTACAGAGTAATCCCCACTTACTTACCAGATAGTTGGAGACTTCCAAGAAATAACACAAACACATTAATTATATTAAACAGGAGACAAATACAACATAACAGGGTAAAACACTATTTTTAGGGTCACTGGTGACCACACTGAAAATACCCATGACTTGATGTAGCAAATGTAAAATTAGTGTCCTGTTGGTACGCGTACTTTTGCTGGGACCCTTGATGACCTATAACCACAAAATTCTTCTCTGCAGTGGTTTAGCAGCGTGGCTAACTGGGTTCAGTACAGCCCAAAGGACTCACAAGTGGGAGAAGGTGGTAAATCCCTCCACAGATGTAATATGCAGTAGGTTATAAAATCCCCAAACCCTTACTCCCTGGCTTGAGGACACAGTTCAGGGAATAAGGGGTCCCCAAAACAAATTCCCTAACTAACTAAAAGATAGTGCACTCACAAACTCCATGAATGATCCTCAGGTTCGAAGATGACTCTGGACTCCTCCGTCACTGCAGAGGGGTTACTCTCTGCTGGCAGGGATCCTCCTGAGGCAGGAATCAGGCTGCATCAGTCCCAGGATTTCCCTCACCACAAAGGGGTGCAGGGCTAAAGGTGTAGGTTATACAACTCCACTAACATCCAAACTGTAGCCTCCTAGCCCAGCGTCCAGTCACACACTCAGCCGGCAGCTTCCCTGGACTAGCGGACAGAGCAGAGCTGACCACGTGGTGACTGGTCTCACCTAGGGAGTAGGAGTACAAACTCAGCCTGGCTGGGAAGTTTTCCAGCCAATGCTACAAATTGGGAATCATCAGTGGGGAAGGAAAAACCCAACTGAAGTATCTACTGTCAGGTCCATAGAGGCCTGTTCTCAGGGGGAACCCTGCAGGCAAGCCTAGGACTCACCAGCTCCCTACACAGCCAATCCTGCCCTTTCCCTCACTGGCTCCAGACTCGCTACAAAATGGCTTCTCCCTGGGAGGGGCATCTCACTCCCTATTGATTGCCAGGCAGACTCTGTGTCTGCCTTGGCTCCCCCTCCCTACCAGGGACAGTGTGCCTCTCCCTGGGCTGCCAGCAGACAGAGTCCTAGGAATCTATGTAATCTCCTTGGGGGTTACAAGCTGAAAACATTTTATTGAAAATTATGCTACTGTAGTACACAAACTATATTATTCTATTGTGGACACCATACATTTTTAAACTAAATGCTCAAATGTATGTTAATGCAAATTTACGGTTATAAATTAAAACAAAAAAACAAAAACCCAGCCCATCAGACATAAAGCTGGAAGTTATAACTACAGTTTAAAGTTGACTATGTTGCTTGTGATGAGTATAGTAACTAACGCTGGTGAGAAAATTTATTATCCCCTTGTAGCGGGGTGGTCACCCACTCCAGCTTTAAAGGGCTTAAAACAGCCCAAGAGAGGGCTGTGACTGGGACCAAGCAGTTCCCAAGCTGATTGGGAGAAGCAAGCTCAGCTGTGGCCACGCCCCCATCAGGGCTCAGCTGGCCCTTATAAGAGGACAGTGGGACAGGAGCAGATAGAGTCTCTCCTTGCTTTTGGGGGGGAGAAGGGCCTGGCTGCTGTGGAGTATATGTGGGTACCTAAGGTGAAGCAGGGCTGGGGAAGGCCAGAGGAGCTGGGAGGCTCCAGACTGGAAAAGCCCAAGGCTGCAGGCCTGGCAGATGGCCTAAAATAGGTACTGGGATTGCAGGGGATAGCCCATGGGTAGGTGGAGGCAGCAGGTCCAAACCCCCCTTGCCTGTGATGATTGGCTTATACACTGCAGTCTACCCCAGTGAATGGGGGCTAGATGGTGGTTGGGCAGTAGCCAAAGACTGAGGTGAGGTGGGAATGTTGGGGAGGGGAGACCCAGAGACTGTAGGGCACTGCCAGGGGGCAGCACCCCAGGGAAAGGGGCACTGGGGTCTGGGAGGGATATGGGGGCCAGCGGCAGCAGGACATGGGCCTGCAGAGGGTGCTCCAGAGGCTGGAAGAGCTAATTCCCTGAGAGACCAGCAAGAGGTGCTGCAGGGGTGAGTCTCACCCCGTTACACTCCTGCTAGGGAAGATGTAATTTTTCATCAAAAAATTGAAAATGTGAAGACAGCAAAAGGAAAAAAAAGATTGTTTTTACAATCCCCCTTCCCCAAATATCCATATTCTGGGGGGGAACCCATCAGTTTTGGGGGGTTTGTTTTTCAGACAAAAGTGCATTTTTTAATGAATCACATTTTCTATGAAAACTTTCATTTAACTGAAAATGCAATTTTCCAACAAAAAAGTTTCAATGGAAAATTTTTGAGCAGATTGAATAGTAACTCCATATAGAATATAGCTGGTTTCCACAGATACTGGGAACTGGTAACTTGCCACTGTTAAGAGATGGGTGAGATTGGGATAGGGAGATGTTTTGGGAGTTGAGGTTTGTGACCATGCGAAGCAGGGCCAGCCTGAGTCATTTTGGTGCCCTATGCAGCTCCTGACACCTATGGTGGTGTGTCTGTGTATGGCCCCAGGCTTCTGCATGGGGAGCGGAAGCAGGCTTGCGGGGCAGGGTGGAAACTGCCCCCCCCCCCAGCAGGAGCCGGAAGAGCAGAGCAGGCTGGGGCTGGGGCCGGGTCGCTCCACTTCCCGCCGCACTGTGAGTGCAGGGTGGACCCGACCCTGCACTCACGGGGTGGCGGGAAGTGGAGCGACCCGGCCCCAGCCTGCTCCACTATGCTCCCCAGGCTTTGGGGGCGGGGGGGCGGAACCACCCCTCAACACTCACCGATGGCACAGCTGGGAGCCAGCAGTCCTCAGGGGAAGGGTTGGAGTGGGGGCCGAGCCGGGCTGGGGTGGGGGCCATGGGGAAGAGGTGGCGCAGGGGCTGGAGCAGCGAGCAGGAAATTTGGGGCACCAAATTTCCTGGTGCTCTACGCAGCTGCGTTCTTTGCGTCTGGGTAAGGATGGCCCTGATGTGAAGGGAGACAATCTAAATGAGTGCTCTTAGCCCTTCACAAACTGAACAAGTTACATTTAATGAGCTGTCCATCAGAAATATGACTTACATGTTTTGTGAGCAAGTTAACATTAGTATTGTCAGCTCTCATGATTTTATCGTGACTCAAGTGATTTTCTTCATCTTTTTTCCAACACCAAGGTTGGTTAGGGCTGAAGTTATAAGCAGATTCCATTCACATCTGATTTGAGCTGCCATTTGAGCTTATTTTGGGGGGAGGGGAGAGGCATTGTCTGAATTGCTTTTACTGTGTTATAACACTCTCTTTGGGCATCTGGGACCTCTCACCATGCACTCTGTTCATAGAGAATAATTGTAGGCAATTGGTTTGGGGTCATTCTAGCAACAAACCATTACACCTGACATCTTTTGATGACTAGTCATGCACTGCACTTTCACTCTTTTATGAATGTCATTTCTTAGTTTATCTAGCCTTATAACACTCGTGGTACAGACACCTCATTTCATGTTTGCAACTCTTGCTCTAGATGCTTTGTCAATATGCATGTTTCACAACCATGAAGTAACAGGGTTACAATAGGCATTGTATATACTCTGGTTTTAACAATCATGGACACTGATTTGAGGTCCCAAATGCTTTTATTCAGGCATGCAAATGTTCTGCTGGCAGTGGCTATCAGCTTGACAATATCACCTTTATCACGGGTGTCATGTGTTATGGTGAAACCCAAATAGCAGAAGCGGTCAACATCATCAATGATTAGTTTAGTTTGCTGCTTGATTTTTTTTTTTTTTTTTTACCTTTGATTTGGTTTTTTGCTCATTCATTCTTAATCCCCATTCTCTGGCTGTTGTATATGGTTTGGTATATGTTTCTTCATTGTATTCCTCTGCAGGCATTATTATGATATCATCTGCAAAGTCAAGATTGGTAAAATTGATGTATGATATTGGGACAAGTTATGGAGAGAGTTAGCCAACATGTTTTTCTAAGTACAAAGCAAAAAGGTTTTTGGTGAGTATACCTCACTATTTTTACTTCCAACCACCGTTCAGTTTTACTGCATGCCAAGCAATGCTATACAGACTGCACTATTTGAATCTGATTATTGCCAAAACTGTACTGCTTGAGTACTTTCCACAAAACCTCTGTTAATGGAGTTGAATATTATGATAAAGTCAATGAGTGTGCAAAATAGGGGTACACTGAATTCTGTGCCTAAGATTTCAGGGAAAAAAAAATCTGATCTACGGTGGACCATCCCAATCTAAACCCAGCTTGTGACTCAGAGGACTTCTTCTGCTCTTCATTATTTACCCTAAAGCCACTCTACAGAGTACCTTGCTAGGAATGCTTATGAGACCAATTCCTCTAAAGTTATTGCAATTTGTCTGGTCACCCTTTTTTAATCAGTGGAAGAATAACTGAGCATTGCCAAACTTCAGGGACTTCACCCTGAGTCCAGATGAGGTTAAATAAATTGCAGAGGATAATTTGACCATGTCTATTCCACTATGTTCTAACACTTCAAACAATATACCATATGGACGAGATACTCTGCTGTTTTTCAGGGACCTGACTGCAACTTAAATTTCTGCTTCCAATATGTGTTCTCCTCCTTCACAATTGATGGTCTCAAGGACAGCTGGGCCAACTTGATTATTCATGTTCAATAACTGATGAAAATATTGTTTCCATTTTTGAGCTAGGGATTTTGGGGTTTTTAATCTATCTCATGAAAACATGATGAAAGGCTGCTAACACATAAATTTTCTCTTATTCAAACGGTCACCATCTCCTGTTACTGTTAGTGGGATTGAAGCCAGCAAGCTGACCACCATATCCCTCCAATGTATCTGCATGTGGAAATGAAGCTGACGTTAATTAAGTTGGCTCCATCTCCCACTGTTTCAAGGAGATTGCAGCAATGCCCACAGGCAAAATGGATGCCACTCTGTGGTTCATAGGGCTAGACAGGACACGGACTGTGAGAAGCAGCAGAGACACTGTTAAAGGTAAATGAGGAAAATGAGATGGAGCAGGATGTCAGGAGTAAGGGCCCAAAGCTAGCCGGCTACTTGCTAGCTTAACCCAGAGGAGTCTAATGAGCATAGATGGCCCTAACTAAGCTTGATTTAACTAGACTGCCTGATAGGTCTGCTGATCCCCGCAGCCAGCTCCTACGCCCAGCAGCAAGGCATTCGCTACTCAAAGCATTTGCCCACATTTGTAATAGCTCCTGTGCCTGCTTGTTCCCAGCCTTGCTCCTGCCTTGTTCCAGGTTTGTTCATGTCCTGCTCCTGTCTTGGAACCAGCCCTGATCCTACCTTGCACCCAACCTTGCCCCTGCCTAGCCTCAATCCAGGTAAACTAGTTCTGATCCTTGGCTTTGATTGACCTCTGATTCCTGGCTACAGACTCTTGTCCTAAGCACTAGGCCTAACTCCTGCTTTGATCATCTGGACTGATTCCTGCTCTAACCACTAAGTAAGACCACCCATGTCAGTCTTGTGACATGGGATTCAAGGAGATGTTGGGGGTGGGAGGGAGACTGAGGGGATGCAGAGGATAGAATGGCAGGTCCCCCATGCCTGGGGGTAGTGGTGGGGCAGGAGAGTTCCCTCTCAGCAGCCAGAGGAAGGCAGTATTAACAATTGCTGTGAACTGATTGTGAGACACTGGGGTTTGGACCCTGCAGGAGGAGCTTTCATAATGTAGTGAGAAGCTCCTCTGATTCTGTGATTTCTCATGGCTGGACACCTGGGCAGAACTCTGTGTGAGAGCCTCAGAGCTGAAGTCACAGACCTGCTCTGCCACTGAACCTTGCCTTCATATATGGCCCTATAGCGCAGAGAGGGTCTTGGTGCAGATGGAGGCAGGGACAAGGGGAGTTGGAAAGTGGTGCTGCTGGGAGCAGAGTACAGAAGAAGCCCTGGGATAGCTAGAGACAGAAGTGTTGCTGCTGTGTCAAAACAGTAATAGGAAATGGATGGTAGTACCCCTGCCTTAGAGGTGAGGAAAGAGTAAGTGAAATCGCCCTCTGAAGAGTCACAGAAGTGTGAATTTGTGTGTGTGCATTAAAGGTTTTTCAAACTGAAATTATCACACAGACTTTGGAGGCGTAGAGAGGAGTTAAAAACATGATTTGAATTTTTTTTAACTCATGATTTTTGATCTCTGATGGTTGGCAATACTGATGTTTCAATGTTAACTTTTTTCATTTTTTGACTCTTATATATTTGTATTTGCAACAATAAGATTTTTGATTTTGCATTTATTGTAGTTTTTTTTTTTTTTGCTTTTACATTCCTTGGTTTTTAATTTAAGAAGACCAAACAAGGAGAAACAAAAAGGGGGGAGAGAGAAAGGAAAAATTGAAGGATAAACAAAATACCTACTGCCTTCATGCTGCTGGGAATCATGAAACTTAAAACTTACTGTTCAAATGTGAATATCATTTTTTTAAAACTGCATATGATTTTAATTTAACCTTCCTTCAAACCCCTGCCTCAAGACTCTACAACTCATATCTTGAGTATCGCTTTTAAGAACTAGCCACATGTGAAATTTAACATCTAATTCATTGGCTTATCAATGGTCTGTCTCTGCTTGATAGCTCTCTCTAAGATAGATGTATTCAAGTATATATTCCTGTTTCTGGTCATCTGGAACATGAAACATTATGTACTAGCAAGTTTTGCTCTCAGGGAACATGTTCCTCCTGGTAACGCAGTCATTTATAAAGACTGAACAATGCTATATAAGTGCTAAGTATTTTATTATTCGCCATGTTCTAGCACCCTGATTCTACCACCTCACACTCCTTCCATGTAGCATTGCCAACTTTCTAGTTGCACAAAACTGAACACCCTAGCCCCATCCCTTTCCTGAGGCCATGCTCCCTGCTAACTACATATCCCCCCTCCCTTGGTGGCTCGCTCTTTCACTGGGTTGGGGTTGGGGTGTGGGAGGGGGTGAGGGCTCTAACTGGGATGTGGGCTCTGGGGTGGGGCTGGGGATGAGAGGGTTGGGGTGCAGGAGGGGGGCTTGGCCAAGGGATTTGGAGTGTGGGAGGGGGGCTGCAGGTTGAGGCAATTGGGTGTCAGAGAGAGTCAGGACTCTGGGGTGGGGCTGGGCATAAGGGGTTTGGGGTGCAGGAGGAGGCTCCAGGCTGGGGCCAAGGGATTCAGAGTGTGGGAGGGTGCTGTGGGTTTGAGGCAGGGGTTGGGGTGCAGGAGGGGGTACAAGCCCTGCGCTGGGGGTGCAGACTCTGGGTCAGGGCTGGGGCTGAGTGGTTGGGGGTTCAGGAGTGTCCTTAAAAGTATTGGCAACCCCCCACCCCCGCTTAGTATCATTTGTAAATTTGATCAGTATGCTTTCTATACCTACATCCTCATCATTAATAAAGATGTTAAACAACACCAGGCTCAGAACAGATCCCGGTGGAATCCCAGTTGAGACCTTCCTCCAATCCAACATCATTCAGTTAAGAGTTACTCTTTAGTGGTGGTTGCTTAACCAGTTGTATATCCACTTAGTGGACTGGCCCATCAATCACTTCATTTCTGAATTAAAGGCTTATGGACAGTCTTGAAAACTGACCCTCTGCAAAGCTATCGTTTTACATATTATGAACAAGATCAGTATCATCGGGTACCTTCCCAAGAACAAATTGTTCCTTTCTCACTGCCACTAACTTGGGGTACTGCTTAATGTGCAAGCACAAAAATTCTTTCCATCTATCCAGATTTCCCAAGTAATATGATAACATGCACTTAATTTCCTGAATTGTTCTGTCTGTTCCTTTTCTAGTGCTCAGCCTCCTAATAATGTCCTTGAGTTTGGTTCAATAGGCTAAGTTCCATTTCCGTAGTTTTCCTCTATCTTTCAAGCTTAAAAAAAAATCTACTTGTATTACTTATAAAACCGTCTTAATCCATCTTCAGGGTTTTTCTGCCCTCTGTGGATTAGCAAAGAAGCTGACTATAATATAAGGAACCCATATTTCTCATCTCCTCCTCAAAAGAATTGAAAGTTTTGTCCAGAACCTTTTATTTTAAGGCAACTGGATAACATTTAACCAATTCCACCTCCATCTAGATTTTGGGAGAGCCCAGGCTTAGCGTTTTCTGATGTCTTTTTCTAGGTTGAGAAGCATCTCTCTGTCATGTATGCCAGAAAAATTCTTCTCAGCCTTCAAGTTAACATATACAGCATACAGAGAAAGATAGGAGCAGCTCTTTTTACATTTTTAGCTGAGGATGTTGGCAAGAAGTGGAGAGCACTTTGAATCTGATTTACAAGTTTGTTCCCAATATCCATTAGAGGATTTAGCAAAAGACATGTTTTCATCACTGGGTTAAGGACTGTCCAATTTATAATTGAATCAATTGAAACTATTGTATCCCATAGCAGTCTTGCAAAAGGAAATCGTACCCAGACTATGGAAAAATATATTTTTAAAGTTCAATTATTAAATAACCTAAGGGGAAAAAACCTCTCATCATATTTCTACCACTCATATATTGTCAAGATCTTACTATGTTCCTTTCCTTATTCCTTAATCTTAATTAATTTCACTTAGGGTACCTCTTCATTACAGCTGGAGGCAGGCTTCCCAGTTTGGCTAGACTGCTTGAGCTAGTGCACTGAAAATAATAGCATAGCCAGGGATAGCATGGGTAGCAGCGCAGGCTAGCTGCATGAGTACATACCCACCCAGATCCCGTGTATATGTACTCGGGTGGCTAGCCCAAACTGCTACCTCAGTTACACTGGTATTTTTCGTGCACCAGGTTGAGGCGAGATAGCATGTGTCTTTCTACCGAAGCTGGGAAGCATACTCCCAGCCCTGTGTAAATGTACCCTTACAATAATGTTTTCATAAGAACTAAGCCATTTAAAAATCATAACTCTGCCATCTGAGGACCAAACTCTGTCCTCAGCTCTTGTAACTCCCACTGAAGTTGCTGATAGTTGTGCAAATGCAGCTGAGCATGGAATGTTTAAGCAGAATGAGCTGAATGTTTGTGGGAATTCGGACCTGCCTGCACTGGACTACTGAAAAGCAAGATCTATGTGCATAACATTTGTGCTTTTATGGCTGGTAGAGTCAGAAAGACCTTTTCCACCCCAATCCCTTTTGCAGCATGTTATGGGGCTACCAGACATGTCCCCCCGGTTCTTTTGTGTCTTTAATCTCTACTTATTCAACTGTCAGCTTTGCTTTCTCTGCCGTTTCGCTTCTCTGATGCCCTCCCTAAGACCTCTTGCTTCTCCCTTCTTGTTACAAGCAAAATTCATCCCCCAACCAAGCTACCTGCATGTTATTGAAAAACCATGGTTCTACGCTTTCAGTTAAGAGTATGAATCTAAATTCAGTGACTGAAGCTAATTTATTTAAATTTCTGGAATTTTGCAGCATGTGGCAGTTATGATTTTTAAGTGCATTAGCTCCACAGCAACAGTAGTGTTAGTCTGCTTCTGTTGCAAAAGCTTTAAAAACATTAACTAATCTAAATTAATCTGGATATTACCTTTCAATAGGGTATGCTGTTCTTTGTAATGCGGTTACTAGAATTACTCATCGTTTATTCTGACCTGTACTCAAGAATCTCGCATACATTTTGGTCCTTTATAATCCCTATTAATTCACAGTCCTAAAAATGAAAATTTGCTCTCTGTACACTGTCAAGAACCTCATCCATTGCTGCACACTGCTTAGGCAAATGCCAGCATATCCATATTAATTTTCTAATCTGATCAAGTGTAATTTTTTCACTGTATCTGCAAATATGTGCTATTTCTAAAGAAATTAATGTCATTTCACTATAAACACCACACACAGATTTCATAGTTAATCATATATAATTTTCCTTTAACTACTAGATCTGTTTTGAATAATGAAATAAAATTAGATGAGGAAAAACTTATTAGCAGCTGCTGTAAGTCAGTGCAATAAGGCCCTAACTTTAGCTAACTTTTAACCACAAAACTTAATAGAGCATGTTGGGATTTTCTGCAAAATGACTTTAACTGTCCCCGTTCCACTGAACCACTTTCCCCCTTCCTTATCCTGATAAGAAATTTGATGGAGTGGAACGAATTGTTCTCCTTTGATGGAGAAAAGTATAGGGCAGGAGTCCAATGTAAATTTAGAAGTCTTTGCCTAATGTATGGAAGTTGCACAGATATTTAACAAGGTTGCTATTATAAGGAAAATATGAAAAACGAAAGCAATTTTATCTGTTACTTCACTTCCTTGGCATCTACATGTTGAAAATGAAATATTTAAAAAAGAATGTAGGTTCATTTTTGGAGATACAAAATAAAGTTATCCACATCACTGTTTCATGCAATGTTAAGTCCTATTCCACGTGATATGTTAGTCACTATGGTCTCAGATCAGGAAAGCATCCCTATTCAGGACAACACTTAAGCACAATTAACCTTTAAAGTGCTGCCTTGGAAAGAGATGATTTCCAGAACTAGATGAAATGTGAAGTTTTTCTAATAGTTTCCAACACTTCCTAAGTTATTTTATTTACTTATTTTTTTAAGGAAAACATGTAATGCTCATAGGCTCAAGATCACTATAATGTACTAGTAACTGGTATTTGATTTACATCTGTATACTTGCATGTCAAGGAAAAGTAATTTCCAGTGGCAAACATCCACTCCATTAACGAACCACTTTTTAATTAGCTCTTGAGCTGCCAAAGGATACAGTTATCCCTTCCTGAGTCATGTAATATAATTGCATGGCACAGCTGCAAAAATGAATTGAACGGCAGAAATATTTTTAAGTGAATTGAGCAGACTACTTCTTAGGACTTGGAAGTCTAAAGCTTTGTTTTGCTCTGCCAGAGTTGACTAATGCCAATAAAAAGAGCCAGTTACATAACGAAGAATGTTTTCTTCTTTCTCATAATAGAATACTTCAGCTTTTAGAAGAGATTCTGTAATTTCTTTTGAAGTTTCACTGAGAATGACTTTAATTTACTAGTGTTGCTGTATACACAGATAGATCTTGTGACGTCAACCATACACTAGCTTGACCAAAAATGCGCCGCAAAATTAAGTTCAAAAAGAAATCTCACTGTTCTCCTACAGTTGGTTTCAATATTATAACAAAGTTGACAGTTTACTCAATCAATATTTAGACATTGACAGCCTCTTCCTAACGGATTAACAACTAAATTATTCATGTTCTTTAAGTATAATTTTAGGGGTAACCACTGACCTAGGGCAGTCTACCTTTTCTCCTTACTTGGTACCTATTTTATAAGGGGTCAGTTCTTTATCAGGCCATTGTGTGGTGTGAAAGCATTGAAACTATGTTCAAAGGTGTACAGTAGCCTTGTGAATCTGGTATCCCTACGTTTAATATCTGCTTCACGCAAACAGATCTGATTTTCCATCCCCCTCCAGTTTTGCTTCTAGAGACTCAAAAATGTTTACCCCTCAAATGTGCTACTACTTAGGATAAGTTTGTGGACAGGTAAAGATAACTTTAAATTTCTTGAACATAGCTGAAAATCCTGACCCAACTTCTCCCCTTCCCATTCACCACAGGTTACTGATCTTGACACTATTGCACAACACACTCAAACTGGGGCTCAGCAGCATTGTTTTCTTGACTCCAAAACATTGAGTGATCTTGTCTCTCCTTGGAGGGCCACTCAGTTCTGCTACTCTCTTCAGACCCTTCTTTATCTCCTGCCCCTGAGGTAGTTCCATCCTCTTTGCTCCACTGCTACACAATACATCCAGCCACAATTCCTTCAACTGTGAGTTCACTGCTGCTGTGCCTGATGTCACTACGTCCACCTCTACCATTCTCTGTTGTTGCTGTCTGATGGGCAGAAAACCTGACATTTTTTTTACTTGCTCAAATAGCACTCCTGCTTGGTTTTTGGGCAATAGTATTTTTTCCAAGCCAGATGATTCAGTTTAAACAACAAAATGATCATTTCTACTTTTTCCCCTCCAAAATTTGGGGGTATCTCTGCCAACACTGAAATTTAAACTTTTAAAAAACAGTTTCCCTCATGGCTATAATTAAATCAAGTAGAAGTATTGATTCCATGCAAATTGAATGGAAAATTTAAAAATCAATATTCACCATCCTCCCGTCCCCCAGATTTTGGTCACTCTGTGCTCAGTATGAAAGGGGAGTAAAGAAGGGAAAATCAAACATGGGAAGAAAAGGCAGGAAAAATAGGTTCTAGTATATATTAAGTAGATGTGTCTAAGATTCAGATACATTCTGAAAAATCTGTATCCTTAAACCTTTCTGTAGTGGACTTTCTTTTATTCATTCACAAATTACAGTAGCGCTGGATCAGTCTGAAATCAAGTCCCATCCAGTATGGTCATGTCAATGATCCATTCTTAATATAAACTGTTTTGAATTAATTTCCCTCTTTTCCCATACTAGCTGTACTATCCATCTCTGTATAGGGGAACAAACTGCCCTTTAACGGTTCAGATAGAAAAGGAGGCTCAGATGAAGAATATGGTTTTCGCCATGATTCTCCAGATTATGCCCTTATATCTGAGATAATCCTGTGGTGCCACTTAATAACTATACTGCTCTACTTTGCTTATGCTGTCATTTTCTCTTGCCCTTTTGTGCTGATCCTGTATTCTTTTGTGGTTCATCCTTAGTCAAAGGGGAATTCTGTCCCTTATGGTAGCAATCAGTACCCAAATATGTGGTTGGCCAAACCAAAATGAATTCTGTTGGGCAGCCTGGCTTTTGGAAATGTTGAGTACCATTCAATCAACTGATCTTTTGGTTTGGTGACTGCGCTGAGGAGAAAGAGAGAGAGAGAAATAAATAATTGGCCAAGACAATCAGAATGCAGTTTGAACTATGGACTTCTTGCCTCAACTTTCCTTTATCATATTTTATAGCAGAGAGACAAAGTGGGTATTCTGTGCATCAGCCAGTATGAATATTTTAAGACTAGCCCTTGATGTTGTTGAGAGACAACACTGTCATCTAGAATGATACTTCAGGTACAATATTGTCTGAAAATGCACTCATATCCCATCTGGAAAAGCATCTTAACTCTGTGCAAGGGCTGAGGATTTATGTACTGTTCCTTTAAATGCATAGCAGGAAATCAGATGAAAGAGAAGGTTAAAGACAGAGGCTGTACAGTACACAGAGACAGAATGCCTTTAGATACAATGTTTTTACTTATTCTAATAAAGTTCTTATTCAGTGTTAGAAGAATGTGACTGTATTTCCCATCATGTGACAACAGTAAAGAAATACTCACTGTACCTTCATGCCGCATATTCACATTTTCTTTCATAACAAGAAATTACTCTTTTGAAAATAAGGCCATATATTTACAAATACTCATTGCCAGCACTAAAGTATGTGAGGCAGCTTTGGAAACATTTGGAAGCTCTACACTAGAAATGCTGCCCCCCTCCTCAGTCACTGGCAAATGAAGCTGCTCGCCTTTGAACCTGCTCTCCTGGTATTCTCTGTCAGAAGGAAGTAGAATTAATGTTATACTTTTGCAACACATTAGGAGTCTCTAGATGAGCTTTGTAATATTGCTGTTTATTAAAATTGCAAACAGAAACGGAAAAAAGCATGGTGTGTTTTGCCTGGTGATATGCATTAGTCACTAAGATGCTCTTCTCTTACAAAGAGGAGAGAAAAAGGGAGTGTGGATTATCATCAGCCAGTCATTGTGCACATATAAATGACTGCCTCCAGAATGAATTACTGAGTTCCATGAAAAGTATTATTCAGCTCTCAGGAGGTGAATGGCTAATAGTATTTTCCTGCATTTCTGACCTCATCCCCCTTTTAGAATGGCAGATTGTAATAGATAAGAGGGGGAAAGGGGTTGGGTGGCTGTGAATTCATTCATTCAGCTGCAAGGCTACCCAGGCTCTTTGAAGGGCTCTAACAATTCAAGTAGGTAATAAAACATGTATCTACTTGTTTGGTGAATATTGTGATTGTTGTTTCTTGAGGCCTTCATCAATATGTACCTCCTAGATAGGTAGATCTTAAATTTACTTCAGGAGAAGTGAATATTTGTTAATCATGGGCACCCAAATGTTGAAAATAGAATGAATGTGATATTTGTGAAGCTTCTTGTTTGGTTCTAATGCAGAATTTTCCATTGGCAGCAGTGTTTAGTAGCTCACCAGAAGCCAATAGTTGTGGAAAGTGTGCCAGTGCAAACTAATTTTGAGTTTACAGATGGCAGACACTTAGAGTACCTCTCGCTGCATATTCAAGAGTAAAAATCAAATGCTAATATTGTGTCTCAAGCAAACTGTCAGAAAAAGCTTAACCCCCTGAGGGTGGCCTTAAGTTCTTCAATACAAGCTAAAGCATTTAAGCAAATGTATTATCACCCTTCCTGCCTCCCCCCTCCACCCCTGCTCTCACAGTATTAAGCATGCAGCTGAATATTTAGTCATCTAAGAGATCTGATTTGTGGGGGGGGGGGACTGAGCACTTCAAGGTTCTAGTAAAATCAGTGGGAAATGTAAGTGTTCAGCCCCTCTGAAAATAAAGTCACTTAACTTCATACTTTTAGAAGTTACTTAAGCATCTGAGTATCAAAATTTTGGCCTGAGTAGCCTAAGGGTGCCCTATGCTTTGAGCTAGAGGTGTAAATTCCAGATCAAGGAAACATATCTGTGCTTGCTCTGATCAAGGTAGTGCACAAAAGCGTAGCCATGGTGGGAGGGGCTAGCAGCCTGAGTATGTACCTAGTATGTTTATGTTCTCAGGACAGCTAGCCCCTCATGCCACCAGAGCTACATTTCATTTTCAGCACGCTAGCTCAGTTAAAGCTATTGTGGGTATGTCTCCTTGAACTGGAATTTACAGTACAAACCAGCTTGAAGTACAGACATACTCTAATTGAGCCAAAAGTAGCATCTATACAGTATAAATGGGTTCTGCTGTTGTAACTGACTTACTGTGGTGAGTGGTGTTTGTTGCCAACAACTACAGACAATCTATAAAAGGAGTGGCTCCTCCTATGTGGAAGGTGCCTTGTATCAGGAAGCAGTTCTGAGGGGGAGTTCAGGGTTGAGTGTGTGCTCTTCCGGCCTAAGGGAGAAAACCAAACTGTACCAGTAATACCAGTAGCAGGATGGAGCTCCTTCTATACAGTCTTTCAGTAATAAATATATGTGGTTCTGTTCAACTGAGCTCATGCTTGTTAGCTCTTACAGGCTAGCCAGTGGGTGAGGGGAATTGCTGGGAGAGCACTGCTTTCCCAGGCCAGGGACAGGAGGATGAACTCACCTTGGTTTTCAGGCTAGGAAGGGATATTCTACTGTCATCCTTATTTTAGCCCCTAGATAGCAGGCTTAATTGGACATATGTGAGATACATTTTTATGCAATAGAAGGCTGTTGCATGCATGTGCTAAGCTAGCTAATTACATTGGTACTAATAAGAGTGTTTCTCCACTGCTTATGGGTAACACCAAGTGTTTAGCAACTGGATGTTTCTGCATAATAGTTGCTGTTACCCACCTTTAAGTGTACTCTATATGCAGGTTCTCTGTAGATCTATCAGTACAGAAAGTTAAAATATGTCATTGGCCGTGGTTTCAGTTTAGTGCTTTATTTGGACTATGTTTTATTACTAATAGTTACCTGAAAAGAATGTAACATTTCCTCCCTGGAACTAGCTGGCTTGCCCTGCATATGACTATAGAGAGTGATAAAACCCTTTTTGTAGTTCAGGCTGCCCTCCGATCCCCTGCTCTCCTTTTTCATTCGCAGGGTTCTATCTGCTGACTCCCTTGTGCCTTGCAGCAGCAGCACAGATGGCAAAGCAGGCAACTGTAGGTCACCTCACCAGCTCACCCACCCACTTCAGCCTAGACCTACCACAAAGACTCCATTAATTGAGGTGGGGGAGGGGAGAGAGATTTCTCTCCTCCCTCTGGTGTCCTCATATTTCTTTGGGACGCCATTAGGTAATAATGGGAAAGAGGAATTTTCAGGAAAAAAAATATACTGTAGTGAAGATGTGGAAAGGAGATAAGGAGAGGAATGAGTCAGAAATGGAGGTGTTTATGTGGAGGAAAGAAATCCAAAAGAGAGACATCCTCCAGGTTCATGTATTTTATTAAATTGATTTATGCTCTTATGTTCTATAGTATTTCTGTGGTGGATATGCTTTTGGATAAATGGAAGGTTTGAATATATGGATGAGCCAGCTCAGCAGTTTAGGACACATGGTGGTCAGTTCCCCTCCTCGTAGGCAACGCTATTGACCCAAAGACTGATCATCTCAGCCCAAATCTGATTTTATGTCCAACAATCTTTGGGATTATAAACATCAAAATTTACAAGATTTAGTGGAATCACATAAAGATTTGAGCAGAAGTCTTAATAATTGAAGCCCCACTAAGACAGTCTTGAAGTAAGAAAATTGTATAATCAGGAAGTGGGCAACAGATTTTAAAGTCTGCTGCATGAGTTCAACTTCAACGACTTAATCTATTGAAGTCTGTGTACCAAAATCAAACTTACCTGACCTTTGGATAACTAGGATTTGAATAATCAAGGTTTGACTGACTCTTTCCATTTGGAGAAAGAAGATGGGATAGTTAGATGTTTAAAGTTGCTAGCTAGCTACTCTGCATTCTGTAGTTGTCTTGGTTGTTACATATATTTTTATTAATATTTATTATCTTTTCCTCCCTTGACCAGTTTTGATCTCTCTCTCGAGTAGGTATTGTCTGTGACTGTCATTTGATGCAGAAGCACTCCTTTTCTTCCCAATGGACATTCTCCCCTCCCCAGCCCCTTTTCTTCAGTTTGTTTTGTCTGTATCCCTACTTGGGGATCAAGCCCAGGTTTGTGCTCTGGATATCTCTTTTGAGTCTGTGTATGGCACCAGGATAATTTATGGACATCAGCATTAAAATTGAGATTGGATTCAAAGAGCATGGCTTTTCATTTTCCCTAGGCTCGTGCAGCACTGCATAGCCAGCTGATGAGAGCTGCACCAAGAGAGGCCCCCTGAATCATCTAGTCAAGGTCTAGGTGATGCACATGAGATCAGGTGCTTCTTTTCTCAGATCATCAATGGTATTTATTTCAGGCTGTACTCATTACCAGAGATGACAGGTTTCAGAGTAGCAGCTGTGTTAGTCTGTATCCGCAAAAAGAACAGGAGTACTTGTGGCACCTTAGAGACTAACAAATTTATTAGAGCATAAGCTTTCGTGGGCTACAGCCCACTTCATCGGATCTGTATGTATATATAGATCTTCTTGCTATATGTTTCGTTCTATGCATCCGATGAAGTGGGCTGAGCCCACGAAAGCTTATGCTCTAATAAATTTGTTAGTCTCTAAGGTGCCACAAGTACTCCTGTTGTTTTTACCAGAGATGATCCACCCTAATGGATATTAAGTAACCACCTGGTACTTTTGTAGCACCCTGGAACCTGATTATCATATAGGTTAGGGTGTCAAAGGCTTTTACGTTGACACTTCATTTGAAGTGTCAACATCAGCATGTCTGCTTTTTCAGGGATCAATGGGAATCCTTTCTGGTTCCTGATGAGGCACACTTCTTAATGAAATTGGATCATGTGATCCTGGTTTGTGCATAATAGAGCTCCAATTCTGAAGATACTTTGATAGCAGGTTCTTGAGGAAAGTTCTTTGTCTCCATGTAACTTATATTGTGTTTCTACCTTACTGAAGTGATAGGTAATAGTGATTTTTTTTTCACTTACACACATTCAGTCTCTTTTACTACATGAATATTGACTTTCAGGTTCAAAATATATTGATTCTTTATAGCATGACACACTTGCCCTCACAAAATATTGTCATTGCTTAAACTTTCTAAATCTATAATTTGCCAAAAATCCTTTGAATGGTACTAGTGGTTGTTAGAGTACATTATAATCTTAACTGAAATCCCTTTACAGTCTATATAGTCTATTTCTGCTCTCAGATCTCCATCTTTCTCCTTTCTTTATCCCATGGCTTTCCTTCTTCCTCTCATCTTAATTCCTTATCGGGGGTAACTTTCAGCTAACTCTTCCACCTCTCACTTCTCATTAGTCTCTGCATTTGACTTCTTGACTAACTCTTAACATTCAACTCTTTATCTCAGTTGATATTGCTCCATTTCCTTCTACCCTACGACCACTCATACGCACTTCTTGCAATCTCCAATCCTGCTACCTCGGATGTCTCTATTAGGTTTCAGAGCATTCTGTCCCTCTTTGACCTCTCTTCCACTGTTGATTTCGTGATTCAGTCAAGCCTTTCAACAAAAATTGAATCTTCTCCCATCCCCGCTTTAAAAAAATAATTTAAATAAATCTTCTCCACTCGAGACTGGAAGCTGCCCACTGTTTTGTATGTGTCTGGCTTGCCCTGTTTTATTTTAATTGTGAGCTTCTTGGCCCTGGCACCATGCTATTCTTTTTATACAGCACCAAGCTAATTGGTGATTGCTAAATAACAAATGGGCTATAGATTAAGTTCCTGATCCTGCAGCACAGTAGTGCAGCTCTGCATGTAGTGAATTATAGGATCAAGAGCTATAAGGAGAGGCCTTTACAACAAAGAAAAAGTCTGAAGAAATTAAATAAAATACTATACAAATACTTTCACTGCATTTCATCTTTTTTTCTATTTTTTTGCGCTTTTTTTAGTTTGGTGATTTTTGCCTACGTAATCCTAGTTTGCCCCACTTCTGCATGTGTGTTATGATTACAGGACCAAATACTATTCACAGAACTTAATTCAGTGTACAGGATGGATGGAGCACAGGGAATGAATCAGGGTTGTATCGTTAGGGAAGCGTGTGTGTGTGTGTGCGAGTGAGAGAGAGAGAGAGAGAGGGACCTACTTCATTTGTTGTAGAAACAGGAAGGTGTGTAGTGAATGAGACGGGACTACAGGAAGAAGGATGGTCCTCATGGTTTATGCCAACCTGGAGAGTGAGATTCTTTCCTTGCTTCTGCCTCAGAGTTCCTGTGTGATGCTAGTCAAGTCACTTAAACAAAACTTTTCACACATTCACTAACTGTGTGTTCCTCATTTTCTGGGTGCCCAATGTGAGATACTTGGAGTGTGGTTTGCAGAAGTGCTGAACATTCACAGCTGCAGCTGAAGTTAATTGGAACTGTGCTCTGAACAAAGAAAGTGCTATAAAATGCTGATTTCTCTGAAAAGTCATGCCATCAGTATTTCAATTTGGGTACTCAGATTAGTGTGAACTTTTTGACAGTAATGGCTGTGTCCCAGTTCCCCATCTGTAAAAATGGAATAACAATACCCCCTTTCTTCATCCAGGTGTTGTGAAGATAAATTAATGTTTGTGAATCATTCAGATATTACAGTGATGAGCCTTCCAGAAAAGCTAATGGGGAAATTCATAATTCTGCAGTCAGAGCGGGCTTTGGTAGTGTTCAGGAAATGGGGGACAAGGCCATGCATTTAACAATAAGTATAAAACAAAACATTTAAAATCTATTGATTCAGTGAACATCATCCATCCTGTGTACTGTGGGGAAAAAAGAGTATGTGATCATGTAATTAAATATATGGAGGGAAGTGTCATAATGCATGTGCACAAGGAGTCTGAATCATGTAGGGTGAATGCAGAGCAAATGCAAAAGAGGAAAAAAATAACAAGAACACATAAGTGAAACCATGTGGCTGTGAATGTATATCTTAGTGCTAAGACAATGTGGTCAGAGAGCTTGAGAGATAGCCTGGTAGATTTCTGTCAGAGTCCCCTGCCAAAAGAAATATAGTGGTGTCCAACTGAATAGCTTTCTATCTGGATTTTCTGTGTGCATTCTCTAATTCTCTTTATTGCACTAACTATGGATTGAGTTCTAATCTTTTCAAGGATAGTTGCACATATGGTCAGACCGAGCTAAAAATAAACAAGAAACAAAGAAGTTAGACATCTGTCTCATTATCCATATTCTGTTAGCCCACTGGCTAAGGCTATGGATCAGAAATATGCCTGCTGGTTGTGATTTGCACACAACAGAACTCTCTCCAAGCCAAAAATAAAATAAAATTGACAATTATGGTACTAGAAGTGTAGCATTTTTCAGTAATTTAATTCATTATGCTCTATAGTGGATCCAGCATTGATCATGATTAAATAGAAATGATTCCAACTAATAAAGGAAAAAGCAGTATTAAACAGCTTTGAGAACAATTGAATTGGTAAGCTATTTTAAAATGATATAAGAGCATAAAACATATATCCAAAACCTGATAGAATTTACAGAAGCTGTCACATATTTCTAAGCCACCTACAATTATCTGTGTACGTTTTGTATTTATAAAAGTTAATGATTAAATTTGGGATAATATTGTTTATTATATGTTACCTAGTACCTGGCTATTGAACAGAACTGATCAATTCTGAGGATATTTTAATGAGTGCAGCAATTTTATGGCATTAAAAATTTGCCTCTTGAAGGAAGTTCCTACCACAGCAGTTCAGCGTTTGTACCAGCACTGTAACTGATGCTGCAGTACTAGTCGCAACTACCCAGGGCTGATTCAGGGAGACTGAGATTCAGCCTTTGGACTACCGTTCCATCTGCAACTGGTAAAGGCTGCTGCTCCACTTTGTGTGTCCTGTAGATTGAATCTCTGCTCCCTTGCTTGTGCAACCCATGTTGAGTTTTTAGACAGTAGTCCACGCCATGAGGTGTGCTTAGGGTGACCAGATGTCCTAATTTTTATAGGGGCAGGCCTGATTTTTGGGCCTTTTTCTTATATAGGCTTCTATTACAACCCCCGGCCCCGTCCCGATTTTTCACATTTGCTGTCTGGTCACCCTTGGTGGGCTTCAAAAAGCAGGGAGCTAGCTCAGATGTAACATGGGTAGCTCCTGCACCCAACCTCCTCTGTAGGACTACTCACATGTTTAAGATAGTACGTGCATAAGTGATTTGCTGAATAGGTCCAAAGTACTCAGTTCTGTGAAGGATTCATCACTGAGTATGTGTGTTTTACCATTTGTTACTTGAGTTCCCAATCCATGAATACTGTGGTTCCCTCAAATGCCATAGGCTACAGAGACACAGGGGCCACCTGCGCCATTGTCTTACACTTTTTGGCTGGGACAAACCTGAGTGGCATTGCAACCTCATCTGCCAGGTCACAATGCCACTCGTACAAGTTTGGCAGGGTGGGTGTAGGGGCTTATGGGCTGGGGCAGAATGCTGTTACGTGATCATAGCTGTCCTGGTCCCGGTATTATTTTTGCCATCTGTCTGGCCTGGAGATTGCTACTATTTTTTCTTATCCAAACCTTGCTACTGTGATCTATAGCTTTGTCACTTCCTAGACTTGGCTAGTCTACATGGGCTACCTATAGCTGGTCAGAAACTTTTCAATGAAAAGCTTTCATCAGAAAATGTCAGTTCATCGAATCCAAAATATCTCACAAAAGCACGCTATGTTCGATTAATATTAATTGATTAACAGGCAAGGGTTCTGCCATGTGGACTGCACCAAGACTGGAGAACCCTAGCTTCGATTGCCTGTGGCCTTGGGGCTTCCAGACTCCTTGGCTATGTAGCCTGATTGGTGTATTGATTGTTGGTTGATTTTCTTAGACCACAGTGGCTGATTAGGATTCAGGTTCCTGAATGGCTACAGCGTCAGGAAGATGATTTCCAATGTTGCTAGAGTGAGAGATCTGAGAAGCACATGAGAAATAATTACAATTCATCACAAGTCCCTTTATTAACAAATCCACTGAGCAGATGAACAATTCCACAAACACTGAAATACCATCACAGATAGAGATGGTACAAAGTGTTTAGTTCTATGACTGGCATCACTCACATCTCCTGCTCTGGAACGCTGGAATGTCAGTGGTTATCTTCCTTCTCTTCTTCATCACCATCACCACCAGTGGGTGTCATCCTGGCATCTCCCATTGCATGCAGGCCGAGATATAGCTTTTAGAATGTGTTACGCTGACATACACTATGCCTAATGCATATTCAGTGTGGTTTCAGCCCCTTTTCCTTATCTTTATTTCCTCACCTGCCTATGTTGGGGTGCCCTTCCCCCATGAATTAGTAGGCCTTTTACCTCAAACTTATTAGCATATACATCAGTTGGTTACCTTGGCATTCTTGTGATTGGACATCTGCTGATGGTTGTAACTTAAAATATCTAACGCTGGTATAAACTGGCATCTTGTGGTTACTTGTAAACAGTTTAACCACCCTTATATCATCATTCTATCTTGTGATATAGGGTCTGTCATAAAAATAAAGGGAAGGGTAACCACCTTTCTGTATACAGTGCTATAAAATCCCTCCTGGCCAGAGGCAAAACCCTTTCACCTGTAAAGGGTTAAGGAGGAGGATACAGGATGGGTTGAAGAGGATTACAAGGAAGAATAGGAATGGAAAGAACTTGCAGCCAGAGGGAACAGGGGATAGACTGGAGCACAGCACCATCACCAGGAAAAGGCAGGTCTATGTGATTGGGGACTCTTTACTGAGAAGAATAGACAGGCCTGTAACCAGAGCTGATCCAGAGAATAGAAGGGTGTCCTGTCTTCCAGGTGCTAAGATACGGGATGTAGACCTGAGGTTGAAAAGGATCCTAAAGGGAGCAGGAAAGAATCCCCTAATTATCCTTCATGTGGGAACAAATGATACAGCTAGATTCTCGCTGGAAAGTATTAAGGGAGACTATGCTAGGCTGGGGAAGACGCTTAAGGAAATCAAGGCTCAGGTGATCTTTAGTGGGATTCTGCCTGTTTCTAGAGAAGGGCAACAAAGGTGTGACAAGATTATGACTATCAACAGATGGCTTAGGCAGTGGTGCTATAAGGAGGGCTTTGGGATGTATGGCCACTGGGAGGCATTCATGGACAGAGGACAGTTCTCTCGGGATGGACTTCATCTGAGTAGGGAAGGAAATAGACTTCTAGAATGGAGGCTGGCACAACTGATTAAGAGAGCTTTAAACTAGGAATTTGGGGGAGATGTTTGGGAGCTGTCCATGTAATCTCCATGCTTGATTTTAGCATTGAGAGGGAAGAAAACAAAGTAAGAAAGGATACAGCCGTGGGTAGGAGAATGGATATAAGTAGGAAGGGAAGTGTGGATACCAGTCTAATAGGTTATACTGGCTATAGAATGACCGTGCCTAATAGGGTACAGAATGTGAGCGAGACAAAACAGCAACAATTAAGATGTTTGTACACCAATGCGAGGAGCCTAGGTAACAAAATGGAGGAACTAGAGCTACCGGTGCAGGAAGTGAAACCAGATATTATAGGGATAACAAAAACGTGGTGGAATAGTAGTCGTGACTGGACTACGGGTATTGAAGGGTATGTGCTGTTTAGGAAAGACCGAAATAAAGGTAAAGGTGGTGGAGTAGCATTGTATATCAATGATGAGGTAGACTGTAAAGAAATAAGAAGCGATGGAATGGATAAGACAGAGTCAGTCTGGGCAAAAATTACATTGGGGAAGAAAAATATTAGAGCCTCCCCTGGGATAGTGCTTGGGGTGTGCTATAGCCGCCGGGATCTAATTTGGATATGGATAGAGCCCTCCCAGATATAGACTGGAAGACGAGTGCTAGTAATAATAATAGGGCTCAAATTTTCCTAGATGCGATAGCTGATGGATTCCTTCATCAAGTTGCTGAACCGACTAGAGGGGATGCCATTTTAGATTTGGTTTTGGTGAGTAGTGAGGACCTCATAGAAGACATGGTTGTAGGGGATAATCTTGGTTCAAGTAATCATGAGCTAATTCAGTTCAAACTGAATGGAAGGATTAACAAAAATAAATCTGCAACTAGGGTTTTTGATTTCAAAAGGGCTGACTTTCAAAAATTAAGGAAATTAGTTAGTGAAGTGGATTGGACTGAAGAATTTATGGATCTAAAGGCAGAGGAGGCCTGGGATTACTTTAAATCAAAGCTGCAGAAGCTATTGGAAGCCTGCATCCCAAAAAAGGGGAAAAAATTCATAGGTAGGAGTTGTAGACCAAGCTGGATGAGCAAGCATCTCAGAGAGGTGATTAAGAAAAAACAGAAAGCATCCAGGGAGTGGAAGATGGGAGGGATCAGCAAGGAAAGCTACCTTATTGAGGTCAGAACATGTAGGGTGTCATAAATATAAAGGGAAGGGTAAACCCCTTTAAAATCCCTCCTGGCCAGAGGAAAAATCCTCTCACCTGTAAAGGGTTAAGAAGCTAAAGGTAACCTCGCTGGCACCTGACCAAAATGACCAATGAGGAGACAAGATACTTTCAAAAGCTGGGAGGAGGGAGAGAAACAAAGAGTCTGTGTCTGTCGGTACGCTGCTTTTGCCGGGGATAGAACAGGAATGGAGTCTTAGAACTTTTAGTAAGTAATCTAGCTAGGTATGTGTTAGATTATGATTTCTTTAAATGGCTGAGAAAAGAACTGTGCTGAATAGAATAACTATTTCTGTCTGTGTGTCTTTTTTGTAATTTAAGGTTTTGCCTAGAGGGATTCTCTATGTTTTGAATCTAATTACCCTGTAAGGTATCTACCATCCTGATTTTACAGAGGTGATTCCTTTACTTCTATTTACTTCTATTTCTATTAAAAGTCTTCTTGTAAGAAAACTGAATGCTTTTTCATTGTTCTCAGGTCCAAGGGTTTGGGTCTGTGGTTACCTATCCAAATTGGTGAGGATTTTTACCAAACCTTTCCCAGGAAGTGGGGTGCAAGGGTTGGGAGGATTTTGGGGGGAAAGTTGTGTCCAAACTACGTTTCCCAGTAAATCCAGTTAGAGTTTGGTGGTGGCAGTGGATATTCCAAGGACAAAGGATAAGATTAATTAGTACCTTGGGGAAGTTTTAACCTAAGCTGGTAAAAGTAAGCTTAGGAGGTTTTCATGCAGGTCCCCACATCTGTACCCTAAAGTTCAGAGTGGGGAAGGAACCTTGACATAGGGATAAAGTGAGACAGGCTAAAAGTCAAGTAGAGTTGGACCTTGCAAAGGGAATTAAAACCAATAGTGAAAGGTTCTATAGCCATATAAATAAGAAGAAAACAAAGAAAGAAGTGGAACCGCTAAACACTGAGAATGGAGTGGAGGTCAAGGATAATCTAGGCATGGCCCAATATCTAAACAAATACTTTGCCTCAGTTTGTAATAAGGCTAAAGAGGATCTTAGGGATAATGGTAGCATGACAAATGGGAATGAGGATATGGAGGCAGATATTACCGTATCTGAGGTAGAAGCGAAACTCAAACAGCTTAATGGGACTAAACCGGGGGGCCGAGATAATCTTCATCCAAGAGTATTAAAGGATTTGGCACCTGAAATTTGCAAGTCCATTAGCAAGAATTTTTAATGAATCTGTAAACTCAGGAGTTGTACCATATGATTGGAGAATTGCTAACATAGTTCCTATTTTTAAGAAAGGGAAAAAAGGTGATCTGGGTAACTACAGGCCTGTTAGTTTGACATATGTAGTATGCAAGATCTTGGAAAAAATTTTGAAGGAGAAAGTAGTTAAGGACATTGAAGTCAATGGTAAATGGAACAAAATACAACATGGTTTTACAAAAGGTAGATCGTGCCAAACCAACCTGATCTCCTTCTTTGAGAAAGTAACAGATTTTTTAGACAAAGGAAATGCAGTGGATCTAATTTACCGAGATTTCAGTAAGGCGGTTGATACCGTGCCACATAGGGAATTATTAGTTAAATTGGAAAAGATGGGGATCAATAGGAAAATTGAAAGGTGGATAAGGAATTGGTTAAAGGGGAGACTACAGCGGGTCCTACTGAAAGGTGAACTGTCAGGCTGAAGGGAGGTTACCAGTGGAGTTCCTCAAGGATCAGTTTTGGGACCAATCTTATTTAATCTTTTTATTACTGACCTCAGCACAAAAAGTGGGAGTGTGCTAATAAAGTTTGCTGGTGATAAAAAGCTGGGAGGTATTGCCAATTTAGAGAAGGACCGGAATATCATACAGGAGGATCTGGATGACCTTGTAAACTGGAGTAATAGTAATAGGATGAAATTTAATAGTGAGAAGTGTAAGGTTATGCATTTAGGGATTAATAACAAGAATTTTAGTTATAAGCTGGGGACACATCAATTAGAAGTAACGGAGGAGGAGAAGGACCTCGGAGTATTGGTTGATCATAGGATGACTATGAGCCGCCAATGTGATATGGCCATGAAAAAAGCTAATGCGGTCTTCGGATGCATCAGGAGAGGTATTTCCAGTAAGGATAAGGACGTTTTAGTACCGTTATACAAGGCACTGGTGAGACCTCACCTGGAATACTGTGTGCAGTTCTGGTCTCCCATGTTTAAGAGGGATGAATTCAAACTGAAACAGGTACAGAGTGGGGCTGCTAGGATGATCCGAGGAATGGAAAACTTGTCTTATGAAAGGAGACTCAAGGAGCTTGGCTTGTTTAGCCTAACTAAAAGAAGGTTGAGGGGAGATATGATTGCTCTCTATAAATATATCAGAGGGATAAATACCAGAGAGGAGAGGAATTATTTAAACTCAATACCAATGTGGACACAAGAACAAATGGACATAAACTGGTCATTGGGAAGTTTAGACTTGAAATTAGATGAAGGTTTCTAACCATCAGAGGAGTGAAGTTTTGGAATAGCCTTCCAAGGGAAGCAGTGGGGGCAAAAGATCTGTCTGGCTTTAAGATTAGACTCGATAAGTTTATGGAGGAGATGGTATGATGGGATAACGTGATTTTGGTAATTAATTGATCTTTAAATATTCATGGTAAAAAGGCCTAATGGCCTGTGATGGGATGTTAGATAGGGTGGGATCTGAGTTACCCAGGAAAGAATTTTCTGTAGTATCTGGCTGGTGAATCTTGCCCATATACTCAGGGTTTCGCTGATTGCCATATTTGGGGTTGGGAAGGAATTTTCCTCCAGGGCAGATTGGAAGAGGCCCTGGAGGTTTTTCGCCTTCCTCTGTAGTATGGGGCATGGGTCACTTGCTGGAGGATTCTCTGCTCCTTGAAGTCTTTAAACCACGATTTGAGGACTTCAATAGCTCAGACATAGGTGAGAGGTTTTTCGCAGGAGTGGGCGGGTGAGATTCTGTGGCCTGCGTTGTGCAGGAGGTCAGACTAGATGACCATAATGGTCCCTTCTGACCTTAGTATCTGTGAATCTCTGAAAGCTAAGATAACCTCACTGGCACCAGACCAAAATGACCAATGAGGAGACAAAATACTTTCACAGCTGGAGGGGGGAAACAAAGGGTCTGTCTGTCTGTGTGATGCTTTTGCCAGGAACAGATCCGGAATGTAGCCTTACAACTGTTAGTAAGTAATCTAGCTAGAAATGCGTTAGATTTCCTTTTGTTTAATGGCTGGTAAAATAATCTATGCTGAATCATAGAATATCAGGGTTGGAAGGGACCTCAGGAGGTCATCTAGTCCAACCCCCTCTCAAAGCAGGACCAATCCCCAATTTTTGCCCCAGATCCCTAAATGGCCCCCTCAAGGATTGAACTCACAACGCTGGGTTTAGCAGGCCAATGCTCAAACCACTGAACTGTCCCTCCCCCCAATGGAATGTATATTCCTGTTTTTGTGTCTTTTTGTAACTTAAGGTTTTGCCTAGAGGTATTCTCTATGTTTTGAATCTGATTACCCTGTAAGGTATTTACCATCCTGATTTTACAGAGGTGATTCTCTTACCTTTTCTTTAATTAAAATTCTTCTTTTATAGAACCTGATTGATTTTTCATTGTTCTTAAGATACAAGGGTTTGGATCTGTGTTCACCTGTACAAACTGATGAGGATTTTTATCAAGCCTTCCCCAGGAAAGGGGGTGTAGGGTTTGGGGGGATATTTTGGGGGAAGACGTCTCCAGGTGGGCTCTTTCCCTGTTCTTTGTTTAACACGCTTGGTGGTGGCAGCATAGGGTTCAAGGACAAAGCAAAGTTTGTACCTTGGGGAAGTTTTTAACCTAAGCTGGTAAGAAAAAGCTTAGGGGGTCTTTCATGCAGGTCCCCACATCTGTACCTAAGAGTTCAGAGTGGGGAAGGAACCTTGACAGGGTCATTTATGGATTAGTTACTTACGTAAAGTTTTAGGCCTCGAGCCTTAGTTAGTTTGGCTAAACTATTGGCTTTATAGGCTTGATGCCTGTAGGTTTTGCATTACTGCCTTAATCCATACCTGTATAGTATTTAACATATATCTATAGCAGCATAGCTGGCTACAGCTACCTGGCTCACTTTGCTGTGGATTCTTGAGTTGGCCTGGCAGTATGAAAGCCCTGAGACCCTTAGCCCCTCGAGCAGCCCCACTGACAGCTATTCTGGGCCCCAGGACAGAACAGTCAATGGGCTCCCAGGCCCAGTGTGGCGTTGCCACGTGGGCACGGAGCTGGATCATGTGCGGCGGCTGGTGCGCACACACACATAAGCCACGGACACAGTCCAGCAGACATTTGGGCAATGCTTCTGAGCATGCTCTTCCGGCATGGCGAGGGCTTCTACATGCCCGCCTGGCTGCCTTCACCACCCCAATCAGTCTCGGCCTTAGGGAAAATGGCACCCTGGGCGAACTTGCATTTTGGTGCCCCTGGCCCTTGTGGGCGTGGTGCCCCCTCATTGCCCCTGGCTTCCCAGGCTCTCCTCCCTTCTTTTGCCCCAAAGGCCTGCTTCCCGTCCTGCATCCCTAATCGCTGCACCCCTTCACTCCTAACTCCTGCATCCCCCTCCTGCACCCACATGGGGAAACTGACCTGGATGCCTGAAACAGCTGGCATTGCTGCTCACTCCCCCCACCCCCAGACTGCTGCTCCTCCAGGGGGCTACCGAGGAGCAACATCAGGGCTCCTTGCATCCAGGTCATTTTCCCTGCCTGGGGTGCATAAGGAGAGGTCACGAGAGCGCCTGGGCTCCTGGGCAATTGTCCCCTTTGCGCGCACGCCCCTGCCCCCCATCGGTGGGCCTACCCCCAAGCAGTCTGTATGGTGAGCTGTAGACCCTGTGAGCCTCCGCAGCTGTTGACTGAAATTGATGTTCATGTCAGTTTCACGACAGCTAATAGCTGCTTGATCTGGAGAGCATATTTCATTTTGTAAATTCCATATATAGGGATTTCCAAAATAATTGGGTGAGGTGGGGGTCAAAGAAATTTTGAAAAATTGAAATTTTTCACAAGCTGAAAATCTTGAGTTTCAGCTAGCTGTCACTAACCTGAAGCTGGTTCATGATGTAGGGGTTTGCTTGTTAAGTGGAGTTTGCTGCTGAGCACGTGACAACTATGCTCTCTAATGTGCCTATTTGGTTTATGGGTGGAGTTTGTAGGTGTTGGTGTTGACCTATAAACACGGAGGACTTGATTTTCAGTGGTGCTGAGCATCTGCAGCATCTTGTTGATGTCAGCCGGAGTAGGGTCACTCAGCACTTACAAGAATCAGGCCATAAATGGCTTATGACTTGCCTGCCTGAGACTACTTCTCTCCCTTTTGTGATATTGCTGCAGTTCCATTCCACAGAGGTACTTCAGCTGGAGCCATATTGACTTAAAGGAAAGGGAACTGAGGCCAGAGCTTTTTTTGTGAGGAGCCCTGTGTCAGTTTCAGGATAACTGCAGCACCTGTATTCCACCTCCATGGTCAGTTCCAGGAATTCCCAGTCAGGTCTCGGGTCTTCGGCTGACGCCTGTCCCTGGGTAGGGACCCTTGTCCCACTCTATTCTGACCTGGGGGTTTAAAGCTGCACAGTTCCCTACCTCACTCTGTGATAGCTCAAGCAAGCCAGTCTGCCTAAAGGCCAGCACTTGTGCTTTGCTTTCTTTTTGTGGGGTATGAACTATGTATTACAGTGACAAGTTACCACACAGCTCTTTGGAAGCGACCCCATTTATTCTTAAGGTAAAAGGATTACAGAGAAAACTACAATACCCACCTGCTGAAGTGAAGAAACAGATTGACAGAACCAGAAGAGTACCCAGAAGTCACCTACTACAGGACAGGCCCAAGAAAGAAAGTAACAGAACACCACTAGCTATCACCTTCAGCCCCCAACTAAAACCTCTCCAGCGCATCATCAAGGAACTACAACCTATCCTGAAGGATGATCCCTCACTGTCATAGATCTTGGGAGACAGGACAGTCCTTGCTTACAGATAGCTCCCCAACCTGAAGCAAATACTCACCAGCAACTACACGACAAAAACACTAACCCAGAAACCTATCCTTGCAAAAAAGTCTGTTGCAAACTCTGCCCACATATCTATTTAGAGGACACCATCAAAGGATCTAATCACATCAGCCACACTATCAGAGACTCGTTCTACCAATGTGATATGTGCCAGCAATGCCCTTCTGTCATGTACATTGGTGAAACTGGACAGTCTCTACGTAAAAGAATAAATGGACACAAATCAGACGTCAAGAATTATAACATTCAAAAACCAGTTGGAGAACGCTTCCATCTCCCTGGTCACTTGATTACAGACCTAAAAGTCACAATATTACAACACAAAAACTTCAAAAACAGACTCCAACGAGAGACTGCTGAATTGGAATTAATTGGCAAAGTGGACACCATTAAATTAGGCTTGAATAAAGACTGGGAGTGAATGGGTCATTATACAAAGTAAAACTATTTCCCCATGCTTATTTTCCCCTACTGTTACACTTACCTTCTTGTCAACTGTTGGAAATGGGACATCCTGATTATCACCGCAAAAGGGTGTTTTTTTTTCTCCTGCTGATAGCTCACCTTTAATTGATCACTCTCATTATAGTGTGTATGGCAACACCCATTTTTTCATGTTCTGTTTGTGTGTGTGTGTGTGTGTGTATATATAATCATCCTACCGTATTTACCACTCCATGCATCTGATGAAGTGGGTTTTAGCCCATGAAAGCTTATGCTCAAATAAATTTGTTAGTCTCTAAGGTGCCACAAGTACTCCTCATTCTTTTTGCTGATTCAGACTAACACGGCTACCACTCTGAAACCTGTAAACGTAACAGGACTCGCCCATCAATCTTATGGGGTCCTAGTAGGCCAGAGTCTTTCCAACCCTTCCACAAGGGTTGGGGACCCCTTTGGACAGAAGGGCCAGTCCATTTTCTGGATCAGAAAGAAGGCCCGAAGTCCATTCAAATTCATCTTTTTATATCAAAAGTCCTTTCTTTGTCTCCCCGGTCTCTGGAATTCCATTTTGAACCAGTATATGCAAACCACTCCATGGATTCTTCTAGTGTTGTTTAGTTTGTAATTAACCTTGATCAGTCAATACCTTGCCCCTCACGGTTCTTTAATTCTTGTAGTGGTGGTGGTAAATTCCCCCTCCCTCGTTCCCGAGTAGAACACCAACATACATAAACCACTTCTCTACTTTCCTGAGCCTCTGTGGAATGGAATTGCAGGAGTTACTTTAGCTGGAGGCACATTGACTTCAGGAAAGGGAACGGCCACCAGAGCTTTTTCTGTGAGAAGCCCTGAATGTAGGAATTCACTCCACCCTTCTCCCATGCCAGTAGTCTGAAATGTCCCAAAAGATCTGCAGATTTGAGCTATGTTAACAAGGTCTGTTCCTTCATGTAGGTTTTTTGGGGGGGTGCACTGAGGGCTTGAATCTGTGTCCTTGAGTGGGGCATTCCCTTCCCGAGTTTGGGAAAGCTAACAATATTCATCAACGTTTTAATATGGTTGCCCAGCACTGCGATATCAGAGTACCCTCATATTCATTTTCATGTGTATTGGCATGATTGTATTTATAAACTATGGCAAAGGCAACAAGGGACTTGGAAAGGAACTTTTTAATGTGTTGCACAAAATAATAAAAAAATTCTCATTACACATATCCTATCCTTTCTATGCCATAAGGAAAAAAAATAAAGTGATTTTTAAAGACATTAATCTGAATTTATCTGCTATCAGGAGCACTAATGCATTTATCATAACTGAATGGTTCTTGCATAGTTTAACTACAGGGCATAGTTAAGGTCCTTTGAGTGCATTAACTTTTGTGTTTCCATACTTTAACATGCTTGGATTTCTTTTAAGTTTGGCCTCATATGCAATGCTGTTGTCATGGTTTTTTATGCTAAATTAGGCTGTAGTGTAGACATAGCCTATGTTGGCAAAACTTATGTTACTCAGGGGTGTGAGTATTCCACCCCCTGAGCGACATAACTTACACCGACGTAAGCATTTGTGTGCTGAGTGCTCTCCAGCCGACATAGCTTATGTCGCTCGCAGAGGTGGGTTTTTTTTATGCTGACAGGAGAGCTCTCTCCCATCGGCATAGAGTGTCTTCACCATACCTGCTGCAGCGATGCATCTGTACTGGTACAGCTGTGCCGCTGCAGTGCTGTGTGTATAGACATGGCCTTTAGTATGATGTATACTCCCAACCTTCACTCCAATTTAACAAAGACTTTGTCTGGGACCAAAGTTATTTTTAAGGGGATGTGATTTGTAAAATAGCAAAACCAACTGAACATTCAAGAGTGTCGATAGCCTAAATGGAGAAAAGTTATCTTTGTTGAAGAGAATGAAATTGTACTGAGGGTACAAGATGAGATCTGATGGTCTCTTTTGGTGTCTCTTAATTTAGTTTCTGAATCTTTTTCAAGCATTTTCTTTTTGTTTGTTTGTAATTGTTGGCTTGTTTCACATGCTTCTAAACTGTCCCAGAGTTCAAATAAAAAGCAGAACTCCAGTTGTTGTGCTCTTCATCTAGAGGCAGCACAAAGGCTCCATATACCTTGGATTCTCTCCAGTACACCTGTGTTTAGTGGTTATTTTGTCAAGATTGATTTTGGGGGCCAGAGGGCTTTGGGGTAAATGTCTTTATCGCCAGGCTTTTCTACAGTTTATTTTCTGCTATGGAGATTTGCTGCTCTGCTTTACCTGTGTTTGTCAGTGATATAGTGCAGTCTTCATTTCCCTGGTATCAGGTGATATTGTTTGGAGAATTTGATGGATAGAAGCTAGCGTTTGCCTAAATCACAAGTGACAGTGAGTTATGCTCACTGGTTCATGGGAAAAGTATGGCCAGGTGCCAAGCCATAACTAGGCATTTTTTAGCACCTGGGGCAAGCAAGCATATTTGCGCCCCCTACCATTTTTTATGACCCATTTTTCCACCCCTGCGGCTTTGTGCCCTGGGTGGCTGCCCTGGTTACAATCCTGGCTGGGTGCAACCAAAGGATTCTGAACTAGTTTTGAAGGGCTGCCCTTATAAGGAGATGGACTGGAGCTCAGGAAATCTGAGTTTTCTTTGTGGTTCTGTTTTTGGCTTCCTGTGTGACTCTAGGCAAGTCACATCTCTATGCCACAGGTCCCACTCAGTAAAATGGGGGTAATACTTTCCTGCCTCACAAGGCTCTTTTGACGATAGTTCATTAATAATATGTGAAATGCTCAAATACTGTGGAAATGAGGGTCCTTGAAAGCCTACCATTACATAAAAGTAAATCAGCAATCTGCTGGAAAAGGGATTTTGCGTTCTTCATATAGCAGTCTCTAATCAAGATTCCACAACTGACTCCCAGTCCTCTGCTCTAAGCACCTTTATTCTATTCCTGACTCTGACATTGATTTGCTGTCTGACTGTGATGATGTATTTGGCCCTCTGTGTTTGGGATAAAGAACCATACTGGGCTATCAGCACCACCATCCCTCTCACCCCCAAACTGGTCTCTGGACAGAAAACCCACTTCTCCTGAATATACTGCAGAGATTTATCCAAGACCAGCAGGGGGTTAAACAAGTGTTTTCTTGGCAGGTGGCCCTTGTTACCCTGCCAATTAATCCATTTGGAAGCCTATAACCTGCTGATCAAGTTGCAGTGGGGGACGTTTAGGTTGGATATTAGGAAAAACTTTTTCACTAGGAGGGTGGTGAAACACTGGAATGCGTTGCCTAGGGAGGTGGTGGAATCTCCTTCCTTAGAAGTTTTTAAGGTCAGGCTTGACAAAGCCTTGGCTGGGATGATTTAATTGGGGATGGGTCCTGCTTTTGAGCAGGGGGTTGGACTAGATGACCTCCTGAGGTCCCTTCCAACCCTGATATTCTATGATTCTATGATCTTACTTGGAGTATGGTCTGGGAGCTCAGAGATTAGCCAGTCTACAGGGAACTCCCCAGATAGCTGGGAGGAATGATTCTTCGGAGATTTGGGCTGTTGGCTTCTTTATTTACATTCCTTGACAGCAGCAACTGTAACTGAAGCAGTGAAGCTGGTGCACTAGGTCAATTTTTTTGTAGTCTTATTGAGTATGTTGTTTACCCTTTCACATAATACAAGAACCAGGGGTCACCCAATAAAATTAATAGGCAGTGGGCTTAAAACAAACATAAGGAAGTACTTCATACAATGCACAGTCAACTCGTGGAAGTTGTTGGCAGGGGATGTTGTGAAGGCCAAAAGTATAACTGGGTTCAAAAAAGAATTAGATAAGTTCATGGAGGACAGGTCTATCAATGGGGATTAGCCAAGATGGTCAGAGATGCAACCCCATACTCTGGGTGTCCCTAAACCTCTTACTGCCAGAAGTTGGATCTGAACAACAGGGTACTAATCGCTCAAATTTGCCCTGTTCTGTTGATTTCCATCTGAAGCCTTTGGCACTGGCCATAGTCAGAGACAGGATACTGGACTAGGTGGGCCGTTGATCTGATTGAGTATGGCCATTCTTATGTTCATTTTGGTAATCATTTTCTGTTAAAAGCCTAATATGTATAAAACAACCCAGGAAGTGGGGAAAATGCTGTTAAATAGAGTTTCCAGGATGGAGTTGGGGAGGATTATTTTTGTTCCTAATATACATAAGGACAATGCGAATAAGTTTTTTGACTGTGCTGGCTATAGATTTTTTTCCTTATATTCAATGTGTTACATTCCTAGACCAGGTACACAAACAAGAGTTTTATTAAAATCCCCAAACAAATTCAGCTTGCATGTGACCTATTACTGTTCAGTCCTTTTAGAGCACACACAAATCTGCTGCAGCAACCAGAGCTATTTCATTTGACTCACTCCCCTCTCCCCCCCCCCCCCAGCAAATATTCAGTTCTTTGTGGTTTCTCCCACCCTGCCCTTTACACTTGGGAGAAGCTTCTTGTAACCGTCTGCAAAACTAACCCATTTTCTTCTTTCAAACCCTCCTTAAAACTCTTTTTGCTGTGAGGTCTACAAAAAACTTGACAATGGTTAGGCACCTGGTGTACTAAGACTACTGTCTATAATACTGTCTCATTGTTTCCTTGTACTCCTGTCCCTCTATATACATCTGTTGTCTTAAGCTTAGATACTAAATTCTTTGGGGCGGGGCTTGTCTTTTTGTTTTGTGTGCATATAGTGTCTAGCACAATGAGGTCCTGATCTGTGACTGGGGCTCTGAGGTGCTACAAAAATACAAATAAATGATCAGACTGGTTCTTTTTGGCCTTGAAATATATTAATTTAATAGTCAAAACTGGATCACACACTAAAACAAAATTTGGAAGACTGTAACAGCGCCGCCTGCTCATGCCATCATAACCACGTGTTCAATCTTATATCTGGATGCCCAATAGCACGCTCCACCAGTAAAGTAGGGGCACTAGTATATTGTATGGGCAAGCTGATCCTGCTAGCTTTCCCCCCTTCAGCTTCCCTTCCCCCTGTTTTCAATGAGAAGTCAAAACATTGGTGTTAGCAAATGAAAATGAAATAAAATGTGGGACAGGAACATGGATTGCTGGTAATCTGGCCTTCTGCCAATCACAGTATAAACTGGGGTGATTTAGGGAATAAGGCAACTTTCAACATCAGACCATATGTGCAGTTGGAATAAGAACCAAAACAGTGACACTCACGCCTACTGTGTGAAGATGACTTTTACATACCAAGGATAAAATGAATATAATCCTTCCTCTACTAGATGTTTGTATAATCCCAGATGGTTTTGGATTCATTGCCTGTAAGAATATTAATTACTTTAGTTTCCAAGACCTCAAGGCTTTGAAACCAATGTTTAATCCTTGATCCTTTGGCTTTAGATGGTGCTCCCTTTCTACCATCACCAGCACGTATTGCAGCTTTTTTTTTAATTTAGAAGTTCAGAATTTTATGAAGAAGTGGTCTTTCAGATTTGCCAGCATTTAGCAAATCCCCCCCCCCCCCCAAATATGAAAACACCAATAATTTGCAACAAATATCTTGCCTAACTATGCTAATGTGACCATTCCAAACTCATGCCAATAGAGCATTTTCAGCAGCACGCTTAAGTATGTATAGTCAGTCTCTGTGCAGAATTTTAATGGTTGGCACATAAAACGTTCTGATTTTTCCTGCCAATTTAATTTTTATTATAGTGAAAACTTCAAAGGAAAAACTTTTTTTTTTAAAGTAAATGCTAACTGGAACCTTTATTTATGCTTTATGTTGATCTGTAGAAGCCAGCTGTGGATTCAGTCATCAGCCCAGTGAAAGTATGTTCTGAAAGTCTTCTGATATTTCTCAAATGCAATATAAACTTTCATTCTAGGTGGAATCTAAAGTAAAAAAGTACTTTTTAAAGTAAAAGAAGCATCCTTGTAAGCTCTCCAACTAGGTGACTTCAGAAAGGATCTTATTTTTAGATCTTCCTGTCACTTGGTTTATAGCAATTTTTGAAATTCTTATAGTGTACCTTAAATAAAGATTCACAATACAAACAGCTTAGGGAGATAAATTAAGTCCTGAAGAATTAAATATTTCAAATTGGCATTTATCTTTAGCTCTCAGTGACTTCTGGGTTTCATTTAGTATTCTTTCTAGTGCAATTTATCCAATCTTCTGCTTGACTATAGATTTTCTTTTAAATTTAATGATGTTTTATTAGTCTGCTTGATGCTTAAACATTCACTTTTGTTGGTGGAAAATTGTACACTTGTCACTATTGCATCAGGCAAAATAGGAAGGGTAGTTATTTATACAGAGATTTCTTTTCAATCTCCTACAGTCATTAAAGGATCAAAGTGGGTCCAAAGGGACAGGTAGGGGAGGGTAAGGGAAAATGGGAGAGGTAAGTAAGAAAGGAAGGAGAAACCTCATTCTGTTCTGTCCGTTTTTGTTTCCTCCATCTAAATTTATACTCCTTTTTTGCCTCCCATGCCCCCAATTTTATATTTCTTTTTGTTATTCCTTCCCCTATCTCTCAACTTTAGCTTTTCTAGGGACAAATGCAAAATTTTAATCTACTTGTTTATTCTATAGTCATCTGTGACCACATAAGATACATACAGATGTCACAGTTGTCTGTTAGCAACATACATGGCAGCATCTGGAACAGAAATGATGGATTTATGTGTCAAAATCACAGGCCTTCACCCACTGAGCTACACAACCTGCTTAGCTAGTAGAGGGAACTAATCTTATATATCTGTGCAAGTCTGACCTACTCTGTCCAGAAGAGGGCAGTGACTTCACACATGTCTACGCACAAGCCTGTGCAAAACATTCTGTTCTACAGCATCTGAAACTGCTGGAGATTGTATTACTTAGTGCTGCTGTTAAAGAGAGGGTGATTTACTGGATTACCGTCAGCAGCAACAAAAGATGAAGTAAGATTTGAAAGAAAAAATGACTGTGTATGAAACTTCTACCAGTATGTGGTATACAAAGACAAAATCAGATTGTGTTAGGAAATCTAGTACAGTTGGTCATAAAATTTGAGGTGAAAGTACCCAAGTCTATGTGCCTCTGTGAAAGCCTATGCCTGCATACTTTGGTCTTCTGTTTGTTTGTTTATTTATTTATTTATTTATTTATTTTTTTAAGTAGTGATATGTTTTATCTTATTTGGAAAAGTAAAGACATATGTGAAATGCAGAAATAATGTATTTTTGGGTTGTATGTAGCATACGTGTAAACAAACAAAACCCTCTCAAATGCTGCTGCTGTATATCCTGTGAACAATCTAGCAAATAATAGTTTGCTTTGGTTTCTCCTTAAAATGCAATTGTAGCTTTAATAAAATGCAAGCTTCTTCACTTCATAATTCAGTCAAAGGTTGCAGATGACTTCAGGTGATGGACTACTTTGTGAGCTATAACCCAAACAGAATCTATAAAATATTTAATGGTCTCAGCACAGGACTAGAAGCCAGGAAATCTTGAATTCTGGTTTCATCTCTGGCACTGACTTCCTCTGTGTTGCACAAATCACACAATCTCTCTGCCGTCTGCCTCCATTTCTGTCTCTGTGAAATAGGAATGATATTTACCTCCTTGCATGTGTGAGGAGTTTTAGGTAATATTTGCAATACATTATATAAAATTATTAAATCATTTGTTCTTTATTTCATGATAATGGATATGGATAAAACTTAACCTGAGAGTGGGAGTGAATGGGTGAACTAAGTATCTCAAAAAAAAAAAAAAAAAAAAAAAAGCTTGACTTTGTGTGGATCATCTGAGTTGAAATGGCATAAAAAAGACTTGAAATAGTTGAGGGGTCATTACTGGGGTAAAACAGAGGTGACAAGGGGACACCATCAACTTGAGAATCACTTTTCCATTTGAAATCTTTGTACTTACTGTTACAAGGAACCCCCAAAGATAATTGGAACAGACAGAGGTAAGGCCCTGATTTTGCAAACACTTAGGCACGTGCTTAAGTTTACTATCTTGAGTAGTCTCATTGAAATCAATGGAACTACTCGTGGTAGTAAAGTGAAGTATGTGCATAAGTTTTTGCAGGGTGAGGGCTTCAGGAAAAAAACTATTTTCTCTCTTCAGTTTTACTTTAGTGTATTTGACAACACCTTGCATATAACCAGCTCCATTGTTGTGGTGATGGTGCACGCCCTTCTCCATGATCTGGAAGAGGATGCTCACCAGTATTTGAAGCTACCACGACTGAAGCAACCATAGATAGGAATGTGCACAAAGAGAAGGATGAGAGGCGGACCTGAACATGTCCAATAACGTTTTTCTTGGACCCATCCAGAATGCCTTTCCATCTATCCAGGAACAGTGCAATCCTCAATTTAAAAAAAAAAAAAAGATTGTAACAAAGTCTAGAAAGTGTATTTATGAAAGGTACACTATCAGAAAACTGAATTTAAAAAATAAGCCAGTTACAAAAATTCAAGTTGTCATGCCTTGTCTAGCATTCCCATTTAGAGCAGCAGGACACAAATGTCTAATTTATTGGAATCAGGCAAGTTCACTTTAAAACTCATGATGTGTGCTGTTATGCTAGGTGAACGAGAGATTCTTTCAGTTCAGTCTTTCACCAGTTGGCGTGCCCAGACAAAGGTATTATGTGACTTGTCAGAGTCCTTTGAATAAACTGAAACTATAGGCTGAGGCATAGGAAAGCCATGTAATCCCTCTGAGTCATTCATGCAGACTCCAGTATGCTTCTTGGCCCCTGAAAAACAGCAGGTTTTCCATTAAGAATGGGTATGCATACGGTACCTTAACCTCCTTTTGTCTCTTCATCACAGTGGTGTTTTAGTGGTATGAAAAAATCTACTAGGTTTTTTGAGTTTTAGCAATGTAGTTTTCTGCATTGGCCACTTAATTACACATTTCTTCACCATATTTCATGTAAATGGTGTTGTGAAGTATTACAAATACCAGGATAATTATTTTTAACTTCTCTTACTTAGTCATTCCCCAAAGTGCCTTTGGATGGATACTTGAGAGAGTTTATGGATAAAACTGTTCTAGCCTCATTAGCTAGACTGGTGTTTTGAGTTGCAGTCCCCAAGTCTGGGGAAACTTTTGTCTCACTTAGTGACAGACTAAGTGGTCTACTACTGCAGTGCAACCTTGGGTATTGATTAAAGGTTCAGATTGTGTTATATGATCAAGGGTTGAATGAATGCAGACATATGGAGGACTTCTGGAAGGGAAGTGTGAGGCAGACTCATTTTAATTCTTAAAAACTAAACACAAATGATTAAATAAAACTTTGTGTAGTTGGAATAATCAGTGCTCAAAGCATTGTAGGTGGTTACTTAGTAGCTCGATATTTTAAAAGTGTCCCAAAGAGACTATGAAATTTATAAATCTCACATCTCATTATATTTTTCTACATGCATAGAATACTAGAGTAACATTGACATACCAGCAACACTGCATCAGGGGTTTTGGTCAAAATCCATATGTTTAGTTATAAGGATGTAATAAGGGTCTACAGAGTTTTGGTCAAATAACATGTTGTGGTTTGCTGGAGGATCTTGTGATTGCAAAATAGCTATGGGATAGTATAGTCTGAAATTAATATTATTAGTGATTCTATAAACTGATTATTTCCCAGGATATACAGCACTCTGTGCCTTTAAATTTGAATAAGTGACTCAGCCAGGTGAGATTGTTTGTTTGTTTTTTGTTTGGCAGTGGGGGGGCTTGGGTTTTGGGTTTTTTTTTTTGTTTTTTTGGTACAAATGTTGATAAAATCTATTTGCCTGTTCATTTTCCACAGTTGCAGACACCAGCAGTGCCACAAAACCCTTACATGCTGAGGCACCTTTTCAAACAATATCTGCAGAATCTCAAATTTGGCTTCAAATGATAAGCAGTTAGAACATGAGATTAATTTCCATAAGGGTTTTCCCTACTCATACTTCATGTATTTACACAAATGATCGTAACGTCTCATCCATTGGTAATGAATGTTATTTTAAAATTGTATGAGTTATCACTGTACAGAAGAAGGAACCATTAGAGTGTGTGTGTGTGTGTGTGTGTGTGTGTGTGTATAGAATTATTTGTCTGTGAATATCCTCTTCTGTTTTCACAAACTTGTGAGATGTTTTTCTTTTGCTGTATACTAGACTCTCTCCCTAAATAGCAATTTCCATGTTATTACAGTAAAACCTCAGCAGTTTGTTTAGGTATTTGTTTGGAAAATGTTGTATATGCACATTAGAAAGGAGTCAGGAAATAATTCTGCCAAGCATTATTGTATTGTATGCCACTTTTGATGATAACCCTTTCCCAATGACTCCCTCACTGTGCGTACCACCTGATACTCTAGTGAAGTCATTTAGTAATAGTGGGGGGGGGAATGAAAGATGTTACATCCATGAGCAATGTTGTAGCCGTAGATGTTATGTTGATGAGTGATGTTATAGATGCATGTGCTATGTCACTTGAAACTGAACGGAACAGTAGTGGAAAGGAATAAATATGTATATTGCACTGAAGATTGACTTTCATACTAATTAATTTTACTTTTTTGTGTACTTAATATGGGAATCTTTAATCTTTCATGTTTAGAGCTGAGAACTAATTTTCAATTCCTCAGATTAGGAATATGTTTCAGATACGTGGATGTAAAAGCCACCAAACTATGTGAATGCTATTTGAACGTTAGCCCACCCAGACCTACCAAACGTAGCCATGGAAAGGGGTTTTTCCTTAGTCTTGCTCCATAATGTAAAAAATGCCATCAAGAAAGAATGGAGAGTCATTAAAAGGATGACTGTATATAGGAGACCAGTGATTAGGAAACAAAGGCTTTAATGACATGGGTGTTAACTTTGGCCTGGATTAATGCATGGTTGAGCTGTGTCAAAACACAGTCCCAAAAGTGGACTGTGGGGGAATGGATAGCATGAATCAGCCCTTATTTTCCTCAAACTAATGGAAAAGCGTGTTTGAGAAAAGAGATGAGTTCTTTTCCAGGAAGCCTGTTTTCAAAAGAAGGTGAGCAGGTAAAAGCAGGCTTCTTCCCATGGAGAGACAAATACTTCAATCTGAGACGACATGCTATGTGCTGCAGAGCCAGAAAAGACCATGGATTCTGCAATGGTAACTTTATGATTAGAATGTCATAATTGCCTAATATTTCTGTTCTCTAATTTAAGAGACTAGCTTGCAAAATTTTTCATATGATAGGAATATAGATTTTGTATAAAAGGGAAGACATGGTCTTATGGATTCAATATAGGGCTGGCGGGCTCAAGAAATGTTGGCTTTGTGACCTTGTGTAAATCCCTTAAAATCTCTGTGCCTCAGTTATCCTATTAGTAAAATGAAGACAAACATACATATTCATGCTTGAGAAGCTCTTTGAAGACTCTGGTGAAAATTGCTATGGAAATATTATATGCAGTGTTATTGTCATGTTCATCCTCGGACATTTAGAGAGACAAGGTGGGTGAGGTAATATCTTTTATTGGACCAAACTCAGTTGGTGAGAGAGACAAGCTTTCGAGCTTACACAGAACTCTTCAGAGTGTTACCTCTAAATACAAGGTGGAACAGATAGTGTAGCATGAATAGTAAACACATATTTCAAAGAACCATTCACTGTGAAATGGCCAGATAACACCTCTCCAGCCCTAGCAGGGGAAGGAAGAGCAGGGGATAAGCCAGGGTGGGTGGGTTAGTAGGTTATAGATTGTTGTACTAAGCCATAAATCCAGTGTCTCTCTTCAGTCCATGATTTTTAGAGTCTAGCAAAGTTATGAATTTAAGCTCCCGGGCTTGTCTTTTGAAGGGGTTGTACTAGGTTTCCTTTGAGGATGAGGACTGAGATGTGTGATATAGAGTGATTGTTCACACACAAGTGATATGGTCTGGTTTTTTCTTTTATTTCTTTTTTTTTTTTTCGGGTGAGAGTTCATTTGAGGGCATAGTGATTGTCTTGTTTTACTCATAGTTGTTGTTAGGGCACTTAGTGCACTAGATGAGGTACACCATATGTTGTGATAGGCATGTGTAGGACCTATGGAAATATTAAGTATTGCAAAAATCCCATCTACTTTAATTTTCTATTTTTACATACACCACTGTGCCTTAAAATACACACACACACACATATATATATAATATAGTGCAAACAATAGTGTAAGAGTAGTTAATATTTTACAGTGATAATGCCATGGACATAAACAAGCAAAATCTTTTAAGTGAAGTGAAGCAAGTATTCTTACTAAGTAGTATCTGATGCTATATTAGTAGTAACGCTATGAAATAAAGGTAATATTCATATAAAAACAATGTTTAGTTGGTATTTTTAATCATTATTGGCAATTACATGATAATTTTCTCATTTTCTAGTACATTTTTAAAAGTAAGTTTGACATTGGGTGGAAATCTGAACATGGTTGGTGATTTGAAGTTCCACGATTTTGGATCTTAGAGACTAACAAATTTATTTGCGCATAAGCTTTTGTGAGCTACAGCTCACTTCATCGGATGCATTCAGTGGAAAATACAGTGGGGAGATTTATATACATAGAGAACATGAAACAATGGGTGTTACCATACACACTGTAACCACAGTGATCACTTAAGGTGAGCTATTACCAGCAGGAGAGCGGGGGGGGGGGGGGGGGGAGGACACCTTTTGTAGTGATAATCAAGGTGGGCCATTTCTAGCTGTTGACAAGAACATCTGAGGAACAGTCGGCAGGGGAGTGGGGGAGAATAAACTTGGGGAAATAGTTTTATTTTGTGTAATGACCCATCCACTCCCAGTCTTTATTCGAGCCTAAGTTAATTGTATCCAGTTTCCAAATTAATTACAATTCAGCAGTCTCTCGTTGGAAACTGTTTTTGAAATTTTTTTGTTGAAGAGTTGCAACTTTTAGGTCTGTAATCGAGTGACCAAAGAGATTGAAGATACCTGGGAGTGCTGGTAGCGTAGGCCTGAGGAAGGAGTCTACATAGCCAGACAATCCTGCTGTCAGGGTGCCAATGCCTGAGATGATGGGGCATCCAGGATTTCCAGGTTTATGGATTTTGCGTAGCAGATAGAATACCCCTGGTCGAGGTTCCAGGGGTGTGTCTGTGTGCGGATTTGTTCTTGTGCTTTTTCAGGGAGTTTCTTGAGCAGATGGTGTCATTTCTTTTGGTAACCGTCAGTGAGATCAGAGGGTAATGGCTTATAGAAAGTGGTGTTGGAGAGCTGCCTAGCAGCCTCTTGTTCATATTCCGACCTATTCATGATGACGACAGCACCTTCTTTGTCAGCCTTTTTGATTATAATGTCAGAGTTGTTTCTGAGGCTGTGGATGGCATTGTGTTCTGCACGGCTGAGGTTATGGGGCAAGTGATGCTGCTTTTCCACAATTTCAGCCCGTGCACGTCAGCAGAAGCACTCTATGTAGAAGTCCAGTCTGTTGTTTTGACATTCAGGAGGAGTCCACCCAGAATCCTTCTTTTTGTAGTCTTGGTAGGAAGGTCTCTGTGGGTTAGTATGTTGTTTAGAGGTGTGTTGGAAATATTCCTTGAGTCAGAGAGGTCGAAAATAGGATTCTAGGTCACCACAGAACTGTATCATGTTTGTGGGGGTGGAGGGTCAGAAGGAGAGGCCCTGAGATAGGACAGATTCCCTCCTCCAGCCCTACGCTACCAGCACTCCCAGCTATCTTCGAGACACGACTGACTTCCTGAGGAAACTACAATCCATTGGTGATCTTCCTGAAAACACCATCCTAGCCACTATGGATGTAGAAGCCCTCTACACCAACATTCCACACAAAGATGGACTACAAAAGGTCAGGAACAGTATCCCCGATAATGTCACGGCAAACCTGGTGGCTGAACTTTGTGACTTTGTCCTCACCCATAACTTTTTCACATTTGGGGACAATGTATACCTTCAAATCAGCGGCACTGCTATGGGTACCCGCATGGCCCCACAGTATGCCAACATTTTTATGGGTTTCAGAGTAACAGCCGTGTTAGTCTGTATTCGCAAAAAGAAAAGGAGTACTTGTGGCACCTTAGAGACTAACCAATTTATTTGAGCATGAGCTTTCGTGAGCTACAGCAGTTTTCACGGTATGCATCTGATGAAGTGAGCTGTAGCTCACGAAAGCTCATGCTCAAATAAATTGGTTAGTCTCTAAGGTGCCACAAGTACTCCTTTTCTTTTTGCGAACATTTTTATGGTTGACTTAGAACAACGCTTCCTCAGCTCTCGTCCGCTAATGCCCCTACTCTACTTGTGCTACATTGATGACATCTTCATCATCTGGGCCCATGGAAAAGAAGCCCTTGAGGAATTCCACCATGATTTCAACAATTTCCATCCCACCATCAACCTCAGCCTGGACCAGTCCACACAAAAGATCCACTTCCTGGACACTACGGTGCTAATAAGTGATGGTCACATAAATACCACCTTATACCGGAAACCTACCAACCGCTATTCCTACCTACATGCCTCCAGCTTTCATCCAGACCACACCACACGATCCATTGTCTACAGCCAAGCTCTGCAATACAACCGCATTTGCTCCAACCCCTCAGACAGAGACAAACACCTACAAGATCTCTATCAAGCATTCTTACAACTACAATACCCACCTGCTGAAGTGAAGAAACAGATTGACAGAGCCAGAAGAGTACCCAGAAGTTACCTACTACAGGACAGGCCCAACAAAGAAAATAACAGAACACCACTAGCCATCACCTTCAGCCCCCAACTAAAACCTGTCCAACACATCATCAAAGATTTACAACCTATCCAGAAGGACAACCCATCACTCTCACAGATCTTGGGAGACAGGCCAGTCCTTGCTTACAGACAGCCTCCCAACCTGAAACAAATACTCACCAGCAACCACACAACAAAACCACTAACTCAGGAACCTATCCTTGCAACAAAGCCTGTTGCCAACTGTGTCCACAAATCATCTATTCAGGGGACACCATCATAGGGCCTAATCACATCAGCCACACTATCAGGGGCTCATTCACCTGCACATCTACCAATGTAATATATGCCATCATGTGCCAGCAATGCCCCTCTGTCATGTACATTGGTCAAACTGGACAGTCTCTACGTAAAAGAATAAATGGACACAAATCAGACGTCAAGAATTATAACATTCAAAAACCAGTCGGAGAACACTTCAATCTCTTTGGTCACTCGATTACAGACCTAAAAGTTGCAATTCTTCAACAAAAAAACTTCAAAAACAGATTCCAACGAGAGACTGCTGAATTGGAATTAATTTGCAAACTGGATACAATTAACTTAGGCTTGAATAAAGACTGGGAGTGGATGGGTCATTACACAAAGTAAAACTATTTCCCCATGTTTATTCCCCCCCCCCCCCAGACTGTTCCCCAGATGTTCTTGTCAACTGCTGGAAATGGCCCACCTTGATTATCACTACAAAAGGTTTTTTCCCCCCTGCTCTCCTGCTGGTAATAGCTCAGCTTACCTGATCACTCTGGTTACAGTGTGTATGGTAACACCCATTGTTTCATGTTCTCTATGTATATAAATCTCCCCACTGTATTTTCCACTGATTGCATCCGATGAAGTGAGCTGTAGCTCACAAAAGCTTATGCTCAAATAAATTTGTTAGTTTCTAAGGTGCCACAAGTACTCCTTTTCTTTTTGCAGATACAGACTAAGACAGCTGCAACTCTGAAACCTGTCACTATTTTGGATGTTACACTTAATAACACAAAGGAGAAAAAATATTCTGCACTTTTTTGGGTGATTGGAATAGATTGTCCAGAAGACCCCACCAATTCTATGATCTGAGGTTTTCCTTATTTGCATTACAAAGATGCTTGCAAAACAAAACTAATGAAAGTGGGCAGGTTTCTTAGAATATGGTAATTTACCTACAACTGTGGAATGGAGATGGGGGAAGAAGGGAGGGGACAGGGGTGAAGGAAGAAGCTTCTATACCTATCTCATTTTCTTTCAATTGAATTTGACTGTTTATAATAGGTTATGTCTGTACTGCAGTCTGCGGAGTTTGAGAGGCTAGTTTGGGGCTTTCTGTGGAAAACTGGAAACTGCAGTGGAATCTGTTAAACAATCTGAGACTTACAGAGCAGGAAGCCAGATACATTTTATTGAACTGGGTCTATCTGTATGCAAAAAGAAAGTACATGGTCCATAATAAAACGCAAAAGGGAATGTTAATTTTTTTGAATGTATTTATTACTTCAAGTTTTCATGTTTTCCTCATTTCTATGAATGTAAAATATTCTAGGGTAGAAAAATAGAAAAGTGGGTTTCAGAAACCCTGTGAACCTTAGAGATTTTAAAAAGTCTAAATCTTTACAGGCTTTTTAGCTATGAATTACCTGTATAAGAACTGTGGTACTAAAGTCATTGTAATAAACTATATTACAACAAACTGATGATATGAAGCTGTGCAAAAATAGTTGCATAAAATACAAAGTATATCAAAAATAAATACTGAACTTGGAAAGAGGAAGGGAGATTGAAATAAGTAAGCATCGGAAAAATCTGATTATCTGTAGCAGTTAAATATTTAGAGCAAACATGCTGACGGACATGTTCGTCAATATAGCAAGTAAGGACTAAATCCTACAGTCCTTTTTCAGGCAAAACTTCCCATAGCAGTTGCATAGTCGCAGACTAGGCAGTTCAATAGCATAAAGGAAGAAAAGCTCCTTGACATCATCTGCACATTTGTAGTTCTTGTTAACACTTCTTTTTGCTTTTTTAGAAGCTGATGCATCAATATATTTTTCCATCAGTGCCCTCCAGAGCAAAGAATCGAAGGGCACGGTGGTCTTACTGCAAGACCTGAAGAAGAGCTCTGTGTACACTTAGAAGTTTGTCTCTTTCACCAACAGAAATCGGTCTAACAAAAGAAATAACGTCACCCACCTTGTCTCTTCAAGCCGATATGTGAAAATTTGTTTGTTCCCAAATGGTGGATTTGCCAGTGCATTAGGTCCATAAACACATCAGTTCCCTATGGCAATGAAATATTGAAGAGACACTATCTATTGGAGCATATAGTGTCTGTAGAATTGAAAAAAACCCAGAATATGTCCCGGTTTAAATCATGCTGAAATATATCATTGAAGAGATTCTAGAGTATCTGAATGTGCTATCATACAGATCTACGGTCAATTTAAAACAGTTTGATATTTAAAACAGGTTTATTTGTTTTTTTCAAGACCAAGAAGTGTTTGTTTCGTATACAACACAAGACCAAGAAAGTGTGTGAATTGTATACAACACACTTTTTTTTAAAACTGAAAATGTGGTCTTCTCTTTTAATTTCACAAAATGTCTCCATTTTGTGGGGAAAATGGTTACGTTCTGTAAAAATAGGACTATTTCTTAATGCACGAGCTTATGATTAAAAAAATTGAAGTTTTGGTCTCACTGAGCATTGCATTTCACCAAAAGTAAATATTTCATGCAATGAAATGGCCCACAGTTAAATTGTGAGTACTGCTTAAAGAAACACATTGGTCAAGATAAGGAGGTCTAAGTTTTTACCCACCTTTTTTTCCTCATTTGTAATATCCTTGTTTGGTTTAATGTGTATTGCCCCATTTTTGTAGATAAAACAGCCTCTCAGTAATAAATGTGCACACAGTGTATGAGTAGCAAGATTTTTTCAAAATTTTAAATGTTGCAAACTGACCAAAAATAATTTCAGAAGTTAGCTAAAATAATTTGACAGGAACTTTTTGTAGAGCTAGAATTAAATTTCTGGCAGAAAACTTCTGCTTTCATATTGTAGTTAACTTTTATAAATTTATGTCTTAATCTTTGAATAGGTTTTGCAAATCTTGCACTGTAGTTCAAATTGTTCTGTTTAACCCTTGAGACACATAACGGTTAGCTATAGAGGAAACAATGTCAAAAACTCTGCATGGTGAACCTTTTATAATTTTGCACATAGATTCATAGAAATGTGGGGCTGGAAGGGACCTTGGGACATCATCTAGTTCAGTCCCCTGTGCTGAGGCAGGATCAACTAAACCTAGATTATCCCTGACAGGTGTTTGTTTAACCAGTCTGTAAAACCTCCAATGACATAGATTCCATGATTTCTTTTGGAAGCCTGTTGAAGTTGTTAACTATCCTTATAGTTAGAAAGTTTTCCTAATATCTAACCTAAATCTCCCTTGCTGCAATTAAACCCATTACTATTTCTCCTACCTTCAGTGGACATGGAAAACAATTGATCACCATCCTCTTTGTAACAGTCCTTAACATATTTGAAGACCGTTAGCAGGTCCCCCATCAGTCTTCTTTTCTCAAGGCTAAACATGCCCAGTTTTTCAAACCTTTCCTCATATGTCAGTTTTTTAACTGACTGGAGTGGCCCTGGGGCCAGCTGCTCTGGCGGTCCCAGGCAGCTGGCCCCAGGACACCGAGCAGCAGTCCCTGGGGGGGCCAGAGCAGCCGCTGCTTGGTGGCCCCCGGCAGCTGGTGCAGCTGGCCCCAGGGTGCCCCCCTAGCAGTGGCCTCCCAGTTTCCCCCAGCAGTGCACTCCGCACGGCATACCCTCCCCAGTAGTGCATCCCCCTGGCAGCCCCCCTCAAGATTTAGTCAGGGGTATTTTTAGTATGTCATGGACAGGTCACAGAGCTGTGAATTTTTGTTTACTGCTTGTCCATGACTTATACTAAAAATATCCATGACTAAATTGTAGCCTTAACTATAACCCCCAGATCTTTTTCATCAGTACTACTGCCTAACCTGTTCTCCATTTTGTAGTTGTGCATTTGATTGTTTCCTTCCAAAATGTAGTACTTTGTCTTTATTAAATTTTATCATATTGATTTCAGACCAGTTCTCCAAATATGTCATTTAAAATCCTGTCCTCCAAACTGCTTGCAACCCCTCACAGCTTGGTGTCACCCAGAAATTTCATGAGCATACTCTCCACTAATAATATCCAAGTCATTATTGAATAGTACCAGAATAGACCCCCTGTGGCACCCCACTAGATATGTCCCTTCAGTTTGACAGCAAACATAGATAACTACTCTTTTGAGTGTGGTCTTTCAACCAGTTGTACAACCATCTTACAGTAATTTCATCTAGACCACATTTCCATGGTTTTGGTTCTGAGAGTATCACGTGGGATTGTGTCAGAAGCCATACTAAAATTAAGATATATCACATCTATTGCTTTCCCCCCCATCCAGTAGGCCAATAACCGTGTCAAAGAAGGAAATTAGGTTGGTTTGGCATGATTTGTTCTTGACAAATCCATGTCGGTTATTACTTGTGACTTTATTATCCTCAAGTTGCTTACAAATGGATTGTTTAATAATTTGTTCCAGTATCTTTCCAGGCATGGAAGTTAGGTTGACTACTCTATAATTCTCTGGGTCCTCTTTTTCCCCCCCTTTTGAAAGATAGGTATTATGGTTGCCCTTCTCCAGTCCTCTGGGATGTCACCCATCCACCATGAGGTCTCAAAGATAATCACTAACAGTTCTGAAATTGCTTCAGCTAGTTTATTAAGTACCTTAAGGTAAACTTCATCAGGTCCTGCCAACTTGAATACATTTAACTTATTTAAATATTTATACCTGTTCTTTCCTTAGTTTGGTTTGCATTCCTCCCTTCTTGCTGTTACTATTAATTTTTACAATTTACTTTTTTAATGAAGACGGAAGCAAGTGGCATTAAACACCTCAGCCTTCTTGATGTTGTCCATTATTAGCACTCCTTCCCACAAAGTAGAAGACCTACACTTTCCTTCATCTTTCTCTTGCTCTGAATGTATTTAAAGAACCCCTTATTGCCTTTTATGTCCCTTGCAAGGTGTAACTCATTTTGTGTCTCAGACTTTCTGATTTTTGTCCCTACATGTGTGTGCTATTCTTTTGTACTCATCGTTATCAATATGTCCGTGTTTCCACTTCTTGTAGGATTCCTTTTTGATTTTCAGGTCATTAAAGAGCTCCTGATGGAGCCATATTGACCTCTTGCTATTCTTTACATTTCCTCATGGGTAACTAGATGACGCAATGCATACAGAACTCTTCCTTTATGTAAAATCCTGAATTGAGCCTAACAGATATTTTTCTTTTAATTTATTGATCTATTTTTTTCCTCATACTTTTCTTCCTGTAGTCCCCATTTTTTAAACTAGTTTTTCTGCCTTTGTGATTGTAGCACGGCGGGCACTCGCTGCCACGGTGCCTCCTGCTGGTCAAGCAGGAATTAGCTCAGTTCCAGCCTCAGAGCACCTCCTGCTTGCCGATGTCTTCCTACCGGTGCCTGCTTCCTCCTGATATCCACCACTTATAGCACTTCAGGCCCCGTATCCCTCTCGGACTCCGGTGCCCCTTACCTTCGGGTGCTGCCCCACAGCAGTGCCCCCACACTCTGGGTCTCTCCTCCCCTCCCCCTAAGACCACATCGCCTCAGTGACCCACTGCTAGTCCTCATCTAGCCCCTTCCCTCAGGCATAGGCGCTGACTCTGTAGGTGTTCTAGGGCTGGAGCACCTCCACCTCCTCCTCCCTCCCAGTACTTCCCACCCTTACCCTCCCACCTAACAGCCGTTTGGGAGTGCTTAAGACTTTCCGGGAGGGAGCGGGGACAAGGCGCGCTCAGGGGAGGAGGCAGAGAAGAGGTGAGCAGGGGCAGGGAATGGAGGAAGGAAGGGAGCAGGGATTTTGGAGAAGGTCTGGAATGGGGGTGGGGCACCCACCGGGCAGAGGCAGGGCCGGCTCCAGGCACCAGCGTTCCAAGCAGGTGCTTGGGGTAGCAGTTAGAAAGGGGCAGCAGTTCCGCCCGCCATGGTGGCAATTCGGCGGCAGCTTCTTCTTTATGCTGTCCGTGGCAGCAGTTTTTTTCACTGCTTGGGGCGGCAAAAACTGTAGAACCGGCCCTGGGCAGAGGGGAAGTTAGCGCCTATGCCCTCAGGGGCAAACTGCAGTCTGAAGTGGGCACTCATCAGCGGCAAGAGGGTTTGGATCTGCTGCCTTTCCAGCCCCAGCTGCCTCCTTGCAACCCTAGTACCTCCCCTGGGCCTCAGCCTGGGGACTCACTAGGCCAGAGCTCCTCAGCTCTGCCTGCCTTTCCCCAGCCCTGGTCTGCCTCAGGTACCCTGCTTGCTGTCCCAGGCAGCCTGGTGCTCTCTGCTCCTCAGCTGGATCAAGAGTCTCCTCTTACTCAGCCTGCCCTTTTATCAGGGTCAGCTGACCGTAACTGGGGGTGGCCACACCTTTGGCTGTTTACCCAACCAGCCTCCCCTGGGTGCTTTTAACCCTTTCCTAACCAGAGCGGGGTGACCAACCCACGACAGTGATACTTCCCATCAGGCAGTGAGAAATTATGTTGAGACATGCATTAGTGAATGCCCTTATATTGGAAAAAAAACACTGGCGAAAAAAAAAAAGAAAGAGGGGAGGCCCTAGGAAATGATCAAAAAGAGAAAAGATGGGGGCAAGGACATTAACTTTTTCTTAATCACTTTCTCTACCACAATGCAATGCTTTTCCTTAATAAAATCCTATCATGATTATGCCAGTGGTATCTGATACGAAAATTGACTTTTGTAGAAACTGGATATGCTGATCATTATTAAGGATTAATTTACTTGAGTTTTGGTCAAGATGTTAAGTGTGCCAATGTGTTTTAAATAGGATGATAAAATGCAGTGAGAATTTTGTACTCTTGCATACTACAGAACTCACTGAGATCAGTAATTTTGAAAATGAATATACGATCTTTAAATACAACAGAATTTCAAAATAATATTTAATATATTCATAGTCCATCTCTTGTATTATTTATGATAGCAAATTACAATTGCAAATTTGGTATTTTAGTTAGAAAGCATGTTTTAACTTCAGGGCAGTGTCACATGAATATTCATTTAATTTGGAAATGGATTTATGTAAAACATACATAAACCAGAAGATAATTGCTATGGTTGGTTCTCACAATAGTATGGAAATAAGGATTGTATTGTACACTTCCAGCAGATATAAACAAACAGTATAAACCTGACTTTTCTTTGATTTTGTTTTGGTTTGCTTTTCTACAATAAACATCATCACATATGCAAAGGCACTTGTTAAAGCTGGGCTTCAGCATATCCAATACTTATAAGAATCTAACTACCCATATTCCCTTTCTCTTTTTAGAAATGTAAGTCATGGTGCTTTATTTACCACCAGCATGTTGTATATTGAGAAAAGGAGTACTTGTAGCACCTTAGAGACTAACCAATTTATTTGAGCATAAGGTTTCGTGAGCTACAGCTCACTTCATCGGATGCATACTGTGGAAAGTGTAGAAGATCTTTTTATATACACACAAAGCATGAAAAAATACCTCCCCCACCCCACTCTCCTGCTGGTAATAGCTTATCTAAAGTGATTACTCTCCTTACAATGTGTATGATAATCAAGGTGGGCCATTTCCAGCACAAATCCAGGGTTTAACAAGAATGTCTGGGGGAGGGGGTAGGAAAAAACAAGGGGAAATAGGTTACCTTGCATAATGACTTAGCCTCTCCCAGTCTCTATTCAAGCCTAAGTTAATTGTATCCAATTTGCAAATGAATTCCAATTCAACAGTCTCTCGCTGGAGTCTGGTTTTGAAGTTTTTTTGTTGTAATATCGCAACTTTCATGTCTGTAATCGCGTGACCAGAGAGATTGAAGTGTTCTCCGACTGGTTTATGAATGTTATAATTCTTGACATCTGATTTGTGTCCATTTATTCTTTTACGTAGAGACTGTCCAGTTTGACCAATGTAAATGGCAGAGGGGCATTGCTGGCACATGATGGCATATATCACATTGGTGGATGTGCAGGTGAACGAGCCTCTGATAGTGTGGCTGATGTGATTAGGCCCTATGATGGTGTCCCCTGAATAGATATGTGGGCACAGTTGGCAACGGGCTTTGTTGCAAGGATAGGTTCCTGGGTTAGTGGTTCTGTTGCGTGGTATGTGGTTGCTGGTCAGTATTTGCTTCAGGTTGGAGGGCTGTCTGTAGGCAAGGACTGGCCTGTCTCCCAAGATTTGTGAGAGTGTTGGGTCATCCTTCAGGATAGGTTGTAGATCCTTAATAATGCGTTGGAGGGGTTTTAGTTGGGGGCTGAAGGTGATGGCTAGTGGCGTTCTGTTATTTTCTTTGTTAGACCTGTCCTGTAGTAGGTGACTTCTGGTAACTCTTCTGGCTCTATCAATCTGTTTCTTCACTTCTGCAGGTGGGTATTGTAGTTGTAAGAATGCTTGATAGAGATCTTGTAGGTGTTTGTCTCTGTCTGAGGGGTTGGAGCAAATGCAGTTGTATCGCAGAGCTTGGCTGTAGACAATGGATCGTGTGGTGTGGTCAGGGTGAAAGCTGGAGGCATGTAGGTAGGAATAGCGGTCAGTAGGTTTCCGGTATAGGGTGGTGTTTATGTGACCATCATTTATTAGCACTGTAGTGTCCAGGAAGTGGATCTTTTGTGTGGACTGGACCAGGCTGAGGTTGATGGTGGGATGCTCCAACCCCTCAGACAGAGACAAACAGGGGCCCTTCTACTACCCTTCTCCGCTTCCAGCCTGGTCGGGGACCAGAGCCTTTGAGCGGGGAGGAAGCGGAGGGGCAGGGGCCCTTCTACTTTTCACCACAGTCTTGGGCCCCTGCCCCTCCGCTTCCTCCCTGCCCAAAGGCTCTGGTCCCCGACCAGGCTGGAAGTGGAGCCGGGCCCAGGGAGCCTGGGCAGCTGTGGAGAGCCACAGACCCTCACCTGTCTGGGATGGAGGGACCCGAGAGCAGTCCCAGACCCATGTTCCTGCCCCCCACCTGGGGAAGAAAGAGGGTCCATGGCTTTCCACATCTGCCCAGGTGGTTCCTACCATGGCCCGGCTCTGGCTCTTCGTCCCTGCTGCCAGGCCAGAAGCCAGAGCCACATGGGCAGTTGTGGGGAGTCACAGGTCCTCCACTTGCCATGGCTGGAGGGTCTTGGGGAGCAGGGACATAGGCCAGGGGCTGCTCGTAGGCCCCCCCACTCTTGCTTCAACTCCCAGCTTGTCTGGGGGACATGGCCTTGGGGAAGAGGAGGGGCAGGGCCAAGGCCACAAAGGGGGCAGGGCCTTGTACTTCCCCCCCCCCCCCCACTTTTAGGCTGAATCTGTCACCCTGCCCAGAGCATGTAGAATCATAGAATACCAGGGTTGGAAGGGACCTCAGGAGGTCATCTAGTCCAACCCCCTGCTCAAAGCAGGACCAATCCCCGACTAAATCATCCCAGCCAAGGCTTTGTCAAGCCTGACCTTAAAAACTTCTAGGGAAGGAGATTCCACCACCTCCCTAAGTAACGCATTCCAATGTTTCACCACCCTCCTAGTGAAAAAGTTTTTCCTAATATGCAACCTAAATCTCCCCCACTGCAACTTGAGACCATTACTCCTCGTTCTGTCATCTGCTACCACTGAGAACAGTCTAGATCCATCCTCTTTGGAACCCCCTTTCAGGTAGTTGAAAGCAGCTATCAAATCCCCCCTCATTCTTCTCTTCTGCAGACTAAACAATCCCAGTTCCCTCAGCCTCTCCTCATAAGTCATGTGTTCCAGTCCCCTAATCATTTTTGTTGCCCTCCACTGGACTCTTTCCAATTTTTCCACATCCTTCTTGTAGAGTGGGGCCCAAAACTGGACACAGTACTCCAGATGAGGCCCCACCGATATCCAATAGAGGGGAACGATCACGTCCCTTGATCTGTTGGCAATGCCCCTACTTATACATCCCAAAATGCCATTGGCCTTCTTGGCAACAAGAGCACACTGTTGACTCATATTCAGCTTCTCGTCCACTGTAACCTCTACATCCTTTTCTGCAGAAAAAGTTTTGGCCTTCAGAAAATCCCTGGCAATGAATTCCACACATTGACACTGAATTGTGTGAAGTAGTACTTGCTTTTGTTTGTTTTAAGCCTGCTGCCTATTAATGTCATTGGGTGACCCGTGGTGGTTCTGTTATGTGAAGGGGTAAATAACACTTACTTTCTCCACAGTATTCATGATTTTATAGACCTCTACCATATTCTCACCCCCCCCCCACACGTTTAGTTATCTATTTTCCAAGTTGAACAGTCCCAGTCTTCTTAATCTCTCCTTATATGGAAGCATGGGTGGCTGGTGAATGCACCCTTGGGGGAGGCTAGCCCCCTGCCCTTCCCCCTCTGCCTGAGGCCATGTCCCTTCTGCTCCCCCGCCAGAGCCCGGAGCACACACTCCCCCACCCGTGGCCACTGCCCCCCACCCCCATGTACCCCAGCCCCAGCACTGGGCGGACAGCCCAAAGCGCCCCCGGCCCCAGTGTGGTCTCAGTGCTGGGCAGGGGGTGTGGCCAGAGCACCCCACAGCTGAGTGGGCAGGCGATGCTGCTGGAGCGCCCCTGGCCTCAGTGCCAGGAGGATCGGTGGCATGGTCTTGCACACCACGGCACCCAGCCTGCCTGCCTCAGCCTCTCAGTGACAGAAGGGAGTAGCAGGCAGGAGTGGGGCCTAGTGGGCGGGCCCACACTAGGCTGTTTCCATGTATGGAATCTATTCCCTATCCCTAATCATTTGTGTTGCCCTTCTCTGTATGTTTTCCAATTTTAATATATTTTTTTGAGGTGTAGTGACCAGAACTGCACACAGTATACTATGGATCTATATAGTGGCATTATGATATTTTCTGTTTTATTATCTATCCCTTTCCTAATGGTTCCTAACATTGTTAGCTTTTTTAACTACCACTGCACATTGAGCAGATGTTTTCAGAGAACTATGCACAATGACTCCAAGATTTCTGTCTTTAATGGAAACAGCTAATTTAGACCCCGCTGTTTTGTATGTATATTTGGGTATCTGTGTTTTCCAATGTGCATTACTTGCACTTATAAACATTGAATTTCATCTGCCATTTCGTTGCCTAGTCACCCAATTTTTTTATCTCTTTGTAACTCTTCACAATCTGCTTTGAACTTAACTATCTTGAGTAATTTTTTATCCTCTGCAAACTTTACCACCTTGCTGTTTACCCCTTTTTTTCCCTACATCATTTATGATTATTTTGAACAGCACGGGTCCTAGTACAGATCCATGGGGGACCCAGCTATTTACCTCTCTCCATTGTGAAAAATGACTACTTATTCCTACCCTTTGTTTCCTATCTTTTAACCAGCTACTGATCCATGAGAGAACCTTCCTTCTTATCCTGTGGCTGCTTACTTTGTTTAAAAGCCTTTGGAGAGTGACCTTGTCAAAGGCTTTCTGAAAGTCCAACTACACTCTACCTACTTGATCACCCTTGTCCACATATTTGTTGACCCCCTTAAAGAATTCTAATAGATGGATGCGGCATGATTTCCCTTTACAAAAGCTGTGTTGACTCTTTCCCAACAAATCATGTTCATCTATGTGTCTGATAATTCTGTTCTTTACTATAGTGTCAACCAATTTGCTTGGTACTGAAGGTAGGCTTACTGGTCTATAATTGCCAGGATCACCTCTGGAGCCTTTTTTAAAAATTGATGTTATATTAGCTATCTTCCAGTCATCTGGGACAGAGGCTGATTTAAGTGATAGGTTACGTACCACAGTTGGTAATTCTGAGATTTTGTGTCTGAATTTCATTAGAACTCTTGATTGCCTACCATCTGGTCCTAGTGACTTATTACTGTTTAATTTTTCAATTTTGTTCCAAAAACCTCTTCTATCATCACTTCAGTCTGGGACAATTTCTCATATTTGTCACCTAAAAAGAATGGCTCAGGTGTGGGAATCTCCTTTACATTCTCTGCAGTGAAGACTGATGCAAATAATTCATTTAGCTTCTCCACAACTGCCTTTTCTTTCTAGAGTACTCAGTTAGCACTTCGATTGTCCATTGGCCCCACTGATTGTTTGGCAGGTTTCCTGCTTCTGATGTAAGTTTTTTTTGTGTCTTTTGCTAGCTGCTCTTCAAATTCTTTTTTGGGCTGCCCAATGATGCTTTTACACTGGACTTGCCAGTGTAACTATTCAAACTATTTTCCTCAGTAGTATTTAACCTCCAATTTTTAAAGGATGCCTTTTTGCCTCTCGCTGCCTCTTGTACTCTGTTTAGCCAGAGTGGCATTTTTTGGTCCTTTTCCCCCCCCCCCCCCCCCATTTAGGTTGAATATGTTTAGTTTGAGCCTCTGTTATGATGTTTTTTAAATTTCCATGCAGCTTGCAGGTATTCCACTCTTGTAAGTATTTCTTTACATTTCCATTTGAACAAACACACACACAATTTAATTATATTACAGTTGTCATTACCAAGCGGTTCAGCTATATTCACTTCTTGTGCCACTTAGGAATAAATCAAGAATTGCTTCTCCCCCTGTGGGCTCCAGGACTAGCTGCTCCAAGAAGCAGTCATTTAGGGTGTCAAGAAACTTTATCTCTGCATCCCATCCTGAGCTTACCTGTACCTAGTCAATATGGGGATAGTTGAAACCCCCATTATTATTGAGTTTTCTATTTTGATAGCCTCTCTAATCTCTGAGTGTTTAATAATCACCATCACTATCCTGCTCTGGTGGTCAGTTGTATATTCCTACTGCTTTACTCTTATTATTCAAGCATGGAATTTCTATCCATAGAGATTCTATGGTATACTTTGATTCAATTAAGATTTTTACTCTATGCTTTCTTTCACATACAGTGCCATTCCGCATGACCTACTCTGACATAGGGGTTGCCAACTTTCCAATTTCTGAAAACTGGAACCCCTGCTGCACCTCTTTCCCTGCCGCAAGGTCCCACCCTCTGCCCTACCTCTTCCCCCCCCAGCCCCAAAGTCCCACCTTGTTCCACCTCTGTGCTAAAGATCCTATCCCAGGTTCTGCTTCTTCCCTCAAGGCCCTTCCCCTGCTCACCTCTTCCCCTCCCCTCATCACTGACTGCTCCACCCCCCTCAACTCCAGCATGAGCAGCCCCAAGGGACTTGCAAACCCCAGCTCCAGCAGGCTACCTGGGAGTGCAGGTCAGAAAAATTCCAGCGCCTGCACGGGAACAACCAGGCAGCCCTACTGGCGAGCTAGATGTGGCTTTCCTGCACAGCAGCCTTCCACCTCCTCCTGTGCTACTTACCCAGTGGCCCCCTTCCCTGTCCGCTCAAGCCCTCCCCAACCTCGAGCTGCCTGAGAGCTCAGCAGGGGGAATCGCTGGCTGGCGGGGCAGCTTGCATTCCTTTCCTCCTGGAGAGCATTCCATGTCTGCTGAGAGCCCCGTACCTCAGTCTGACCTCTATTGCAGCACTGCAAACCATGCTCCTCAAAGGGGCCACCCAAGCCAGTGCATACGGGCTTCTGTGGGAGCCACCTCTTCAGGGCCAGGCAACAGGTTTCCACTTCTCTCCTGCACTGCCCACAATAACTGTACTTTTGGTGTCCTGTCAATACATCTGACTGGACACTGCCAGGTCCCCTTTCCAGTCAAAAACCAGACACCTGGCAACCCTACTGTAACAGGTCCCTCCTTGCCCTGTCTCTGTTCTGGTCTACAAACTACACAGAGACCCTTGTGCTGGTCCAACATCTTGTGCAGATATTTAGAAATAGGGTTGCCAACTTTCTACTCGCGCAAAACTGAACACCCCTGCCCCACCACTTCTCCGAGGCCTCGCCCCCACTCTCTGTATCCCCCCTCCCTCTGTTGCTCGCTCTCCCCACACTCACTCGCTCATTTTCACAGGGCGGGGGTTGGGGTGCAGAAGGGGATGAGGGTTCCAGCTGGGGGTGTGGGCTTGGGGTGGGGCCAGGGATGAGGGGTTTGGAGTGCAGGAGGGGGCTCTGGGCTGCGGGGTGGAGCTTTTCCATGTCATGTGCTGTGAAACTTGTGTTTGGGACAAAGGAAGTACCAGCCAGATGGCAAAAGAATATGAAAGGTGGCTGCATCTTCCCCATTTTGTCTTCATTCCTGCTTCCTACTGTTGGAGTAACTTCTAAAAACGAAGCTCTGAACAAAGGACTGAATTACCCATCCAAGCTGTGGATGTGTTCCAGAGGGACTTTCATGCCAGCAAATTCACCAGAACTGCTAAGAATCAGATATATGGACTTTGAAATCTCTGTATGTATTTGATTGCTTTACCATTTAACAACTCTTTTTTTCTTTATAAATCTTTAGTTTTAGGTGCTAAAGGATTGGCTGGCAGCATGGTATTTTTGGGCAAGATCGAAACCGATATTGGCCTGGTAATGTGGCTGGCCCTTTGGGATCAGAAGAACATTTAGTATAGTGAGCGGAGTTTTTAAATAACATCTCACTGTGCTGGACCTACATGCTAATTAGGAGGCAGAGAACTGGAATGCAATAAAGGGGACTGTGTGATTTCTTTTTTAGCTTCTTGTTAACCAGCGTAGGAGATCAGGAGCACAGTTTGTGACTGGTTGGTGAGTCAAACTGTAGTGTTAACCACCAGTTCTGGGAGAATCTGCTCTCCTTTTTGCAGCCTGCCCTGACCTTAGCATTTCCAGTGAAGGCTGCCCTAGCCATTCCACGTCACGCACACTGGATTAGATAAAACTATAAAAACAAGTTTATTAACTACAAAGAGACATTTTAAGTGAATACAAGTAATGAGGCATGAAACTCAGAAATGGTTACAAGAAAAATAAAAATAAAACGCAACTGGTGCCTAACTTAAGAAACTATGTTAAATTCAAAGCACAAGATTTTCTCACCACATGCTCTCAAGAGTCTTACTCACCAAACTTCTTAGGCCAGGACCCCTTCTTCTGTTGGCTGCTTCCTTTGTCCCTTCTTGTACAGTGAATCAATGGACAGAGAGAGAGGGAGGAGAATGGGTGCCTTGGGGTATCTTCACCTTCTTTTTATAGTCCTGTCCCCCATTTTGGGAAGCATTTCCAGCTGGGAGCAAGGCAACAGGCAATCTGTGTGGCAGGGAACTCCATGCTATTTCTTTGCTAAGATATAGATTTTTTGCCCCTGCCCCCTTTTCTGTGGAAGAGTGGCCACTTAGCAGGTAATGGCCCATCAGCCTTGATTACACCTGGCTGAGGCATTAGCTTGCCCTTTGCCTCTGAGGAATTGGTTTGGCCTCTCCTCAGCCTTCTCTCAAAAATGTACTTTTAGTCATGATGTCAGCTTATGTTTATAACTTCACTTATAACACTGCTACGTGCATTTTGCCATGATAATATTGATCAGCAAACTGTGAGGTATTTAAATGACATCTCACAATGCATACTTTGTACAAAGATTATTACAGTAGTGTGCAGGGTGTGGACATGGGTACATCTGTCACAAATACCAGGACCTCAAGTTCACCCATCTTAGTATTTAGACTTCTTGCATTTGTATACAAGCGCTTATAAATTTGTCAATATTTAGTTTTCTGCCTTCATGCAATGTAATTGAATAGGACTGTTTCTCTTCAGCTCCTGCCTGTACTTTATCAACTTATATGCTCTCCTCTTTACTAGGGTATAGAGAATCCCTGTTAATAGATTCTCCCCTAAGGGAGGTGTATGTCCAAACCATGTGTTCTTCTGCACCTGTAGGTTTTTACCAGCCCTTAGTTTAAACACTCCTCTATGACCTTTTTAATTTGACATGCCAGCAATCTGGTTCCATTTTGGTTTAGGTAGAGCCCATCCTTCCTCTATAGGCTCCTCCTTTCCCAAAAGGTTCCCCAATTCCTAAAGCCCTCCTCCCCTACCCCATTGTCTCATCCATGCATTGAGACTCTGCAGTTCTGCCTGTCTGTCTGGCCCTGTGCATGGAACTGGAAGCATTTCAAAGAATGCTACCATGGAGGTCCCGACTTCAATCTCTTACCTAGCAGCCTAAATTTGGCCACCAGGACCTTTCTCTTACCTTTTCCATGTCATCGGCATCTACATGTACCATGACCACCGACTCCTCCTTAGCACTACACATAAGCCTATCTAGATGTCTTGAGAGATCCACAACCTTTCACCTGGCAGATGGTTTACCATATGGTTCTCTTAGTCATCACAAACCTATCTATCTATATTTCTAATACTCAAACTCCACCTTACTATTATCTGTCTCTTCCTGATAACTGGGGTCGCCTCTCCTGGAGGGATATCCTCAGTGCAAGAGGATACCATGACATCATCTGGAAGGAGGGTACCAACTATGGGATCATTTCCCTCCTATCCAGTTTGATGTTCTCCTTCCCTGAGACTTTCCTCCTCCTCAACAGTACAAAGGCTGTCATACTGTGGGGATGGAACTACTCTACCATGCCCAAAAGTCTTGCATATGTACCTCTCCGTCTCCCTTAACACCTTCAGTTTAGCTGCTCTGGTCTCAAGAGCCCGGTACTTGCTCTCTGAGGGCCATGAGCTGCTTGCACCGAATGCACTAACATGTCACATTACCAGAAGGCAGGTAAACATACGTGCTACATTCAGTGCAGTAAACTGGATAGCCCCCATTCTGCTGCTGGACTTCTGCCTGTGTTAATTTTACTGTTGCAGATTTTTTGTTTTGTTTTGTTTTTTGTGTGGGAGGTGCTTGGCCTAAGGTTAGAGAATGTTAGGTATTTGCTGGGTCTCTCGTTCCCCCTCTAAACTCCCTTGCAAAACTCCCGTTTGCTACTCCTGTTCTCTAACTCGTGGGGTCACTTTGGAGCTGGCTTTTTTTAAACCCATTTCTGCCTGAGTAGCCCTACCCCCGGTTAAGGGCTCCGAAAGGGATCAAAGCCTCATTAAGGAGTTCTCAGCCTTGCCTAGCAAGCCCTGAAGACCAACCTATAAACTTCAGTCAAGCAGGCACATGGAAAGCAGCAAGCACACGACAAACAGACAACAAACTCATTGTGGCTTAGTTCAAACCTGATTGGGCAGGTGGGGAGGGAGGGTGTGCAGTGAACTGGTCAGAGTCTTGTGCTGTTGTCCAAAGTGCCTAGCCCAGCGTCTACAGTTTTCTGAGTTGGGAAAATTTTATTCAGCATGCATAAAGCTTTCAGTGCAAACCATTTTGCAATTTCAGTGTCTCCCTAGTGTCCAGATTTCTTCCCCCTTGTCCTCAGGGCTTCTCTGCAGAAAATGTGCCTTTCATCAGGGCACAAAACATTTAAATCAAAACAATATCTCAGTCTTTAGTAAAGACTATTTTCATGTAAGGTTTCTATCCCCAGTTGTTTTAGTTACAGACCTAGTCACAAAATGTTGCAAAGTATATTTATTTAATGGAGGAAAGTGTTTTTCCCCTCTTGCTAAATATGTTTAAACTGTTTTTGCTAAAATAGGTAGTGACCAAGCTTGAAAAATCTCAGCCCAATCACTGATGGTTTTGAAAAGTGGTAAGTGACTGACAACAGGGATGTAGAATGAAAATGTATATGCATCCTAAACTTAGGGTGTAGAGATATGGTTATGGAAGATTGTCATTGGAGATGTACCCTCAAAAGGGACTCCATTGTGAGTGTAGGAATTTGGAGATATGCCCTGGAGGCAGGGGTTGGGAACACTGTATGACTGTGTGCAGCAGTTCACCAGAGAAATGCTCCAGTTTGTTTTATGGAAGTTTTATTCCTTTCTTATTCACTGGTTTAGTTATTTAATGAAGTCCAAGATCGTAACAGAGGGGATTCTGCTGCTTCTGCTATCACAAATTATTCTTGACTTATTCTTGTCCAACAGAGAGAAATTCTGAATATTTAATATAATTTATAACTTCTTTTTTCTCTGTTTGGGGTATGCCAAATATTAGGCAAAATACAGCATCATTCTATAGTGAAATTAAGCAGAAGACACTGCTGAAGCCGTTCCTGGCTATTGTATGTCTGTATCCGGTAGTTGACTCTGTTCTTAATTTGATAGTGTCATAAATATAAAGGGAAGGGTAAACCCCTTAAAAATCCCTCCTGGCCAGAGGAAAAATCCTCTCACCTGTAAAGGGTTAAGAAGCTAAAGGTAACCTCGCTGGCACCTGACCAAAATGACCAATGAGGAGACAAGATACTTTCAAAAGCTGGGAGGAGGGAGAAAAACAAAGGGTCTGTGTGTCTGTCTGTATGCTGCTTTGGCCGGGGACAGAACAGGAATGGAGTCTTAGAACTTTAGTAAGTAATCTAGCTTGGTATGTGTTAGATTATGATTTCTTTAAATGGCTGAGAAAAGAATTGTGCTGAATAGAATGACTATTGCTGTCTGTGTGTCTTTTTTGTATCTTAAGGTTTTGCCTAGAGGGATTCTCTATGTTTTGAATCTAATTACCCTGTAAGGTGTCTACCATCCTGATTTTACAGGGGTGATTCCTTTACTTCTATTTCTATTAAAAGTCTTCTTGTAAGAAAACTGAATGCTTTTTCATTGTTCTCAGGTGCAAGGGTTTGGGTCTGTGGTTACCTATGCAAATTGGTGAGGATTTTTACCAAACCTTTCCCAGGAAGTGGGGTGCAAGGGTTGGGAGGATTTTGGGGGGAAAGACGTGTCCAAACTACGTTTCCCAGTAAACCCAGTTAGAGTTTGGTGGTGGCAATGGATATTCCAAGGACAAGGATAAAATTAATTTGTACCTTGGGGAAGTTTTAACCTAAGCTGGTAAAAGTAAGCTTAGGATGTTTTCATGCAGGTCCCCACATCTGTACCCTAGAGTTCAGAGTGGGGGAGGAACCTTGACAGATAGCAAATTGTTTTCTCTGCTCAATACAACATAATTTCCCATAAGTGATCAACTTCACACCAGGAATTTTGCTGTTTTCTATCTGTTGAGTATTACTGGGCACAAGAACTACAGTTCAGAGCCGTTTTTTTTCAGTTTGTGATACAGAGAATTAAGACACAAGCACTGAATAGTTAAAGCCTTAACTCAGGAGGTTAAACCCTTGAATGCATATTAAATAAATACTGTCATAGCTAAAAAATTTCTAATAAAATGAAATCTAATACAGCTTGATTGCCATAGAAAAGCAATTGCTTAACTCTTAGAATTAAAGTGAATCCACAAAATTCAGTATAACATTAAAGACATTTTCAGTTTCATTAAGCTATCCCACATTTATATAGCAAAACATTTCTCAGGGAGCATGTTCTGTGTAAACAAGATTGTGAAAATTACTTTGCACCCGCTAGTCATGAAATGTGTCATGTCTGCAGTGTACTTGATCTCCAGAGAATTTGGTACCTTGGGGCAAATAAGAATTCTAATGTCACCGTTTAGAGGGGAAAAAAAAAAGCTATAATATTCTGCTTCATTCCTTTACTGGATAAAATTGCTATGCTTTGGTAATTAATTGATTGACTAATACATTCTAACTAATTTTCACAAAACCAAATTTATTTTTGTCAAAGCCTTTTTGATGTGCATTTCTTGTTTCATTTTATTCCTTTCTGCTTTATGGCAAACCCTTGACTTGATGTCTATACTACTAGAATACTATTGCATTTGGAATTCTCTCAGACACTATGATAGATTGGGCTATTGTGCTCATTAGATCATTTCCTATCCCTTTGTTTTCCAAAACACATATTATGGAGTATGGCATATGCCTCCTCCATTATATTATTATACAAAAACTATACTGGTATAAGGTCTGCAACCACGAGAGGAGGATTTATTCAGTTGAATATTCCCATTGAAGTTAATGAGACTATTTTACCGAATAAGGGTTTGCAAGACCAGGACATAAACTGAATAGACTGTCAACCTCCCATTCTGGTGACCCAGAAGCCAATCCAAAACACTTTAATTTGAGAATCTCCATCCTTAGAGGTTTTTAAGGCCTGGCTTGACAAAGCCCTGCCTGGGATGATTTAGTTGGGGTTGGTCCTGCTTTGAGCAGGGGGTTGGACTAGATGACCTCCTGAGGTCCCTTCCAACCCTGATATTCTATGATTCTGTGAGAAGTATGAGATCTTTCAGAAATACTGATGTTATTTTAGAGCTTGTCAAGATTAGATTTGAACTGGATCAGAGCTAACACATTGTTTGCTTTTAATGTTAAGTACTATGACTTTGAGCCTGGAAAGGCATCTGCATTAGTCCGTGGTGGGCTTGTGCATGTTTGAATACCTATGCAGCATCTGAGCCGAGGACAGTACACTCTTCTTTCCTCTTTTGCATTATACAGTACCATGTCAGTTACACTGTTATGAAACGTAAGAGATGCAATTTGAATATTGTTTATCACTAATGTTTTGTAGGAAAAAGCATTTGTCTTTAGAATATATTGTATAAAGGATGGCAAAGTTATTTGCAAATCTTATCTAGACAGAGAATGTTAATTAACTTCAGGTAGCTCTTATAAGCAACTTTCTACTTGAAATCTAAATCTGTGCGTTCTCCGCTTAATACAGCGTTATTTAACACAATCTGATTTAAACTAACCTCTGATATTACATGCAGATTCATAAAAATAAGTCCAATCATTCCAGTTCTTTCACTCAGGATGATGCAAAATTTTCATTCTCAGGTTGGTGTTTTGTACCTGTTCGTTCCTTCTGTGTCTCAAGCATTTAACTTTACAATTTTTAAAATATTTTTATTTCCATCTCAAGAGTGCATAACTCAACAGACTTGAAAATGCAAAATGCTTATATTTAAAATATGCTAATAATTTTTCTAATTGCCAATGTTTACATTAGGTCTGACTCTGAATAACTTTATTTGGTTTCAGAGTAGCAGCCGTGTTAGTCTGTATTCGCAAAAAGAAAAGGAGTATAGTGGCACCTTAGAGACTAACCAATTTATTTGACCATAAGCTTTCGTGAGCTACAGCTCACTTCATCGGAATGCATCCGATGAAGTGAGCTGTAGTTCACGAAAGCTTATGCTCAAATAAGGAATGCATCCAATGAAGTGAGCTGTAGCTCATGAAAGCTTATGCTCAAATAAAGAAATGCATCCGATGAAGTGAGCTGTAGCTCACAAAAGCTTATGATCAAATAAATCGGTTAGTCTCTAAGGTGCCACTAGTACTCCTTTTCTTTTTATTTGGTTGAAACTACTGCAGGGTTTTGCTATCTAATTACTAATTATTCAGTGAAAAAGAATTGGTACAGCTCTGAAAACCTATGTATGCACTTGGTAAAAATAAATGACTACATAACGTAAAATATTCACATTTCTTATCTGTAGTTTTTAAAATATCATAGTGAAAAGTATATTAACATCAGGGAGAACAAGACTTGTTTTCATTGTACATATTGGGTATTGGGATACCATTCGAGAAAGGTGCTTTATTAAATATATAAACACATAATTACATCTAAGATACACTGAAGGTATCTAAAACACCTTGACTCATCATATATATTTGGTTTTAAGCCCAGCAAATCCAGGTTACAATCTGGTCCTGTAATAGGGCTGTCTAGAACCTGAATGTCTTAACACAATTGGGTCAGGTATGCAGAAAGTCTTTCAGTTTAGGTGAATTAAATACATTACCATTAGTATGTTTCCATTTTGGTAATCTAATTAGAATTTCTATCTTTGGCTATAAGAGTCTTATTTTGAGTCTTAGTTGTGATAGTGGGCAGGGCTCATTAATCAATCAAAACCACATGCTACTAATAATATGTGTGTTTGTTCTGACTATAACTCCATTGTGGAATACTACATACATTTGGTCTCTCCTGTTCATGAGACTTAATTTCAAAGTCTATTAATGTGAAAAACTGTAGTTGATTGTTCTTTTATATATGGACTCAGGCAGTATGCATATTTAATCTAAACATGTGTGTAATGCAAAAGGAAAAGGAGAATAGGATCCGTTTTATTTGTTACAGGTATTTTTACATTCTGAACATGAGCTGCTACATTACAACAAAATATTATGATATTAGTTTTTTGTTTTATATCTAGTGTATCCTGAACACTCGAATTTCAATTGAAAATTGTAGAAGAATATTGTTTAATATTCAAGTAATGCTTTGAGAACTGAAGTCTAAATATTTTTAAAACATACTTTTTTAAAAAGAAAAAAAATAAATTTAGTAACTGTGACAGTTTTAAATAACTCATGAAAGAAGGAAACTCAGTTGTGGAACTCCATCCTCAGTACACTTATGGCATGTCTATACTACAAACTTAAGTTGTCCTATGTTAGGTTGACTTACAGCCACTGCAGTAATTACTGCAGTGGTTCATGTCAAAACTACCCTCCTTCTGTCGGTGTTGCGCATCCTCACCAGGAGCGCTTCCATTGACTTAAGAGGGGTAGTGTGGGGGGCTGAGAGCTCAGGCTCTCAGCTCTGTGCACAGTTTCCCACTGGGAGCCCAGCTCCCTCCACCATTGCCCTCAGCTCCCCATTCCTTGCTGAGAGCCTGGATGGGAGCGGCTTTCTTGTGAATTTCTCGGCTCCAGCTTGGAGCCGTGAAATTGACAAGAATGATAGCCAACAGATGATGTAAGTAACCTGCATTGTCTACGAGGACACTCCATAGCCTTAACTGCACCAACATAATCTCTGTGCCTCTCGTGGAAGTAGAGTTATGTCGTTCACTTACATTGGTAAGCTGCCTTACATTGACCTAACTCTTTAGCGTTGAACAGGCCTTAGTTGTACCTATATATGATACATTGCTTTCAGTGCACAGCTCTCCAAATAGGTACAAATAGAAATGGGGCATTAAGAAGAGTTTCTTCCTAATCTATAGGGTCAAAATATTCAAGCATGGACATTTAAAATTAGGAATTAATACATATTTTTATCATCTAAATAAGTGGCCTGGTTTTCAGAGAGATGGAATGTTCACAGTTCCCAAGTTCAAAGTGACTTCATTATTAGTTAAAAGTGTGCATGACTTTTGAAAATCAGGCCACTTATTTAGGTATGTAAATATGGATTTAGGTTCCTAACTTTAGTCATCTGAGTTAAATGTTCTCTCTCTTGATGTAGTGGTTATACAGTTGGAGGTTTTACAGTTTTTAGACACTAGGTTGCACTCATTTAGGAAAGGTAGATCTCTTTCACTTCTCTTTGAAGTATGATTTATTTTATATAGTCAAGCTGCAGCTAACTGTGAAGCTTGATGGGGTCTTTTTTTTTAAACTGTTGACCAGACAACAGCTGCTATCCCCTAAATGGTTCCTAGCTGTGTAGAGATCTCTGTTAAATCATACTCTTATCGATCATCGAAGATGTGGACTTTATTATTGTTAGCTGTATTTGTGGAAGGAACCAGACAATGCACTTGCTTTGTGACTGTAGTTAAATCCTCAGCATCTTTATGCAATATTTTAATGTTAATGTAAGAAGGAAGGCAGTAGATGGAGAATAAAATTAGATATATTAAAATGTTTGGATTTTACTGTTGCTACATTCATTTCTCTGAAAACAATCAAAATTTAATGGCCATCTATGAAAACTCCTGACTGTTTCTCACTGTAAGTGGATTGACTTATTGGAGCCTGTATCAGATAAATCTATATTTATGCGCTTGAATAAGCAGATTTTGGATGTATAAGTCCACAACCTTGTTCTAAATCTTTTACCTTCCACAAAATTGAAGATTTTTTCTGGCCATTATAGTCAACCGTAATCCTTGGCTCCATGTGTCCATGCAATTAGATTCTGTACGTGAAATTAGCTGCTGAGGCATGTGTGACACTACGCCCCATATTCTTCATAGAAATATGCTTAGGATATGAATATGGCATTACTAAGATGTATGTTGTGCAAGATGGGTCATGTGAGATATCATTGGAAAGGTTAGGATTTGCTGAATGTGATAATCCTATTTCTATGCATGTATTATTTCTGCATCTGAAGTTAGGAATATTAACTATGTATCAATTACAAAGGTGTCTGCACCTGGGGAACACCCACCAGACTAAATGCAATTAGTCTGGCTGGTTAGTCAATGAACCATCAGGGAGAACAATGGGATTTTGGAAATGTTAATCTTCACCTTCCTGAGAAGCTTCCTGGGATGCTGCTTTGACACTGCAGGGTCACGTGATCTTGTCACCTGGTACTGGACCCTATCTTGGCCTCCTCGTATATTTCCAGTAATAGGGGGTGGGGATCAAACTGGGAAACAAAGGATTCCTGCCATATGTAAATCCTATTTAAGGCAGGGAAGTGAGTTACTCAGAGCTCCTTCTTCATTGAATCCCCGCCCAGGATGACTGTGGAGAATATCTAAGAAACAAGGACTGGGGGCGGGGGGGGTGAAGAGCTGAGCCTGGGCTGGAAAAGGTGTCTGGCCTGTGAAAGGAATGCCTAAAACAACATTTAGGGTAAGAAATTACTACGTGTAACCAGTTTCTTTAATGTATTAAACTTAGTTTGCATGTTTGCTTTATTTGCTCAGGGATCTGCTTTGATCTGTTTGCTATCCAGTATAATCAGTTAAAATCTATACTTTGTAGTTAATAAACTTGTTTTGTTTTCTTTAAACCAGTTTGTGCAATTCATAACTGGGGGGAAAAAAGCTGTGAATATCTTCCTCTACATTGAGGAAGGGGGTGATTTTTAGGAGCTTACACTGTACAGATTTCTGGGCAGCGCAAAACAATACGATTTTAGGTTTACTCTCCAGAGGGGATGTGCACTTGAGTGCTGGGCAATTCCTGAGCTGAGTCTTCCTACGCAGAGCTGATTTCAGTGTCTGTTTTTCTGCAACTGTGCGTGTCCCTATCTGTATGTGTGCTGGAGGAGGTTTGAGAGTCTGGCTCAGCAGGATAGGGTGAGGGATCCCAGGCTTGTGAAACGGGCAGGATCAGTGGTACCCCATTATATCAAGGGCACCCTGGAGAGGGGGGGCAACCCATCACTGCATGGTAGGCCAAATTTATGCCAGGAGCAAATTTTATATCTAATTTATAAATGTCTTATTTTTTAAATAATCTAACGTTGGATAACTTAATATCTGCAACACATATGGTGATGGTTTTAATAAAATTAGGCTGGCTTTGGACTTGAAGGCCAGAAATTGTGTACACTGTAGGCTAAGCATTAGCTCTCTTGGCAAGAAAATTAAATTCAATCACATTTCACTTAATTACACTAAACTGCAGTATCTTAGGATAAAACCTCTTCATTGGATTAGACATTCACGTTTTCTGAAAATGTTAACCTTCTTGCTGGCCACCACACTGATGGTTGCTTGCCATTTAATTAGATGTTGCATCAATTATTTGAATTATCATCATATTCTGATTTAAATGCATTTTATATAGATTTGGGTATTGCTCCGGTGTTGTCCTGAAGTTACTGAAAACTTAGTACTTAGTAGCTCTGACAATCAGGATATTTATTTAGGTGCCTAAATATGGATTTAAGCTTAACTTCATGCAACCAAGTTTGAAAATGTCGGCCTCAGTGTTTCACGTTAAGAAGATGTCAAAAATTAAATTAAAAGTGTACAGTTACATGGATAGTCATAAGTCATCTGCAAAATGATGATGTATAGCAGCAAACTGTTAACAAAGTTTGTTTAGCATGCATATTTCCATCGGAATATTTGTGGAGATTGTTATGCCGTGTATGCGTGTGCATGCACACCTATGGTAAAGTTACAAGAAAAGGCAGACTGTGTGTGTCCATATGCACCATTCAAAATGTTCATGCTTTGAAGGGTTCACTCACTTTGTTAGATTTATTGCTTTTGCCATTTGAAGGATGGGAATAGGAACCATTGTACACTGGAAATCACAGTAAGCTAACAGAAAAAGAATACTACCTGGACTACTGTACATGTTTAGGACCAGATCTGTGGCAAAATTACAGTAATTGCTTTGACATTAGAAGTATTATAACTTTTTTTTTTATATATATATATATATATATATATATATAATGTATATTTTTGCCTTGTTCCACGGAACATGTCACTGTGGATTAAAAACCATCTATTTATACTTTTTAAGCCATTTTGGTTTTAAGGACTAGTGTATGTTGGTACAACATTGGACAAAGTCATCTTTGCCTAAGTGCCATGGGGACTTGGGGGGGGGGTGTCCCTAATTATACTCAATAGAGTTCTCATTGATGTGGATAATTCTTTTCTTTTTGTTAAAATCTTGTAGGTATTCCAGCAGAGACTGCTTTGAAGGATGGCTTCACTGAACAACCAACTAATATAGATGGCACAAACAGAGATGAAGATGTCTCGGTTTTGGGTTGCAGGTTGGGACAATCTGTGCCATTTGCAGATTATAATGAGGGAGAAAGAGTCAACAGAAATATATTGCATCTGAGCCTCGACCTGAATGTAAGTAGTTCTCTGAAAGACAGGGTAGGTTCATACTGGTTTTTGACCAACAGGCACTTAATGAACGCATTAGTTTTTTATTACAAATAGGTTCCAAATGATCTAAAACAAACTTCTTGTTTTAAGCTGGAGTATGACTTCCAGTTAGCTGCAAGGCCATTGAGTTTTCAGGAAATGCAAATACTCCTCCAAGGGAGGAGGGGAAGACAGTATAGAGCATGCACATTTGCTAGGTTGAAATATATAACAAAATTACGGTAATTTTTTTGTTAAACCTTTTCTAGCAGCTATTCATTACTGATTCAGTATGTAGTAATGCTTGAAACAAAACAATGTGTAACAGTGACGTCTATTGGCAGAGATACTAGAATTGATTTAGAATAATTCAGTCTATTATATCACTGAACTTGAGCTCATCTGGTACTTTATCTTTGAACTGTTTTTAATTGTAGCTTTTTGTCCATCTCACCCTCACTTAATTTGTTAAAATAACTATTTTGACTGTTGTTGTGCTACTGTGATAGTACATACATAAATTACATCTCACACTAGCATTTTTGGAATATTCTTTAGATAATTTCTTGAAATGAAAAAAAACTAGGATGGAATGGATTGGTTTTGGTCCTTGTCTGCTTCTACTGCTGCAAATGGATGCTGCAACAGGGAGAAGTCAATCCATGGTTCAAAAATTGCACATGCATATAAAGCCTTCATATACAGTAGGGGATATTTCAAATTAAAATTAATTGACCACAGTAATTTGAATTAATATGGGAAATCTGACAGTAAAGTAGTTTGTTTCCATCTTTTCTTAATCTTGCATCACCTTTTTTGTTAAAAAAACAAACAAACAAAATTCTCTCTTTAGAGAGCTTGTTAGCCACTCTATAAAAGTTTGGTTTCCCTCTGTTGCTGTCAAGGAAAAAAAGTGTTCATGCAACTATTTTCAAAAGACTCTCAATCTAAGTGATTATCCCCTAAAGTGTGGTGATGGTCACCATAGTGAACGTCAAAACAGCACCTTTTTTACACAACAGATCCAGTCCCTGTGTGCACTGCAAGTCTTACACGCTTTAGTTACTGAATAAATATGTTTTTTTTTTTATTCTGTTAGTCCTGAGCAGGCAAAGTAGCTATGGGAAATTGAGATGGATTCTGCTCTGTCTTGAGTATCAAAAGCAAAATGCAAAATCTTTATTTGTTTTGATGAATCAGAAGATCTCATCTTTACCTTCAGATCACAGTTTGAGTTTGCAGGGTTTTCAGTTATACAGACTTGTGAAGTAATTGTGTCTGATGTAGAAAATATTGAAAACAATTAAACATGGAACCCCATGCTGCCATTTATTCAGTGTCATATCTCAGAGTAAAAAGACACTTAAAACAGGTGCCAGCATGTACCTTACTGGTGAGAAATACTTCTCAGTGCATTACTTCTGCCTCTAAGAAGGCATTGCTCTTATTTCCATTACGCTTCTCTTGGTAGGGACTCAATTCCATAGTGTCTGGGTTTTTTAAAAAAAAGTTTATAAAGTACAGAATCATGGAAATGTAGGGCTGAAACGGATCTCAAGCAGTCGTCATGTCCAGACCCCTGTGCTGAGGCAGGACCAAGTAAACCTAAAACATCCCTGGCAGGTGTCTGTCCAACCTGTTTTTAAAAACCTCTAGAGTTGGAGATTCCACAACCTCTTTTGGAAGCCTGAAGTTCTTAATTATCATTATAATTAGAAAGGTTTCCTAATAATTAACCTAAATCTCTCTCGCTGTAGATAAAGCCCATTACTTCTTGCCCTTCCTTCAGTGTACGTGGAGAACAATTGATCAAAGTTCTCAATATATTTAACATATTTGAGGACTGCTATCATGTCCCCCCTCAGTCTTCTTTTCTCAAGACTAACATTCCCAGTTTTTTAAAATTTCCTCTTAAGTCTGGCTTTCTAACCCCTGTCTCATTTTTGTTGCTCTCCTTTGGACTCCCTCAAATATGTCCACATCTTTCCTAAAGTGTGGCTTCCAGAACTGGACAAAGTACTCCAACTGAGGCCTCAACAGTGCTGAGTAGAGCAGGACAATTACCTCCCATGTTTATACATACAACAGTCCTGTCAACACCCAGAATTATATTTACTTTTTTTTTCAAGCTGCATCACATTGTTGACACACATTGAATTTGTGATCCACTATAACCCCTAAATCCTATTTAGCAATACTACCACCTACCCAGCTAGTGCCCATTTTGCAGTTGTGCATTTTATTTTTCCTTCCTAAATGAAATACTTTGCATTTAACTTTATTGAATTTCATCTTGTTGAATTCAGAACAATTTTTCAATTTGTCAGGGTCATTTTGAATTCTAATCCTGTCCTTCAAAGTGCTTGCAACCCCTCTCTGATTGGTTTCATCTGTAAATTTTATAAGCATACGGTACACTCCATTATCCATGTCATTAATTAAAATATTGACTAACCCCTGGGAGCCCCAACTAGATATGCCTTCTCAGTTGAACAGCAATCCATTGATATCTATCCTTTAGGTATGGTCTTTCAACCAGTTTGGACACCCACCTTATAATAATTTCATCTAGACCACATTTCCTTGCTTATGAGAATGTCATGTGGGACTGTATCAAAATCCTTACGAAAATCAAGATATATCACATCTACTGCTTCCCCCATCCAGTAGTCCAGTAACCCTGTCAAAGAAGGAAATTGGATTTTCTTCCCATGGGACCCTACCTACCAGTTCTGAGTTAATCTTCTTTTTTGAAGTCCATTGTCCTTATTCTGCTGCTCTCACCCCTTCCTTTTCTCAGAATCATAAAATCATCATTTCATGAGCACTTGCACCCAAATTGTCTTCCACCAGATTTGCTACCAATTGTTCTCTGTTGGTCAAAATCAAACCTAAAGTGGTTGTCCTCCTGGCGGCTACTTCACTTTCTGAAACGTTAGCACTTATACAATAACTCATAAGTATAGCTCACTAATCAGTGGGAGCTGAGGTCACTCACAGCCCTAAAATCCTAAAAACATAATTATTCTTGGTATGGTCAGCACCTTATGGGTGTTTTGTTCCAGTAATGAATTGCCTTTTTTTAATGCATCCCCTATACAAATGTAAGTGTTAATCAGACTGCTGGTTATGTATTGACTTCTGAAGAAAAAGACATTCATGAACTTTACTGCCCCTGTTATGAGTGTGTTTTGCCTCTTTTAAGTGAAAGATAAATGTTAATAGCTAGTGTTTTCACAAGTAGGCATTTACTGTTCTTTCACTCTTTTCCCCATTGAACTCATTTACTCCCTTTTTCTTATATTATGATTTATTTGTATTGTGGGAGCATCTAGAGGTTCCAACTAAGATTAGGGCTCTAGAGTGCTAGGTAGAATAAGAAAAATTCCCTGCCCTGGAGAGTTTACAGTCTAAAAAGAAAAGACCAACAAAAGGTGGGATAGGGAAGAAAAGCACATAGAGAGGAAATGAAGTTTATGCAACATAGTAGAGCAACAACTAGAATCCAAGTCTGCTTGGTCCCAATCTGGTGTCCAATTCACTAGTCCATTCTGCCTCTCACCATTGCTCTAATCCAGGGGTTGGCAACCTTCGGCACGTGGCCCATCAGGGTAATCCGCTGGTGGGCTGCGACACATTTTGTTTGTGTTGACCATCCGCAGGCACGGCCCACAGTGGCCATGGTTCGCTATTCTCGGCCAATGGGAGCTGCAGGGGGCCATGCCTGCAGATGGTCAACATAAACAAAATGTCTCACGGCCTGCCAGCGGATTACCCGAATGGACCGCATGCGGAAGGTTGCTTACCCCTGCTCTAACCTGTATTCCATTTTGTGTTTGTGTACCTTTCATAATAATTTTTAGGACATCCCAAACATTAACTAATCTTGTCAACATCATTGTGTGGCATGGTGTATTATCCTAATTTTACAAATGGAGAAATTAAAGTAGGAGAATGAAATGATTTGACTAAGCCACAGATAATCCGTGTCAGTGCCCATATTAGTATACAGGAGTAATCTAGATTTAACTCAGTAGCCTCTCATGCTGTTGAGTTCCCCTTGTGGCCAGATCGATCTTTCAGTAGAACTACAGTGTTGACTCAGCTACAGGCAGCCATCGTGCATTCCCTGGCTCCCTAGACACCTTTGAGGAGCAGTGAGCACTATCTGGGTTTCTCTGCTTAGTGTCCCCCTCAGGCTTCCTGCTTATGACCCTGTGACCTGCACTCCTGTCCCTGTTCATCATAAGTTGTACCCCGAACTCACTTGATCCTTGGGTTCAGTAGCTCCTCCCCTTTAGGCTGGGGGAGGGACCTTCAGATCTGGATGGGCTTGCGCCTGCCCACCCCCAGGACTTCAATAGGTACAGGCAGCCATCTGGTGGTCCTAACAACATCAGTACCTACACACTTATAAATTAATCCCTGGGTCCTATATAGTTGAGACCTACAGCTGTTGATTGGCTAGCTCTGAGTGGCTGCATCTGAGTGGCTGCATAAGGGAATGGAAAGAGAATAATTTCTAATTTATTTATAGGAAAAATTCTTGATAAGCTTTTCAACTCTAACCATTTATTTACAATATCAATGTTTTTTTAATCAAACATAAAAACTGAGATTACTCTGACACTTACAAACTTCCAAAAATTGAGGGGCTGCAGGCTGTCATTGAATAAAGGATAAAACCTTAAAAGCACTAAATCCAACAGCAGTCCAAACAAGGATGTAAACTACATTATTCCAGTGCTATTCTAATTGTCTACTATTGCTCTAGAAAAGCAGCAAAAATAAATATTAACTTTTATAGCTTTCACTAAGACTTCTGTTAACAAAATGGATCTTCAGTGTCGTCATCCCATTTCCCATGCTTCTTTGTTCCTATGTTTGCCTCACTGCTGCAACCTTGAAATGTCTCTCCTCATCTGGGATATACTTGGAATCATATACTGTGTGGATCCAGGGTTGTGAGCTCAGTCTCTCTCTCTCTGCCTGCCTCTTTTTTTTTAAACCATGACTCTTGACCCAGCAAACAATCATTTATATCTGTTAAAGTATGCGGATGGACATAACTCTGTTCTGGGTTAATGGCTGAGTAAATGACTCAGCAAAAGGCTATTTTGATCCTCCCAACTAAAGAACACCCAGTTAAGATGAAATTGGTCCCTGTGTTGTGTAACATATTTGATTTTAACTTCTGCTCTTTAAGGATATGACACAGAAGTGCAAGCAGTTTGGCTGGTAGCTCTTTCAGGGTGAGGTTACTTTTGTAGTTCCTAATCATTTGCATAGGAATGGTGCACTTTGTCCAGATCCCATTATGTGGTTTATCTAGCACTCTGTGTGTGTGTGTGTGACTCCTTCACACCTTTTGTTAAATCTCACAGTTGGGATTTGAGCCAAATACGCAACTTCTTTTTTGAGATACACTGCTGAAATCATTGATCTGTAAATGTTTAATGACCTATGTAGTTTTTAGTTTAATGACCTAATTGGTAAACAGAAAGTAAGAATTATTGTATTTACCTGTGTAGTAGCATGGGGATACAGATTTCATTAGGACCACTAGCCATCACATTCTCACCAATCTGCTTTAAGGGCAGTTTTTGTTTTAGGGACCCCAAATTCCTTCATAAATTTATGTACTGCTGTGGTTGAGGCTGTATACGCACCATATTAGTTCCTTCTGAAAGCTGTGGAAGAGGCCTGATGTGTTAGAAATTGAAAGTATTCTAGGGTAAAATCCATTACAGGGTAACTGTAAATTTCTCAAAAATAAGCATTTATAAAACCAGAAAAATTAGAGTTAAGATTAAAATTAAAACAAATCTAAGGTATGGAAATGCTCAGAAAAGACAACTTAGTTCTGCCCTGTAGTGATATCTAAGGAGCAGCGAGAAAGGGAGGCAAAGTCTTTAAAAATCAGTTTAATCTATTCTGGGATTATGAACACTAAAATCCTTCATCATAATCATATCGTTATGACATGAGTTCATTACTCACATATGAGTTCCCAAAGAATTTTTTTCCAGTTGGTGACTAAGGCAGAAAATGAATTGGTCTGTGTGTGCAGTTTGCTATAACCATTTAAACGCTTTTGTTTTGAGTGTTGGATTATTTGAGTCTACCGCACATGTGCATTCTATCTTCCTGGATAATTGATGTGATAGGCTACAGTCACCCCCACAGTCCTTGGTGGTTTTTGTCAGCAAGCTAGAATGCAGAACTTCAACCTTTTGTTGTATCTGACTGCTGAGCCCTTGTCTAAGCAGAAGAGAACACACAACCAGCATCATCCTTTTTTATTTTGGTGGTAAACAAATCAAAAAGGCATTGCTATGGAAATCATTATTTCTGATGATGGCTTGCCCTCTGTAGAACAAGTAATTGGCCTCTAATTGTGTAATCATTTTCAAGAGATGATTCAAACTCTTCTCCTTCCAAATCCCCATGCATTGGAGCCACATTGAAATTCCTCCTTAGCTTCCTGTATAGTATTACCATATGGTTGTAGACTAGCCTATGTGTTCATGTCCATCCCATTAATCTGTGGTTCTGGTAACAGAAAGGATCTGGGAATGTCACCTGAACTGTTTCTGACAGAAAGTCTAGGACCCTGGTTTAAATCCCTGAGGGAAGGGTTATTTTCTTTGTGTCTTTTATTATGTGTTTTAAGACTCTCCCCAGGGAAGGCATTATGTACTTCAAGAATTCTGTCCCTGAGAGGGTAATGGGAGGGGTGTGTAACTTCCATCTGTGATTTAAATGTAGGTCACAAAGGATGTGGATTATTAAATGTACTTTCAGTTGTCATGAATGTTTTTTCTGTGGTATAATTAGTATGCCGACTTCTCCTGGTTCTGACAGTTGCTACCACTGATTTCAAGAGCTTTTTTTGAAGAATTAGGGAGCTGAAGATAGGTCAGGGCAGAACCGGGTGGCAGGATTTGTAAATTGCCATAGCCTGTTCTTCTTAGAGAAACTGTAGCTATTTAAAGAGGGGTACTGAGAAACATGCACCCTCTGAGTCCAGGGTCAGTAGCGAGTTCTGCTAGAGGATGTTTCGCAGGAGATTGATTCCCTCAGTATTAAAACTCCTGTATCTCAACTCAATCCCATTCTTTTCTCACTGCATGATGGTATGTTTGGTTTACACACACACCCACACACACACACACACACACACACCCACACACCCCTTATCCAATAGATAGGAGTGCTTGTTTTTTTACCAATGATTCTGTCTCCTTGTTTGAGGCGACTGTCTGATTTTGAAACCTGAATGGATTGTGGAAGTTTTGTATGAGGCCAGGGATGGGTAAACTGAGTAGCCTGTAGGTTGTGTGGTAACCTTGAATTGGTTGTAGAGTACCTGGGTCTTGGGATATTTTTCCCAGTAATGGATACAAAGTTGGGCTCCTTCCCTCAGGCTGAGGTCCTGATGGCTTTGGGATAAGGAGATTTTCACTTCCTGAAGCACATCATCAGGAAAACAAAGGCAAATTGTAAACCAGTGTTGTTTGCTAGGTACCTTTCTCTAGAAGAGCAGCTGCTTCTGTAGGGATTGTATCTGGCTCATCACAAGATATTGCCACTTGTGCAATACACTATTTCACCCCCTTTTTTCACTGCTCCAATTCTGACAGCTGGACACAAAGTCTTTATTGTATAAGTCTACAATTTATCTGGAATACATATTAACAATAGGTCATAAAACCTCCTTATCTTCACTGCAAATGAGTGCTGTCACTGCTACTGGGCTAATTACACCTTGATCTGCACCTGCTGTCCTTGATTGTACCTTCGCAGGTGACAAGCCTCTCTACCTTCACCTTTCTTGGGGTGGAATCATGTGATTCTCCCCCATTCAGACTGGGCCTTGGGTTGCAGTCCCCTAGTACTAACTGTGATTACTTTAGCAGGCCCAAGTTATAGTCAGTATCTGCAGTTCTGCTCCTCAGAAGCTCTTTCCAATGGCACCAAGTGACCAAGCAGCCTTCTTAAATAAACAATATGTTGCTTTGCAAAGCATTTCAGAGAAAGAGATCTTAAAACTATAAATAATGCCTACTGTTCAGCTGTCTTCCCTAAAACTTACCATCCCCTGGAAGCTTGGGTGGGCCTCAGCTCCTTCAGATACTCTCACAGGACTTGCCTCTGTGCCCACGTCTGTTCCTGCAGGAACTGCTCACTCACTCAACTCCGCCCTCCCTCTCTCCAAAAAATCTTTTTAACCATTTAAAGAAAAGGAGTACTTGTGGCCCCTTAGACACTAACCAATTTATTTGAGCATAAGCTTTCGTGAGCTACAGCTCACTTCACACTTCATCGGATGCATTCAGTGGAATGCATCCGATGAAGTGGGCTGTAGCTCACGAAAGCTTATGCTCAAATAAATTGGTTAGTCTCTAAGGTGCCACAAGTACTCCTTTTCTTTTTGCGGATACAGACTAACACGGCTGCTACTCTGAAACCTGTCAATTTAACCATTTAGTTTTCCTTTGATCCCCAGGCTGCCAGCCTTGGCAAAACAGCTGTGTAACTTTGGACTGGAGCCTGGAAGTAAGGTCTTCATTGTTAATAGCTCAGCCATTGCTTTGTACTCACCCCCAAGTGTTTCTTGGGAGGCTATTTATCAAGATCTGTTGTGTTGCCTTCCTACTTGTTTTTCCATCAGCCTCCTGTTAAACTAAACCAATACATTCATACAGGAAAACCCAATAATCCAGTATAGACATACAGTGACTATCTCAATAATCAGACCACATAAAGTATTCATCACATTATTGCAGATCAGTCAATATTCCTAGATTACATAGTATTTTCAGCAGACATGGAAGTGCTATTTAATATTAATACAAGGATAATAGTCTGGTACAATATGGATGAGTGAGCTTGGTTTGAATAGGGCAGCTTGAAATAGTTTATGGGCCAGACTCGTAGCAAAGAATCCATCAGACCAATTATTTAAAAGGCCTTGTCTACACTACAGAGTTTTTGTCGACAAAAGTTATGTCAACACTCTAAAAGCGCTATAACAAAAATCAGTATTGCATGTTCACACTCGCTCCCTCTGTCGGCAGAGCACATCCGCAGTTGGGGCACTATCATCAACAGTGTGAGCAATGCACTGTGGGTACCTAACCTAGAGATCCTAGAGGTACCTGTCCTGGAGATCCTATCCTAGAGACAGGTTTCAGAGTAGCAGCCATGTTAGTCTGTACCTGCAAAAAGAAAAGGAGTACTTGTGGCACCTTCAAGACTAACAAATTTATTTAAGCATAAGCTTTTGTGAGCTACAGCTCACTTCATTGGATACATGTAGTGGAAAATACAGTGGGGAGATTTATATACACAGAGAACTTGAAACAATGGGTGTTACCATACACACTGTAACAAGAGTGATCAGGTAAGGTGAGCTATTACCAGCAGGAGAGCGGTGGGGGGGAGGGGAAGACCTTTTGTAGTGATAATCAAGGTGGGCCATTTCCAGCAGTTGACAAGAATGTCTGAGGAACAGTGGGGTGGGGGGGGAAAGGGGTAAACATGGGGAAATAGTTTTACTTTGTGTAATGACCCATCCACTCCAAGTCTCTATTCAAGCCTCAGTTAATTGTATCCAGTTTGCAAATTAATTCCAATTCAGCAGTCTCTCGTTGGAGTCTGTTTTTGAAGTTTTTTTGTTGAAGAACTGCAACTTTTAGGTCTGTAATTGAGTGACCAAAGAGATTGAAGTGTTCTCTGACTGGTTTTGGAATGTTATAATTCTTGACGTCTGATTTGTGTCCATTTATTCTTTTACGTAGAGACTGTTCAGTTTGGCCAATGTACATGGCAGCGGGGCATTGCTGGCACATCATGGCATATATCATATTGGTAGATGTGCAGGTGAACGAGCCTCTGATAGTGTGGCTGATGTGATTAGGCCCTATGATGGTGTCCCCTGAATAGATATGTGGGCACAGTTGGCAACGGGCTTTGTTGCAAGGATAGGTTCCTGGGTTAGTGGTTTTGTTGTGTGGTGTGTGGTTACTGGTAGGTATTTGCTTCAGGTTGTGGGGCTGTCTGTAAGCAAGGACTGGCCTGTCTCCCAAGATCTGTGAGAGTGATGGGTCGTCCTTCAGGATAGGTTGTAGATCCTTGATGATGCGCTGGAGAGGTTTTAGTTGGGCGATGAAGGTGATGGCTAGTGGTGTTCTGTTATTTTGTTTGTTTGTTTTATCCTAGAGACCTTTCCTAGAGTTTCCTAGTGATCTTTCTGGAGGATTCCCATGAGATCTCGCCGTGCATCAACACCCTGTTCTGCCATATTGATTAGCTGCACAGGGAAATGTCCAGCTCACAGAAACACAGCAGCCTTGTACATTTCTATACCCTGAATCCACCTCCGCACTACACAAGTCACAGCCACTTATCAAGCATCTTCTCTCCTGCTTCTTGCTCACTGGAGAGGAACTGCTGACATTGACTAGACACCTCCGGAGTGGTGAACAGTTCCTGGCTGCCTATCCCACCGGGCGACCCCGCCAGGAGCTCCACTTTGTCGTCTAACTCCACCTCTTCATTAATGACTTCGTGCTCCGGGTTAGGTTCTCTTTCCGCTGCCCCAGAGTATCCATGGGGCTCTTGGTGGTGGAGGTGGGGTAACCACCAAGGATAGTGTCCAGCTCCTTATTGAACCAGCAGGTTTTAGGCGTAGCACCGAGTGACAGTTTTCCTCCCTCATCTTATGGTACACCTGCCTCAGCTCCTTTATCTTCACTCTGTATTGCAGTGTGTCCCGATCATAGCCCTTTTCACACAAGCCTCGAGAAATCTGCCCATAGGTATCCCAATTCCTATGGCTCATATGCAGCTGGGACTGCACAGCCTCCTCTCTCCATATACTGAGCAGATCCAGCAGCTCTGCAGTGGTCCAAGCGGGAGAGCGTTTGCATCACCTAGGAAGATGCAATGAGACCTCTCTACACTGAGCCATCAGAAAATAGAATTTCAAAAATTTCAGGGGCTTATAAGCGGGGAGGGGGGCAGATGGTTGTTTACCTGGCTGCAGGGCAGTGGTGTTTAAACCGCTGACCAGAGCAGTCAGGATGGGCATTGTGGGACACATCCTGGAGGCCAATTAAAGCCATAAAATCAAGCATGGTGACTGCTCTGGCACTTTGTTGACAAAAAATCTTATCACTCTTGTTGGGGTGGTTTTATTTTGTTGCCAAAACAGGGCATTTTTGCCACCAAAAGTCGCATTGCAGTTTGTATGCATTGACAGTTTTGTCAACAAAAGCTGCCTTTTGTCAACAAAACTCTGTAGTGTAGACAAGGCCAAAGAAACCCACGGTAATTGGTATGAGTTACCGTGCCTTCCACTGAATGCATCCGATGAAGTGAGCTGTAGCTCACGAAAGCTTATGCTCAAATAAATTGGTTAGTCTCTAAGATGCCACAAGTACTCCTTTTCTTTTTGCGAATACAGACTAACACGGCTGCTACTCTGAAATTAGTCTCTAAGGTGTCACAAGTCCTCCTTTTCAAGAAGAAAAGCACAACCATGGCAATAGGAACAGCAGAAAAAATGGGAGTCTAGGCAAAATGAAGCATTAGGAAAACATAAAAAAAAAAAGTCTGTCCTGGGTCTTGACATAGAATATCAGGGTTGGAAGGGACCTCAGGAGGTCTAGTCCAACCCCCTGTTCAAAGCAGGACCAATCCCCAATTTTTGCCCCAGATCCCTAAATGGAACCCCTCAAGGATTGAACTCACAACCCTGGGTTTAGCAGGCCAATGCTCAAACCACTGAGCTATCCCTACAAATAGGTGTAAATTTACATGCTGTGGGCTGGAGTCTCTGGTCCATTAAATTCACTTCATGCTGCTTACGTAACACAAAGTGAATTTAAAATGCTCAGAGATTTGCACTAAAGAATTCCTATGTAAGGGGAGTCTCCACCAGTGCTAAACTGGCAGAGGTTGCTCCTTTGCCACCTGCACCAGCATGTTCTCCCCAGCACAAGGGGCCCACAGGGAGGTTGTGGCAGAGCCTCTGGCAGCCCAGTTCTCTGCTGGTGGCTTAAGTTAAAACTGCCCCTGCAGCATTAATTTACACCAGGGCTGGGTGTAGGAGTGCCAATTTTCTAATCACACCAAACCAAACACCCTGACCCCGCCCCCTTCACCGAGACTCTGCCCTGCCCCACCCCTTCCCAAGGCCTCACCCCCGCTCACTGCATCCCCTCTCCCTCTGTCGCTCACTCTCCCCCCACCATTACTCATTTGCTCATTTTCAGCAGGCTGGGGCAGGGGTTGGATTTGGGGTTCGGGCTCCAGCTGGGGGGTGCAGGCTCTGGGATGGGGCCAGAAATGAGGGGTTCAGGGTGCAGGAGGGGGCTCCAGTCTGGGGCAAGGGGTTGGGGTGTGGGAGGGGATACCCGCTCTGGGCTGGGGGTGTGGGCTCCAGGGTGGGGCCAGAAATGAGGGGTTCAGGGTGCAGGAGGGAGCTCCGAGTTAAGGAAGGGGTGAGGGCTCTGGTCCGGTGGTGTGGGCTCCGTGTTGGGGCAGGGGGTTGGGGTGCGGGCTCCAGCTGGGTGTGGAGCCAGGGATGAGGGGTTTGATACAGGAGGGGGCACAGTGAAGAAACAAGACCAAACTTTTAAAGAATCCTTTAAAGTTTTAAAGAACATATGAGGTGATGGACAATAGGAGAGACAGACTATATTGTTTCCCTTTAAGTCACAAAAGAAGGTAAGGCATTTGGAATGGTTCCCACCTATTGCGTGTGTGTGTATGCATGCAAATATATAATTCAGAAAGTGTGTATGCCTGAGATGAGTCCTTAACATCACAACTTGATGTTAGGGAGGCTTTGTTTCTGACCTGAGTAGAAGTCAGAAGTGTAATCAGCTTTTTTTTTTTTTAGATCTTATGAACTTTCTTACTTTGTCATTTTACATTTTCAAAAATAACTTTTCCCTAATTATTTTCATGCTTTCTTAATTTTTTGAAATATTTAGGCATGAAGTTAAATATAATAAATTGATAGTGCACTTTCTCAGTGCATAGGACACAGAAGTGGGCATTGTCTATTTCAATAACCAGCCTTGTAGTTACATTTTTTCTAAACTTTGGCATACCAGTGGTCTATTATCTGCAAATGGCTTTTCTTCAGAAGAAGCTAATATCACAGAAATGAATGGTGGAAATTAACCTCATGATTAGCTACATGCTGTAATCTTCACCACTACGTGAGTTATGGATCATTGTATCAGAAACATTAGCACATTAACCACTGTGTCATCCATAATAGGTGAATGGGTGGTCTCACATTTAACAAGTCTCTTAATGGTGCAGGAAGAAGTAGACAAGGAAATTGGGAATTTCTCGTGTATTTGCAATTTTTGCAGTTTCTTAAATTGAAAAAGGAATAAAAATGAATCTTACTCTTAATGTGAGAGAACTTTTGCAGATTGCATGCATGAGCTTTATTTATATGTTACAAATAAAAAAGTTTTTCCCTTGGAAATGCTGAGGTTTACAAACTTGTAGCTTTCATTCCCAAACAGTGAAATTACCTTAGAGAGCCCCTTACATATATAGCGTTATGTAGGCAATATAGAGGAAATTATTGAACTGAAATGTCTCTGCAGAAGGTATTGTACTTTGAAATAATAAAAAAGTAACACAACTCCTGTTCTCTACACAGTTAATTGCTCACTTCTGAGCTTTCACTGTTTACCGTGCCTACCCTTTCAGCTTTTTGTCATTGGGTGTGGTGAATGGTCGCTAAGTACCTGTTTATAGTTCACAGAAATAGCCCTGGAGAGTTAAACCAGTAGTAATATGAAACCAGTCTTCTTGGTGGGTGGGTGTGTGAGTTTTTTTTTTTTTTTTTTTAAACTGGCCCTGGAGCCTGAAATCTGCGTTCCAGATGAAACCTGCAGCAAAGCGGAAGGAGAGAGCTTGATATTTTTTATTCAGTTTCAAGGGTACTACGTCTAGATACTGTAGCCGGTTGAGAATTCAGAACAGTCCAGAAGATCAACGAAGGTTGTTTTTGTTTGTTTGGTAGAGATTTTTGAAGTATTGCTTTGTGTGGATTTGTAATTTTACAGAGGTTTTTTTGTGTGGTTGCATTTGCTAAAGGCGGTCTTAGACAAAGTGGAAAAGGTTACATGAAAGAAGCTTTCAGGAGTTTTCGGCAGACAGAAGTTCACAACCCATAAGGAAGTAGGAAACTAATGCGATTCGTTCTGTTCAACAGGCTTTTTCATTTATACAGTTGCTCTTCACTTTTAACAAGTAGGATTGTGTAGCCAGTAAGATTGCAGGAATTGGGGCAGTGATCATTGGTCCGGTTTTCAACTGAGAGTACAGTGCTGGCAGATTTTCGCTGACAAAAAGTCTTTTGTGTAAAGGAACAAGTAACGAAGCTGCCAAGAACTTTGAATACTGTATGTCAACATGCAGAGCCTTCTTGTTTCTCTTGGACTGGAGTTGTAAAATTTGACAGACGCTTTCAGTCCATACTACAGCACTAGAAACATGAAAGGAGGGATAGTGTGACCTTGGGGAGACCGGCTTTCCTTATGATACAAAAAGAAGAGCTCCCATTGCATTTCCTGTTGTAAGTTAATAGACTGAATGGGTGTAATAAACAATTGTGTAGAAGGTAACTAACAGTAATAACAAAAGTAAAAGCTATATTGTGGTTTGCCCAGCATGGAAGCAAATAACACTTCACCTGGCAGCAGTGAGCTTTTAGATCTAGGGCATGCAACAGAGACTGAACACAGCCAGCCTTTCTTCACTGCATTTTCTATGAAAGCACTTTTTGGATTTACTACTAAGTTGGAACCAGCAACTTTGAAAAAACAAGCAGTACTTAAGGCATTTCGAACTTTTGATGCTGATACAAATACCCAAGCTGCCAGCCAAGACAAGGGTGGTGGTGGTCATGATGATCCAGAAGTACATCATGTGCTTCCCAAAATACAGCAGGCTGACCCGGAGGCCGGCAGCCAGGCTGACCCAGAGGCCAGCAGGCAGGCTGACCTGAATATGGAGTTAGCTGAACAGAATGAACCACCTCTTCCTCATTTAGAGTCTGTACAGCCTCCTTTGTCTGAATGTGACAGAGATGACAAGGATGCCATTTTTGTACAAAGTACTTTGGCTTATACAACAAGTGATACAGTATCGGACAATGAGAGTACAGACCTAGACAGTGATGGAGACAAAACAAACAAATCTGTGTTAACTATTGTGGCTTTGTCTGATGAGTCTTTAGAGAATAACAACCAGGATAAGGAAGAATTGGAATCAGAAGGGTCCAGTGAAAGTAATGCCACTGTGGAGAGAGATAAAACTGAGTCAAGCTCACCAATTTCTCAGCAGCTTCCAACAGAGCTGAATGGTGATCTGGAATGTAGCTCAGCTAGAGAAGACAAAATGTTAACAGACGAGCACTGCATTGGCCCACCTTCTCTAGAAGAGAATCCTCAAGAGCCTATGAGTGGAGAAGAACAAGCATCTTCAGCAAACGGCACTATTAACACATCCTCCCCAAAATCAGCCGTCGGTGAAAAGACCTTTCAGCTACCTACTTTCTTTAGTGGATTGCGTGTGCGAAAAAAAGGTCTAGCTGCAGAGGATGGAGAGACTATCACAGAAATTAAACCAAAGGACAGTGATTTGGCTCTGCTTAAATTAAAACAGCCGGTTAAGAAATCTAATATTACATCAGACATGCTCACTAAAAAGAAACCAGCTGAGCCTAAAACAAGTCCTACTTTCCTGGAACAGCTCTCTCAGCTGTTAAACATTGAGGTCCCTAAAAATGAAGATAAAGCCGAAGATTCAGGTGAGGAGACTAGTGAGACTGAGACCAGTGATGAAGGCCAGGAGAGCAAAGCTACCAATAGAACGGAGCCCCTGTCCCCAGCTGAAGAAACAAAACCAAGCCCAGCTGAGTCGGCATTAGATGCATTTAAAGCTTTGTTTACGCGGCCTCCAAAAAAGGAGATGACTGTTGATACTTCGGAGCTGGAAGCCATAAAACGCAAAATGAGAAATGAAAAGGAGTTGCTGAAAGCAGTATTTGAGAGATCAAAATCAAAGTCTGGGAATGGAGCATCTGACCTGAAATCTGTAGGTTTGAGTTACTTTTACATTCTAAGGGCTCGAGGTAAATAAATGGATATAAAATAATTTCTGCTGATAAAATGATTGGTGTGAACTAAAATAACTAAAGTCAAAATTTCAAGCGTGGCTTCTGATTTTGGGAGCCTTAAGTTTTGGCTTCCCAACTTGAGACACCTTTAATCTTTTCACAAGTGCTGGACAACCCGAGTTCTGAATGAAGTCAGTGAGAACTATAGATGATGAGCACCTTTTGAAAACAAGGCCAAAGATGTCTCAAGTTGGGAATCCAAAAAATTTGAGTCCCCCAACTTGTGTGTCTAATATAAAAAATGTGGCTGCAAATCAATTGCTTTCCTTTCATTGAATGTGGGTGCTCTCTGAATCAAAGTTAAATTACAAGTATTTACTGTAAATATCTTTAATTATCCTAATAGAAAGTTAATACTGAAATTCACTCTTTATTCTTATTGTAAATATTACACTTCAAAGCATATACCTAGACTTCAAGAAAACCTAAAGAGAGTTATCAGAGATTAGTGTCAGCCTCAACTCTACACTGTCTTTATTTTTAATGGCTTTTCTTTCTAAAAGTAATTTTTGTTTTGTTTTTTAAAATCCTCTTAGAAAGAATTGTATTATGACAGGTGATGCAACAGACAATAAGTTGTATACAATTTTCTGGGTGACTTGCCAAAGAGAGGGGCCCTAAAAGGTATCCTCTCTGTCAATTGTCTATACACCTAAACTCTGATCTTACAAAGACTTCCACATGTTCAGCTGTACACATGACAGTTGTCCCAGTGAAATCAGTGGAACTATTTATCTGTTTAAAGTTAAGCATGTTCCTGTATGTTTATGGGATTGGAGCCTCTGTCAATATGTGTATTTTTAAGTGAAAAAAGGCAATAAAACCCCCACAAAACTCTCCCACATTGAGAGTCTGAATAAACCAATATAAATTCATAGTAAGGACCTGAACTTAAATGCAAATACATAAATTTAAAAGCCCCTTTGAGTTAAATGAGCAGAAAAAGGACACATCCTTTAACAATTACAGATGTGCGCAGATGTAATTAATTCATAAAACTATTTTCATTGACTACAGTAGGATTGCGTGTTTGAGTAAGGGTTGTGGGGTTGGGTCCTAAATCTGAAGCTGGATAACCTAGAATTTGTTTGCCTGTACTCCAAGTTTTGAGTTTCCATTCACGTGTGCGTGTGTGTGTATGTATGTGTTTTAAAAAAACCTCTAAGAACTTCTCCTGGGTAGACTGAGACCTTGTAGACACAATATCAGCTTACAGTAAATTTCCTGTGGTGGGGAAAATGTACATGCTGGCAGGGCATTTGTTTCTCATGTGTATCAGTGACACTAGTGAGCACTACTATAATTCACCTTCAACAAAACCGTGTTTGGCTCTTCCAACTTTAGCTATAGATACAGAATAAATATGAAAATTCCTGACACCGTATTAGCCTCCTTGGTTCACAACAGGCAGGCAGCTTCTCAGAGCTACTTTGTTATATTTAAATTAAAATGCTGCATGTAACATGCTAGTAAGCTTTGTGATGTTTCCCCCCACGCCCAAAGCAGTTGTTCTTACACTCTTTTCCTCCTTTCTTCATCCTCACCGACTGAATTTCATTATAATGGATTGGAATCAAACTGATAATCATCCTGGCTCTAATTTTATAATGCAAATGAGCTCCAGTTATGGACGGCCATTGCTTTAAATACACAAGTTTAGTTAAACGCAGTATTTACCATTTTTGGAATGGATTAATATTGCAACATTTTAATCTTCTCTTTTTCATATTTTTAATAGCCTGACCTAAATCCCTCAGAGCAAGATGACAAAACTCCAGGGAAACTCCAGGCTGTCTGGCCCCCACCTGAAATCAATGAGGGAAAAGAAAAAGTGGGGTTGAAGTACACTGAAGCAGGTAAAACAAAAAGGTGAAAGACTTGCAGAAATGGATTGTTGTAATGTTTCAAGTGTTGGGTTTGTGAAATATAAAAATATAATGATTATTTTCTTATTCTAAAAAGCTGACAGCATATTATATTTTTCTCACCATGGCACTAGTTACCATGACCTGGTAGGTAGGTAATTTGAAACTCTCTGTGGATTTGGATGCCATCTGAAGAAATTATAACCTTTTGAAACTTCTTATGAAAAAAAAATTGCATTGTTTTCTGATACACTAGGCCAAACATATATCTGGTGCAACTCTGTTTAAATTAGTGGAGGGATCAAGATGGTCTAATATGTCAGAATTACTATAGATTCCTTCTTTTTGGGTTAGAACACATTTTGGGTATTGAATCTGCCAGATTCTAGTCTGATTTGCTGATTCTCTTTAGGTACCATTACACTGATGTTTTTACATTCAGAGTAGAAGTAGGAGTAGGAGTATTAACATGTTTAGTTTTGTTACCTTCTTTGCATAGGCACGTAGGAGTAGCTGTATCCAATCAGATCACTGGTCCATCTAGTTTGGTATTTTGTGTGTAACAGATCCCAGTACTAGATGCTTCAGCAGAAGGCATGAGAAACCCAGTGCTGGACGTTTCTGGAATAGTCTACCTGTAGGAAAATGTTTCATCCAAGCCCATATCAGCTAGTTGTTGGCTTGTGACCTGAGCATGAGGGTTCATAGACCTTAAAAATGTGTTTATTGTATCCAAGTGTAACTCTGGCTGTTCTCATTATTCATACATTGTGGGATTTTTCTAAAGCACCTAAATGAAAGACAATAGGATTTGTGTTCCTAATTCACCTAGTTACTTTTGAAAAATTTATCCATAAATGATTTAGTAGGATTAAAAAAGGATTAAATTCTTGGCCTTTATGCTATATTCTGGCAATAAATTCTGCAGTTTAATTGCCTGTGTCTTGTATTGGGTTTAAATGTGTTGTCTTTTAGTTTCAATTAAGGCCTACCTGCTCTTGTATTACTAGAGAGGGTAAATGGGAGTAATGGATTTACTTTTCATATATGATTCATTATCTTGTTTATTTCTATTGTGTCCCTTCTTATTTGTCTGGATTCTAAACTACGTATTCTCACTCCTTTCACTGTCTCCTTGACTCATAACTTTTTCACTCCCTCCTGAACCCCTACTATTTCTGAACAATTACTCATAGGTAAGAGAATAATACTAGTTAAATGATGTTCAGTGTCAAAATAGTACTGTTAACATATAAAGTAAATAAATTGTTTAAGTATTTTGTAGTAGGAAAAGAGGGAGGGTTATTAGAGGGAGAACTGAGAACTAGCACCCTAGGTTTTTTCTGTCTCTGCAATTGACTCGCTATGAATTTGGGCTAGTAATTTAACCTCTCTCTCTACTTTAGCTTACTGCTTTATAAAATGGATGTAACACAAGGAGTATCTTCCGCACAGGGGTGTTCAGAAAGTTAACTACATTTGTTTTTCCAGCACTGACAGGAACACCGCTCTTAACTCATCTGACCCACCATACTTCTACATACTGAATTGGGTCACTTATATTGTAGCTAATCAGTCGGAAAACTCAGAGAGATCCCTAAATGAACAGTACAATATATGTGCAAAGTACAGTATTTCAGCTTTTGACAGGACTTCCACTGTCTCTTTTTCTGAAACTATTTGTTTTTTAAAAGTACTACATATGGAGTATTTAATATTCCTAACATGAAAAGTGAAAAAAGGGCTTTCCTATCTTTTTTTTTCCTACTTCCTAGATGTATAAAGTGAAATATAATCTGTCATAGCAAAAGGGGAACAAGCTTTCAATAAACAAAAGCTCCATATTGTACTAGTAATGAGATGAACTAGTTCATGCTTTATTGGGATGTGAATAGGAAGGGGGGGATTCACTTAGATCCCACATATACTGTTGTTTGTTACTGAGACGTTGTGGATGGCAGTGTCATCAACATGCTGATGGTATTCTAAGCCTTATTTTTATAGAGCCCAAATTCTACAGTCCCTTTATTCACCCAGTGTCTGGCAGAGATAGGGATTTTGATGGAAAAAAAACTGCTGGTGATTCAATTGTGATGAAACACAAGTGATGCTTTTACAGGAGTTGGGTGAAGGCTGTGTCTCTAACATCTGTTGAGGATGTATAGTAGATTTGTGCCTAAATGGTTAGCAGCCTCTTGATTCTTTTGGCTCCATAATTATTCCTGGATGCCCAGAGAGCAGTGGCAGCTTGAAGTGAAACTGTATGACTGGCTAGGACACTGCAAGTGAAAACCTCAAATCAGCCATGTTGCCTGTGTTAGCTCTAGGTTTGAAAACCCTAATGCACTTTGCTTACGACTACCCCTGAAGCTCATCTGCAAGCTCCTGGAAGAGCAGAATGCTACTTGTCCCAAGTGTGGTGTCTTCTGCACAAGTATCAATCTGCGTGGTGCAGACCTGCTTTAAATATACACAGCCTGTACCCAAGTCTTAACTGATTTCCTGTTTGCTTTCAAGTGCAATGTAAGGGGGTAGTGTTTATCTTTAAGTCCAGAGTAGTGTGGGACTCTATTATTTGATAGAGCGTTTCTCAGAAGATAACTCATTCCAACAGTTAAAACCAGATGGAAAGCTCTTGTTTTCAGAACCTACGTTTAAACACTGTCTATTGGCAGTAGGATGACCAGATGTCCCGATTTTACAGGGACAGTCCAGATTTTGGGGTCTTTTTCTTATATAGGCTGCTATTAGCCCCTTTCCCCGTCCTGATTTTTCACATTTGCTGTCTGGTCACCCTAATTGGCAGGAATCTCTCAGATATTGCTTCTCCTCCCCTGATTTTTTTCGAACATGCTCCTTTTAGTCACAGTCAGTCACAACTCGAGTCTAGCACAATTTTAAAATCACTTATTTTGTTTAGCATTTGATCAGTAGTTTGTTTTGCACTTGTTCTGCATTTTAATCTCTGCAAATAAAGCGCCCAGCTGCCACAGCAATAGAAGCTGGGAAGAATGCAGGGAGCTTAGTTATATGATTATTCTTTGCATATGCATAGTTTACCTATGAAGTAACAGAGCTTTCAGTTCATAATACCCCTGTGTTTGAAGAATTTGTCATCAGCAAGACAGAAAACAAGGGAAAAAACTACAGATCTGATGATCCCTATTAAAAATGCTTATTTAGTAAATATAGGTCTAGTAGTCACCTGAAGCTGGAACAACTTGTCCTATTGCTTAAACAAAGTGGAAAAAAGAGTAATAAGAAAAAAAGAACTTAATTGGCATTCATATTGGAGACAACTTTGGAATGAATCAGACTGAAATATAAATCCATTTAGCTTTCATAGCTATTCTTAACAACCTTTTTAGTTAATTCTTTTGTTTATATTTTTAAATAAGGTTCTGCTCCCTCAGCCTGTCTTTCCATCATACTTGATTCTGCAGTGAAGTCATGCTGTCTCTATGGCACCACAATTTCTATGGCAACAGACTCTGATGCTACAAACAGAATTTTGATTTCTTTGTAGGAAAGAGAAACCAGGCTCTGCAGGACAGCTCCCTTATTGAAACATAGGTGTTTTAAATGATAGCAAAGGAAATACCAAATAATGCCAGATGCTTTCTCTACAGTTTCTGAAGTATGAAAACCTCTTTCAGCTGTGCTGTGGATTGCCACTATGGGATCCTCCTTCAGCACATTTTAAACCAAATGAGAGGCTTGTATACTAGAGCGATGTATGTAGTAGTCTGAGCATAGGTGAGAGCCACAAACTCATGAGCTTTAATCATGGCTTTTACACAGGCTTCCTTCATGGGAAAATTATTTACCCTGTCTGCCTCATTCTTCCTCTGTAAAATGGAGATAATACTTAAATGCTTTTTTAAGGGTAGAGGTAAAGTAGTCTGAAGAGGAAAATATTTGTAAGTGAAGGAATTATTGTTCGTAATTTTTTCTAAATGAGTAAGGAATAACACTACGTAGGTGGCCTATATCTCTCAGAACTTATATTTGCCAGCTAGGCAACAGTAGCCAGATTCTTTAGGGATCTCTTCAGGCAAAAAGAGAGGAGGTGAATACTCCACTTGGAGCCTGTCCTTTTTAACAACCAGCTGGATGCTGGAGTATAAATGAATCTATTTCACTTTGTGTTCTTACTTGCCAACACTTGATATTCTCACGGGTTTCATGAGGACGTATTTTTTCAAGCAGCAAAATCTCACCATTTTTACTCTCATTATTGCTAGCTGTTTAGAGTGGAAATGGTGGAATCTGACCCTCAAGGGGAAATGTCACCATGAAGAAAGTGATCATATTTTACGTATGAGTTTCCTACTTTCTGTGCCTGGATGGGGAGTTAGAGTTGTCACTGCAAAGATCTGGCTTAATTAACTTCAGGCAAACCCACAAAGCATTCTGTATTTTAATGAAAGCCTGATGTGAATTCCGCCCCCCTTCAAAGCTCTACATAATTGTATTTATTCTTCCGTGTCAAGCTTTTACATAATCAATAATAATACTAATAATATTTAAGTATTATTTGTATTGTACTAGTGCCTAGGAACCTCATTCATGGACTGGGACCCCTAGCAGAGTGTCTGACTTGTATCAACTTTTTTTACTTTAAAACCTTTGTGATGACATTTTCTGGTATAAATATTGTGTACGCTTTATTACTGGTTTGATAATAGAGTACTTGCTATAGGTTTGCATTGGCCATATCTTAGCAATTAAAGGATTTCATGGAATAAACCATATTTTACTGCTGAGATGCAAAAATAGAATTTAGAAAGCCTGTTCTTCTGGGATTTCAGTTATGACCTGTGATGCACATTGTTTTGGTAGATAATAGTTCAAGGAGATTCTGGCTGGCAGATTTTTCTGGGTCTTGATTTTGTAATGTTTATAGAAATTCAGGATATGTTTAAGTATTATTGCCTACAAGAGGCTATTGGAAACTATCACATAAAGAGATTTTGCCATGTGATGGGTTATTCATTTGAGAAACATGATGCAGAAAAGGGAACATTTTAGTGTGTCCTAGTAAAACAGTTATTATTCCATTATTTGTGGCAGGATCCGATTTACTCAGAGTACGGCTACACTAGAAGCGCTACATCAGTGCACCTGCGCTGCTGAAGCGCGTCCAGTGAAGACACTATGCTAACGGGAGAGCGCTTTCCCATTAGCTTCCATCTCTTGTGGAGGTGTAGTTGTGCTATGTCAGTGGGAAAGCATCTTCTGCTGACATAGCAGTGATATAGACAGCACTTAGGCCACTGTAACTTGCGTTGCTCGAGGGATGTCTTTTTCACACCCCTGAGAGATGTAAGTTAGATCAACTTAAGTGGTAGTGTAGACATGCCTCAGAGTTACTTGAATTCATTTGATCTTAAGAGTTGTTATTTAGACATAGTATTAAAATCTATAATAGAGTTAACAGTTTATTAATGAATAGAAAGCATTAAGTAGGAATATGTTAGGAAAAAATGTTAAATTAACTCCCCTATTATGTGCATATGGACTGAAGTTGGAGTTTTTGTGATTGATGGTAACTGCCAATTTGACTCCAGTTCATTTGGTGATCGAAGTAGGAGTTTTAAATTGTTTTACTATATTATTTGTCACAAATGTTATAATATAACAGATGTGTTCCAACTTGGTATGATTTAACATATTTTGGCAAGTTGCATTAGATTTCTGTTGGGAAACTGATGGTTTTATTACAAACCAGCTTGCCACTTTTGACTAGTGCAGCCATTTTAAATTTATACCTTCCAAGTATCACTCATCTGGAATGACTGTCACATCTTTGCTCATAATGTCAGAATCTCATTCATGTCAACTGAAATGCAACTAATAATAAGGATGGTGGGCAGTGAGCAAAGTTTCCGCTTTGTCTTTTCCTCCTGACTACAAGAGGCTACTCCCGGGGCTTGTGGGTAGGCAGCCAGTTCCATTCTATATTCTCTTCTATATGGGTTCTTAAACAATGCTCATCTCTCATGACTGTAGTATCAGAGGACTTGTCGTGTGAACTAAGACCACTTTACTCCTGAATGAAAATGTCCACCAGAGGGTTTAATGTGCATTAACTTATGTGCATTGACTTCATATCTTTAGTTGATTTGCCTTAACTTTTCTGTGTCACCATGTAGATGTGCCCTGAGCGCCTTCCAGTAGTGCATTAAGGAATACTGATTATAGATCTATGTGCTTTAAGTCAAAGTTTACACAGTACTGCAGTGCGAACTACGGAAGTGTGAATTACAGAGCATACCAAAGTGTTGCAATCTAACTGCTCTGTATGGACGCTGCTGGAATGAACCAAAGGTTCCTAGTTTGTATTAACATAGTCCGGTTTGAAAGACAATTACAATAACACGAACAAGGTACCTTTTAGTTTGTGCCAGCAACGTTCTTCACACAGATTGCAATACTTCGGTGTGCTCTGCAGTTCACCAGTGGAAGGGAGGCCAGTATCTAAAAGCAGTTCTACATAGCAGAAATAGAATAATCACTTTAGGTTTTGGCTCCAGGATTCTGGTGCCAAACAGATGAGACCATTTGACTTAATAGTAAAATCCATGGGTTTAATGAAATTTACTCTCTTGTATCAGATTTTATTTTGTGGTCTTACACACCATGTGTGTTCAACTTTTGTCAGAACCAGCCTGTGAACATGTGTGACTTAAAAATGAGCCTAAATTAAAATCCTGGATCAGAACAACCTCAAACATTGTAGAATTTTGGATCTAGATTTAGATCAGAGTTTTGGGCCTCATCTGGATTCATCTCCTCCCATATGATAAAAACACATGCTCTTACCAGTATGGGATCCATTTTATTTTACATAAGAAGGTATTGCATACATATGGTGTTAAATCTTCCAGCTGTTCCAGGCTCTCAGGAACCTTAGAATGTGTACTTATTCTGTATGTGTGTAGTCTGTGATTAAGTGTATTGAAAAAATAATTTATGTGGACAAACAAATATCTTCTTTTTATTTAATCTTTTGCTGGGTGGAATGGGTGGGAAGAATTTGTAATGCTTAGAAGAAATTCCTTATTAACTTTGCTCCTCCTGTTTGTTGGTTGGGTGGCATTTATTTGCTGTATCGTAGTATTGGAACCTTGCCACTGTAACAGGATAATTGCACACTGTATCATGTGATCCAGTCACATAATGATTTTTCCGTAAATATGGAGTAGGGAGGATATTTACTGGCACATAAATCAGGCTGCAGGTGCCCAACAGCAATATTTCTATTGCTGCCTTCCTGGCAGGACAAAAGTGACAGGTGATGTTATTAATGTCTGTCATCCAGTAAATGAGCTGTAGCTTTAGCCTTACCTGTGACAAGAGAAGAAAGATCAAATCAGATAGTTACTCAGGTGATTACCACTGAAAAGTGTTGTATGTTGCTTTGCAGTCAGAGGGAATGAAAGCTGTGTTCTTTCTTTATGCAGAAGAGACACCAAGACTTCGCATGTTTTCCTTTGTAAAGCCCAAACACTTGTAGGAATCATTTTATTTTATTGAAATGTTTGGCCTCCATTATTTAGGGCATTCATTTTCTGTTTATATATACTTACTGTAACAATTTAGCAATGGTCAAATTTTGATTAGAGGGGTGATCCCAATAATTAAATTTTATTTAGACCACCCGGAATATCCAGATCTCAGTATTTGCCTGTTCAAACCCCCTGATCTGTACCCCCTGTCCTTCAGATTATCCCCTAACCTTATTTTCTGGGAGGGACTCTCCCCAGTGACTTGCAAACTACCTCCCTCCACCACCCACACTTTCATTATCCCAGAATCTGCTGTTTTGAATCCTTAGGGCCTAGGGTGACTAGGTCTCCCTTCCCCCGCACTAATCTGACAAAGATCTGATAGTGGTGGAAGGGAGTGTAAGGCTGCCCATTCTCTGCTCTGAAACGAGGGAGAGCAAGAAATTGTGTTAAGCTGCTAGTGGGTAGCTGACTTGTGGGGCCTTGGATAGTTTGGGGACTAAAGAGTAATGAAGACTAAAGGGTAACAATGGAGGAGCTGGAAACCAAGTATGTGGGGAAGAGGAGGGGAATCTTTGGGGAAGAGACTGAAGATAGGTGAAAGACCACACAAGATGAAGAGGGAAATCAATTGGGGAAAATGGAGAAATGCAGTGAAAGATGGAAAAAAACTAATAAACAGAGTGAGCAGAAGTAAGAAATGGAAAAGAAAGAGAAGGCAAAACCAGATATGTGCAGCTTTCCTCATAGAATCATAGAATATCAGGGTTGGAAGGGACCTCAAGAGGTCATCTAGTCCAGCTCCCTGCTCAAAGCAGGACCAAGCCCCAACTAAATCATCCCAGACAGGGCTTTGTCAAGCTGGGCCTTAAAAACCTCTAAGGAAGGAGATTCCACCACCTCCCTAAGTAACCCATTCCAGTGCTTCACCACCCTCCTAGTGAAAATGTTTTTCCTAATATTCAACCTAGATCTCCCCCACCGAAACTTGAAACCATTATTCCGTGTTCTGTCAAGGTTAAGGTTAAGTGCATTTCATGTTAATTCTGATTTTCATTCAATGGGTGACTCTCAAGCTGTGGTAATTATATGGGTGTTTATTTGTGTTTGGTGTATGAATGCACAAGTTTCTCTGCAATGTAGGAATTCCTTATTCCAGGGAACTATTACTCTAGACCTGAATTGACTATGCCATTTGTACCAAGAGAGTTTCAAATATTCACTGTGATAGCCAAATGCTATCAAAAATCAGTTCTCACTTTCTTTATTTTGTCCCCAAAGTTCAAACTAGGGATGTTTTTGGAAAAAAAAAAATTCTAATTACATGGAATTACTGCAGCCTGTTTAAGAACATTTCTAATTTTATAAAACTTCTAATAATTTAAATGATGCAGTTAAAAGCCTACAAAAATTGCATGTATCTATTTTTCTGTTTCATTCAGCTTCCTCATGAAAGTAGAGTAACTGGATTCACCTTTGTTATTGTTAATTTTAACCTGCTGGTTCTAATGTACCAGCACAGCAATTCAAGATTTGCATTGCAAGCACTATAGTAAAATGTTTAAATACAAAACTCTTTTAAGTGGCGCTTTAAAAAATAATGGAAACATTATAAGAGTATAAAAATGTTGCTAGGGCATGCAGGTGTGAAATCAGGAAGTTTCACACCTGGAGTTGCAGCTAGAAAGAGATGTTACGAGTAACAAGAAGGGTTTCGTCAGGTCTGTTAGCCACAAGAAGAAAGTCAAGAAAATGTGGGCCCCTTTCTGAATGAGGGAGGCAACCTAGTGACAGAGGATGTGGAAAAAGCTAATGTACTCAATGCTTTTTTTGCCTCTGTCTTCATGAACAAGGTCAGCTCCCAGACTACTGCACTGGGCAGCACAGCATGGGGAGGAGGTGACCTGCCCTCTGTGGAGAAAGAAGTGGTTCGGGTCTATTTAGAAAAGCTGGACAAACACAAGTCCATGGGGCCAGATGCGCTGCATCCGAGAGTGCTAAAGGAGTTGGCTGATGTGATTGCAGAGCCATTGGCCATTATCTTTGAAAACTCATGGCAATCGGGGGAAGTCCCGGATGACTGGAAAAACGCTAATGTAGTGCCCATCTTTAAAAAAGGGAAGAAGGAGGATCCGGGGAACTACAGGCCAGTCAGCCTCACCTCAGTCCCTGGAAAAATCATGGAGCAGGTCCTCAAGGAATCAATTCTGAAGCACTTAGATGAGAGGAAAGTGATCAGGAACAGTCAGCATGGATTCACCAAGGGCAAGTCATGCCTGACTAATCTAATTGCCTTCTATGACGAGATAACTGGCTCTGTGGATGAGGGGAAAGCAGTGGACATGTTATTCTTTGACTTTAGCAAAGCTTTTGACATGGTCTCCCACAGTATTCTTGCCAGCAAGTTAAAGAAGTATGGGCTGTATGAATGGACTATAAGGTGGATAGAAAGTTGGCTAGATTGTCAGGCTCAACGGGTAGTGATCAACGGCTTCATGTCTAGTTGGCAGCCGGTATCAAGCGGAGTGCCCCAAGGGTTGGTCCTCGGGCCGGTTTTGTTCAATATCTTCATTAATGATCTGGAGGATGGTGTGGATTGAACCCTTAGCAAGTTTGCAGATGACACTAAACTGGGAGGAGAGGTAGATACGTTGGAGGGTAGGGATAGGATACAGAGGGACCTAGACAAATTAGAGGATTGGGCCAAAAGAAATCTGATGAGGTTCAACAGGGACAAGTGCAGAGTCCTGCACCTAGGACGGAAGAATCCCATGCACCGCTACAGACTAGGGACCGAATGGCTAGGCAGCAGTTCTGCAGAAAAGGACATAGGGGTTACAGTGGACGAGAAGCTGGATATGAGTCAACAGTGTGCCCTTGTTGCCAAGAAGGCCAATGGCATTTTGGGATGTATAAGTAGGGGCATTGCCAGCAGATGGAGGGATGTGATCGTTCCCCTCTATTCGACATTGGTGGGGCCTCATCTGGAGTACTGTGTCCAGTTTTGGGGCCCACACTACAAGAAGGATGTGGAAAAATTGGAAAGAGTCCAGCGGAGGGCAACAAAAATGATTAGGGGACTGGAACACACGACTTATGAGGAGAGTCTGAGGGAACTGGGATTGTTTAGTCTGCGGAAGAGAAGAATGAGGGGGGATTTGATAGCTGCTTTCAATTACCTGAAAGGGGGTTCCAAAGAGGATGGATCTAGACTGTTCTCAGTGGTAGCAGATGACAGAACAAGGAGTAATGGTCTCAAGTTGCAGTGCGGGAGGTTTAGGTTGGATATTGGAAAAACTTTTTCACTATAGGAGGGTGGTGAAACACTGGAATGCGTTATCTAGGGAGGTGGTGGAATCTCCTTCCTTAGAAGTTTTTAAGGTCAGGCTTGACAAAGCCCTGTCTGGGATGATTTAGTTGGGGATTGGTCCTGCTTTAAGCAGGGGGTTGGATTAGATGACCTCCTGAGGTCCCTTCCAACCCTGATATTCTATGATTCTACTGATCACAGTTTTTATGAACCTTTAATGTTGAGCTTAAATTGACTGGATGTTTTAAAAAATGCATATAAGGCATTTTTTTTGTGAAAATGCCATATTTTCCTAAATTCTCACCTTAATTCTAGGTATATTTAAATTCCTTTTAATTATATTTTTAATTTAAATGTCAATACAAGCTAGAATATTTTTAATTGCTGAATATAACATTTTCCAACAGTTACTTTAGCCTGAGTTTGCTGGGCAGAATGTTAGAGCGTTCCTTATTCAAACAGTGGGAGTTTTGTCTGAAAAAGGATGCAGGATCATGCCTGTGGATTTAAGTTATACCCACATATAGTTATGCAGCAATGTGGGAGGATGTACTGGTGGCACCTAGCGGCTGAAACAGAAAATTGCTTGGGAAAGTAATGGAGGAGGAAATGTAGAGAGTTCTTCAGAAAAAAGACAGGAAAGTTGAGAATAGTGGGGCTGGTGATGAATATGGGCAAGCAAATCAAGAAAGTGCCCTGTTCAGAACTGCAATGAATCAGTATCATTAGGAGTAAGTGGAGAATCGGTACTATAAGATGTGCTACATCAGAGGAATGGTAGGTTGTTCATTAGTTATCAAACTTTTTCTGGTACGTTTGTTCTCCAGCAGTTAACTTTTTGTTTTAGCCTTATTTTTCAGATACTCCTCTATACTCTGTTTAATAGTTGAGATTTTTTTTTTTTACAATAATGAAGCCGCTACACTTTACAGTTCTTCATTATGAATTTTACTAATGATTTTAGCTTTCAGTTAATTTCAGAGAACTTCTGATTTCTTATTTGATGTTTGGAGAAGCAAGCCCTTATGTTTGGAAGGTGGTCTGAAGATTTATGCGGGAAACTTCTTAACTAAACTTTGATATCAGTCAGGTTCACTGGGAAGAAGTAGGCGTGGCCTTACTTTTAGCTGTATTTCGGGGCTATGCTGCAACTGAGAGAGCTCATCATTGCTCAGGTTACGCTGATTCAGGAAAATAGCCCATGCATCGGTGCTGTCCTGAATTGGGGTCTAACTCTCTGCTCTTCCTGCTGCTCCATTCCCAAAGGAAATCTCAAACAAAACCACCGGATTCACTGTAGAGCCCAAAACGACTAGCACCATCATGCTGCGCATGCACAATCCCTCTTTTCACCGTTTTGCAGAGTGCTGAGTTTTCAGTTAAGTTGCAAACTTGTCTTTTAGGACAGCATGTGAAGCTCATCTGTTTACCCAGGAATGGGTAAGGAGAAGAAAGGAGGGCTACAGAGGTGGAGGAAGCTGTTGGTTTGGTTTGTTTTAACTTTTGTAAGTGCACTTAGAGCTTGTCAAAGTTAATTTTTAATGGGTAAAATTAAATGTTCTTTGTCTAGGTTGGTATTAGTGGCACCATATTATGCACATATTTTGTTTAAGGCAACATCCTGGAATGTGCATTCTATGGTGACTAATACCTGTTTAATGCTTATGCTTTTTACTCACACTAATGTGAACTCTTTACTGTACAGGGAATTTTGCTATGTATCACATACCAAAGGTAGAAGGGTGTGTATTGTATTTAGCAAAACAATTGTGTGCATTGTTCCTTATACAAATATTTTTTCCTGTTGGTATGACAATAAATTTCATGTGCTAAGCTGTTGTGTAAAGTATGTGTAGTGTCCAATGAAAATTAGTCATCTTTCACGTTACTGGGTATGTTACACATTAGAGAGAGATTCTTGCTGTAGTATGTACTGTTTGGGAAACTGAAGTCTGTGCTTATACTTCTATCGCTTGTAATGTTGCATATGCTTCAATTTTATCACACACTAACACACCTAATACACTGCTTAGGGGGATTTTTCTCCTGCGAGTTCCACACTAAATTTTCACCCTGGCTTGTAGACAAGATATAGGAGCATAGCCACTGCATCAGTGAAAACATCACTTTTATTTATTTGCTTGTTTATAAAAACAAAATCTTCATCCCCGTCTCTGGCTTCAGATCAAGTTATATGGGATAGAAATCTGTGAGGAAAAATTCTGAGCATAATTTCTGGGATGAGTCAGATTCCTTGTTCTGTTAAGCAAGTTGACTGAGTTTCATGGTAAGTGGTTAATTTAATTACCTTGGCACTTGTCATGTCCATGTGAAAACCTTAAAGGGGTGGGTGGGTAAGACAGATGCTTTAATCATTCTACAGCATTCATGTATATACGTATATAATATCTTGTGTTGTGACTTTTGTAGGAATCCTTGCAGATTTGTTTTATAAGTGGGTGTTTCCATACCTGAGCTGTCGTTAACTGAATCACATGGTGGTACCCTGAAAACAGAATTAGGGTACCCTCAGAATAGCTCACCTATCGCCCCCTCCTGGGCTTACCTAAGATTCCCTCAAAAACAGATTAATTTAAATATTTCCTAAAAGGTTTTCCCTTAAAACAGCCTACCTGTTCACCTATCTGTTCTCCTATGGTATGGATCTCCAGGGTAGCTAAAGAAATTCCCGGAGGACACAGATACAGCCTTCTGATAAATGCTGTTGATTGACATAAGCAGTATTCTTTTCCAAAACAAGGCACCTTTTTATTTGTATAAAAAATAATCCACAATACAATCGTAATCTAAAAACAAAAATCCCTTCAGCAATTTAAAGAGCACCACAACTGCAATAACATACAGCTGAGAAGATTCTAAGTGGTTGCACCCTGTTACAGATGACTAGTCTGTCACAGGCTGCTGACACAGTCCCTAAATGCTTTAAATCTTATACATTTCTTTCATTATCAACACATACACATTCTAAGACTATCCTGTAATTATAACTGACAAACTTACGCTATCTGCTGACACAGGACTCCTTCTGGTGCTACTGCTGCTTGCTGCTGCTGCTTTCTCGGTTGCTTCTTCAGGTCTCCTCTCATCTGCTCTTTTCCGGTCCATTCTCCTCAGCTCCATCTGCACTGTCAGCACCTCAGCTCTGACTTTCTTGGCTGCCCACTGACACACTGCCTTTTAGACAGTCCTGTCAGAGCTTTCCAGACACTTTTTATAGTGTTTTTTCTTTTACTACACATTCCATCTTCATTCATTTTTTTCTTTTGCTACTACACATTCATTCACATGGCTGCTGTTTATCTCAGAGTGTTATGATCTGCTGGCTCCCTGCTAATTTGGTTTTTCCTGCCAATTTTATATTCAGTGCTATGTGACCTGCAGCTTCCATCTAATGGTGGAGTGACTCTTTCTTATTTATATTGGAAGCCAGAATTACAAAATGGAGTCTGGGGACTTCAAAATGGAGTTTCTCTGGTATCAGTGTGGAATTCAAGGGTTGTAAAAATGTACTTATGACTTAACTTTTAGCAGAAATGGTAATCTTTAATAGCAGTTAACAATCGAGACACAATTTTTCCTGATAATAGTGTAGATGGGTTTGCAGTAGTGAATAGTGACAATGATGAGTAATGAAGCCTTTAGAACTACTGCTGTTTGACATGAGAATCACTGAGGACTATATCTGATATGTAATGAATATGAAAATATAAATATATTGTTTGAGGCTAAAATGCACTCTTGCTTATGCTTTTGTCTCTAGCTCACCTAAAACTTTACAAGGAGGGACCACCAGGTGGGTAGAGAGTGTATGTTGTTGTCTATGTGTGTCTAGTCTTTGGTTTCTCTCGTTTCCTTAAAGGCAGTGGGTACCTAGTTTATGATCTTTTTTCATAATGGAAAGATTTATAAACAGCATGTATTCAGGGCCTATCAAAGTTCTGAGCTAACAATTAACCAGGCCCCTTGTCATGCTGCAGCATAATGGGAAAATATTTCCAGAATTCTAACTTGAGTTTTATGGTGATCACTAAACCAATCCAGTTTCATCTAGCATGTCCCAGTTACAGGTGTCCCATTAAAATAAGTAGCACTTAAGTACTCAAATGAGAGAGATTAATCCATCTCAAAAGGTTCTGTGTCTGAGTGACAAATCTTGCAATACTAAAGTGTTGGGGCTCCCAGAAACAGCATGACAACAGAGAACTGTCACATTTTTTGTATCCCATGGAACACATTGCTCCTAAATCAGAACAAGAATTTATTTAGCTCTGAGAAGGAAATACTGGCAATACCTCACCCATTTCAAAGCTGTATGAAGGCAATTAGATACCAGTATATAAATTCCTAGCAGAGTTATTCATGAATCAGTGGAGAAGTGTCTGGAAGCAAAAGCAGATTTTAATTGTGCTGTAAGGAAATGAAAGGAACCACATAACCTATTAATACATATTTATTTCTACTACACTTATCATTTGAGCAAAGCTTCTGTCAATTAATTTTAGAGAAGCCTCTTGTACATTGAGGAAATTGCAGTACAAATCCAAGTAACAATGGTAGTCTAGTGACTCAAATATGAGCATCAAATATGAGCACCTCTGATATTTTGTAATGCTCTACAGTACTGAGTGATATAGAAATGGCAAGAAACAAAAATATTTTAAACAAAGGCAAAATTATCTGTGGCAGAGAATAAATTCTCTCTGCAAATTTGGCATTGGAAGAATTGCTGAAGGTTTCTGATTATAATTGCAGAAAACTATTGCTCTATAGCTTAATTTGTGTTGATTAAGATTGACTTTCTCCTAGCAACTTTTTTTTTAACTTTGCTGCAGGAATCCTTAAAAACAAAACCCCTTTTGCTTCTAACATCTAACTTCAAAATGTTTAGTCCAGAATATAAATATGGTCCTTTGTCTCTTTAAAACTAACCAACCTAAAACTCTTTATTTTAAAAATTGCTTTCGTTGCTTACATGGTAATATTTTTTAATAATGTATTTAAAAGAACCACCCACACTCTGTCCTTTTTGAAGTTATTGCAGTTGTAAGTTGGAGATATTAAGTGAAACTTTGTGTCAAAAATACATTTAATACCTTTGAGGTGCAATGACCCTTGACATACTGTAGATGCATTTCTAATCCTTCTTGGCCCCCTGTAATATGGATTGAACTCAAGCTGCTTGAAATCTGTTTTGTGTTGTCCTATTCTCATTTTCTGGAATTTGTAAAAGTGAATTTGTAAAATACTATCAGAAAACACTAAAAAAATTAAAGCACTAGTTGTTATGTGTTTAAATACTAATAAGGGACCTGCTCTGTGCAAGCTTGAAAGCTTGTCTCTTTCACCAACAGAAGTTGATACAATAAAAGACATTACCTCACCCACCTTGTCTTTCTAATATCCTGGGCATGAGCAGTGCATATAAGAGGTTGGGGGAGGTTAAGCATCCTCCCAAAAGGCTGCCCATGCAGGGGGGGCAAATACCACAGATGCAGTGTGGGTCAGCTCCCTTTGAAGTTGCGCTGCCTTTGGAGCGCCAGAAGAGAAGCTCCCTGGAAGTGGAGGGGCCACCAGTGCCCAGACCGTGGCTCGGCCCCAACCCTGTTCGGCCTCTTCCCCTGAGGTATGACCCACTCGCTCCTCTTTCCCATGGAGACAAGAGGGCGGCAGGTAGGGGCAGGCCTCAGGGGAAGACATGGAGAGGAGCGGGACGGGGGGTCTCAGGGAAGAGGGAGAGGGTGCTGTGTGGGTGGGAAGAGGCAGAGCGAGGGCGGGGCCTCAAGGGAAGAGGCAGAGTGGGGGCGGAGCCTCAGGGGCAGAGTCTCGGTCCAGGCATTGGTGGCCTCCTCACTCCTAGGGAACTTCCAGTGCTTGCATGTAAGCCTCCCCAAACAGAAGACTCATGTGTTGCCTGGGATCCTGGTATTCAACATAGCTACACCAATCCTGCATATACTAATAGTCTAACGCATTTAAAAAGCCCAGAACTATCATCAAATCAGTACGATAGATTCTGAATACCCTGCAACCCCTTTAGAACTTGCTTTTTAGTTTGCTTGCAAGTGTTGCTCTCCTCTTCTTTCATCTAGCCTGGTTCTGGTTGTCTAATTTTAAAAATAATATAATAGAAGAAGAAAAACTGTGGTGTCTAAAAATAGGAGCAATTACAAATTTATTAAAAATCTGCATCTTTCCCTTTTCTCCCTTTGTCATCCTTGTCATGCTGTCTGGAGTGGCTCATGACCTTGAGTGCCAGCCTCAGGGTAGTGTGTCAAGAAACAGGACATACAGCCAGTTTGAGGTTTATGTTATATCATTAGATTTCATCAACCAAGTAACACGTGTAAACTCCTAACACACTAAAATAGCCTTAACATGGAGTCACAGACAGTCCCCTTGGTCACTCCAGTCTATCTTGCCACCTATGCCCACCTTTTGATAGATGGTCCCTTACACCAAAAATCACAACAATATTCAGGTTACTCCCAGTCCCAAAGGTCAATTGTACCTTAGATCTCTTACCAAAGACAACACTTGTAGCCAATCCTGTACTAAACTCACTCAAGATTAGTTAGGAAAAAGAAATGAGTTATTTACAAGGTTAAAGGTGGTAAACACACACACACACAAATGAGTTACAGTCTTATGTTTGAAAAGGTAATATGGCACTTGCATATGACAGCAGTGTCTATGTCCATTCGGGCTAACCTAAAATAACCAGTTAGGGATCCCCTGCTTATGCTTAGAAATTTTGCTCTCTCCAAGTTCCAAGCAGCATAGTGATCATTTTTCTTGACAGGGATTTTTATCCCCTTCCCCCAGAGCTCAGCTGATGGGATGAGGGTTTGTGCATGTCTCCAGTTCATAGGAGGGGCGGGGAGCAATCAGCAAAGTCTTTTGTCCATTCCACAGTGGCTTGTCTGATGTCTATAGGCCGCTTTTGTTGGGGAGGAGATGACACCTCTTGTGGTAAATTAGTATTTCACACTTGGTAATGCTTCTCCCCTGACTCTGGCATTTTGCAGTTTTAGCAAACACTTAAATATTACCTTAAACATGACATACAGAGATTACAAGTAAAACATGCAGCATCCCACAAGAATTTCATAAAGTTTGAACACTAAACACATTCTCATAACTCTAATATCTATTTTAACAATACTAACACACAGGAGAGCCAGGTTGCTTTCCAGCTATGCATTTTTCAGTGTTTAGTGAGGCGTGGGGGTCTTGGCATGGGCTATCACCTGGTCTGCCAGCATCACAATCCCTTTACTGGTAAGCCCCTGGGAAATGGGCTTCTTTGTCTTTGAAGTGCCATGTATACCTAATATACTGTACAAATAATTCATTATGCATCTTTTTTAAAGTCATTCTGCACATGGCTGTTGAAGGTGCTATCCACAACATGAGCATTTCTTCTCTCAACCCATTTTCATCATAGATAGTGCTTTGTCTTCTTCAAACACAAGATGTCTGACATGTATACCTGATATTTTCTTTATTTGTTTAAAAGTGTGTAAGCCTTTTGTTGATCAACCACCCATTTTTGATTGCCCATTTCTGTTTTTTAAATTACACTTTAACTCTCTAGCTTGTTTTTCAGTTTGTCAGAGCACAGAGCCAACTTTCTGTATGTAATTCATGCTCTTTACAATTTTTTTTGTAAATCCTATTTCTTTTTTGCCACCTATTTCTTTTAGATGTCAATACCATGTTTTGACTGGCACGACTTGAATGTTTTCCTGTTTTGTAAAGTGTGTGTGTCTGTAAAAAATATATATAAGCATCTAATTTCCTTGCTTTTGGATTCATTTGTCTGCTTTCTGTTTTTTTTGTCTTTATTTATCATTATCTCTATATGTTCAGTACTGCAAACTCCAAGCATTCAAAAATCATGAGTCAAAATACTGAAATTGACTTAAAATCACGAGATTTTTTTTAAATACTACATTTGCGATTTTGCCTTCTGGATTTTCAGCCCTTTTAGTTCATGTTTATAAGCTTTTTCTTTGCATTCTTGTGGATTCGAAATACTTTACAGGAAAATCTCCGCTCTCTTTTTTTTTTTTTTAAATATAATCACGACTCCAGCACGTGGGGCTTTAAAAAAATACTGAATATTACAAGACTCACAAAAAACTCATGAGAGTTGTGAACACTGCTTGTTACACATGTAAGAATAATACATCAGGATTTCCATTAAGGAAAGGAGGCTGGCTCAGTTAATCACTCCATAAGTTCTTGGTTTGTTCCTGAAATCCTGGCTCAAGAGACATTGATATGATATGAAATCCCATGTGCCTGGAATACTTGAGTCACTTTGCTTCCACTTTTAAGATTCATGGCTATGCTTCCTCTTTGAAGCTCCTCCTCTGTAGTACTTTGAGCATTTTGATAAATCAGAATAGGGCACTCCTCCAGGCCTTCCATGCAATTTGATTGGATTCAGTCGTCTCTTAAGAAATTCAGGGATTTCCCCCAATTTAG